>NW_026055774.1:0-600000 GCF_023758015.1 Alternaria viburni
GCCTTCACCGCTTGATTTGTCAAGTGAGGGATTTCCGACGAAGTGCTATATCCCTCACTTGACAAATCAAGCGGTGAAGGCACACCGTCTGCCTCTAATGGAACCGGACACCCAGTGAACACTCGGACAGAGCATTGGGACCAGAAGATCCAAGCATCTTTAATCCTAGACCCATCAGCCAGAACCGTATCGTCAAGCTTTATACAAACATTCCCCACTAAACGCCAATGCTTGTCCCCCAAAACGCCCATACCAATGCGATTAGCTCGAGTAGCTTTGCATATCCAAGCCCTCCATGTATACACCTCAGCCATCCGCAATGAAACTCGTGACCCGGGGTCAAATCTACCGTCCCCGAGCAATATCCCTAGTCTCCTTCTTCTTCTTCAGATACGCACTAATCTGCTCCACCTGACTGACAAAGAAACAGCGATTCGCGTCGTTCTGCCACACCAGCACACCCAGCGCACCCGCATACCCCAGCACATCCCTGTACTCTGATTCGGAGCCGAATTCGCGCATCAAGTACCCCGTCGTAGTCTCCACACGCTCGCCTTCGTATTCCCAAAGCCGGATCTGGTCCATGACCGTAGGCGGGATGTAGGGAATTGTCTTCTGCATCTGAGGATGCGCGTAGGTCGTCAGATAGGAGATGATTTGGCTCGACGTGATGCCTGATTGAACAGCTTTGTGGACGGATTCTTTGGTGAGTTTGCCGGAGACGAGGTTGGGGAAGCGATGTTGAAGTTTGGTGAAGAGGGATAAGATGGCGATTTGGATGAGGCTGTTTGTGTAGGCGTAGAGGCGATAGTTTGTTTCGATGATGATGAAGCCCTTGTTTGCGGATGCCGAGGGGCCGGCGTTGCCTTGGGAGGCTTGGGCGATGTCGTTGGAGGAGGCGGACATGGCGCTGCCGGAATCTGAGGTCAGGGTTGTGGCGAGGCGCGTGGGGTAGAAGGTTCGCGCGTTCTTGTCCGAGCGGTAGACAAGGCCCATGGAGGAGAGGTCCTCGAGCATCTGAGATTGGGTGGGGGAGAGCGTGGATGTGGAATAGTCTTGGCCTAGTTCTAGGGAACCAAGCATGAAGAGGAAGGATAATACTTCGGTTTCGGACATGCCGAGCTGGGGGTCGAGGTCAGATTCGGTGTTCGTTGGCGCCGGCTGAGCTCGAAGAGGACAGTCGTCGCAGGGTTCGTGGGGTTCAATACTTACTTCGTTGGTCATTTTCAGGTAGACAATGAGCAGACTCCAGACTTGGGCGTTCGTCTCTTGCAGCACAAAAGAGAAGCCGTCTTTGGTAATCCTTGGACTTCCATGTACGGTCCTCACAAGGTCACCGGTATGTAGCAGCTTCTTCGTTCCAGGACCGACTTCTGCTCTCTCGATACTGTCTCTGCTAAGTCCAGCCGCGCCGCTCACCAAGTAATAGAGTATACCCTCCCATTGCGATCGCGAGTATTCGTCGAGGAAGTCGATGCTTAACCGCTTTCCGCCGCTCTCTTCTCTGGTCGCCGGCACACCGAACGAGCGGTGGGTACCGGAGCCCTCGAGGGCGTTCCGCAGGCTGCCTTGAAAGTCTTTGCTGAGTGTCCACGAGAAGGTACCGTCGTCCTGTTTAGCAGGGGCAATGATGTGTAGGCGTTCGAGGGTAAAGAGAGCCTGTTCCTTCTCTTTCCTAGCGGAAGGCTTGAACCAGGCGTCCATGTCGGCTACGGGGAAGGATGAGGGTCTGTAGAGCATCGCAAAGACTATGGATTTGGCTGTGGCTCTGTTAGCGACAGGATTGCGGACGTAATAAATGCACTCACCAAGATGCGGAAGCATGCAGCGGAGCACCGCCAACACGGTGGAAGGCTGCTCATACAGCCGCCGGTGTGTCGCGACAGGCAGACCCTCGAGGTATTCCAGCGCCTGAGATGAAGATGAAGCCGACATCGTGGGGGATGTGGAGAGGAGGATGTCGGTCTACCGCCGTATTATCATGTTCGGAGAGAAAGGGTCCACGAGTTTGGGCGGTAGCGACGCGTGGGTCGCGCAAGTGGAAGTCGCAGGTCGCCAATCGCCAAAGAAAGTTGATGACGCGCCGAGCGAGCGGAAAGCTCACCCCACAAATTCCGCTCCACCCTGGTCTAGCTTCCGAGGTACGTGGGCAACTGCCGAGCGGAACATCGACATCACTCTTCGCACATCGCGGGGTGAGCATCAATCATGCCGGCGCTGAAGTTTGTGAGATCTGTGAGTTAACCAGCCATGCCATTGACCAACCTTATGGATTTTCTAACGTGTCGCTAGGTCTGGGAGTCGTTCCGAGCGAACTCGGGCCTGGAGCCAAGGTACCATCAGCACCTAAGCATGTAGACACGAAGCTGATAGAAGCGACACGAAAGACTACTAGACGGTGTAGGTTATGAGAGTTCATAGCTCTGGTACGTTATCATGCTAACACCAATTCTAGCTCCGAGTGACCTCGGCAGTCCCAGGCCGCGTCAAGTTCGAGCTAGACATCCAGAAAGAGCACACAGTTCGTGCTGTCCCACCTATCATCTCCTACGATGTTCTCGAAACTCACTTAACGTAGAACCGCCTCAACATCCTCCACGGCGGCACAATAGCTAGCATGGGTAAGCCGTTCCTCCCAAAACCCCCCACTCAAACACCAGTATCTCACAACCCCACCCAGTCGACCTCGGCGGCTCCCTCGCAGTAGCATCCCGTGGCCTCTTCGCGACAGGTGTATCCACCGACCTAAACGTAACCTACCTCTCCTCAGGCGGCAAGATTGGCGACTTGATCAAGGCTGAAGTAACGTGTGATAAGTGTGAGTCCATCATGTTGGCATCTCTTCCTCAAGATATGCAGTAGCTGATTACATAACTCCAGTCGGCAAAACACTCGCCTTCACGTCCATCAACTTCAGCAACAACAAGGGAGAAGTCTTCGCACGAGGAAGCCACACCAAATACGTTGCGTTGGCGTGGAAAGATCCCAACAACATCGTCGAGGAGCTTTCGCCTAAGCCTGAGAAGAAGGAGTAGAGGCACAAATACACCGGATATGATGGGTCACCGCGCATATCTTGTGGGAGGATACGATGCCTGATCATAGCACTATGTATACATTCGTCTGGTCCTGGACTTAGTCGACAGGCTTGGGCTTAGCGGTCCGGGGACGAAACGCTCTTGAAAATCACTTCGAATTGTTGGGAGACCTCATCGTTCGATCTTCCAACAATTCGAAGTAATTTCCAAGAGCGTTTCGATCTCGGATTGCTAAGCCCAAGCCTATCGGATAAGCCGTTACAGACCGCGGGCAAACAAGGGCTTACTGATTTGTGAATAATGTACGTGTGAAAGCTACAAAAAGCTTTAAACGTCGTGTCGATGCATCAATGTACATATGTCATGCTCACAGCAGTTAACGCCTCGGTCAATGACTATCGCCGGTTCTACTCAAGCCGTAATGTCGACTAAGAATTACATTACTACCTCTTTGTGGATATCTAACAATGCATGCTTCCCGTGCAGATCACAAAATTGATGTCTTGACGTTCTCATGCCATGCACAGTGTCTCAAACTCTCGCGCTTTCTTTTTGCCATCGTTGTGTCTCGTAACATCCTTTACTCTTTGCAGGTTTCACATGATCGTAACCTCATCGTCAACTTCCGTGTTCTCGTCCAGGTCGTAACGTGGCCGTCCACCTTCCACAACCTCCATCATCCTGGTAGAGTTATGAACCATCCGAGGACGTCTCCTGGTTCCGCTCAGTCGAGTCGTCGGATTTGTTCCAGCCCTTGCCCTTCATTAGGTTGATCAGGCTAGCCTTGCGTGGGGTCAGCTTCCTTACGGCCCGTCCAAAGGCTCCAGCTCCTGCAGAAGTCGTGTTGTCGTCGTGCTTACGGAATGACATCGGCGGAAGGTCTGCCGGATTGCCGAGCAGTTTATGCTCTCTCCTGTATTTGTACTCGAACTCCTGGGCGTAGTCAGTATAACGGATTCAGAGTCATGGCGCAGATGGAACGTACCCAAAGGCTATCTGCTGCTTGATCGGAAGCGCACAGGTCGCGCAGTTGTCCGAGTATGTAGCACGCCGCCAGCTTGTCTTGATTCAATTTGCATTCTCCCAAGAGGCCGGAGGTTTGATGGGCAGGGTCAAGTTCAGCTTTCATTGCATCGGTACGCCATTGATCGTATCGAGACTGGAATCTTCCAGCCCAGTAAAGCGGCGGCATATAGTCTTTAACCTGGAAGATCTCATTGTCAGCAACGTCGGGATTCTTTTGCCCATGTCTACTCCACAATCGGCTGGAAGGATAGGTCCAGACGTTTCCAGTGGTGTTTGATGCTCTGATCGGGAGTCTGGTTGGTACTGGGGGGAACGCCGCCAGACTGAAACTAGATTCGGTGAATTTCATTGATGACACAAGGCTTCGTCCAGGCTGACAAGGTGTATATGGCGGCGTGACACTCAGTCTTTCTTCGTCCGTCTCCTCGGGTATCGACTCGCACGAGCTCGCGTCTGATCTGACCCTGACATGTTGAGACGGGACAGTGCTCTTCGGATTCATGCATGCTGACTGGACCAAGCTCGACAAAGACGCTGTCCTGTACTGCTCCGGGATGCGAGGCACTGGTGGAGCGACTTCCAGGTGGCTTCCAAAATTATGGAAGGTTTGGGAACGTGGAAGTCTGCTCACCTCATGTGTAGTCATCGCCAAAGCATGGGATGACCGCCAGACGCCGCCCAAACCATTTGGTGTTCCTAGCGTTTTCCTTTGCTTTTCTCTGTCCGTGGGCAACCGGGGAAGGGCTGGCCTGGCATTGTCGCTCGCATCTGGAGTAGGTGTTGGAAGCTCGGTGTTCCGAGACTGTACAACTGCAGATTGCGATACCGAGGGTAGTGCTGCTGGTGTATCTCTTTGTTCCTCCGACTGTATCCGCTTTACTGTCACTGGCGTCTGCTGTGCAAGCTGTGAGCTCATCCTCTTTCTTACTGTGGGTGGAGTCGCGAAGCTAGGCTCCCTGCTCTGTGAATATTGTAGTCCCGGACCAAACGACCTTCTACTGTTCAGAGTACCGGGCACTGCAAGTGATTCCCTCTTCAGCGTCCTCTCTTGTATCTGCGACCGCCTGTGTGATATACGTCTGTCCGTCGGTATATTCTCTTGCAGAGGCGGCCTTTGAGCTACTGGTGATACCACAGACATCTTAGGTCCTGGCCGCCTGGAAGCCATATATCGCGCCGACTGTGGCCCGTTGGCTGTTTTGACGAGATTTGGTGTCGTACGTGAGCGCAACTGATAGGAATGCTTCACCGGAGAGCCATTGTTTGCGGCCGCCAACGCGTGGGCAGTCGCGATGTGTTTGATCTGTTGAGAAGCGCGGTACGAGACGTGTTGTTGAACGTGTTGACGTGGACTAGAGCGACGACGCTCTAAGGATGGCGGACTGGGAGTAGGAATCTTCGAAGGTACCGAATCTGGCTCTGATTGAGGCATTACCGCGAGGGAATGGGACTTGACTGCGCCTTCTACGTCTGCGGCGAACGACTGAGGCTCTACCCTAACCGGGAGCGGGATGAAGCTCAGCGTACGCGATCGAGGCAGTGGCTGCGGTGTGGTATCGGTATCTGCGCTTTTGGGTAAAGTCTTGCTGAACGGGACTGTTGCGGACTCTTCGGTCGCATCGTTGGAGTGGTTGGATGGCGCAGAAACACGCATTGGCGAAAGCGCAGCTTCGGATACAATATTTTTTGTAGTAATGTCGGTTGCAGATGGTTGAGTAACAGCCAATGACGGCACATTCACTTGATGACGTCCCGGGGTCGTCCTTCGCTGCGAGAGGGGATTTGATATGAAAGCGAAGCCATAGCTGAGCTTTCTCCGGAATTTGCTGCTGCTGTTTTCTTGAGGCTCGCCACCCACCGGGAGGTGAGTTGTCGATTTCTCTCTCCAGCCCACCATCGCCGCTGCTCCGTCTCCACTTGGCTGAGGCGTCTCCCACCGCGCGCGAATCTGCTCGAATCTGTGTCGATCTGAATATGTTAGCATGGCTGGAGCGTGGTGTGCAGCGTTTGTGGGGAAGAAAGGCTTACCCGCGGAATGTTGTTGTGGTGGATGATGTTGTCCGTGAGGAGGTAAACAAGGAAGGCACGAAGCAGCCACCTTGGATTAAGAACAACGTCATGGAACGAAAAGATGCAGTCGTGACCAAACGACAGGAAGGAGCAACTGCAAACGCCCCCGAACTGCAATCGTGTGGGCTCTTGGCGTAGAGCCGCCCGTATGCTTGACACTTTCCACGCGTCTCTAGTCAACAGACATCTGCATCGGAGTTTGCATCCTCTGTTCGACCAACCTGAATTTGTCCTGCACCTGACTGATACCACGACATGGAAAAATAAGGGGGATATTGAGACAACAAGACAATGGGTATTCAAACATTGAAAAGCACAAACCTAAGACACCATGCTATGCTATGCAACCATTCCCTTAAACAACACCGAAGATGTTATTACCCGTCTCCTTTACTCCGAGTCACTGTCAATGACAAAGCCAGCCCTCATATTGCGCGCCGCCGCTGGTCTACGTGCTACCGGTGCATCATCTTCATCGTCGTCCGTATCTGCGTCTGGCATCGTAGCATCCGTGCTCTTCGTCGCAGCATCACTCACTGGCTTCCGGGGCGTATCCGCATCACTAAGTGCTGCTGTTGCCCCAGCGTTCTGCGATGAAAGCGGCGTGTCTGTAGTTTCGTCCTCATCCTCATCTTCCTCCTCATTGCCATCAACCACGGAAGGAGCTTGGCTGCTCTCTGCACCTTCCATATCGTCGTCACTATCGGCGAATGGCGCTTTCCGTTTCGGTGGACTCTTTCTCCTCTTGCTCTTCTTGGCCGGTGCATCAGCTTTTCGCTTCTTGGATGCTACTGGCTCCACGGTTCCAAGTACAAGCGACTTCTTGAACACTTTCATGTTTTCCTCGCGGATTGCCTGTTCTCGCGCGAAGAAGGCGGCATCCTTCTCGGCGTCCCAGTCCTCGTCGTCTGAGTCGTGCACGTACATGGTACTCAATGCTTTGGCCTGCTTCTCGATTTCCTTCTTGCGACGTGCCTCGGCTCTGCGGTCCTTTTCTTCGTCGTCAAGCTCCACGGCACTATTCCTTCGGCGTCGTCGCTTCAGCGTCTTGCGAGGGGCGTCTGCATCTCTCTCAGTGGGACCACCCTTAGCGTACTCTCCGTGGTCCTCTTCCTCGTCGCGGTCTATGCCGTCAGAGTCATCGTCAAACTCGGCCCGACGAGTGGAGCGTCGAGCTGCTGCAGCCTTGCTACGAAGCAAGTCTTCTGGCGCTTTGCCGTCCTCATATGTTGGGGGATCGAACTCATACTTGCGAATGAGATCTATGGCTTCTTGCAATTGCGTTGAAGTAAGTGATGCAGGTATGATCCATGAAGCGTCCGGATCGTGGTGTTCTCCTAATCTCTCGAAGCCGACCAGGTTCATGAGCAGTCGTAGTTTGTTGTCTTTGAACATAGCGACGCGACGTTCTTCGGTATCGTGCTTGATGACTAGACTCGGTTAGCAGACTTCCTCACAACGAGAGGGATACTTACAGATTGATGGCGGCTTAGAGGTTTCAGTGTCTGGGTTCTCAGGTGCCTCGCCTTCTGGACGCTCCTCTACGTCGGCCACCAACGCCTTTTGTGCTTCAGCGGCCTCTTCCCACGCCTTGCGCTCTTCAGCTGCCGATGTAAGCACATCGCGTACCCAGCGGAGAGCATCCGACTTTGACTGATTAACAAGAACACCAACAGCGACACCAATCTGATCAGGTAGCTCCATTCCAGGTTTGACCTCAAGCTCTGCCGGAGCTCGTGGCGCTCGAGTGTGTATCTCTCGATCAAATCCGTGCTCGAGGAAGAAGATGGTTGCAGGGATCTTGTCAAACAGCATCTCGACTACCAGTTCTGGCCTCTCTTGTACTCTCTTTACAACCTGCCTGAAGAAGTGTTTGACAAAATCATCCCACTCTCTGTAAGCGGGCGACTCTGGATCAAGACCACCTGGACCTTTCATCATCTTGTTGAAAAGCGCCAAGATGTCCACCCTGCACAGCAAGACACCAAGCTCCATCTTGAAAGCGACACGGTGAAAGAAGCGATGCGCACGCTTCAGCTGTTCGGTATCGAGGTCGCTGAAGTACTTGGCAAAGGCAACGAACGTGTTGACGCTACTTTGGTTCACAAACTTTGCCGAGAACTTCATGAAATCGAACTTGCGTTCAGAAACCGTCTTTTGGGCTTGTTGGAGGTCTTCAGTTTCAGAAACGTTGCCCTCTTCCTCTCCGTCTTCGCCCTGCGTTTCAGCTTTCTTCTTCTTGATCTTTCGGGCTCGCCGTTTCGATCGAATTTGCATATCAACGTTCTGCTTCGCATACCGCTCGAGCATCCGCAAGAACACGTGAGACAGCTCTGTGACTGCGTCAAGATAGCCAAACCCTTGATCTTTGTATGACCTCAGGATCATGACTATCCTGTCATGTGTTGATTCTTCGTAGAAGATACGGTTTTGAATGTTCTCGGCAATCTCTTGGTCTTCCTCAAGGCCTGACTCGGACATCTCATGCACAGTGAGCAAGATTTGCGTGAAGCATTTCAGCCCAGCGTTAAGGTCTCGCCATGCCTTTTCATCTTGACTCTTCTGCATGAAGCGGTTGAGTAGAATGAAAGTCTCCTGATTCATGACTTCGGCTACCAGTCCGTAGCTCTCATCTTCAGCGGATAGAACTTCAGGACTCTTCGGGTCTGCGGCCCTCTCCTTCATCGTCCGCCGCCGTGCGCACTCTGCTCGTAGGAACCACGATACGAGGTAGAAGAACTGCCTGGAGTGTCGTGTTTCCACACGCTCCGTTTCGCGCTCGATAGCTTTCCGCAGATGCAGAAATAGAGGGTTAAAGGACGAGTCCAGGAACTCCTCGACGA
The DNA here is from genome assembly GCF_023758015.1 of Alternaria viburni. Lineage (NCBI taxonomy): Eukaryota > Fungi > Ascomycota > Dothideomycetes > Pleosporales > Pleosporaceae > Alternaria > Alternaria viburni. The sequence goes on from NW_026055774.1 coordinate 8,978, forward strand.
ATGCTTTGATATGTTTCCGCGCAGAAGAGGTCAGTGGTACTGGGAGATCGAACTCCTCTCTCTCTTCATCACCGGCTTGCTTCTTTCCGGGACGGCGGGGTTTATTCCACTTCTTTGTATCGTCCATCTTCTGCATGCTAGCCTGCGCTTTTCCTAGCACATCTTGCCCAGATATAGTTGTAACTTTCTCGTCGTCCCTCTTCATCCAGATCATCGTTCCGAATCGGTTATGCCGGGTTGGTGCATTGCGAGCGTACCCTGCAAGCATAGCCTTTTCTTTCTGAATCAAGCCCTTAAGCTCATCCGTGTTCTTAGTGTTGAGCTTCTTGTCTTCCATGAACAGCTTCTCAGCATCGATGCCCTTGAGCAGGAAGAACAGGATTTCGAGGATTACGACGTCTTGGGTAACAAAGTCCTCCCCGATGCTTGACGCTATACTCAGAAGAACTTGGAATATATCCTGCTCGTGGAAAGTATCAATCGTTGCAGATCGGGAGACTTCAGCTTCGTCGGTATCCATGTGTGCATTGTTCGGGGGCGCGAGCATGGCGATGTTGCGTATGAAGTATAGTGCGATTCGGATAATGCCCTCGTCTCGTGGTGTGCGTTCTCGGAGGGGTACGGCCATAGAAGGGAGCGCGATCTTGACAGCAGTCTGCAGGGTTCGGTCTCGGTCGAATTGCAGAATAGCACGTTTGTAGCCGATTTGGGCGAGCCCGATATAAGGCCCATGTCGGTGGTGGTTTACGGTCGCTTCAGTGGGGTCGATCTCGTTGGGCCAAGTCAAAGGCACGAGAAGTTCCACTGCGGTCGTCAGTACAGTCTCTATATTCGGAGTACATTTTCTCACATGTCGCAACCGCAATCTTGTGCTTCCAGGCGCTGTCCATGACAGTTGGTGATATCTTGGCCAGTATCTCCAGCAAGTCGCCCTTTACGAGGTTTGCTTCGGCCATACATCGTGCTACATCGCGTCGATTGTACTGCCCGTCGGCGAACTTCAGCCATTTCCGTAGGTCCTTGAGACAGAGCAGGGCGTCGTGTCCGAGTGCATACGTGCCGTCATCGCCAATACCACCGAGCTGATTGTATGTCAGTAGCCATTGTGTCAGTGAAAGGGGATACGTACAGCAGATATCAGACTAGAGACGTGAGCGCGAACTTCCGGATTAACGGTGTCCTGCGCCCAATCGTCCAGCGTTGTCTGAGCCATTGTCGTGGTTGATGCTCAGATTGCCCGCCGGTGTCGCGATGGCCCAAAAGACGCGTCGACGCGTAAAGTGCCACAAGCGGGACAAACCGCGCAAATCCGCCAAGACAAGACTGATCCTCGCGCCTTCCCGCCGCCAGTCAACGTCATGCCTCGGCTAGCCCGCCGCGGTTCTCATCGGCCTGGGGAAATGTCGTTCTTCATCACATGTTGATCGCGCATCTTTCACAATTCGTGCAATCCTTCGATTAGATACACACGATGTTCTCCGTGGCCTCAAAACAAGCCGCCCGATGCGCTGTGCGGCAGCAATGCCGTGCCTTCAGCTCAACTCCCTCTGTCGGTGCTGCCGCTGAGGTCAAGAAGCTGGGTGTTATTGGAGCAGGCCAGATGGTATGCATCAATGCACCAACCCTACAGCTGTCAACCTAACATGTCCAGGGCCTCGGAATAGCTCTTGTAGCAGCACAGAGGGCCTCAGTACCGGTCCGGTTGATTGACAACTCCCAAGCATCAATCGACAAAGGCCTGAAGTTCGCGGACAAGCTCCTCGAAAAGGATGTTGGAAAGGGCAGAATCTCGAAAGATGACGCCGCCGCGGCAAGAGAGCGATTGACTTCCAGCACATCAATGGACGATCTGTCAGACGTCGACTTCGTTATCGAGGCCGTACCAGAGATCCCAGACCTAAAGCACAAGATCTTTTCGCAACTCGCGCAAATCTGCCCATCGCACGCCATCCTAGCCACCAACACCTCGTCCATATCGATTACCAAGATCGCGGCGAGCACTACCACCGACCCAACAGATCTCTCGGCTTCATCGCGCGTCATCAGCACACACTTCATGAACCCAGTGCCCATCCAGAAGGGCGTCGAGATCATCACCGGCCTCCAGACCTCACAAGCTACCGTCGAAACTGCAATCGCGTTTTGTGAGAAGATGGGAAAGATTCCCTCCAAGTCCGCCGATAGCCCCGGTTTTCTCGCCAACCGCATTCTTATGCCGTACATTAACGAGGCTGTCATTTGCTTAGAAACAGGTGTGGGCGCCAAGGAGGACATTGACAGCATCATGAAGAACGGAACGAATGTACCAATGGGCCCACTGCAACTAGCGGATTTCATCGGAATCGACACTTGTCTGGCGATCATGCAGGTCTTGTACCACGACACGGGCGATTCCAAGTACAGGCCCGCAGTGCTGCTCAAGAAGATGGTCGATGCAGGATGGCTGGGAAAGAAGAGTGGAAAGGGATTTTACGATTACTAGAAGAAAGAATATGAGAATGTAAACACTATCGTGGACCACCGTATACCCGTGTTCCGCAGTCATGCCCTGCAACCCGTCGCGCCTATGACATAGCCTGAAGGTGCTCTCCATCAAATCTCATGAGCCCTCACACCCCCAAGCCTACTAACCATCGAACATCATCCTCCGAGAAGTCACCCATATAGTCACCCATATTCGGGATCTCTGTCTTCATCACAGGCCCACCGTTAATCTCCATCTCATCCTCATCATGCGTACCCATCAGCGGCACCGCCGCTCTCGCCAAACACATAAGCTCACGCTCCCTCTCCTCCTCTTCCTCCCTCCTAGTAAAAACAGCCCAAGTCCCCTTCCCCCACAACTTCTCCTTCAACCAAGCCATCTTCCCCCTCTTCACATCATCCTCCTCCATCTCCGCCTTCAACCCAGTCCCAAACTCCAGCTCGCCCCTCTCCCCTCTCTCTTCATCTTCCATCTCCACGCCACTGAGTCCCAAATCACCCATGTCTTCACACTTGTGGATCAGCGGCGTAACACCCAGTTTCACCAACTCCAGAAAGTGAGAGTTGCGCATGTTATTTCTGGCTTTCTGGGCGGTGGGGAAATAGTAGGTTTTATTGACGGGTGTGCGTAGTTGTGCTCGCGTTCTGAAATGTTGGAAGAAGGGCTTCTTCTTCTGTGTGGCGCTGGTGTTTGGCGCCTTCTGTGGGAGTGATTGGGATGTTGGGAGGTATTGGGTTTTGGCATGGTTTTGCGTGGGTGGGTGAATGGTGAGGCGGCATCCACGCTTGGGCTTCTTTGGCGATGGTGTTTTGGGGGGATGGATGATTAGCCGGCATTTATGTTTGGGCTTCTTGGCTGATGGTGTGGTGGGTGGTGATGCTTCATCGCCCATTTGAGGAGGCGAGTTTGCGACCATGCGGTCGGGCGAGAGGAAATGGTTCATGATGCTTGGTTTACCGGTTTTTTGTTGGTGTTGGATGGTTTAGTTGGGATTCAACTTTCTTTGCGGAATTTTGATGTAGAGGTTTGGTGTGATGGTATGGTCTTTGGAAGTGGACATGGACATAATTTATCTATACCGCTAGCTCGGTATAAAATATGTGAGCGCGCATGGAAACCAAGGTGCGCACATGGTAAGCGGAACTAGTCATAGCAGTACCATAGTTGCATTGCTGAGATTTTACATTTCTTGCCATATACATCCTACATCACTGGCCGAGGACCTCGAAGTGGACACTCACGTACAACAATATCAGGTACCGTAGTTGCGTCGCGTGGATACTACATGTATCTGCCATATACAATTTATATCACTGGTCACAAATGTCAAAGTGGACCCTTATGTGTAATGAAGTACCATAGTTGCCTTGACTAGTCTACATTTTTCTACCCCAGCACCGCCAATCAGCCAAATGCTTAAAACAATCGCAATATTTCCCAGCCGCGACGGTCGCAGTCACTGAGCCCAAGCGCCGTACTCCTCAAAACAAATGCCGCAATCCTCAACCCAATGTCGTAATATGCTCGCCTCGGAGCCCATCACCGCACCCCTGACTCATCACACTCCATCCTGCCCAGTGGACTCCGCAAACCGATCCGTCTTCGCCTCCCTCCAATCAGGCAAAGTCTTTATCTTTGCCTTGACGTCCCTTCTGGATGATCTCGACTTTCAGATCCGAATCAGCCATGGACTTGCGCTTGAGACTTTTGCGGTCACGAGGTTTTCCATTTGACGAGAAAGCTTCCCTCGCTAATTCTTTGGCGTACGCACTTTCTGTGATCTTCCTGTTTGGCTCCAAAAGTGCCTCAATTCTGACTTGTTCGCGGTGCTCGGCTTGTATTTGACTGAGTGACTTTGGCAGCTTTTGTGCCGGTTGAAGTGGGAGCGTCGCGAGTAAAGCGTCGACACGGGCGGACCTGCTGATTGGCGGTCTGATGATGTTGTCTGACGGTGCTGCAGTTCCGTCGGTGTAATGCCTCATAAGCTTATTGTTGTAGGCAGCGTTGATCTCTTTTAGCTGAGGCGGCGGCCTTTGAAGATTGGGTACCCAGCGTTTTGCAGCGGCTTTTCGGAACTTGAGCCTGCGCTCTTCCTCTTTGGAGATGTCTCGCTGAGGGATTTCGAGCTTCAGACCCATTGTAGACTTGTCTGGTGATGATGGTGTAGGAAGAGACTGAACACCCTGCAGTCTACGTTGACGTTGTGTGACCTGCTTTGCACGCTGTTGACTTGATGTAGTCTGCAGACCTGTTCAGTTTCAAAACTCTCTTTGTGTAAGATGGGTGTCTCGATTGGTGAGGCGCTGCGGGAGAGGTAAGCGAGTGTTGTAAGGGACCTCGAGTGTAGACACTGTGAGTAGGATACTAGGAGTCTTGAACCAATATTTTAGCATTGTGAGGTATTTATAAGATATGAGCGTGGGGCGACTAACGTTTTCAGGTATCGAGGTGAAGTTTGTAAGCATATCTACATCTTGACCACTCGTGACCTACGTCCTTGTCATGCCGCAGGCTCCCACATAGCAATTGAAGGACATGCTTCCAGTGTGCCTATAGATATCTCCTTCACCGTTACTCCTCCTCACTCTCATCCTCGTCTCTCACCTTGTCGCAGCCACAAGGCCACAAGTGCGCGACGGCATAGCCAGGGTACTTCTTCGTGAACTCATCGTACCAAATTTGCCATGCATCCCATGTATCCTTGGTCTCAAGATCAATTGCTATCCCCTGATTCGGCTTTGGATAGTGTGGGAACTGCTCGTACATCGTGCTGCGGAAGTTCTTGAACTCTGACCACTTGAGATAGTCGTCCGGTTCAAATTGATGACCCAGGCCCGTGCGCCGGTCGTTATCGGCCTGAAAGTCACCTTTGCGTCCGTGGTTTCCTTCTTTCAGATATGGGACGGGAGGAGATTGGTGGTGCTTGGTAGCGCGATGTGGTACTAGGCAGCGTGTTAGCGAGGTGTGTTGTATGGAGCAAGCGGAGTGAACAGCCGAGATAATCTATGTTTGGACCGCCCCAGGGGGTATTCAGATGACCGTAAGGAAGTGTGCAGCGAATGGAACAAACCGCATTGCACCAGGAGTATCCAAAGAAAAGCTGTTACTTACTTGTGGTCTCATGGAAGTACGTCTCGCCCTTGCGATAACCTTGGCCAGATGTCGCTGTGAGCACGCGATCCTCATTATGTCCGCGAATGATTATCGAAGAGCGGTCGGGATCCAAAGGATTCATGCCAGTGGCCTGCATGAAAGCATCTTGGCGGGTCCCTTTGGCGTTATATACCGATGTTTGCCTTTCCGTTTGCGAAAGCGTTGGTATGTTGTAGTCGACTAGGGTGCCTGTGAACTCATCCTCAGCCGAATGTCCAGTATTTGCAGCAGCCGTGTTTGTTAGTGCGTCACGCTTCTGAAGCTTCGCGTGTGGCCGGCCGTCCGGTGGCTCATCAGGTGCGCTCCTCTTCCGGTGACTAGATTGACGGGAGGTACTACTGTCTTTGATCGTAATTGGCGAGTCATGTTTTCTGTTGACGGGTGTAGAGGGTGTATTGGCCTGTATTGGTGTTCTCACACTGGAAGATGTCGGGGTGGTGGGGGCTGGGAAGGAAATGGCGTCATCAGCATCATCGGCTTCTTCTTTGTCATCTGCGACTTAGACTGTCAGTATACATGCGCGCATTCAATACGATGGGAAAGAAACCTACTAGACAATGTCGACTTCGGATTGCGTCCAAGAGCAAGTGTCTCCTTCTCTTCGATCCAGTTCGCGAGCCTTGATTTCGCTAGTCCCTCGTCCTTCAGCTCTTGCCTCTTCTCCGCGCCTGCATACTGCTCTACAATGTCAAGTAAGTCGTCCACGCTGTACTTAAGCAGACCCTTGGATAAGCGAGCATACGGCCTCTTTTTGTTGCCTAAGCCGTCTTTATTGTACAACGGGATTTTCAAGCCGTTCGCCTCGTAGAACCTAGCCCCAGAAGCCCGCGTCGGGGTGGAAGGTGTAGCTGGGGTCGCACTTTTTGCCCTTGCCCTCGCAGTACTCTTCTGCTTTGGAGGACTGCTCGCGTGGGATTCAGGAGCTTTTTTCTTACCCTTTCCTTTGCCTTTCCTCGGCGTAGCCAAAGTCATGGCGCGCGCGACTTCATTGTCGTCGATAATGTTCGTTCGGTCCATGGTGTCGCTGAGTTAGACGGTGGCTGCAATCGCTATAGACATGCGAGAGTTTCGAGGAGGTAGAACGAGAAATTGAGCAGTGTGAGATTAGTGGAGAGGCGGAAATTTGCGTTTGTCTTGGACTGCATTCACAATGAGGTGAAGGTCGTGATTACACCGCAAGAAAGTCTGAGCTCCGCACAGTACACACCTTCACTCTCGAACCGACCAAATACCGCGCGCTCATAGTGTCCCTGAACAACCAATGAGCGGGTGTTCATATGAGGAAGCGTGCAGTATTCTAACTGGCCGGGCACAAAGCAGTCGCCTTATGTACAAAGCGATTGATAGACGTGACCAAACGGTGATCATGAAAGCTGGCAAAACTACAAAGAAATCGCGTTGACACAGTGCGACGATTGAAAATACCGAAAATCGAAGTACACACTCCCAAAGTGTGTAACGATGTTCTGAAGCTCGGGTAGCTTGCATGCTGTCGCATGTCGAATGTCAGCCTTGGCTTGAGTGTATCGCAACCATGGTTCTCAGTAGCTTGCGTGATAATCTGCTCTTTTTCTCGTGCTGTCTGCCATGTTCTTCAGGGCACATTACGTCGAGGTATTGACAAAACATGGGATGAGCACCATGTATCCACGCTCTTTTTTCACTGACACTATGTTTGTTCTGCCCTACCTGCTGAGTCCAAGTATTGCAGATGCTCCGCGGCGGGCGAAGTAATCCAAGTTTCCAAGGAGAAGAAGTAAGGAATACTATAGTGATCGAAATATGGAGCAGTGGCATAAGTTAGTGTACAGACTCTGCTGATTTGGCCACAGCGTCTGATGCGTCATCGCAGTACCGTGTTTGTCGGTGGCGGCTGACCGTTCTCCCGTGGACATACTGCCGATGTAGTGTAGATGACCAGCATCGCCCGTATTTATAACCATAGACCAGGGCATGTTGCGATGGAAAGTCATAATCTGGAGTTGGGACGTCTCGCATCGCAGAGTCGAAGTTGGCAAAGAGTTGCGGTCGGCGTGCCACGTGAGACGAGGCGGAACCGACCGCCGATCTAAAGGAGCCGAGGCATACCCGCCTCCAGCTTTCGGATCGTCATTTCGCGACTCTCCAGTTCCATCACCAACTCCAACCTGCGCGTGCTACCGGCATTGCGTATCGTGTAGCCAATATGGTCCGCGAGGATATAATACAGTCGGCCGTGTCTTGTAGGTTGACACACGACACGCTGTACGCGACGATACTAACAGCCGCCAGTCCTCCAGGACCCGTCCGTTGCCAGCGCGCCCCTTGAGAAGCGCATCGCCTTCCTCCAATCCAAGAACCTCACACAAGAAGAAGTCGATGTCTCGCTCGCGCGTGCAGCCGAAGACCCCAGTTATGCTTCATCGCCTCCACCCCAGACATCCGCAGTAGCCAGCAATGCGTACAGACCACCGCCGGCAGCCCCGTATGGGAGCTATCCTCCCCAACAATACTGGCAACCGCCCCCGCCGCCCCCGGAGTAAGCATAGAGATTACCTACATCCGGTTCCGATGCTGACAGATACAGACCGCCGAAACGCGACTGGCGCGACTACTTCATCATGGCGACGGTCATGGGCGGTGTAGGATACGGCCTCTACTTCACAGCGAAACGATACGTCCTGCCCCTGATACAACCACCTACACAACCTCAACTGGAGCAAGACAAGGCTTCAGTCGACGAATCCTTCAAGCGCGCGTTCGATCTCCTCGAGCAGCTCAACACCGACACAACCGCTCTCAAGGCATCGGAAGAGGCACGGACAACACGACTGGATGACGCGCTTGGTGAGGTGGAGAGTGTTCTGACGAGCCTCAAGGAGTCGTCGAAGAGACAGGGAGACGACAACAGACGTATCGAGGATGACGTCCGCGGCTTGAGGGACTTGATTCCAAAGGCATTGGACTCTCAGAAGGAGTCCACCGACAAGAGGCTGCAGGAGCTGTCGACCGAGCTGAAGAGCCTGAAGACGTTGATTGGCAACAGAATGAGCTCTCCGGCACCACCACGCCCACAGAGCACCTCGGGCTACTACGGACAAGCGCAGTCGCAGTCGCAGACACCCAGCACAAACGGCACACCCGCTGCTTCGGCATCGACACCCCAGCCGTCCTCTACTCCTGCGTCCAGTGAGCAGACCAACGGCACGAGCGCTACCGAGACTCAGACAAATGGTAGCGCAACGTCCGCGCCCACTCCCAGCCCTGCTACCGAGAAGCCTCTCCCTGCGTACGGTAGGCCATCGCCGGGACGCGCTGCTATCCCAGCATGGCAAATGGCTGCCGCGAAGAAGACCGAGGAGGCGAAGAAGGACACGAGCGAGAGCGGAACCGCGGTCGATGCCGGCGCCAGTGCGTAGAATGATCGTCGCTGTATTATCTGAGAAACGTTGTGCATCTTTGGCGTAGTTATTCTGCTATGTATTATTTGGACAGGGACAAACTCATGGTTACGCTTTGAAAATCAAAATCTCTGTGGACTGCAATGTAACGCCTTGGAAATGCTACGTCCTATCTGCGATGATGGGTTATCCTGCAATTGGCTAGGGTTCTGCGTATGTTCACCCTGGACCTACCTAGAGCAAGACTGCGCATGCACGCAATGACAACGCCCCAGTTATCGCTAAAAGAGAATACATGTGCATCTCGAATACAATGATGTGGTTGCTCTATCGCTCGCATCCCTACCCCTAACACAGGCTAAGTCGCTTCCGGGCCAACGTGATGTCGTGACGTCGCGATGTCGCGTTTCGCGTCAATGCTCCCACCTAACGTCGACCAGCCATCTCAAAACAAACTTCCAGCCTCCAGCGTCATCGACATCGCACAGAAACCGATATCTCATGCACGATCGATCTCGCCAATCTGTAGCTCAGACAAGAGGCTCCACACTCCCCTGACGCTACGCTTGTGTTGACGTCGACTGTCACCCTCTTTCGGCTGCAGGTGCGATGTTAGCTCTGGGTCCATGGGCCATCGTGCTGTCCCTTGCATGTCGGGTGTCCAGTCCCCGTAGCTTTGTGGAGGCATGACGCAGTCTAGGGAACGTTCCGACAGACAATATTGACGTCTGCGTAGCTTCGCATAGCATCAATCGCATCGTAGAGACACCGGCGCACTGTCAGTCATTTAGAAAGAGAAGGAGTTGTGAAGGGCTGCATTGCATTCGTTGCATTGGCCCGCAGCAACACCACCGCAGTATGACGCGGCGACTCTCACGTCTGCTAGTCATTGCATCGCATGCTCCGACAAGCGCAATCAGCTCCCGCCTCTAGGAAGGGACCCGCTTCCCGGATCGCCGTATACCTATCCCCTTTCCAATGCACATCAATCCAATGCTGGTATGGCGCTTTGTGGAGGTCAGTATGGCATTCTGGACTATGCGGTCATACTTGTGATCGCGGTATGGGATCTAGATCGCGGCCCTGCCTCCCTATTGTTTCGAACACCATGTTGCATCAGAGGCTTGAGGGGACATGGCTGACACCATGACGTATCATCTCTGTTCACATCGTCTACATAAGGAGGTAATCCCATCTGCTTGGTTCTACATCAACACATCATCACATCTCAATCAACTACTCTCGTCTTCAACATCTTCACCACTACATCCACTACCCAAACCAACAACATCAATACCATCATCATGAGCTCCAGCGAGATCCCCAACGGCAACGCCATGGACAACGACTACAAGTCCCGTACCGGCCAGAACGAGATTCCCGTTCAGAACGACGAGGCGCCTGTTGAGGCGACCGAGTACACCAACGGCGGTGACTCTGACGCACAGTTGGGTACGTATTTCAACAAACATTATCGATTTGGATAATTCTAACACTAATTAGAGCGCGACGAGAAGGACGCCATCGACAAGAGCAACATCCTCGACGAGCGCACACGTGGTGCCACCAAGAAGTCTGGCACTTACACCGAGCCCGGTGATGAGGAGGGTCTTGGTGCCGCTGCCGATGGATCTGACGGTACCTCTGCTACCCGATAGAGTGTGATACCCTATGAAGAAAGAGGAAGAATTTAATAGCGTGTCTTAATCAATTTGATATCCCATTTAATCGAACCATGCTCTCATTTCTATCCGTGTGTTGTCATCCCTGTTGTCTCCCTTTGCAAAACCTGTCAATGGCCATCATTAGCACCTGACATCTTCATGTGGCATTAATTTGGCATGCACATGTCTTCCATCGTTGTCGTACGTTGAAAAATTCTGCAAGATGAGATCTGAGCATGCTATTCATTGTTCACCGTCCCTTCCCTCGATTTCTGCGCTTGCCTGTTTTGACATGTGACATGCACCGTGTTGACCCTTGCGAGCACCTTTCTTTACTATCCTCATACCCCGAAATGCCTTCTCCTGCTATACTCGTACCAACCCAAAGGAAATGTCCCCTTTCACTTTCACCACCTCATACCCAGAGTATTCCCGCATGGTCTTAGCTCAGCTGCCGTTTGCTGCGGGGTCATACGTGGATCGAAAGTCACTTGTGATCACCACCAAATTGCCTGATGGTCATAAAGGAATAACTTCGCGACATACCTGCGCTACTTCCGTGACTTGGTGTGATTGCTGCTTTCTCGGTCTACATCTGCGATTGTCGCGACGCTGTTGTGACATCACGTAACAACCCACCGCCAACGCACACGATTACCCGTCTGAGCAGGCGCAACGATGTCGGGGAGAGGAAATGCAAAGACTATCGCGAATGGTAAGTTCCTAAGTTCCGTTGAGCGAGTATGATGTAGCGATCGCTACTTCCTGAAGTAGTCACCAAGCTTGGTCGAACCCGCTTACAGCACAAGTTCTCTATACTGATCGTATCCCAGAGCGCGCAGCCCGAATTAAAGCTACCAAACAGCGGGTCTTCATCTCCGGTCTAAAGGGCGACCACACGCTCGAGACAGGCGTCGCGTACCACTACCGAGGCCACTTCATCTACGCCTATCCCGTCGGTAACCCGATCGAGCCGGTGCCCTTCTCGACCAAAAAGGGCATCAACATCGTAGGGGTCGTTACAGATCAAGCACCGCTCTACGATTCCAAGAAACCGGATCTCGTGCTTGAAAGCACTGTTGCTGCTTTGCAGAGATCTTGTGTTCACGAGTGGGAATGGCAGAAGGAGCAGGAGGAGATCAAGAAGCAAGAAACGAAGAAGGCGCTGGAGGAGGAGAAAGCTGGGGAGAAGAAGACGGAAACAAAGGTCGAGACTGAGACTGTAAAAGGCACCGCAAAGGACATTGATGCTGCTGTAACCCCCAAGGCAAGCGCGCAGGACCCGTTACCCAGTCATGCTCCTTCACGTGTCCCATCCTTCACGACACTGCTAGTACCCTCACAAGTATCTTCGAACCTCGGCTCACGACCCAACTCTCGCTCTCGACCAACACCACCTCACCGCACTTCATCTTCCTCAACCAACGTCCCACGCATCGGCACCGTCGAAGCTCCTCCCACCACCAGCGACTCTGCACAAAGCTTCTTCCCAGCAACAAGCTACACACCGCACGACCGCGGCCACTACCTCGCGTACTCCGCCCCCGGTTCCCGCAACGCCTCGGTAGACAACACACCCTTCGTCTCACGCCCCGTATCGCCAACCCACCAGCATGGTCTCAGCGTCCGCAGTGGTCAAGGCCTTACCTCACTCCGACCCATAGCGAGCACCTCACGTTTGAACCAACTTCTAGCCGCAGAAGGGATCCGGCGATCACTAAGCCCCCTCGCAGATGTTGCCGAAGCTGGAAGTGGAACTGCGCCTCACCACGCTCCACAATGGCAAGAAGAAGATATGGTCGCCAACCTCTCCGTCTCACAGGGATGGATGGATCCCTCCGATATTTCCGCTTTCGTAGAAACTGTTTCTCGTCGACCTACTCCTTCGCCATCTCGACTCTCGTCACGCTCGCACACGCCGTCTAGGTTTCGGAGTTGCAGTCCACGAGATGTTTCACCTGACGATGGTGGTGGAAGTGGTTTGTACCTCCATGGTCTAGGTCATCCGGATGTGATTCGCGAGTCGAGGGCTCAGACTAGGGAGAATAGTCCGTTTCGTGCACCTGACTATCGGTCGAAAGAGAGTGCGGGGTATTTGAGGGGGTTGGCGCAGCGGGATTATGAGACAGGTGATACGGGGTATGAGTTAAATGCTCATGCTAGACAGGAGGTTGTTGGACATCCTGCGAGCAGTGTTCAGTCATTGAGGGCGCAGACTCCCATCGGACAGGTACCTGTCGGTCTACGGGGAGGCTCAGGCCATGCGCCGTCGCAGCAGCGCGATACTACACCCGCATTCACCTTTCCGCCGGCCCGTGCACCAGATACATCTTCTTTCCCCGCGTTCATCGACCCTGTTCCATCTCCCAGTTACATCGTCCAGGCCGAGAAGAAACCTATAAACACCGGTCGACCACGTGCCGCTTCAAAAGCGCTGAACGAAGCTTACAACGCCGCGAACCCATCTTCAACACCTCGACCTATCTTCTCGTTCCCCTCGCCTGACGAGCAGACGGAAGGCAACGACACTGGTGTCAATACCGATCGTGTTGCCGATACTGAGAACGCAGTCTTCACCGCCCGTTGTCCAATCCACTCTGAGTCGTGCAACGGCCAGGATGTAGTGCATACATACATAACAGAGCGTGCACGAAACGGCGCCGGGTTCAAGGATTTGTTTCCGACGATCGAGTGTGAGGATGGCAGGGTGATGGTGGATTGGGCGAGGATGAAGGATGAGGAGATGGAGAAGCTGAGGGCGTGAGGGAAGTTGACTCCGGAGTTGAGTCGACTCAAGACGGGTACGTTGAAGTGGCGAGGGAACGGGATGATGTGGTAATGGAATGGAACACATGTGGAAGGGAAAACACATTGTACGATACATACACAGACACACAAGCGAGATGAAAACTGGATAAGTAGCAGGTCATGTACCGACTTCAATTCAGTATAGAAATACAGCAAAGAAACAGACACCGACAACATGAGGAGACAAAGAACAACCGTTGTGATACCGACCCAAAGAGACGGCCTGCTGAAACTTTTCCTTCCTCATAAACACGACGCTCTCCTGGGTATCTCTACTGTTTCAACAATACACTCCCCTGTGACACCCCGCTAACGCCTCGATACGGACTGACTAGATTGTTCGGTAACGCATGTTGCTTTCCGTGTGAGGCGAGTTTACTCGTCGGCTGCGACAGCCTTCTTGCGGCCCCTATACGCAATTAGTCATGAACATACTGGTGTCTCGTTCGATGAAACGTACCTCTTCTGGGGGACCTTCTTAGGCGCGGGAGCTTCCTCCTCGACGTCACTGCCGGGCTCAGGCTCGACCTTGGCGGCTGCGGCCTTCTTGCCTCGGGCTTTCTTGGGCGCGGGAGCGTCCTCAGCCATATCCTCGTCCTCATCTACCGGCTCTTGCTTGGGCGCAGCCTTCTTGCCGCGGGCCTTCTTGGGGGCAGGGGCCTCGTCCTCGCTGTCGTTGTACTTGGGAGCGTTCTTGGTCCTGCCACTGGCACGAGCCTTCTTGGCCGGAGGAGCGGCCTCTTCCTCGCCGCCGTCTTCTTCCTCAGCGACCTCTTTCTTGGCTGGCCGACCACGCTTCTTCGGGGCGGGAGCTGGCGCATCCTCCCCCTCTTCATCCTTGACCTTCTTGGCTTTGGGGCCGCGCTTCTTCGGGGCTGGCGCAGGCGCGTCCTCCTCGTCTTCGTCTTTGACGGCGTTCTTCTTGCCCTTGGCCGCGGGCTTCTTCTTAGGTTTCTCGTCCGCGTCATCGCCGTCCTCGTCGTCAGCCTTCTTGGCTTTCTTCGCTCGAGGCTTCTTAGCGCCGGGCCGGTTATATTCAACATCCTCAGGCTGATGATGATGTCAGTAAAGCAGTCTGAGTATTTTGTAGATATTGTATGAAGATACTTACATGCGTGCAGTCTGCATCTGGAATATGGCCGTTCTCCAGCGCAAACTTGACCGACTCCTGGAACTCTGCAGGCAACTCGTCGTAGCCGTCGACCATGTCAGTGTCACCTCCGGACACCTCGATCAGGTTCTCGATCTGCTTGGGGGTAACGCATCCCCTGGGCACATTAGCAACTATTTTAACACAGACCACATAAATACTTACCAATGGCGGTATTGCCAGCTGACATGCTCATGGATGGTGACCTGAACCGCAAAGCGGAACTGGCCCTTTGTGATCTTTGAGCCAGCTTCTTTGCATTCCTTGACTTGACAGCCAGCGCGGTTGTTAGGGGAGACCTCTAATGCATGGTTAGTCTAGTCCGGAGTTGCGTAAAACAGTATATCTTTCATGAGATAGGTAGATGGTTGGCTGCATAGGACTTGGGTTCATTCAGTACTTACCGACGCGATAGACACCCATAGTCGCGGTATGTCAGTGTGCTGTGTCGTTGGCAGAGGTAGAGCTACAATAATTTGCGAACACGCGCGAAAGCGATCTCTTATGTATACAAACGTGTTAGGCTGCGACGGTCAATGTGTCCAGTCTTGGTTCAACTGCGGGAAATGTCGCGAAATGTTTGCGCGGGTCGACGCGTGAGGTCACTGGGAGGCGCTAGTGGCAGGCAGCCTGGAGCTCGGGCGCTGATCCCTGTCCGTCACTTTAGCGCGTCTCGGATCTGGAGAGTGCAGTTCGTCATGATCCCAGTCAGAAAAAGTCAAGACATGCCGCTGGCACGAGCATTCACCCTCACCCCTCGCCCGCCACCCCTCAATGAGCGCTGCGCATACATGTTTTCGCAGCGCCCTCTCACAGGCTTTCCGTCCGAACCCTCGTGGAATCGCTGCCCCCTGTTCTGTCGCCGCCTTCCTCGTTCCCGCCCTCGGTAGACGCTCCAAGCGCACCTTCACATCTGGGAAACGCCGCCCCGCAGACGCCCAGTCACAAACCCAGCTTTCGACGCAAGATGGAGAAGATGTGATTGTCCCAGTATATCCGCCCAAGCCCAAGGAACGCATCCACTCATGCATACCCTACCCACCTCGAGAGGTCCGTGATGATGTCAACACATGGCTCGCTGCCATTGAGCCATTCCTCCCGACCTACCTGCGGCAAGAGACCGATGGGAAACCAGAGAAGCCGATAACGTCACTCGACCTCGCCCTTTTCATCAACAAGGCCCAGGATGCCTCTGTGGACATTCTGAGCCACCTTGGTTTGGAGGCGGGGAAATGGCCAACGGTCATCTGGATGGTCAGGAAGCTCACCGAGGACGGGAAACGCTCGAACGACCTCACTGAAAACCTCGAGGAGTATGCAAACGCTGTCTTGCAAGGAGAAGAGCACCGGTCTATCAAAGAGCTAACTGAAAGTCCTATGCGCCTCCAACGAACCTTTCCCAATCGCAAGCTGCAGCGTACCCTAGACGCTGTAACTTCCGCTCCAGAGTCGATTCGATATCCGCATGTTCCTATTAAGCGAGCCCTTGGACAGCTGTGGAGGAGCCTAGGGCACATGATATTGTCAGCTGCGGAGCAAGACCGTGGCGGGCAGGAGACTGTCATGCCGCGTGTCTTGGAGATGATTGCATACCTGCACCATCTCGGTTTCATGCCTGACTCAGTCTACACATATCGAAATCCTCTGGACAAGCATGCACTTCAACAACCTCCGACCCTTCACATGCTTTCGACCAAGATCTTGACAGCCCTGTCTGACGCCACCTGGAATGCTCACGAAGCTTCCGTCAAGACTGCCAAGGATCGCGCAAATGCCCACTACTTCCTCGGCCATGAGATACCTGGGTCCCGCTACAAGGTTCAGGTCACAGAGGTGGCTCCGGAGCTATGGCTAGAGCTTTGTTTGTGGTCATGTTTACACGGGGGTTGGACACTCGATGGTGCTTACATCCTGGAGAAAATGGCAGCCAAGGAAGGGGACCACAGCTGGGCGCTTATCAGCTGGAGGGAGATCATGGAAGCAGAGCAACAGAAAACACCAGCACCACCGAGTCCGTGGAACTTGGTTCCGATGAGCGGGAATGCTTTGCCACGTGCAGAAGACCGCGCCCGAACCCGAAGAACTATAAGCAGCGAAGTCGTTACGGCTTTTGTCGATGGGCTTGTCAACCATATGCGACTGGGAGTCGGAGCTCGTGGTGCTACACCAGAGAGCCTAGTCGCTTCTATCAAGACCTTGAAGGACTTCTTAGACAGGAACAACCTAAGTCTCGGTTCCTCAGCTTGGGATTCCATCATGGTCCGGCTCATCGAGTCCGGCGGCTTCGTACCAGAGAAGCGACCTGAGCTGCTCTTGCGCATCTTCGAGCTGGCTCCAGGGTTCGGCACTGAGATAGGCGCTGCCAACGCATCTGCTTCTTCAAGTACCGAAGTACCCTACTTTTTTGAGCCAACCACTATTCCACTCAGCATGTTGCATCGGGCCATGCGTGCTTTCATCAATAACGGTGACATCCAGGGAGCATTGACAACATTGTCCATGCTTCAACGGCATACCGATGACAACAAACAAAAGTCTGTACAGGAGTTCTTCGAAATTCTTCGAAATAGTCCGCAGCTACGACAAGACGAACCGTTCACAAGCCATCTTCCGCCGGTTGAGTTCCCAGCTTTCGAGAACAAGATTCCTATACCTCTCCTCGCGCGCTTGCTGGATCTGGTTACCGAGTCGAAGATGTATGACGTGGGCCGTTGGCTGCTGTTTTCTGATGATCTGGATGGTCCCCTTATCGGTCGCGAGTTGCACAGTCATCGCAGCATGTCCGCATCCGTTGTTCGCTTTGGCACAATGGCTGGAGAGAACGATCTCGTCTTGGACGTTATCAAAAGCGCTGGAACTTGGAACGAGAAGCATCAGCAGCAGCGTATGCCGGCTGAAATCTTGATAGCCTTGTTATGTTCTCAGATCAAGCTTCAGAACTGGGATACCATCAGAGGCATGCAAAAGTATGTGGAAGAGGCATCTACGTTCAGGCCGCGACCTATCATCATCTCAAGCTTTGCTGCAGAACTTCTTCGAACCTCAAATGGTCCTCACGAAGCAAAGACACGTGCTCAGGATTGCTTTACTGCACTGCTCTTTGCATGGGAACAGATGATACTCAGCAACATCCGCGAGGAACTGTACTGCACACTGTCCATACTGTCAACTGTAGATGATGAGTGGAAAGATTACTGCGCGCGGTTCCTTTCATTCTCATCCCGTCAAGCGGTCAATCTTTCCACAGATGACTTCAACCGCGTACTAAGCGGTGTGCTTGACGGATACGGCAGTGCCAAGGGCAAAGAGATCGTCGAGATATGGTGTCACCAGTCACGCGAAGTTTTCTCGCCCTACAGAGCGCCTGGTGGATTACCCACAATGCCACAATATCGCGTCACCAAGAGCAAAGAATACGAAGATCGACCAGAAGACATCGAGATTGTCCAGGATGGTGGCGCCACGCTCATCCTACAGGGGCGAATCCACCCTAACCGACAGACGATCTGGGCCATCATTCGGAAGGTCCAAAACGAGGTGGAGCTCGAGGAAGGACGTGGCAAGGGGTTATCAGAGGCCACGCGTGCAGAACTGCACGATACGCTTAAGTGGGCTGCGCAGATGCTCTACAATCTGGGCTTTGATCACGAAGATATCATTCGTGGTCTAGGCAATCTCGCACCGCTTGCCAAGCTTGAGGCTCCTGCCTCGCCTAGAGATATCTTCAACATCGAAGGCGCCGAGCCGACACTGGGAGAAAACACGTGAGCTGTTTACTGCCGCATTGACCAATCGCAACTGCACCGTAACCGGCTCACTTGTCCTTCCGGGGACAGAGAGCAACTAAACGTTTGAAGTCCGCTATTTCGGCCACTTGCATATAGCCTACCGGACTCTAGTACATACAAACATTTGCGTAATACTACCTCGAAGAAGAATGGGCCCGAAGATGATGACATCTAAAAGTATGGGGACCCCTTGTCGACTTTACCCCGTTGAAGAAAGTGAAGATATGTTGCGCGTGATCCAGATTTTCCGTCCAGAAACCCTGAGTGTGTTCGTCGCTTCTAGGCTCCACCGGTACTCCACCCTGTACCAAGCAAAGCCATGTCAACGGCGGCTCGGCCAGACCGACCTTTGGGCATCTGCTGGTTTGACCGACAACGTTGCAGTCAACAACCCAACAAAAGGAAATGTTGTCTTTTGATAACGGGCCTCTCTGCATCTACGAAAATCGACTAGATGGTGTGCAGCTGCAATAGCTAGCCTCCGGGGTATACTTGGGTGGTTAGACCAATGAAAAACCTGCTTTGCATGTATGTACTCCGTATGTAGGCGTCCGCGGGCCAATAAGGAGCGCCCGACAGCCAACAGAAGTATATGCACATATGACATGTTGAAGATCGTGCAGTAAGCTCGAGAAAGAAAGTCTAGGGTGGGTGGGGGACACGGCGGGGAGGAGGTGTGGAGGCGGTGGAAGTCTCTTCTCTCCATGTCTTCTGTATTCGGGCGTAAGCTCACAGTAGAACTTGGGCGTACCCAAGTATGTACATGAAGTTTGGCATATTATGTAATGGTCGTAATTGTTGTCGGCCGCAACAACACGGCGCAGTTTTGACACCTTCAAAGTTCGGATATACGTGGACGCCTGCCAACAAAATACTTACTCTTCAGGTACATGTGCGGACGCCCAATAGCCAATGAAGAGCATATGCACATGTGACTTGTCGAAGATCTGGGTATTGAATCCTAGCTCCGGGCTCGAAGAAACTCGACCCAACCGGAACGCAGTGGATCGGCCCACCAATGCACCCCGAGCAAGGTAAAGCTCAGCCTCACAAAAAAAAGTTGACGCAAAAGTTAACGCAAGGTGTCCAAAACAAACAAAGCGGTTCAGCGGAGAACGCTCCATAGTCCTTGCACGGAAGAGGAAGATCAGAGGAAGGCCTGGAGGTAATTAATTCACATGTGCGATACACAGACGAGTGTCTCAGGGACAGACACCTGCATTGTGACAAGCAGGAGCGGCCCGCAAGTTGCTGTACCTTTACTGTTTGAGGCGCCGGCTACGTTTGCACCTCTTCACCGCTTCTTTGCCAGCGGGCGCCAACGTCAATACCAGCCCAGTGCGTATCGATATGGGTGCATCTGGAGGGGCACAATGCCGGGCGACGTCAAGCGTACTCCAGTTTTGGCAGATCACGATCGCATCGCGAGGTCGGGGTCGCGTAGGCGCAAATTTCGAGTTGATGGGTTTGCTAGGGCGGATATTAAAGATGACGATGTAAGGAGAAGACGGGCAGCGGTAATCTACTCTCTGCGTCGTGCTGTTCGTCGCAGCATGTGCAAACCCGGGGCCTGCGTCTTACAGCCAACCAATAGGCTGAAGCCGTTACCGTGTATTAGCCCCGTGTTGCCTCATCGCTGCACGCACTGCGCACGTCCAAGTTAGTTTCAGTGGGGTTAGTTCGGCGAGAAACCAAAATTTCCTGGTGAGGGGCACGCGACAGGCGTTGGAGGACTGCGCTGGAGAGGCGATTGAAGAAGAAATTACGAGATACGTTGCGCTAGGTGTATAGAGCACCATGTCTTTGGCTGACTTGCATGTCGCATCGGGGCTGTTCATTGGTGCTGGATATGGAGTCATCGCTGCGCGCAAGGAACTAGACGCTCGGACTGCGATTCTACGCTAGTGCCGAACTAAAATTTATCAACATATTCTCTCACTCGCCCGCATTCTCTCTCCACACCAGCCCAAAGACGTTCAAGTCACACAGAAACATACCAGAAACACACAATAACCACATCCATACCCCTAACATCGTCGAGACAATGCCGCAGGCACTCGCTGAGCTCTAAACTCCTGGTGCAGCCCGCCCATGGGCTGCATCAGCCCGACAGCTCACGGAATTTCAACCTCTACGACGATACCAATACTACGACTGCGTGCAGTATTCCCTGCGCAATCTCGTCTCAACCAATTGGCAATCGTCTGGCCTGCGCCGCAAAACACCATCATTGTCATTACTACTTGCTCAACGCTTGAAGATCGACGAAACACCAAGGGCTCAGCATAGTTCGCCAGCCCTCCCCCTCAGTACACCAAAGATCCAGCCGACGAACGCTATCACCCCTCACGATTCCATATTCCGACCGTCCACTCACTCCGACACCACCCCGACTTGTAACCATCACCCGCGACCCTTCACCACGCCTCCATCACTACAAAGACGAACTTCAAAGACATAGCCGACCATGGCTCACCACACGCATGCTCGGTCGCCTACTCTCGGTGGACATAACAATCAAGACCGCAAACTCGTACACGAGACCACTACAAACACCAACGGCAGTGACCAGCGCTCTGCCTCGCCAGACACAGTCGTAGGCAGCACACCCCGTACTCAAGGACGCGGCGGTGACCAGTCGGCTACCGAAGGTGCCGCGGAAGAAGACGACGAAGAAGACAGTAGCACTGCCAAAGACATCGAGCTCGACGACGAGACGGATGCGGATGTACCGGCCATGCCCTACAGCTATCGTAGGGGAGGCAAGGGCAAGGGAAAGCGCCCCTCTATCCGCGTC
Source organism: Alternaria viburni (assembly GCF_023758015.1). NCBI lineage: Eukaryota > Fungi > Ascomycota > Dothideomycetes > Pleosporales > Pleosporaceae > Alternaria > Alternaria viburni. Next base: position 30,203 of record NW_026055774.1, read on the forward strand.
GAGCCTGCAGATGACGACGAGTCTCACGCCGAAGACGATGAGAACGAGACAGTGCTCATGCCCAACAAGCACCCGGTCAACCAGCTACTAATGAGTAACAAGAAGCGCACCTTTAGCAATCTCTCAAGCACATCAGTGCTGTTTGGTGACGATTCCACAGACCAAGAGTCGTTTCCCCGCCGCAAGCTGGCTAGGAAACTAAGCGCCGCCTCTAGCATAACGCTGTTAACCTACAAAGAGGACGACGAACCCCAAGTAAGCTATGAAAACGCTATTGAGAGCGACGATGAAGACTACAGCGGCGTCAATCTCGTTCCCGACGATGACGAGTCCGACATGGAGATGATGGAGCAACAAGAAGAGAGCTACATCCTCCAAGAAGAGCAACAAGCTACTACCCTTCTCAATGAGTATCGTGATGCTCGACGACTCAGTCTTGAGAGTTGTTTGAGCGACAACATCTTCGATGTCACTGTCCCATTAGACGATACGTTCATGGCAAGTCTTCCCGACTACGGGTTCACTCCTTTCTTCGAGCCAGATGCTCTCCCTGCATCCCCTGTTCCTATGGCCAAGAGAAAGTTCTCAGACGGCTCAGCCAAGCGCGTCCGCTTTGACGATGACGTTCAAGTATCAGATAGCTCCAGTTCGGAATCTTCAGAACTCGACAGCAGTGTCTTTCCTGATCTCTTCATGGATCAAGATAAGATCCCTCCTAGTTTGCATCAACTTCTTGAGATGGACTACGATGATGACAACGGAGACATGGCATCTCCGCAGTCCGACGCCTCGTTCTGGGACTTCGAGCAGGGCGAGTCGCGCATCACTCAAGTCGACAACTCGGAAGAATCCGATGGCGAGTCATCTGGCGAATCCAGTGGCTATGAGTGTATGGTAGTGCCCTATAATTGCTTTTACTCAATGACTAACGTTTCTCATCAGCTGACATTGGTGACACCACTGACGAAGAAGTCTTTGGTACCGACATACTACCGCGCACTCCTAAGCACTCTGTTCTACAGCGACCGGCCTCAGCACCTGGCTCACGTGCTGCAACACCCAAGCCGTTTCAACGAAGCTCTCGTCCGATTGGCCGCCAAATTCCGCCGACTCGCGGCGTCTTCATCCACGACGAGTCTGACCAAGCCATTGCTGTCACTAACAGGTCGACCAAGGCTGTTGCATTCTACCGTCCACGCACGGTACTGATTCCGTGGATTCCTATGACCGATTACCAGAGTAGTACGAGCGGTACTGTCAACAACAGTCCTCGGAACTCCATTGCTCAACTCAACGCCTCCGACAGCGAGAACAGCAATGAAGTCTTCAACAACAATCTCAACACCGATATCATGCTTACTGGCATATTTGGGTCTGCTTCGGGCAACGACTTTGCTTTTGGAAACGAAAGCATTGGTCCCCCGGAGGCATTCTATCCCTTCGTAAGCATTTCTTCCAACGGTAACATGGGCCTCGTTGACGAAGATGAGGAGGGTTCTTCGAGTGATGAATACGATGAGGACCTCAACCTCGCCGACTTTTTGGAGATTGACACCGACGATACCGATGGAGATGAGTTCGACGATGAGTTCGACTTTACTGATGTGCCGGCTACACCGGCAAGCTCTAGCATGCCACATCATGGCTCCACTCCAGCGGCACCTTCCTCTGTCACGCCCAACGCACGCGCACGGGCTACATCAGACCTCATGCTTCAGCACTTCGACCGTGGCGTCGTTACTGCTTTCCGCAGCAACCAGAACCGTTACCGCGATGTTGCTTCACTACCATCGGATCCTGCAGCGCGCGCCTCCGTTTCCCGCCCGGTTCGATCTGGCAAGTCCGCTGAGGCTCTGATAACTCCTCTACGAAAGCGCACCCGGTCAAACAGAGTCGCCAAATCGCCTTTGAAGAACGCCACGACTATGAACCGCAGCTCACCCCTCTCCGGTGTCACCAAGGCTACATCGCGGTTACAAAAGTCGGTCATGGGCTCTCCCACCAAACCCCATGGACCTCCTAAGATGGGTAAATTCTCTTGAGTGTGTCCCCACTCCACAACCCGACGTGCGGAAGATCGGAAGATGGAACGACGAGTATCTGGATGGAAGCATCAGTAGTCTTCCACGGGGATGTACCGACGACTTTACGATACCCACGACCTTTTGTCTTCTAGCTGTTTCAGCAGCTATGTTGTTATTACGCACGTTACATGCACTTGCATATTTCTCAAAAGTCCTTGGATCTTTGTTAGACGGTCCCGGATAAAAGTTGAGCGAGGTGCCTGGCCTTAGAGCGGAACTTTCCATGCGGCAACGCGACGGCATCGTCCGGCTAGTGCAGCCTTATTTGCGTCTTCACGAATTTCCTTTGTTTGGTCGGAGCGTTTTGGTTAAGTACACTGTGTTTTTACATCGATTTTCGCTGTTCGTCTTGTTGCTTCCTTCAAATGAGCCGAAGGTTTTCTGGGATGATACCACGTGTTTTGCGAGTACGATCTGTATGGGTTCTGCTTCCTCTGGCGTTTGGGTTCACGGTTTGGCAGACTGTTGACCTAATGGCGTTGAGGTCGATAGATGGCTCACAGTCACATCGCATTCGGATCTCTTATGTATTTGGATTTGAATCGGACGGATGTATCGTGTAGGATTATCGGCATGGCAAGGGTAGTTTCTTGCTTAATCGAAATGTGTTCATCAACTTCATCGTGAACAAGCATGTGATCTGCAACGATATTTGATGTGCCTCTAGATCTTCAAGCGACTCCCGGCTCCGTTACAGGTTCATCCTTCTGTTCCTGCATATGATGGCGCAATCATGGCGGGACGTCAGGATGCTGGCTGGGATGCTTAGCGTGGTGCGCCGTCTGTGCGCACCCTACGTCACACCCCGGCCCAGCTCCTCCCGCATGTGAAGATCGACGCGCTCGACATGCCAACACCAAGCCATGTAGCCAGCCGTGCCCACAAGACTGCGATGGAGAAACTCAAGGATGACTTTCGCGAGGATAGGTCACTTCTTCAGATCGCAACTGTAAGACACCTCCGCCACGAGCCGCGCCATCGCGTTCTCCTGCAGGGAGTCCTGCACACATCCCACACGCATGCTCACCAGTACGTAGGACGCCATCCTTCTCCCCCTCCGCATAGCGACGTCGCCAGCTCTACTGCGAACCTATCTCCGCACGGTCCTCCTCTTCATCACCTCGACCATCCTCTTCGCCTTCGCAGTCGTCGCATACTCGTCCTTCTACTACAACTACATACCCGTGCGCGGCATCGCCGTACCCGTATACCTGCAATTCGACCACGGCCCGATAATACCCTACGCGAACGCGCAATCAAATGGCGTACCGACTGGCAAGCCTGCTAAATGGCCGTATGGCCTCGCCAACATACCCGGCTTGGTGGACCGCCAGAAGTACGACGTCGTCGTGGAGATGGAAGTACCGCGCAGCGATACAAACCTGAAAGCGGGGAACTGGATGGTGGGATTGGAGTTCCGGGGTCCTACAACAATCGGCCAGGGTGTCAAACATCTACTGGGCTGGGATGAGGAATGGAGTGTCGAAGACCACAGTCAAGGCGGTGCACCTGGTGCCACGGCGGAGAAGGTCGTCACAGAAGGTGCTACGAGTGAAACGCCTACCGTACTAGCCAGAAGTCGGAGACCAGTGCTTCTTACGTACCGAAGCCGGATACTCGAGATCATCTACAGGCTCATGCGGCTGCCACTGTATCTTATCGGCTGGCACACAGAGTCCGAGCATATCGAGATCAGCATGATGGAATCCGTCATGTTCGAACCGGGATACCGCAACATACCGTCTTCGCTTCGCTTGGAAATACGATCGAAACTCCCCCTCGAAGTCTACCGCGCCAGCGTACGCATCAGCGCCAGATTAGAAGGGTTCCGCTGGCTGATGTACCGATACTGGCTCACCAGCGCCATAGTCGGCATTCTCACATTTTGGGGCATGGAAATGGCTGTCCTGCTCTTCACATGGGCTGTTTTCACCTTACTATTCAGCAGTTCCAGTTCCGATCCCCAATCCCAAGACGATGCGCACAAAGGGATCATCAAGAAAGAAGAAGGTGACCCCTTCCCCAAACTCGAACACGGAGACAACACAGAACCAGGCACGCCGTACAGCGACACGAGTCGTACTTTCCCCACACTCCCTTCCCAACAACCGCTCTCGTATAGCTCGCCCAGTCCGAAAGAAGAAGGGGGAGAGCTTAGGCTGGAAGATATTCCTACGAGAGAGGAGCAAGAGGCTGATGATGAAGAGGATGATGATTTCATCTTGGAAGAGCCGGTGCCGAGGGGTGTGGAGAGGGAGGGCGTGTTTACGGATTCGGGGATTGGGACGAGTTTGGAGAGTAGTGTTGAGAGGGGTTTGGCGAGACGGAGGAGTGGGAGGGGGAGTGGTGGTGGGAAGGAAAGGGAGGGGGGTTAGTTGCCGATGGGGGGTAATGGTAATGGTAGCGGTAGTGGGAGGAGGCTTAGCAGGGTGAGGAGGTGTGGGGCTTGTGAGGCAAAGGGTGTGAAGAAGGTGCGGTAAGGGAGTGTGCGTGCTGTGGTAGGGTTGTGTTGTAGGTGATATATCCATTCCTCTATATTCATGCTATCTCTGTCTCCTGGGTACCTCCCACTATTACCCATCATTCTGCGTCAATACCCTCCTTCTCAGTCTCTCCTCCCTCTCCATCGCCTAGATCCGCTCCTCATGGCACACACAGCCTCTCTCAAACGTCCTTATATACCGGTACAGTTCCCTCGGGACACATTGGCATCTATAATCACAACCCGTTAGTCCATATCTCCATACTAAAGGGGAAAAGAAAACAACTTACATATATATTATCATTACAATAACTCGCACACCATTGAGGCATTGGAGCTCCCTGTGCCCATTTGTACCATAACGGGTCGCAGATGTTGCTGCATGTGTAGATGGAGCAGTAAGGTGTTGGGATACGAAGTTTGGGTGGCGGTTGTACTCGAGCCACGTCCTTGCGTTGATTTGGGATGTGACTGGAATTTGGGGGTGAGGTGCCGATGGCGCAGAGGGGGAGCTTTGAGTATGTGTTAGTATTTTCTTCTTCGTTGTGTCTTGGTGAAGGCAACTTACGTCTTTGTCCCCCTCGTAGAGCGCATCACACATATCAGGACTAGAGATACATGCGGCTTTGCAGTTTACAAGCGAACACGGTGTGCCGGATATGCTGCTGTGCTGTTCAGCTTGCGAAGCCAGTGGGCGGGCGGTGACGGTGAGGAGGGTGAGGAAGATGGTGGAGATTGTGAGCTTCATCTTGGTGGTGGTTGTGTGGTTGGTGGGTTGGTGAGGGTTTGTTGAAGTTTCTTTGGAAAAGTTGGAAGTTGGTCAAGTTAGTCGAGTTCAGAGTGTTTAGTGTGGAAGGAAGAGAGAGGGATGCGCAGGTTTATATAATTCCTCACAGTTCAAGACCAAATTTCCATGCTCATAAACCCAATGGAGTATTGTGCCGCTTACCTAGATACCTTTGGTTGAGTGAGTGAGCGTCCTAGATCTTGCCATTACTCAGCACAAGAAGTTGTATAAATGTTCGTTCTATTGGTCGCGTTCAATGATAGACGCTTTCAGTGTGGTTGGAGAAAAGGGCGTGTGCTTAGGAACCCCGGTTCAGGTACCCGAACCAAACTTGGACCATAGTGACGAACAACAACAACTACGACAGAGCCATCGAGCAGAGGGGGAAATATCGAGAACCCTTGGTTCATGGACCTAGAAACAAGACTATTGCAGTGGAATACACACGGGAAGTGTTGCTGTTGCAAATTGGAAGGTTGAGAGCTACATCCTGGCAGTGGGCGACGCAATTTCTTCGTTGAACTCGATGTAGGATTCCGGCTAGAGAATCTGACATATTACCAAAAGAAACACTATATACAAAACCATCACATCCAAAACCAACTGTCTATCACAGTCCCAACCATCAGCCTAAAGCATCGGTCTCTCACTCGCCGGATCCTGCCCCTTCGCAAACTTCCTCTCAATCCTCTCCTTCCCCTTCTGCATATACCCCTCCACCTCCTCAAACTGAATCTCCGTCAACCCCGTCTTAACATCCATCTCACTCCTCTCAACCGTCTTCGCCTTGATAAACACGCCATTACTTTCCATCTTCTTCCCTTCAACAACCTCCTTGCAGAATTTAGCATACTCGCTAAAATGCACAGCACTACTCGGAACACTCTCGAGCAACATGGCGAAACAATGCGGCATAGCTTCGAAGTCGCGCCACACGACTGTTACACCTTGAGTGACGCAGCGTTGTGCCATGACGGCATCTTCATCTCTGAGCATTTCTTCGCCGACGGAGAAGAATAGTGGGGGGCTTTTGCTCCAGTCTTTTGCGATGAGAGGGGAGACGAGGGGATGCATCAGCGCACTTGCTTCGGCGTAGAAATCTGCGCGTGGGGGATCCGCCGGCCATACGCCTTCGTCTCTGGGGAATTCTCTTGCGTCGGTTGAGCTGGGTGGGGGGAGGTAGTCGTATGTTACTGCGCCCTCGATAGAAGGTAGACTACGCGTGATATCCAGCCAAGGAGATGCGAGGGCGACACCAGCCGGAAGAGGGATGTCTACTAGCTTGCCGTGGAAATTGACGGTTGGGGTTTGGCCAGAGGGTGTGCTGCGGTGGATCTGAAGGAGGAGTTGGAGGAGCGCGGTGCAGCATGTGCCGCCTGCTGAGTCGCCTCCGAAGACGATTTCGCTGGCGGGGACGGGATCGTGGAAGGAGCCTGGGGGCGGGTGCAGCAGGGAGAGGTATGCTGTGAAGCAATCTAGTAAGGCGGACGGGAAGGGACCTTGCGGTGAGAGGCGGTATCGCACGGAGAAGACGCGACCGCCTGTTTCTTTCGCTAGGCGACCTGTTAAAGGCCGTGATGTCGCTGGGTCGAGGAGGTACATCGCACCGCCGTGGAAATAAAGGAGTGTGACTTTGCTCGTCGTTTCTTTCATGAGATTCTCGTATTTATCTTTTTCGCTCATGTCGGCAGGTTCGGGTTCATCGTCCTTTGTGGAGGCGCGGTAGCCGTCCCATTCTGCTTCTAGAGGACGCTGCTCAGGCTTCGTCCATTGCTCTCCTCCGGTGCTCATGTCGTCGATGGCTTTGAACATTATTTGTCGGATGTCGTCTTCTGGTGGTACGTCTAGTTTGACTTTGCTGACCCATATTTTGCCTTTGACACCTGGGTCTTTGCAGGTTAGACGCTGCAGCTTTGAGATGGGCGTTGGTGTTGAGTTGGGGCCCATCATGTCGCGGAGCATGTTGACTGTGATTTCCGTCTTCAGATCCCATTTTGAGCTTGTCGGTGACATGGACAGAGAGTGCCATAGTGCTGTTTTCAATAGGAACGGAGTTTTGGGAAGCAGAAGCTTGAGCAAGGCTGAAGGCGAAGCGTCCATGTTGGTGTTGTTCCGCGGAGGCGTTGACTCAGGTCTTCGGTCTCGATGACTGTGAACGTGATCGGAAATCACACTTTTACTGGTTTGGAGTTTGGAAAATTGGATTTTCGAGGTTTCCCAAGCTATACTCAAGGTTAAAGGAGAGAAGGAAGTCACTTTAGTGGCAAAGAGGCAGTCTTGACGTCGCGCTACTAGACCAACGCGGCATATAACGATGCCTCGGCACGAGTCATGATCTCATGCACGATATACGGTCTATACGCCCACGTGGGGGAATCTACGAAGACCCGCAAGCCGCAGCGATTGACGCTACCTGTCCTTCCAGAAGATCAATCTTTGTTTATGTCTTTGGTACGATAAGATGTTTATTGCATGTATCGAAGACGAGACCTTCACTACCACCTCCTCCTTCTCCCCCACCCACCCGGACTCAATCGTTGGCGGTAGTGCAAATGCTCAATCACATGCCGCAGCGTCTACACAGAGTCTTCAATCTTTGATCCATCATTAAGATAACACGTCGCGTTATTGTCTAATCATCAATAGTATTCAAGTACTATGCGCATACCTAGGTAGTAATAATGTGTTATGCGGGTTAGTGGTATCTTCCCATGTCGCCTTGTACCAACCAAACGCCTAATACCTCAATTCCCTAAACAGACGATACTGTAAGCCATATCCTTCTTCTTCGTCCCAAAGCGTGGTTCGTGTCCATGGCAATCCATTCGCCAAGGAGCCAGCAGTCTCGTCGTCGATCATCGAATCACGACGAGAGCGTTGAGCTTCTGGGCCTGGCGATGGTGGTTTCCGATAATGGATCTTGAAGCCGGCGCGCTTGGCCAGACTGATGATATTCCGTCCTTAAAGTGTCTTCTAGCCATCCAATTCACCCTCTTCACTGCCCCTCTCTGTCGCGTTGCCATCGCCCGTGCCGTTGGCAGGAGGTTGGCTTTGGCTTGTCGCTTGTACGCCTTCCATACCGTCGGGCGTGTCCCCAAAGTCGATGCCGTCCTCTGGTGTCCGAAGCCCTGCGTACATGGACGGTTCTCCATCTTTGTCTGGCGACTTCTCGTACAAATCCGCCATGAGGTTGCATGCTCTCCGGATGTCGCGCAACTGGACATGTTGTATCTCCCACCATGGCTTTCCGTCGTCATCCCCTAGCTCTACCTCCGCCATACGCGCGCCGGCGTACAGCGATGCTGCGGCGATCGCTCGCGACGTGAACAATAGGCACATCTGTGTGGACGTCGAGTCGGAGAGGAAGGCCCAGGCTGAGTTGCGCAGCTTCTTGTTATGCTCGACTCCGTAGTACTTCATCATGTCGTACATGGTCTTGTATGGTGATTCCACGTTAAGGTCGAAGCACAAGGCCTCCAGTAGGACGTCTTCGCTGTACAGGATTGTATCGCGCCACTTCCAAAAGTCTTTTGTCTGCTCGTCGACGAGCTTGTTGGGATCCTTGAGCGCGACCCGGACGCATGAAACAACGAGTTCCTTCATCTTGCGACAGTTTTCTTCGACTTTCGTCGCGAGGAATAACGCGGTTGCGGCGATTTGCTGGTAAAGTTAGACGCGTTTCCATCGCATTTATCCGGAGGAAGACTTACATAGTGGTGGAGTGGCTTATACCCCGGCCGTGGCTTCAAACTCATTCGCATCAGATAGCGATTGAAGAAGACGGCCGCTGTACTAAGCGTGGTTTGTGGTAACTTGAGCATCATGCCCACCTGCAATATGAACCCGACGCCCTTCCGCCGTAGTGTGCGCTCCTCCTCAGCGGGCATCCCGTCGCATATCGACGGCGCCAGTAGCAGTTCTTCTTCGGTGAAAATCCACTGCATCTCGGCTTCGATGACGGCCGGCGGTGGCGGTCTGGGGGGCTCACGCTGCGGCGCCATCGCGCTGCTGGCGGTCGATACCATCACCGAGGGTTGTAGCACTAGAGGTTGTGTTTCGATGCGCGATAGTGGTGGTACAGATGGCGCGCAAAGGATATGTTCCGATCCGGTATGGCGTCCCCGTCGTCGCTGATGGATATGTTAGACGACAGTTGCAGAGCGCAGTGAGGAGTTTTCAAGTGGCGTGAGGATTTGCGTGTGGGCGGGTGAATAGTGAAAGGCGACAATAGCAGCGGTATTGTTCGTCAAGGCGCAGCCATTGAAGCTTGAGAGCTGCAAGGGCCAACGGCTCTCTTCCGCGGCGAGTGCAGGGATCACTTCCGTTAACCTCCACCACCCCAACGCCGAAGGCTAGCAGCACCACAGTCGGCGACCCCAGAGCCGCGTCGTTCCTGAAAGCTTGTATACTGTCAGATAGTCTGGGCATGAAACGGATTGAGCATGTTTCAAGCAAGAGAGACTCAAACGCCGTTTCGAACTGTCAAGTCGCACATGAAACTACTATCAAATGTCAACTGTGAGAGATCTATTGTACCTCGTCCTCTGTGAGAGAACGCCTTGACCGTTCCCAGTCGTGCCATGTTGATTTTAGGTACAATTAATATTACATAGGTGAGTCAACATAAGATAGAGATAGTTTGACCGCAACCCCAGAGGTCTATATCCGACCCGCCATACGCGCCGTGCAATGCTGGAAGTGTGCATCTTGCTCAAGATGAGTAGAACGCTTCGAATGTGTAGATAATACCGAAAACGAGGAAGGCAATCGCTCCACCAAGCGTGACTATCATGAGTTAGCATTACGTCAAGAAATAGGAGTTGGACATGCTTACCATTGCGCATGCTGATCTTTCCAGCAATGGCGCGGCCGCCGATGACTGCACCTGCAGTACACAGTCCGTGGCCAACTACAGCGCCGGCAGTGACATACCAGTAGTCAGACCCAGCAGCCATAGCAACAGTCGCAATTTGACTGCGATCACCCCACTCTCCGAGGAAAGTCATAACAAATGTCTGTACCCACGCAGGGCTAAGGAGGAGGGAGAATAGGTTGTTCACAGCGCCCAAAGTGCCGCTCATGGAGCCTCCGCGCGGCGAGGGCATTCGGTCCGGGGAGCTGGAAGGGCTGCGGGCGGGGGCAGGTAGTCGCGAGTTGGATCGGGAGCGTCGCACACCACGACCAGACTCGAGGGCATAGGGAGAGATGGAGGACTTCCGGCGGTTTTGGTGTCGGGCAAGCTGTTCCTTCTCTTCAAGTTCCTGCTCGACTTCAGCCATTTCCTCGCCCACGCCATCGTCTGGGCTCATAGCGAGACCCTCTCTTATAAGGTTGACACCGAATACAAGGAAAAGAGCAGCCGCAGCGAAGTGTGTGAAGCGTTCCGAGAGGAGCGCGGGGACGGCGTGGCCCATGACAGCAGAAAGAATTGTCATGACGACCAGAGCGGAGTAGGCGGCAGAGAAGACGAGGAGTCGAGGGTGTCGCATAGCCATGAGCGCCGCAACGAGGAATGTTTTGTCACCAATTTCCGAGACGATAATCATGGTGAAAGCGAGAATGAAGGAATGGAAAGGTTGCACGGCGCCGGCGTCGGCATCGTCGAGTGTCGAAGAGGGTGTCTTGGGTGGTGAAGTGTCTAGGGGATCTTTGGTAGAGACGGAGCCTGGAACAGGAAGAGGGTTGTCGTGCAGAGAGTCGGGAAGGTCGGTGGGTTTCTGTAGTCTGGTTAATACTGAATCAATGGCACGGAAGAGCCACGGCTCACCTCAAGTCCGCCAGCACCAAGCACACGAGTGGTGCTTGCAGTCTCTACAGCGTCTCCGCTCAATTGCTTCTGGTCAGCAGGATGGGCAGGAGCCTCCTTTGGTGACTCGGGAACCTGTTCCATCTTCTCCCCTGTCTTCTCCTCGTGGGCCAGTCGCTCCTTGTCCTTTGCCGACACTCCTCCCTCGGTGCCTGTGCTGCCAGTGGCCGGTTTCCGTGCCGGGTCCTGCATGACGCTCTTGTCGCCATCCTTGACGTCGTCTACAAGCACAGTCTCGGTAGAAGCGCCAGGCTTCTTGGCCGCCCCGAGATCTTCTACAACGTTGGGAGCTTTCTTCCCTTTGTATTTTGGGTCGTCGTCCACGTATGGCCCGGCGTGTGGCTTGCCGTCTAGCCCATCGACAGGCGCATCTTTGGTTCCTTTTGGGACCGCCGTCGGGGCAAGTGAGGCATCAGGCGAGTAGGTGGCTTGGGTGTAGGCTGGCACAACGGCCCGCGCGACGGGCTTGTCGTCTGATGTGTCTGTGGCAATGGATGTGGCGAGAACTCGTAAAGCGGGCAGGAGGAGAAGCAAAGTGTGCGGCCGTGGCTGTCGTAACCTCATGATGAATGCGATTCGAAGGGAAGCAGGGGTGCGGTGCGGCGAAGGCAAGAAACGTCAGCGGTAAAGGGAAGCGCCCAGAAATAATTCGAAGGCTGCAAAGAGTGACGAGAATAGAAGAGGTTGTTGTGAAGGAAACGTGGATGTTTCGGCAAGTTTCATTGAACAGAACGGTGTAGGAGTCACTCTGATGTTGAGGCGTGTAAAGCAAGTCGAAGACGACCGAGATGCGCGCAAGGGGTGCGTGCAGACAGCCCACGTAATATATCCACGCCTACGTAAACCACAACGAGGGCTAGTTAAGGGGCCTTTCTGTCCGGAAGCCTGTGGGGAGGACCGGAAACATGGTGCAAATGCCGTGGTTCCGTCTCGAACTCAAACGCTTCGTATTCACATCCGTTCTGCACAGCTGGCCCCTTCTCCGTGCTGCGCCTTGAATGCTGAGGCCCACCCAGGCCCCGAACGGCGATCCACGACACTGGTCACGTGAGCACCCGTCGAGTCGCCTTAGTCAGCCACCATCGCGGACCGTTGTCGTAAACAAGCCCGCATCCGCATCAACGCTACTGACATCACACCTTCACCCAACCTACGTCGCATGTAATACCAGCCGAGTCCACGCGTTCCTAAGAAACTATCATGGCCGACCGCAGAAGTGTGCGGTCTGCAAGCCGGCGCAAAACACCTACTCCACAACCACCGGCCAATGCGCCTGCACAACAATTCGGACGCGCTTCGCGAGCGAGAAGTTTGCGCAGCGCCAGTCGCGAAGTAGAGGACTTTATCGACATCCAGAAACCCACACGTCGAAGCGCGCGACAAGCGAGCGTGACTACGAACGATGGAAGTGAACATGAGGCACCAAAGGCGCGCAACACAAAGCGCAAACCCGCGAAAGAGCTGTTGGGAGGTTAGTAGCCACAGCCCAGTTGCTCGCTTGCGCAGTTCCCATTAGCGCAATATTCACTACTGGCTAGACAGAGCTCAGGCTAATTACGCATGCGCCAGACCTCACAGTGGTTGAGGAAATAGACACCGAGATTGCCCTTGAGGAAGACGAAATCCCAGGTACACCAGCGCGCACCGAGCCTGACGTAACCTTCCGCTCACCGGGCGCCGCATCCGAGATGTCCGGAACCACTGCCATCACCTCCTTCAGCATGATAGAGGCTGAATTCCTGGAGCCCAGATACATCGTCAAGCATCTGCGAAAGCTATGCGAGGCTACAGAGGATTTCCTGGGGCACATTGCGCCAAATCACGCGGCAATGGAGGATGATCTGCAAAACATACAAGAGATGCGAAAACCCGGCTCAGTCTACAGCAAAGATTACCAGGACTTCGACAACGAACTGAACACGCAGTTAAAGCATTACAAAGGCGAAGAACACAGCTACGTACACATCAGAGCAATTCACCGCGCTCTTTTTGGGACAAGTGAGGATGTCACAGCATCACAGAGTGGCCTCGACCTGATCCTCTACCTCACCAATCTACTGGTGTTAGCGAAGCAGATAGTACATTCAGATCGAGATGATAAAAGTATCTGGGATGTGCTACGACAACTAGACATTTCCTTCCCAGCTCAGTTTATGCAGTCGCTCGATTCGAATACGCAACAGTCAGCTGCAGGAGAGAGTGCGCTATACAATGAGACCTTTGAGCTTGCGCTGGAACTGCGGACACAACTAGCAATACTCGTCCTTCAAAAGTCGGCCGACAACCCCAGCTTTGATCCCCAAGAAACAATGGAGGAAGTTTTTTTCCGCTCTGACTCGTCACAGTCGGTAGAAGCTGGTTCGCCACTTCGTGGATGGGCCACAGCAGCTTTGGGCGGCGACGAATCAGCGCTACCCGAAGAATTCGAGGACCAGATTGTGACCCGAGTAGACGAGATCCGAGCCTTTTTCTCCCAGGATGAGGAACATGACGAACCTGTCGACTTGCAACAATTGAAGTCAAACTTTCCGTGGGTGGCAACCGTTTTTCGCCTGTTAGACTGGGTGCGTCTTCGGCACAACGAACTCAAAATAGCCATCGACAATCTTGGAGGACCAAACGCGATCATGCATAACGTCAAAGAAGCCCTGGAGGAACCTCAGTCCGTCGATCAAACAGCGCCATCGGTTCCGCGAGAATCACTGCGTAAGAAGCGAACTTCATTTGGACGAGACAGGCGGCGCAGTAGCCGTAAATTTGACCCAAACGCGAAGGTGGATTTGCGTGCTATTGATGTTTTGAAAGAGAAAGAACGTGATTCGGGTGTACATCTGGGACTCGCGGCTTCTCAGCCTGATCGTGAAGAGACTCTTGTTCAGCAACCAGTTGAGGAGGTGGAGAATGAGCAACTGGGAATGGACGACCAGCCACAAGACGAACAACAGACCATGGTCGGAAGCGATACGACTTCTCAACAGGGGCATGAGGATATTCCTCAAGCGATCGAACAAGTGCAGAACGAGCAGTTAAGGACGGAAGACCAACAGGATGATATGCAGTTGGTAGATGAAAGCGACGGACCGCAGCAGCCCGATGAGGAGCAGTCTGAACAGCAGCAACCCCGACAACAAACGGTGAAAGAAAGCCGAATTGAAGAGCCCGAAGAACCAGTCGAAGAGCAGGTCGAAGCACCTCAAGCATCAGGCCCACCGCAAAGCTCAGCAGCTCTACTAAAAGCTCTGAAAGCCGTTCCAAAGCCGCAGAAAGAGAACCGCCCATTATCGATATTCGATCGCCAACCAACAGCACAGCGCATCGAATTCGGCGACGGCTTCGACAGCACCCAGCCAACACCTGGCCCGTCAAATACAGCCAAAGGCAAGCAACCCGCACTGCCATCCCCACGCAAACGTAAGCGCGTAATCGACATCTCCGACTCAGAATCCGACGAATTCGAAACCGCAGACCGCGGCTTCCGTGCCCCAGAACGCCGTCGCAACGCGCCCGTTTCAAAGAAACAGCGCACCACCGAACCTATACCCTCTTCCTCCGCAGCACCCACTAGCCACCAACCTCCTCCCCGCCCAGAATCCGAACAAGAAGAATCAATCTCCGAAACCTCTGCGCCCTCCATGTCCGAAGAACCGCCCTCGTCCACCTGGCCCGACCAACGGCGTCTCGCAAAAGAAAACCGCGCTCTCGAAGTCACCACGCAAGAACGGGCGGCCGAACGCAAAGGCCGCCAGAAGTGGACGGACGACGAGGAAGACGCACTGATACAGTATATGAACATGTACCGTGGGAAATACTCGAAGATTCTGCAGCACGATCAGGATGATCATGGGCCGAAGAGGTTGGTTAATAGGAATCAGGTTAATTTGAAGGATAAGGCGAGGACGATGGCTTTGCATATGATCAGGTATGTTTTCCTCTGCTCTGATAATAAGGGGAATCGAACGAATGGGATGGTTATGCTAACATGTTGTTTAGATCTGGCGCTGGACTAAGACCAGGATTTGAGATGATCATCCACCCGGGCATGAAGGAAGGCAAAGCTTTGATGGCCGCTGGGTGGGTAATGCATGAAGATGGGTCTTGGGAAAGGGCTGCTAGATGATCGTTGAAGGGTTGTCCGATTGGATATCTAGGACAAAGGCGTTTTTGGTTGAATATTCTTGATACCCACCGTCGCCATATCGGCGTTCTACTCAATCGTGCAGTTGTTAGTTCTTAGACATTTATTTGCCTTGGTTATCAGGCAGTGTCCTTGACTTTACATCTTCTCTCTCACTTTGTTGATACATGAATGGTTGAGACCATCAAACCATCTCCCTCCACCGAACCCCCCACTCCCCCTTCGCAAAACTACTCTCAACAACCACGCCCTTCATAACAGCCTCACACTTCTTCTTCTCACTCTCCCCCTCAACCGCGAACCCAAACGCACACCCCCTTCTCGCCGCCTTGCGTACCATCTCCCTCTCATCCGCTTTCCGCTGCCCCTCCCTCCGCTTCAACTTCATCTCATCGGTCTCCTCGATGCGTTCAGCCCAGCCTTTTTCTCCACCGACGCTGCCATTGACGTCGTTTTGAGCTTGGGGCGGCCGCACTTTACCGCCGCCGTAGCCGTACTCTACTGTGTCGGGGAGGGCGGAGGGATCCGCGTCTGCGTCTGTAGAAGAGGCTGTTTTGGTAGGCTCGAGGACTATGCCGCCTTCGGCTTCGGCGTCGGAATCTGATACGCTTTCCTCGTCGCTGGTGTAGTCTTGTGGGGGTTGCTGTGGTGCAGATGCTGATGATGCGTCTGTTGTAGCTGTAGTAGCAGGTGTACTGGACGCAGGTTGATCGACCATATCCACGCTCTTCCAATCCTCAGGCTTCTCGACTACGAAACGCGCTTTCCGGTTTTTGCGCCGTCCGTACACTTTTTCGGGGTCTTTTTCACGCTGGAAGACTATCTCTTCTACTGTCCCGCATTCGATGATGATTCTAGTTTCTCCTTTGACAGTTTTGGATGGCTTTTTCTTATGCTTCTTCTCGCCTTTGCCGAATCTAGTGTCATCATGTGCATTCTCTGATTCTGCATTGTTCTTGACTGGGTCTGCTCCGGCGTTCTCTTTTAGTGATTCTGGTGACGCGCCGTTGAGGAGTGCGGCGAATGTGGCCTCGATCTTGCGGTCGGTGGGACCTGGTTTGCTATTTCGGCATCGTGCTGAGCAGTATTTGACTGCCGTTGCGTTTTGAGTCTTGCGCCGCTCGCTGATCACGCGCCCGCAGCTGTGGCAGTAGGGTACTGTGTCGCCGACGGTGAGGTAGAGGGGTGGTGGGGTGACGGCGTGCTTGCTGGGCCGCGACCAGGAGTCCATCCACGACATCTTGCTGAAGCTTTTGGTATTTTGTAGCGGTAACGATTGGTATAGCTTATTCAAGCGTAAAATATGGGGTTGTCGTCGTGTGAATGTACGGTAGGAGATCGTCGTGCTTGTGAAGTTGGTACAGAGGGTACGAGCGCACGACGTCATCGGTTGTTACCTACCTGGTACGTGGGTGTATGCAGGTACGAGGCTATGGACTGTGCCGCAGGAAGGCGTGAACGGGGTGAAGCTCGAATCATGTACATTTTGCAGCTAAGAGTTGAAGTCTATAATGACGTACTCGAATTGAAGTTTCCTACCTGTGCACTTGGTGTGGCTGCACGTGTGCCTCCGGCTACTAGAAATGGCCCTTATCATATCCTTCGCCTAATTACCGCGATCGATATCTAATATGGGATTACTCAAGTCTACTAAATGCACCGACGTTGGTCAGCGGTATCCCCACAAACCTCCCCAGTCGGTCCTCGGATGTTCCCCATCACGCCTCACGCCAGTTGCCGAGCTTAACATTGCCCCGATCTCGGTAATCAGCACGCATCGCAAGATATACAGTCTCCATTCCGCCGATGAATATGGAGGATATATATGTTCTTCTTCGGCGCTCCACCCTCTGCCGTTATATAGGGGCAGCGGGAGATTTGCGTACCTTGGGCTCTATTCTGCGCAGAACTTCAGGTCACGTCTTGCCCAGGGCATAAGGTCCGTTACAAAGCGGACAAATGGAACGTCTATCGCTATCAGCAGCGACTCCAGTGCCCCATTCCCCCTTCGCACAATCGCCATCCCAACCCCATCTCTCCGCTAGACGACGTCGACCTCTGAGCGTGCGCCATCGCTGTAAGAGGGCGAAGCTGCAGCCAAGACCCAGAACATCCGCATCCATGTCGCCTGCGCTGGACCCCGCGACGGGTGAAACCGGCACCAAAGGATCGCGTGCGCATCCTATAGAGACATCGTCGACCCCGGAACCGGGACGCCCGAGACGGACTACCGCGCAGAGCGACATCCAGGACACGATACAGCACCCGGGCAATGTGCGCATCAACGTCCAGGGGGCCTTTATCGTAGACGAGGAGCAGCCGGGGACGCCCCAGAGCGAGGACTACGAACACGACCCGCACGACATCAGACTGCCGAACCACACTTCGGTAGTCAGCCATGTAGCCGTCGATGTGAGTGTACCTGCGTGGTCGTGTGCTTGATTGGTTGTGTCACGCGACCATTCACAGCGACCAGCCCCTTACAGAGTCGCAGCAGCATGCTAATCTATCGTGCGCATCGTAGATAGGAGGCTCTCTAGCCAAACTCGTATACTTCTCGCGCGAACCGGGCGACGATGCGATCGGCGGACGTCTAAACTTCTTCAAGTTCGAGACAGACCGGATAGATGCGTGCATAGAGTTCATGCGCAAGCTCCAGGCTGATCAGAAGCATGACAATGGCTCCAGGTCGCCGGACCTGTGTATCATGGCGACTGGCGGTGGTGCGTTCAAGTACCATGACAAGATTAAGCAAGCGCTAGATGTGGAAGTCATACGGGAAGACGAGATGGAGTGCTTGATCATAGGTAAGAAGGTGGCGTTGTCTACAGGCAGGGAACCAGCATGCTAACTTGGACGTTTTACAGGCCTCGACTTCTTCATCAACGAAATACCAAACGAAGTCTTCACGTACAGCGAAGACAGCCCCATGACCTTCATGCCACACCCTCCCGACCCACCGAACATCTACCCCTACCTCCTCGTCAACATCGGCTCCGGCGTATCCATGATCAAAGTCTCAGGCCCCCGACAATACGAGCGCATAGGCGGAACATCACTAGGAGGCGGAACACTCTGGGGTCTCTTATCGCTGCTCACCGGCGCACGCAGCTTCGACGACATGCTGCGACTTGCGGAGAACGGCGACAATTCCACCGTCGATTTACTCGTTGGAGATATCTACGGACAGGCGTATAACAAGATCGGGCTCAAGAGCACGCATATCGCGTCGTCATTTGGCAAGGTCTACAAAATGAAGCGCGCGGCGGAACGAGAAGCAGAAGATGGATGCAACGGCGATCTCAAACGCAGAGAAGAAGCAGAGCATGTCGAAGGCTCTGCGGAACTCTCCCACGATCCTGGTTCCTTCCGCCCAGAAGACATGGCACGATCGCTTCTCTACGCTGTATCAAACAACATTGGCCAGTTGGCGCATCTACATGCTGAAAAGCATGGACTGCCTAGGATATACTTTGGAGGTTCTTTCATCGGCGGTCACTCGCAGACGATGAACACGCTATCCTATGCCATTCGTTTCTGGTCGAAGGATACGCGGCAAGCGTATTTCCTGAGGCATGAGGGATACTTAGGCGCCGTGGGTGCGTTCTTGAAGAGGCAGCCCAGGAACTGGGGCAGGAGGGAGAGTGGTGCGGGGTCTGTTAGACCCACTTCGGTATCCTCTCGCGCTTGAGATGCGGCGACGAAGGATTTCGTTTCGGAACGCTGATATAGTTGATGACTTGAGATCTTGACCTTTTTTTTTGGGTGGTAGCCAGCATATAGACGTAAGGTTCTTGTTGTGACATTGTTAATATCATTATTCATCTATTCAGCCTGGTGGCGCCGTGCTCGATTGACTATTTCCTAGGTCCCCGCTTACGAAGACTACGAGGACCGCTGCATATCTACACACATTCGAATCAGTAATGCCCTCTGGAGAAACCGGAAAACGGCATACATACGCCGCTGTCGCTGCGAACAACTCCGCTCTCCGCGCATTCGTCAACAGCCCCACGCTCGCAGCGAACAAGGTGGTGAAAGTCGCTATCAGCCCCAGTCTCCAGTCTGGAGATGTCACTTTGTAGAGCACGACGATAGCGCCTATAAGTAGCAGCGCTGCTAAGAAGGTGCTGAAGTACGCTACGAAAGAGCTAATGGCGCGGTCCGAAGCGTACGCTATGCCATTGCCGGAGCGCTTGCGATCCTAGGGGACTCATTGTCAGCGGGAAATCTAGATTGGCAAAAGCTCGCTTTCCTCGTCCGGTAGCCTATCTACAAAGTCTACTCTCGAGGCATGTATGGTGCCTTCTGCCCTCCAAGCTGCTTGACAGACTCGTTCCCCAATATACATCCTGTCTTGCCTTGCTCAGCAATCTGAAGGCGAGGCCTGCATGTTATGCTGCCAACGTTCCCGCTTACTCTTGCAAGAAAAAAATGCCACTTACCGGGAATAGAAAAGCTAGATGCTCTTGCGCGAACGTCGTTAACCGATCCTGATCGTCTTGTACCCGCAAAGCGACCAAGTCATCAATATCGTCATATATCCCGGCACTATGTCCTCCAAGGGTAGGAAACGGTTCTCCTTTGCCGTCACTCTGGTTGTAAAACTCCATTTGGAAAGCGCGTAGAACACCTTTGGGTGGTCTTGGAAATGTTGCTAATGTGCTTTCGAACAGCAGTGCCTCTCGATACTCTTTCAAGGTCTCTCGGATGTCTTTCATCAACTTCCATCGATCCTTTTGTTTGGCTTCGTCTGCCTTCACTGCCTTCTCAAAGTCTGAATAGTTGCGAGCACATTGCTTTATGCTTAGATTTGCTGTCAAGTCCTCTTGATCAAAAGCGCGTTGTTTTGCCTGGAGTTCGGCGAGCTCACTCTGTAGGTACAGCAGGTTCCTTGCTGCGAGCTCATCGTATCGCTTGAATATGAGGGTCGTTCGATCACGATCGCTTGCGATGAAGTTGGCAAGAGACGGGTATCCAGAGACATGATGTGACCTTGCCTCGGTATCGATATTGCCAGTGGACATGGCTGCGTGACCGGTGCGGAATGGAGGTATAAACTCGTATCTGGAGGTTCAGCGGGCTAAGCTGGTGCTGCGGCTGCTTGACCGGTCAGTGGTGGCTTGAGCTGTCTTGTGACCCCGCCATCTCATGCACAGCCCAGCCCGACTACATACTCATCGCCGCCCGATCCCATCTTTCATGACACCTCCGTAGAATATACTGACTACGCGACATGGAATACTACGGCGATGATGACTATGTCCGCGCCTCTCCAGGACTTACTCCGTTCCAACCTGATTTGAATAACCAACCTCCATTGCCATTCACCCCCTTGTGGCTGCCTCAAGACATCAACGAGGCACCTCTAGTAAGTTTCATTCCCGCGTTGAAGCATAGCTAATGTCAACACAGAGCTACATTCACGTCGAACACGCTGGCGATGGCCGAGAAGCACGGCAAAAGTTGTACAAGTCGTACAAGAATGAAGCTCCGCAGCATGAATGGGAGTTCATGGATAGTCTACTGCTTCATCAGATGGCTCCAACAAATCCACAGCTCACTCTCAAGATTGGTTTGAGTGGTCGGATCGAATCCGGCAGTAGCAGTGACGGGTCATTGTCTGATGAGAGGGACAATCTCTACTTAGATTCCTTTGCTGGAGCTGAATCTAAGTCTCAGGCATCACAGACACCACTACCATCGGATCGCAAACCCATGTCCCCACTACCACCACTAGCACCACTACCACCGGATCACGAATTCATGTCCCCACTACCACCACTACGCTCGGATCACGAACCCACATCCCCACTACCCCCACCGCATCCTTCCATCACAACAAGAAGACATAGACCCCGGAAACCTCGCTTAGGTTTACCAATCACGCTTCACAAACAAGGAGTTCTGGCTACCGTCTTGGCGTGTGCAGACACTGGTGCAGATGTCAATATCATCTCGGACGAAGTAGCAAAGACTTTAGGATACTCGGAGTACGATGCTTTACCAGAGAAGAAGGAGTTTGCGCTAGCCAATGGCAAGCTTGTCGAGGCTATTGGCATGATCGAGTCAGTCTGCTCGTTTGGCATTGAAACGGAGTCGTTGTTAACAATGACTTGCGCATTCTACGTCCTACTCAAAGCTGCGACACCAATCATCATGGGGTTGAGTTTCTTAGAGCAAACAAAGACAATGACCGAACACAGAGAGAGGCTTGTACGCGTCCCAACACCAGCTCTCCAGGCTCTGTCCGTATGCTCCGTAGACAAACCAAGGTGGTTACTGTCGTGCGAGCTGAATCATAGAGAGACTTTAGCAACTCCAGACTCCGGCTCGGAGATTGACCTGATATCGCCTTCGTTTGCGGCTGAACGCGGCCTCACAGTCTATCCAGGGGAGGAAGCAATTCAGATGGCAGATGGAAGCATAGCAATCACTGCCGGGTTCGTCCGTGTTGACATGGCTGTCGCATCGATCAATGCGTCGGGCCCAAAGAGCCATCAGAAAAGCTTCATTACAGTCGACTTGTTGTTACTGGACAGCCTCAGCCATGATCTCATTGTGAGTGAAGACTCGTTGGAAGAACTTCAGGTGTTCACGGAACACTCAAGTGCTCTTATACCTGCACCACAAGAATCTGGACCTTTGGGAATAAATAGAATTCGACACCTCGGGGCAATAGATCGCATAGTGTCCTGGGTCAAGAAGATGATCAGAGGATCGAGCTCTAGGGATGGCGACGATGGTATGTATACAAGCTCGTGGATGATGGTACATAGTTAAACCAGCTGACCGACATTGCTACAGCGGCTACGAACACTTCTCCTTCTTCCCACAGAATTGATCAGCGTGAGAATCATCGCAGAGAACTTGAAGCTGCTCGAATCGCAACTTTACCGGATGATGAACAACAGGTCGCTATCACAGCTGAAGCGGTCACACAGCAGGCTTATGCGGTTCGAATTCGAGATTTGACCCGTTCTGATACTTCGAATCCAGCATTCTTGAGGGTTCAGGGAAATCCAGAGTTGCATACTGGTTTGTTTCGGTGTGACTATCCTGGTTGTACTGCATTACCTTTCCAAACGCAGTATCTACTCAAGTGTGTATGTCGGTCAACGATAGTGATTTGGACTAACCGTCATAGCTCACATACGAACATACATTCGTCAACGAGACCACATTACTGCCCAGTCAAGGATTGCCCAAGAGGCGAAGGTGGCAAAGGGTTCAAGAGGAAGAACGAGATGATACGCCACGGTCTCGTTCACCAATCTCCAGGATATGTCTGTCCATATTGCCCGGATCGCGAGCACAGATACCCGCGACCAGAAAACTTACAGCGGTACGTCAAACAAGAACGCTTGAACCGCTACATTATGTTGCTGATTCCTTTGTTCTAGGCATGTTCGCGTTCACCATACGGACAAAGACAAAGACGACCCTCAGCTTCGCGATGTGTTGGCACAACGCCCTGAAGGTGGAAGCCGTGGCCGCAGAAGAAGGGTAGATGATAGCGCAAGATCAAGATGAAATGGCCGCAGTGACTACGAGATATCTCGGTCTACACAATGAATATCACGAGGCGATGACGATAGGCTATGATTTCATGCTTCTTCACATTTATCATCATACTTGTTGAGCTTGATCAGTTCTACGATGTATCTGCATAGGCGTTGTATGGTCTGATTACAATCCTACAGAGTATGTCGGCATGATCTGGAGGTTCATTATTGGTTTCTGGGGACTCTTAACCGAACAATGTATCGCAAATGATGAGATTGTCTGGGTCTATGTCGATGTTGGTGTGAGGCATTCCAACATCCTTCTCAGCCTTACGCCAGCGGAGGTGCTGCGGCCATAGCCTCCGCCACAAGTCTTGGCCGCATATGAAGAGAGGCATAACGGCAAGCAGACATTTCGGTTGGACAGCGACGCGAGGCGCCTTTGAGCTCTAGTAGTCCCCGGTGCCGCTCAAGGCATGCCTCTCAAGCGCCCCGGCATATAAGGTCCATGTGGTAGCCTTTTCTTGCTGTTTCACAACCACTTTCACAGCGGCCTTAGGCCGTCTGTTGGAAAGCTTACAATCCCCTCCTCCTACCATTATCAGCCACATTTCTGCTCTTAAGTGCAATTGAAGTCACATTGTTCCCCCAGCCGTAGCACCAAGGTGTTTGGCTAAGTGGTGAACCTTATTCCTACGATACAGCAACATCGGCGAAGGCCTTTTTCGTCTTCGCCTTACAGACATTCGATAGGTCTTCACAACATGGGTTATTAAACTATACAGGGAGCGTTTCCGAAACAATACTTAGTCTAAAAGCAGGTGCCGAGAGCTACGACTTTTACGACTTTTGCCCTTACTCAAACACAGGCACTGTCCAATCCTGTTCACCATTCTCATTCGAATACGACGTCAATCCGGTTATACATCGCCCCTTCCTCAAACCCTCGCAGCGCGTGGAAGCTACCAACCATGATTATATGATGTCGGAGAATACCTCTGCGGACGCGATGTTCGCCCAGAACATTGACTCATTCTCGTCTGCGCCCTCCTCCCCGCAGGCGTCGCCCGATGACATGTCGCCTGATCCGTCGCTATCCCCAGCAACCAGTCGTTCGGCAAACGTGTCACCGCAGCTTTCCATCGTTAGTTCGATCGCAAAACCCGAAGAACCGGATGTTGTCTGTTGTATCTGTCAGGAACGATTCCACCGCCATTGCGACTTGAAGTGAGTGAAAGTCTACCACCTAGTCTACACCCTCGATTTACAGAAATACAGCAAGCATACTAACCGAATCCATAACAAACGCGCTAAGTGCCCATATGAGGGCTGCACACAAAAGCCGTTCGGTTTCGAAGCCGACCTACAGCGACATATCCAAGCAAAGCACAGTACGGAAGGGAAAGTCGAGGTCGAGTGTATGGTTTACGGTTGTACAGAGAAATTCTCAAGAAAAGACAACATGCTGAGACACATGAGGAAAAGGCACCCTAGGGATTTGCTGTGACATGGGAAGGGAAATATGGTGCGACGTGGATGAGACTAGTTGAATGAAAAGCCCAGTCTGATTATGTGTTGTGTGCATCATCTTTTCGACTGATTGATCAGCTACATGAAACTCGGTATCACGTTGCGCGAGCTCAGCACCAAGTTGAGCTTGTGAATGTACTCAAGCTCGCCCTCTACCCCGAGGTCATGCTGAATCCAGGCTGTCTGAACCAAGCCTTTCGCCTCCAGTAAGCTATTCAAGTGAGGATGTTGTTCCAGTCTCGTCAAAAAGTCAAGCATAACCATCCGCTCTTCGTCCGTATGCGTCTCACATCCGACGATGAATATAGCGAACGATGGCGGATATGTGTTCAGGCTGGCGAGTATGGAGATTGCACCTTTCCTCCAGTTTTCCAGTCTTGTAGATTCGCCTGAGAAGTTTCGAGATACGCGCTCGAGGTATGTCAGTCCAGCTAGTCGAGTTAGCTCTAGACAGCGAGACTGATCGTCGTCTTCTCCCCCCTTCTCAATAACGGAGTCAACATCGCTCAGTCGAACCTTTAGATCATCCAGGGACTGTTGATATTCCACCGAATGATAGTGCGGGTCGGAAGCGTACAGCCGTGTGTCTAAGACATCAGCGAGAAGTTGAACCACCGGATGAACGTATGTTGAGATAGCTGCCATATTCTTTGCTACTAACGTTCGAGCAATACGATATTGCATGACACAATGGGGGCTAGCTCCGTTGATACCAAGCTCTTGCGAAGTTGCTCGAATCATATAGGTGCGCCAATGACGGAAGCTAAAGCGCGTGAAGGTTACGAAGTGGTAAAGCCACTCGAGCATGACAGCTGCATCACTGCCAATGTGGTGGTAGGCTTTCTGCTCAACAGTAGGTAAAGCGTTTCTTGCGCCGCACAAATGACCTATCCAATCGCAGTCGAGATTTGTCTATGATTGTGACGGAAATGCGTCAGTCTCGTCCTTGTCTTTTCTGGCTGAGTACTCACTTCTACCAAACACAAAGTCAGACCAGTAGCAATGTGCTCAACACTGCCATCATGGTCCATTTCAGAGCTTGTGGCACTTATCAGCGCGTCTATAGCTGCGTTCTTTGCACGGGCTGCATGCACCGCATCGTGTCTGCGATGACGTGAGGCCAGTGCGACAACCGATAGCAGTAAAGCCTTTGACGCTTTTGATCGTCCGGATAAGGCCATGCGCAATAATAGCCGTCCGATGCCTGTTTTTACACGGCCCAGGGTCGGTAGGATGCCGATCATCACGTTCTCAACTGCGGCTAGTTAATCTCGAAACAGTCATCACCCATAAGAGGACATACAATACTGTATTAGATCCGCATCGCTAGTAGTGATCGTTTTCGGTACCGGAACCATGGTCTGGGTAAGCCTGGGCAATGCAAGCCTATACCTCTCAACATGCTCGCTTTCTACTAATCACACGTCAAGTCGTGTCAACAGCTTGCTTGGAGACGCCGTACCTCCGCCTTTAGCATCTCTAGCAAGGATATGGAGGAGCACATCGGTCTGCGACGCATTGACCCACTGCTCAGTCCTCTGTCGGCTTATCGTACGCTGCGTTCCCGAACATGCAGACGTTAGCAGTGACCTCTCTTGTTGATCCTTCTGGGGCCATGTGAGACGAATGCCATAACCACCGCATGCTCGCTTGGTCTTGGAACACTTGATGCACGCAGGTACAGTGCGGTCACATGAGACCTTACGATCTACGGAGGATGTTAACAAGGCAAACTACCCAGGGCTTCACGAGATCAAGCACTACCTTTGCATGTCCAACACCCCTTCGTCGCAGTCATCCTAGATAGGTATCGCGTAGAGCTCGGGGCAGACAAAGTAGTGCACCTTCCGGGTAAGTGCTGCAAAGAGATCGTAACGCCGCATATTAGAAATCAAGAGTTCACGAGAGAAACACCCAAGCGAACAGCAGGGCGTTGAAGATGCTGGACGGGAGTCGCAGGTGGGAGATGGCCCAGCCCGTGGAGGCCCTAAAACGCCCCGCCCCGCAGTTCTCGACGAATCACACGTGAGCGACACAGGCCACGCCATACCCAAAATAGACGCGAGGCAACTATCTGCGAGCTGCCAAGCATGCATCGTCAAACCATCTCTTGCAAGCCACAGGTACGATCCCTCTGGCGCATCCATCGCGGCAAGCTTAGTCGACCGCATATACCTCCAAACAGAACTGTAGTTAAAATCTGCGAGCTCAATATCGTTGCTTACGAAGCCATGATGGTAGGAACGCTCATGCCGCTCCAATACGGAGGAATGGCATCGTCACATAGAGTTGGTATAAAGGAGCTTGCTCGGCCTCGATAGTATCAGCATCAACTCACATCTCAGCATCAAACACTCCAGTCTACAAGACACTTAATCATCATAACTCACAGCCTTCCAAACACTCAACCTTCAAGACACTTCAATCTCCACAATCTTCACCACTAAAGCAATATGCCTTCCTACCTCATCACCGGAGCATCCCGAGGAATCGGCCTCGCCTTCCTCGACAACATCTCCAGCAACCCCAACAACGTCGTCATCGGCCTGGTCCGCAACGTAGCCGCCTCCGAAGCCAAGGTCGCCTCTTGGAACAGAATCAACATCCACTTTGTTCAGGGCGATCTCGAGAACTACGAGTCGCTCAAGAGTGCTGCCGCTGCTACAGCGAAGATCACCGGCGGAAGCCTTGACTATCTGATCGCGAATGCCGGTCTGGTAGAGGGTGGTTTCGACTCCTTCTCCGTTCTCGGAAATGACCCAGAGAAACTCACAGCCAGCCTCACCCGCCAGTTCAGTGTCAATGTCACCGGCAACATCCACCTCTTCAATCTCGTCATGCCGCTCGTCCTCAAGGGAACTGTCAAAAAGGTCGTCACCATCTCTAGCGGCATGGGCGACATGGAGCTAGTGCGCAAGTACAACATCTCCGAAGACGCGCCTTACTCCATCAGCAAAGCGGCAGTCAACATGGCGGTTGCGAAGTTCAGCGCCGAGTACGCCAAAGACGGAGCGCTGTTTCTGAGTATGTCTCCTGGAGTTGTGGGCACGGATGTCTACGCCGATCTTTCGGAAGAAGACCAGCAAAAGCTTGGAATCATGTCGCAGAAGTTTGCGGCATATGCACCAGACTTCAAGGGCCCGATCACACCAGAAGAGTCGGTCAAGGCTGTGCTGAGTGTTGTTGAAGCCTCCAGTGTTGCTAATGGAGATGGTGGTGCTTTCTACTCTCATCTTGGCAAGGGAGAGAAGTGGCTATGAAGGAGACCGAGATAGTGGCTGGGTGATGCTTAGACGGCGCTTAGTCTTGATTTTTCTTCCATTCAGTAGTTTAATATATACATTGAAGTTCACTCTATTCTCTAACTGGTGATTCTACAAGCACTTCCCCGGAATACTCGCCGTAGCATTCTTAACAAACCCATTCAAGAACCCACCCCCACCACACTGCACACCCTTAACAAAAGCCTTCGCAACCGCATCCGAGCCAGCCGGACTAGGATGCGTGTGATCCACCGGGAAGAAGGCATCCACCTTTGTCTTACCCAGCGTCTTGAAAATATCCGCCGTGTAAGCTCCATGGTCCACATACATGGCATTGCTTCCCAGCGCCTTGGCCACATCCCTCGCGTAACCAACGAACCTCCCACCATCCGTGTACGAGAAACTGCCGCCCTCCCACGGATTGTTAGGAGTCTGACTGCTCACAATAACCTTAGCGCCCTTGGCAATAAGCTTCTTGCCCGCCTCGGTGAGGTAGTAAGGAAACGTGTGAACGGTGACAGCCTGGCCGTTATACGTAGATTGACACGTCTCTGAGCCAGTGCCGGGGCAAACTGAACGGCCGTTGTCGCCGCTTCCGAGGCCGCCACCGTCGTTGTGACCGAATTCCATGATGACGATGTCGTTGGGTTTTACGAGGTTGGCGATTTCGTCGAAGCGGCCTTCGACGGTGTAGGACCGGGAGCTACGGCCGCCGATGGCTTTGTTGACGACGGGGAGGGTGAGCGAG
Source organism: Alternaria viburni (assembly GCF_023758015.1). Classification (NCBI taxonomy): domain Eukaryota; kingdom Fungi; phylum Ascomycota; class Dothideomycetes; order Pleosporales; family Pleosporaceae; genus Alternaria; species Alternaria viburni. The sequence goes on from NW_026055774.1 coordinate 58,543, forward strand.
TTGGGGAGGAAGACGCCCCAGCCTAGTGGGTGGGTGTTAGTCGGGAATTCTGGTGTGGGAATGGGTGATGAGTTGTACCTGTAGTCGCACCACTTGCTCTCGCCATTGTCGAGTCTCCGGCTAGATATACAGTCTGCGCACGCTTCTCGACATGACCGCTTGGGGCAGCCAACACTGTAGCTGCCAGTGCAGCCACCGAAAGTAGACTTGAGGAATGCATGACGAAGAACACGATACTCTTTCGATCTCAAAACAAAAAGTGTCAAAAGCGCTGAAGCCAAAACCACGTCCAAACACCCTACTATAACCCCAACCACCACCAACCCTCACCTTTCCCATCCGTCCTCTCGTCAACTAATCAACTAATCAACTAATCTTCCGTAAGCCCCATCTCAACCTACTATACAAAAGCAACGAAGTACTACCGCGATCGACCCTGAAACATACCAAGTCCAGGCTAATTCCCCCCAGATTATATTACCTTGACTGCGGGGAGACAGCCGGAAGCGGGACCCCTTCCTACAATTAGAACAATCATGTCAGGTCTCGTGGTACCCGGAACCGGCACTTGCGGACGTTAGTAATGGACGGTTTGGTATAGATTGTTCCACCGGGGAAATACAGGGCTGGGCGCGGATGAATTAGAGCCGAAGAGGTACATCCGACGACGGAAGTGCGCGTGGCGACGTGATGGTTGTAGCTGTGGAGGCTCCATCATACTTCCGCTCGTGCGAAGGTTTCTAGTAAGTTGATGGTGTAGATGACGATGTGAGGATGGGTAGATCATGCTGGGCATGCATGTCACACATCGCGCTAGCGCTATACGGGATATCTCTTTCCGAACTGTCCGCCTTGAGGCTAGCACATCGTATTTGGTCGCTCAGACTTTGAAAGAAACACCCGTTGAAGCGCAGGAGTAGTAATGCAAGAGACGATATGATTCATGTATCTAATATTCGGCCCATGAGGGGGTGGATGCCATACTATAGACTCCGCGCCCCGGCAACCTAAAGTGTATAATATCCCATTAAACTTTGCTCGACACGCCCACGCCAAGAGAAGGAAATCAGAACTCCCAAGAGACAAAAAGAAGTAGTATCAAAGTGGGGGCAATGCAAGAAGCGCACTGCCATGCATGCCAGATGTGGTGTAAACAAGAGAATGATGTGCTCGATGTTGTGGAAGAACGCCGTCGGGGGATGCTCGCGTCGAGTGTCCATATGCAATCGTCAAGGTAGTGTGTGCTGAAGGAATGCTGAATGGGTATCGAGCCGGCCGAATGGTGTTGAAACATGACTGACGTGGGAATGCCAGTCGAAATATATACGAGATCCTGAAGTGAATGTTGTATGCCACTATGGCCTACTTTCCTTGTGGCCTAGCCAGGTCGTCTGAACGCTTCGACGTTCAACGTGGGTGTCTCGACTTGTCGGTTCGTCGGCACGCCTTCGTTCTTTCTCCTATCGAAGAAGTTCTGGCACTCGTGGCTGACAAAGGTCCATTCTGCGAGAGCACGACCTGCGTAGGTACTTGATGTTACAGCAGCTCCAGTTGGAGGGGTACTGAGGACGGGTTCCGTGTTGATGCCCCTTGATTGTAGCAAGTTGTGTGCTGGAGCTGGAAGTTTCGGAGGTTGGAGGCGCATGTTGTGGTAGGTACCGAAGCGTTTGTCAACCCATTCCAGGGAGAAGCGGAAATTGTAGGTTCGATGAGTGGAAGGTGGCGGTGCTGGCGTAGACACAGGAGGCTCCGAAACCGCAGATGCAGTGGTGGAGAGTGCGTCGGTTGACGAGTTAGCAGACGATGTCTTGCTGCTATTCTCCTTGTCTTTGATCGATGCCGCAGGGCTCTTGGCTTTCGCAGTCTGCTTGGAGCCTCCACCGATGAGACTTCGCAGGATGTTCCACTTGCCCTTGCCGGGGTCTTCATCAGGAAAGTCGCTTGAATCCGCGGATAGGGCGGACGCAGGCCGAATCTCTGCTTCGGGGATGCTGGTGCTGGCAGGAGTTGGTTTTCGCTGATGGGGGTTTTGGACCACGCCGTCAAACGAAAGGAAGGGACCGTTGTTGGCCACAATAGGATTATCATTACGGATGATAAGGAAACGTCGGCCTGGTGCAGGGTTGCACGCCTGGGTCGATGGGTATACGATCTGCTTGCGCTCAGCTTCTTCTTGAAGCCAGAGATAGTGAGACCAAATGGACCGGAGGCGGTCGCTCAAAGCCTTCTTAATGGCTCTGTTTCATTATTAGCATATGTCATCATTGTCAAGCCTCAAGGATACGTACACCTCAGTATCAGTCTCGTTTCCGTCATAGCGCGCAACCCGCCAGCAGATCAAACGCATAAAGTAAGATCGTACCATAGGACACCAATGGTTGAAGCGGCTTTCGAAGAAAGCTGGTTCCAGAAGAAAGTCGAGGCACAATCCAGCCTTTCTTCGCTCGTCCATAACCAGTGTGCACCAGCTGCTGTAAAGGAAGGCGTACAACTTGATCTCAGTGGCTGTGTTGTGGCTGGCGGCCATTGCCTTGAATACGGTAAGCCAAAACGGCCAGTCCATTACAGCGTGTTGGTCACTGTCGTGCTGTTCGTATCGGACCATGATGATGAGAGCCTCCTCGAGAAAGTCACAGAGTGTGTAACAGGCACTGTTGTCGTATATCGAGATCTTGCGTGCCTGCGCTTGTAGGAGACGAGCGAAACTGTCAGCGAACATGCGCCTGGCAATGTGAAGATGCGAGTTCCGCTCAGAGAGGAAATCCCGAATTAGCATTATAAGTCGATTCTCTTGCATCATTCTCGTAGCATTCGCAGGTGGGATAGCGATACTAGAGGCAGAGGCATCGGGTTCTAAAACGTCATCAAAAGTGATGTTTGCCGCGGTCGATGGATCTTCCTGCAGTTGTGGAGTGGCGTTTCTGTTGATGGTCGCATCGAGGTTGACCAAAATCTGGGCATGCACCATGATGAGTCCTGGCACGCAGATGCGCTCCGCTTTGCTGGGCTCGACAGGTAGGAAATCGCTGACGAGGATATGGAAATGCTTGACGAAAACATAGAAAAGGTCGCTCTCAGCACCAGACCAGCGCTTTGTCCAAAGGCCGTACCAGTCGAGGTTCGCCATAGCGAGCGGGGGCAACACAGGCTTGTGTAATTGGCGCAGGAGTCGGTTGAGCGAAAGCAGCTTCAGCGAGTGGAGCATGGGAGGGAATCCAGCCACAACTCGATCAGAAACAGCATCCAAGCGATCAAGCTTGGAAACGCCAGATTCCTCCATGACGCGCTTCATCATGTCCAGAGAGGGACCCCATAGGCGTACCAGAACGTCTGCCACGCCTGGACAGAAGCAGAAGGCGTACGCGCACGTCTTTCCGCAAAAGGTGACCAGACTAGCTGCGGCGTTCCGCAATGACATCTTTTCTACGACAAAAGCCATCTGAGATTGCAGGTTCTGGGTAAAGATGTTCCGAACGTTATGATACACCGATTCAGCGAGGAAGTCGGAGTTGGCGGATGCGTTGGAGCTGGTCGTAGATGCAGACAGTGTCTCCACGCGGTCTGCAAGAGCACAGAAAGGAGACGGATACAGTCTCCACTCGGGCCTCTCCATGACTGCGGCAATACCCTCCAGAATGACGGGACGATCTGTTCCAGAGATTGACTGGTTGTTCCGTCCTGCGACGAGCTCCAAGAGGCCGGTCCACCATCCATTGAGGATATTTACTCGTCGGTCAAGGTCTTCGGGCCTGAGCTTGAGGTTCGAGGGATGTGAGGAATACTGTCGGAGGAAGGGTAGTAGGGCGGTGCGGACGACGTTTGCCTTGAGGGAACTGGACTTGGATTGGAACCTGTCTTCTGTTAGCTCTGGATTCACTACGGGAAGAGAGAGTCTTACTTGCGCAGATCCCCGTCCAAGGTCCTGAAGGCAGTCCATAGCTCGTCTTTCTTGCGGGGCTCCGTCTTGATGCCCTTGAGCTTCTCTGCAGATACGTTGCGTGGTAGTGGGGGAACAATGTGGGTCGGGCTGACGGGGTTGTGGTTCTGCGGGTAGTGGGGAAGCTTTTCTGTCGAGAAGGATTTCGGGACGGACGGCAAGTTGGAAGCGCTGCTCGACGCGGCGAAGAGACCACTGAGACGCTTGTTCTTCTTGGCGACTGGCACGGGCTGTTGAATCTCTTCCTTCACAGTGTCCCGAGCTTCAGACTCCTCGGAGATCCTGTCTGTTGTCGTGATTGTGGTTGTGAGCGTCTTTCGCTTTGCCGCTTCGGTGGTAGGCTGGGTCTGGTCGCCGAGACTCTTCTTCTTGAGCTTCTTTTCCTTGACCGGCGAAAGAGACTCACGCGGCTGCTCCTTCACAATCCACGACTTCCTCCGCAGGTTGGTCAGGGACCGTGAAGGGGAGCCAGCGGGCGAGTCTGATTGCTTCACAGCGTCGGTCCGGCCACGTTCGGCCTTGCGGTCAGTCTTGCGCTCAGCGGATGGCTCTCTGCTCCTGCTGGAGAAAGGGAGAAAGCGCGAGGAGCGACGCGAGAGGTTGTTGGGCCTGAGTTGCGGCATTTCCACGCCAGGGAGTTCGGGAGCCTCTTCTGAGGAAGGACTCGAGCCACCCGAGTGGCTTTCAGACGTGCGCTCTTCGCTCTTGCCGGTTTCGACATCGTCGTCAGAGCCTCCCCTCAGTTCGACCACGGGGGGCTCGTGGTCCAGATCCTTGACCTGGGGGAAGTACGTGTACGAGGCGGCCTTGGGGAGCTGGGCGCGCTCCGTGTGGCTGGGGGGCTGTGGACCAGGGCCAACCTCTGAGGCGGCTCTGCTCCTGCCTCGAATGGCATTCGCGAGGGAGTAGTGGCCGCGAGGAGCCGAAGCAACGGCGATGGGCATGGCGACGGGTGGGTTGGACGTGGGCGAGGCAGCAGGAAACAGCCGGGGATTCGTAAAGTTTGACGTGTTCCAGAAGGTTTACGGGCTCATGGCGGTGAATTGGGACGGTTGCGGCGTTGTGCTGTCAGGCGGGCCGTTGTGCAGCAGGCAGTGAACGGGCAAAGGTGCAGTATACTCCAGCCGGGCGCGCGAAGACGTCACAAGTGAGGCTGTGGTACCGGAAGCGAACGGCAGCCGCTGAGAGGACGCGGGGGAGGGCAAAGCGAGTGGAATCTGCTGCGACAGGATCGGGCAGTAAGTTCAGTAGCGACTGGCAGGCCTTGGGTTAGAGATTCCGCGCTCACTGACGCCGCTGGGGGCAGGTTGAGGGCTATTACTTTGACGCTTTCGCAAGCGGACGAACTGGGGCTAGCAGGGGTCGTCGCCTGCGCAGATCGCGTCGGAGCGATAATAATTCTATATTAAAAACGGGCGTATTCTTGGTATCATTTGCCTTTCGTCTACTGACCCGCGCCGCGCCGTTTCTTTACATTTCCACGCTGGGAGCAGTACGAGCTCTAGCCCGCCACCCACCGCCAGCATGACGCCTTTCGGATCGTCGCAGCTGGCATGCCTGCCTGTGTGACGGTGCTGCGCATCTGATGCAGCGACACGGTCGGGGCAAGATGCGTCTGCTGCGCGGTGGGCCCCCGGCGAACCAACTTGTTTTTTCGCGACGTGAACTGTGAACACTGCAATCTCTCGCTGCCGTAATCTCCTGGCCGGTCCCTAGACATACCGCAGACCCCAGTAGCTTACCGCCTCGTATAACGGCGCGACTCTCATGACTTATCTTGACGTACTGCTTTCTGCTCTGCAGTATGAGACCAGTACGGTTGACTACTGTGGACAGGTGCTAGTGCCTCAGGGTAAACCTCTCAACCGAAAAAAGTCCATGGCACGCATGGCACTAGGACGTCGGTATGCAAAGCCGCAGATGCAGATGGTGCGATAGGCGACCGTGCCTGCAGCTACTGGGGCAGACTCCAATTGCGAGGCTCCTTCTGACCCACGCGTATCCTGTGCTTTGTCCGAAGTTCCGAACCGTGAGCATTGTCGGAACGGGACATGCCAGCCTGACGATTACTGTGTAGTGCACAGCTGAGTGCGCAGCCCGGCTTATCTGAGGGGCCACGGTCGCTGCAGTCGCGTGTGCATGTGTGTAGCGATCATCATTCCGCGCATGCCTGTCGGAACAGCGTGCATCAAGCCGGTCAGAATGGGACGCGTCGTGTGTGAATGTCTTCTGAGGTAGGCATAGATGCGACGTCCAGTCTCTCGTTACAGCCTGGCACGTAAAAGCAATCGGGCTGCTGTCAGAACCTCATGACGATCCTGGCACCCCACAAATCCCTCAATCCCTAACCCCTCGAGCACCCCTCTCCTGAACGTATGCCAAGTGGTAGATTGCTTGCTTCTCAAACAGCAATGCACATGCACAAAAAGTACACAGTTCAACAGCTGCGAGCCCCTCTTAGTTCCCAGAGCATCAGCACGAGCACGGATGCCAGACCCTGAGGCGGCTAGTTGGAGAACTCCCACGTCTCATGTACTTGTAGATCACGGTCCGCAACGAGTCAAAAACAATCATATCCGCGAGCAGTTTAGTTCACCTTGTTGAGACAAAGACCGTGGTTTCGAACCAAAGCACTCACTCAACTAAGCTTAGCATCGATAGTCATAACTTTATTTGCTCGAGTACCCCCACGTTGAACTCGAGGTCATAGTCACATCACGTGATTCACATATGCCCGAACAGAGCTCCCGTTGGCTTCATCGCTCAATGGTATTGACACAGTCGCTAGTGTTTTGATACATGATCTCCCTCACCCAGCAACGCTCCTCTAATGGGTGGCACCGGCGGTGGTAATGCTCTCGTCCTCCTCCTCGAACCAGTCCTCTTGCGGGAGCACAGCGTCGTCCTCGCCCTGAGCGCCCTCAACGTCAACTGCCTGTGTCTCGTATGACTTCAACTCGTTCGCAATGTCGGTCTCCTCGGGGGATGCGGGGGCCTTAGGGACGGTGAATTTCTGGACGTGGGCCTCAGCATCGGATGCCTTGACTTCGGGGACCTTGTAGGCCTTGAGCTCGCGGAGGTAGAGGTCCTGCACTAGGTCGGCTACGGCACCAATTGGGTCAGTACTGTCGCGTCTTTAAGCATTCGGGATGAATCACCTGATCGGACGGCCGAGGGAGTGATGAAAGTGCGGCGAGCGACAAGGGCAGGTTGCTGCCGGGCAACGCGGACGAGCGCCTGGCGCTGTGGCAGGTCAGTGGATGTCCGAATTCCAGCAGCAGTAGGAGCGTACCGAGGCCCTGATGGATTGCGCGATCATTGTGTAGGTGTAGTGACGTGGGGAAGCTGGCAATGGGAGCTACAGTGAAGGTCGATGTTGGGGAAAAACCGTGGACCGCCGCAGCTTGAGCCGCCGCCCGAAACGGCTTAGCTTCGTGCCAAGCACAGCAATGGCTGCCTGCGCGCCGAACTACAAGTTTGTCGTCGCAGACTTTCCTTCAGTCTCGCAGCCTGTCTCATACCACCGCACTCGCTCATCCTGCTCCAGCCCGGACGCAGCCTACAAGTGTGTCGGTCGACCGCGCGCAATAGCTAGATAACGAAATACACTCTATAGCCCGTCCGCTACTGCTCGAAGATGTCGTACGCCCCCGATGGCCGTCTGCTGTCGCCTGGCGAGGTGTATGAAGCCGCACCCACACTCGTGAAAGAAGACGAGTGGCAGGAAGACCTGAACGTTGCCATGATCTGCCCCGACTGCAAAGAAAACCCTCCCAATCTGGTCGAAGAGTTCAGCGCCGGCGACACCATCTGCGGTTCTTGCGGTCGCGTACTCGCAGAGAGGACTATAGACACGCGTTCCGAGTGGCGCACCTTTTCCAACGACGGCAAGTACTTGCCTGCTTGGAGGAAATGCAAGTGACACTCATGCTAACACTGCGCCCTGTATCTAGATCAAGGAAACGACGATCCCTCTCGTATCGGAGACGCCGCGAACCCCCTGCTACACGGCTCTCAGCTCCAGACTGAGATCAGTTTCGGTGACGGAGGCATGAGGTCTAGGGACTTGAGCCGCGCGCTTAACAAGACCAACCACGACAAGGTCAACAAGGCGCTGCAGGCCGCGTATGGACAGATCTCAGCGCTCTGCGATTCACAGAACATCAGCCGCCCGACCGCTGAGACGGCCAAGATGCTGTTCAAGATGACCGACGACGCAAAACTCTTCAAGGGCAAATCGCAAGACGCTATCATCGCCGGGTGCATCTTCATAGCCTGCAGAAAGCACGACCAGCAGCGCAGTTTCCGCGAGATCTTCAAGATGACCAACGTGAGCAAGAAGGAAGTTGGCCGTACGTTCAAGGTGCTCGAGGCCTTTATACAAAAGTCCCAGAATAACGGGCCGTCAGTTGCAGGAAATGGTGCCGTCATCGACACTGTCAACCTTCTCAACCAGAAAGGTGGTACCACGGCCACCAGCGCCGCAAGTCTTATGCCCCGTGCCTGCGCCAAACTCGCCCTTGGAACACAAGTCCAGATGGTCGCAGAAGAGTGTGCGGATCAGGTCGCCCACTACGGAGTTGCAGCCGGACGCTCCCCCCTCTCTATCGCCGGCGCCTGTCTTTACCTCGTCTCCCACCTCATGGGTCAACCCAAATCGCCAAAGGAGATTGGTTTGGCTGTCGAAGTCAGCGACGGCACGATCCGCACAGCTTACAAGCTCATGCACTTGGAGCAGGACAAGCTCATCAAGGAGGAATGGATCGCCAAGGGTGGCGACCGCTCCAGGATTCCGCAAGCTTGATTATCATTGTTTTTGTATTGTCTTATCCTTTTCGTTTAAGTATGCATTTACACGGTAGGGCATTGCGACGGAGTCCACGAAATTGGGGCTTGATTAGCAGACTTGCAAGCACGATTTCCTCATTTCATTCAAAGGAAAAAATATTGCAGGGCCTACATTGACGTTAGGTCTTTTCTTTTGCTCATTATTGTCCTAATGTAGGCTTCAGGCCTGTCTAGTTTCTTCCTTGTATGAGATGCCACCTCAAATTGCTTTGGCAGCAACACATGATACCCAATAGATAGGAAGACATCGAAAAAATTGAAATGGCGTTGGTTTGAAGAAAATGTCCCTAAAGTCTACATTGCTTGTAGGATTGTACAATAGGATTGTACAATTGCCTGATTCTATGCTAACGTAGACTGCAGTATACCTCTTCAGTTTTCCTCCTTGTATGAGTTTCTTCCCATTGCGCTGAAGCGACCTTTGTAGTTTGGTACCAGGGATTACCGGCGAGCCCTGTTGAACCCACATTACCAGTACATCGTCCCAACGACAACGGGGACTGTTCCGCGACTGCGACTTCCAATACACAACCCAGACAGCAACATGCTCTATGCCTGCGTGAGGAGAATAAAATTGAAGATATTGTATTCTAGACTCAGAAGAGCATGCGAAAAGATGAGGTCGTCAACTTCAAAACTGTCTATTTGATTGCGAGCAGGAAGTGTCTGGGACTCCATACGATGCCCAAGCAATAGTGATCGCACGTGGTGTTCGTTCCTACCCCTCCGGAGAAACCCGATCAACACACCTCCAGCATCTCGTGAAGCTGTAATGGATGCTCCCCCAACGCCCCTTCATTACCAAGAGACTCTGAGAAGGGCCCAACGAAGAAGATGACGGAAAATAAGGGTGAATCGCTCTTCCATAAAACCACACATGTCCCTTTCCTCTTTCCTGTAAAGTTCTCATTTCGTTCATCCTCAAGCTTATTGGGATTTGCTCCCAATTTGCTCTTCTCAGGGACTCCTCCCTCATTTCATCCCACCCTATCTCATCCACGAGACATTCCAACCATGAAGTTCACCCTCTTCATCCTCGCGACGCTCCTGAGCGTCACCTTCCTCGGGACGTCAGCCAAATACGTCAAATTCATCAACCACTGCCCGTACAACATCTACTTCTGGGCCGTCGGCCCCCCAGCCTCGCACATCGATGGCGGCGACTCCTTCCGCAGCATGGTACCCGGCAACGGCGGCTCCGTCATTCACCCCATGGTCGACACGGAGAGATTCGGCGGCGGTCTCTCGTTGAAGATCAGGGATCTGGATTACTATACCCCTGGGCCTGCAGGCATCATTCAGGTCGAGTACAATCTTGAGGAATCCAAGGGAAACATGTGGTATGACCTTAGTGCTGTGGATTGTGATTTGCATGCTGGGCCGGCGAACCCGAAGTACTGTCGTATGTATTTCCCCTTGATGGACAGAGGACATGTAGACTAACGGTATTTTCAGCACTGATTCGAGGTGGTGTGAAACTCTACATCAACCCAGTACCCAACAAGAAAGACTGCCCATATGCGTACTGCAATGAAGAGAAGTGTGTGAACACTTATCTTAGCCCAGGCGGGTTCGCGAATGAGCCAAGCCTCATGTGCTGGGCTGGTGCTGATATCTTTGTCGAGACTTGTAAGTTTACTGACCTACTTGAACGTCTCGGACAGTTACTGATTATCGATCGCAGGTACCGATGGCTCAGGAGTTCAGACATTCTTTGGCAAGGAACCAAAGGCTGCTGGTTCCGTCCACCAGGCCATTCCTGCACCAGTTGTCCAGCCTCCTGTCATCGCTCCCAATGGCATGATCATCTCTCCAAATGGTCAATGTAAGTCTTTCACCCGCCTACCCCATCCTGAACACCTCACTAAACACATTCTGACAGGCGGCGGCACAACTGGCTTCACCTGCAACGGCTCTCCGAAAGGACCCTGCTGCAGCCCCTACGGCTACTGCGGTGACACAGCCGCTCACTGCAACCCCGGCTGTCTCCCTTCCTTCGGCTACTGCCATGATATATGGCAGATTCCTCCGATTGGCCGCCGTGCTGCGGCCCCTGAGCCTTTCACCTATGGTCCGGCTCATGAGTCGTCTATCGTCACCTCCCAGCCTTTCACCGTCGCCCCCGAGCCTTCCATTGTTACTAAGGTTGCAAACGTCTTCACTTCGACTACCACTGCGACCGAGACCGAAGTCGATTGTGACACGGTCAAGCATACCGTTACGAAGGTTGTGAAGGCCACGAGGAAGCCCGGTTCGCAGTTTACGCCTCCGCCGCTGAGGAGAAGGTTTGCGGCCATTTAGGTGACAGCTGGTGAGATGGCTTGCTTCAGATCCTTCCACACCTTCATTCAGGGATTTGAGGTTTTGCAAGCTTGTTTACATGGAAGCCGATCCTCGGTATGACTAGTTCGGACGTGGGTGGGCATGGCTGGAAGAGCTACGGAGGGTCGGGTACTTCCCAAGGCGTTGGAAGGCGCTTTATACCCCTCTGAGCGATTTGGCGCTTCTTTACTAGATAGATGGAATGAAAAATGTCGTTGAGTACTGCTGTCCTTGGTGCATTGTGAGATGTGTGTGATGATTGCGTGGGCACTTGGTGTTGCGACGATCGAATGTTTGGAAGTCGCGCCACAAATCATAGCTCTTTCATAACGCCCGCGGTTGTCCAAGATTTTGGATGAATTACTTAAGTCGTGACGCTCTGGGTGTTGATGGTGGTGTTGCCCGCACGCCCAAGTGAATGGACGGGGCACTAGCGCGCCACACCCCTGCTCGCCTAGCTAGCGCACTTTGCAAAATTGCCCACCGTTCGGCACCAGCTCTCACGCATCGCCAGCGACAACTCCATCTCCGAACGCCCAACCCAGCTCTTCCGCACACCGAACGACCGACTCCCGTCGAACTTCACAACCGCACAAAATGGACTCTGCTAAGGCCCCCGTCAACCTCGTCAAGGTCACCCGTGTCCTTGGCCGAACCGGTACGCGAACTTTCCGAAGACCCCGAACTTTTCTGCGAGACGAGCGCATACAACAGTTGGGGGATGCACAACGTGAGAGAATGGCAGGCTGACGGATAATAACAGGCTCCCGTGGTGGTGTCACCCAATGCCGCGTCGAGTTCATGAACGACCAGACCCGTTCCATCATCCGCAACGTCAAGGGCCCAGGTACGCACGCTCTACCTGCCTGCTGAACGAAACCCCCGCATACTAACGGAGACATCACAGTCCGCGAGAACGACATTCTCTGCCTGCTCGAGTCCGAGCGTGAGGCTAGGCGTCTGCGATAAGCGCAAGCAAACTCTCGGGGAAAAAGGGAAAGCGGCATTTTCTATTCGGTTACCGGAGTTCTTTGCGAAAGCTATGGGCATCTATACGGACTTCACGAGTATGGACAATATGATGGCGTGGTAGTTGCTCTTGCAGCGCTGCGAAGGAGGGGGATGGAGACGATGGATCTGTGGAGACCTACGATTACGACGACATATCAAGAGTCTGGGTTCTCTCCCTGAATGAATCGAAAATCTACCAACTCCCAACGCGCATCGCGTGGATGGATGTGATATATGTGGCGGCTGCTTGCAGGACTTGACTGGAATGTTTGAGTTGCTGGAAGGGACTGACTCGATTACAGGCACGCTTTGTGAGCGTTCGACCGGGTTATGGTCTTCCTGACACTCGAGCCACTCGGCATGCTTTCGTTAGGATTCACTTGATGTCCACTTTAGATGATACGCAATACTACGGAACGACGTTGAGGGAACCATCTGTTAGTTTTACAAGCACATACTTACATGTTATTAGGTTGAGCAACTCTACTCACGGCTGTGTAATTTCTATAGTAGACGTCAGGGCACTTCTCGTCTCGCTTACTGTCGTCACTGCAACGGTACTAGCTTGCTGTGATGCCCTACTACCTTGACTGCCATTTCTGTGAGGCCATTCACTGAAGTCACAAGAGACATGGGTGAAGCGAGTGTGAATCCTCTACGTCCTGCCGTCGCTCTTGTGGCGGAGGTCCAATTGAGCATTGACTCTCACTGTTGCTCTTTCTCATTCCCCTTGTCCCTACGAGCACAGCAAACACTCCGCCCTCAACTCAATCAACTTGCTCAGCCTCTGGCTATCTCCATACTCTTCGATCGCCATCATGCAGGATAGCGACGCAGCAGAAAGGCTACGTGATCTACTCGCAAGGTCAGGCCCGAAGGCTCCTGTACAATCCACGTTACAGCACACGAAGACCATCACACCTGTACCATTCCCACCCGTAACAGCACAGGCTTGCACGATTCCACCCAAACCGCTAGACTTGGAATACCCACGCGTTAAGGTGCCTGGAAGTCCGCAATCATTAATATTGACGGCAACCCCTCCCAGCTCGCCAAAGTCCATCTTCGGATCAGGTCTCTTTGGGTATTCGAGATCATCTTCAAGGACAACTCTACCGCGCTCGCTGAGCAGTAGTCAAAGTGGAGGCTTCTTCAGCTCCTTGTTTCGTCGTAACACGGCAGACCGTAGAAAAGACGGAGCTGAAGACCACCAGTCAGTAGCTGTAGACTCGACCGAACTGTCATCGTCAGGCTCCTCGTATTGTGTGGTGGGGAGTTCTATGAACATGCTTCCGGGGCTAACATCGATCTTTCACTCTGGCTCACCTTCCAAAATCGCTGGGGGAAATGCGCTCTTACGCGCTCGTAGTGAAAACAGCATTAGTGCAAAACGCAATGACTTTGAGCATCGAAAATACAAGGCCTCCAAGATGAGCAAGACCGCTCCGAGTTCACCGAAAACGCCATCTCCACGACCTACCTCGAGACGCATTCGGACAATCAGCTGGGCGGACCAGGTTCCAAAGCAAGCCGCAAAGTCACCGCCTCCCTCATCTGATGTCGGTGTCGGAGGAGCGCAAACAGATCACGGCTCCGAAGTCGCACCACTGTTTGCTCAAGAAGACTTCGACAGCTCCCCAAGTAGCTCGACACTCTCCCTCAACTCGCCTTTCTCTTCTAGCCCACACCTCCCCGCACATCAACCCGACACCTCTAACACCATGCCAACTAGTCCACGTGACCTCTCGCCATTCAAGGGAAAGCCCCTCTGGGAACCCGACGACGATGAATGGGCCGAGTTGGACGCCAGCCACATCTCCTCCACTTTCAAAGCGACCTTCAAAGACCCCAGCCAAAACAGTCCGCAAAAGCCGACCAACACCAGCACTCTCTCCCGCTTCAGCGCCACACTGACTTCTTTCCTTCCCTCCTCTCCCACAAAACGCGCTTCCGACGCGCTTCTCCGCGAAGAAGAAGCCCTGCGAGACAGACTGGAAGAACTGCAAAACACATACTACTCCAATCCTGCCGGCGACATCTGCGACAAAGTCATGACCTCTGTCTTCCTGCCCGGCTCTCACTACTTCCACTACGACCAGAGCAGAGATTCCGTCCGCGCTCCCCACGTCATCGATCTAGAAGCGTATTTCACAACCCAAGACCCGCTGGTCGGAGCCGCGTACCCGCGTCTCAGCGACGCCATCGCCACGATCCTCAGTCACACAAACAAGGAGTGCGTAGAAGCGTTCCTAGACCCGCGGGTGGAGGAGTTCGTGTACAGAAGGGAAGTAGAGAGGAACAAAGCAGGGAGTATCTTCGTGATTAGGAGGAAGGGAAATGCCGTCATCGTAAGTCCTACCTGCACACATCCACATTGAAACAGTGTGATAACAACGACCAACTATCACGAGAATAGAGACAAGATTAACAACTACAACAGGCAGGCTCCTACCGCAACCTAGGCTTCACCCTCTCCTGGACCCTCTACGTCAAAGCCATGATCGGCGCAACAGGCCTATGGTACGACACTTATGCTTCACCCGTAGCAGGCTCGACTCCGATCGTCGATGGCGTACCGGCTTGGGATACTTTTATACCTATTGGCACCGAAGACCCATGCTTACAACTATCATCCGACCCTGCTCAGCCCATTACGTCAGCCCGCAAGATTGTCTTAGCCAGTCCTGGTCCTCAGAAAAAAAAGGTAGAAGAAGAAGACGAGATCAGTCCTACGAATGAGAAGTACGTGTTGTATCAGAGTAGGACGCTTGCGAGGTATCTACTGAGGGATATTTGGGTTAGGCTTGAGGGGCGGTATGAATGTAAGGCTACGTGGGAGGTTGATGGGGTGGGGAGAGAGGTTAGGCTGAGGAGGGCGTTGGTGGGGTTTGGGGATGAAGATGATGATGAGTAGTGTTATCTTCGAGTATGACAGATGTTGCAGAGCGATGAGTTCAGTGCTGAGAACAAGCGACCAAGAGGTAGTAGACAAAATCTCATGCCGTAAATAAGCAAAGTCCTCACATTCTGAGCAAATGATAGAAAGCATCGTGTAGGAGGTAGAAGACTTTTAGAATTCATCGTAATCTATATAAAAACCGAAAACCCAGAATCCGTAGACCCAGTTGTATAGTAAACTCGTTTGATCTATAAAGGCGATTTGCAAGCTTCGCTATGCAAGGATATAATCCCGAAAAAAAAAAGAGGAAAACGCCAGTAAAATGCTTATGTACAACAACTCTTGTCCCATCAAACCACTTAAGCAATGGCAGACTGGCCACCCTCAAGGTTAATAGGGTTCATCTTATCGTCAAACTTGAACTTGAAGTCCTCACCGAGCTCCTTCTTCATAGCGGTGGTGACAGCCTCGAAGACGTTCTTGAAGACACCGAAGGAAGCAGGGTTCTGCTCGTCATTGTCGCCGCCCTGGAAGACACCAGTGCGGACAAGGCAGGTGTTCCAGCCGTACATGTTACCACCGACAATGTCGGAAGCAGGGTTGTCACCAATCATGTAGATGTTGGCGGGCAGCTTCTCGTCGTTGTGGATGGTCTCCATCCAGGAGGCGATGACCTCGTCGGCGTACTTGTAGGTAGCCAGTTCGGGCTTGCCGTAGACGACACGCTCGAGTTCGACGCCGGTGAGCGACTTGTACATGGCCTCGAGACCAATGCGGAAGGCACCCTGGGACATGCGGGGGAAGGGGTGCTCGGTGGGGCACAGCATGTCGCCCTGGGAGAAGTAGATGGGGACGCGCTGGGAAACGGGGTCCTTGGCGCGGGTTCCGAACTTGCCGTTCTCGGACTGGAGGAGATCCATGATGATCTGGATGTCGGTGGCGTAGTCACGGCTGTCGGAGAAGACCATGATGGCCTCAATGTTGACCTTGCTGAAGTCGCGGGGACGGGAAGTCTTGCGCTCCTCGTCGGTGAAGACACGGTAGGGGGCGATGGTAGGGTCCCAGGCGATGATGTCGTTGGGGACGACAATGTCTTGGAAGCCGTATTGCTCGGCAACCTCACGGCACTTGTAGCCCTCACCACCGACAACGAGGACGGTCTTGTAGTATTCGGCCAAAGCACGCATGGGAGTGTGCGACTGGATGAACTGCTCGGTCGAGATGGGGTTGTGGAGGATCTTGGAGAGCTGGTCGACACGAGCCTGCTCGGGCTTACCGGAACCGTTGGTAAGGAAGATGTGGGGGATCTTGATGCCGAGTTCGTTGTCTCCGTTCAGGATCTCGAGGACGCGCTGTCCCTCGGGGATCAGACGGTCACCGTGGACGAGGACACCGTCAATGTCGAAGACGAAAGCCATGTCCTTGGCGGCGCGGACCTTCTCGCCGGCGAGATCTTGAAGCTGGGCAGCGATGATGTCGCGAGATGCCTGGATCGGGGGCATGCCAGGGCGGACAGCGGCACCACGGCCATCGGGGTAGTGAACGGACGAGAGCCTCGACTGCCTCTTGGAACGGGGGATGGGCAGTGAGGTACCGAAGGAGTTGCGGGATCCTCTCCTCTCCTTCATGGAAGGCGAGAGGGAGAGGTTGTGCATGTAGCCAGTGGTGTCGGCCATGGCACTTCGGGTTGCTGGGACCTCGACAGTGTTGTCGGTGCCATCTTGTTGAGGGTCAGCTGGGATGGGAAGCTCAGGAGCCTTGTTGGAGGTAGTCTGAGCCTCGTTCTCAACAGCGGAGGGAGACATGATGATGGTGGTTGAAGTTGGGATAAGAATGGGGTATCAAGTGAAGAAAGTAGTAGTGTCAGTCTTCTCAGAAGCTGAATGTGAAGCTGAAGATGTGGAGTTGTGATGATGAAAGAGCAGTCTCAGGGTCTTCTGGGGGAGGGGCTATATATCACATCACTCGTCACTCTGACAGGCAGCGACGTCCATGAACCCCAGATGCCATCATCATTCGCCAATCTCTTCTGGAAAGTTTCGCAGGAGCTTTTCGCTATCCCGATTCAGGCCGGTGACACCAACCACGTTCTGGCACTGTGAGCGTTCAACAAGTACCTCTGTACCCACAGCGCGACATCATTACACTGCTGTAGTGGCCGTGCATAGCAGCACTAGTGGAGAAGTTTGCTGAACCAGAGAATGAGAACTGGATACCGTCACCGCCGTATTATCGCCGAAAACTGGGGACCGATAGCAGCGTAGTGCTGTGAGTCGCTACAACACCTGGAATGCGCGTTGTATACCCTTGGCCGAAGCCGTGAAAGCTTAGCGCAGAGCCTCATTTGACCGGAGGCAGAGCGCGGCCGGAAGATAAGGCACGGTACACCGCCTGTCAAAGGCGGTTGGCGTGCATACACCAAGTATGCGACATGTGGGAATCCGTAGAAGCGAGTGTAGCAGAGTGTAGATGGTGCAGGCAGCGTGCAGACAGTCGCGGCGGTACTTGCAGCAGCATGTGGGAGTGACGAAGGATGGGTGGGGCGAGGTAACCGCGGCTCGCCGAATTAGGGCGAAGGCAGCTAGTGATCTGCTTAAACGAGTGGCTGACAACGGCAGAGCCGCACGACTATTGGGACTACATCGTTCCACATTTTCACCTGTACGAAGCTCAGGTCGGCAAAACTTCCGCGCCAGCAATTAAAATGGCAGCGCTCGGCCCGTGCTGTGGACCCTGAGTCCACCGTCGACGTCATCGCTGCTGCTGACGGCCTACTCTGAGGGTCTACGTGAAACTGTTGGATGGGACTATTATGGAGTTTTTTCGCAATGGGACCGATGCCTGCGAGATGCTTCTGCGATCGGAATCTCTCGGTCTGAGGTCACGGCCGGCAGCGTGGTTGGGGACTGTCCGAGCAGATGGGCGATGATGAAAGAGCGAAGAGATTTCAGACCAACCAAGGTTACGCTGGATATATGTAGCTTCACAGTCCCAGCACGCGCTGTTGCCGCTGAATAAATCATTTCAAAACTTACTTGACCACTTTCATCTTGACTCTAAATTTTCAAGATACATTTTCAAACTTCAAGAATTACAAACACCGCAAATATGGCTCCCCTCCAAAATGAGAAGACGTTCAAGCTTTCCAATGGCGTCATCATGCCAGCCGTCGGATTCGGCACCTTCGCCAGCGAGGGCGCATCGGGCGAGACCTACGCTGCCGTAATGACCGCGCTCAAGACCGGCTACCGCCATCTCGACTGCGCATGGTTCTACCAGAACGAGGGCGAAGTTGGCGAGGCCGTCCGCGATTTCCTCAAGGAAAACACCAACGTCAAGCGCGAGGACCTTTTCATCGTCACAAAAGTATGGAACCACCTGCACGAGCCCGCGGAGGTCAAGTGGAGTTTTGAGTCTTCGCTGAAGAACCTGGGCGTCGACTACATCGACGCGTTCCTCGTCCACTGGCCCATTGCCGCGGAGAGTGACGACAACCACATGCCCAAGCTGGGCGCCGACGGCAAATACATCATCAAGAAGGACCTCACCGAGAACCCGGAGCCAACATGGCGCGCCATGGAGGAGATTTACAACTCGGGCAAGGCCAAGGCCATCGGAGTTTCCAACTGGACCATCCCCGGCCTGAAGAAGCTGCTCAGCATCGCCAAGGTCAAGCCCATGATCAACCAGATCGAAGTCCACCCCTTCCTCCCCAACACCGAGCTCGTCAAGTACTGCCAGGAAAACGACATTCTCGTCGCCGCCTACTCGCCGCTCGGCTCCCAGAACCAGGTTCCCAGCACGGGCGAGAAGGTCCGCACCAACTCCAAGCTCAACGAAGTTGCCGAGCGAAGCGGTCACGACCTCGCGCAAGTTCTGCTTGCCTGGGGTCTCCAGCGCGGCTACGTTGTTCTGCCCAAGAGCTCCACCCCTAAGCGCATCGAGAGTAACTGGCTTATCCCTGAGCTGAGCAAGGCCGACTTTGACGCCGTCGAGGAGGTCGCCAATGGACGACACACTCGTTTCGTCAACATGAAGGATACCTTTGGCTACGACGTCTGGCCAGAGGAGACCGACGGTGGTGAGCTCAAGGCATAGAGCGGGGCGATGAGATCACGATGATACGGCATATTTCGATATTTGATTTTAGCGATACCAAAAGTCAACAAGAGACTTATTTAGATCAGCTCATGGAAATGAATCGATCGTGAGATTTATTACATCATGTCTTCGCATGTTTGCAGATCATTATGATCGTGAGTTCGTGTATTCGCGTGATATGACGCGGGTTGTAGGCGTTCCCCCGCACGCCCAGACCCGACCCCCGGTGCGCTACCATAAGGCCTATACACAAACATAAGTAATCATGGAATCTTCGGGTTGCCCGCCCAAAAATACCTGCGAACCAGTCGCGGCTATTTACAATTGATGGAATGAAGAAATTATTAAGTCAGGACTAGACGATCCAGCAACCGCAGATTTTCCTGTTCCCTGCGTGCCTTCCTCGATTCTTCCTTTGGCTGCTCAATGACAGCTTCTTTCGGTAGAACAACATCAGCGAAGTGATCTTTTGTGAACTGCATCACGATCTGCGCTTCAGCAAAATTCTCCTGCTCCATCAGCTGCCGAGCGGTCCCTAGGCAGAGCTGGACAAGGAAATTCCGTCGACTCCGGGATGCTTCAACGAATCTGATGGCGCCGGCAGGGTTCTGGACGAAATGAAGTCCAGGGCCCGTACTGGGCGTTGAAGGGTGATGTAGCCAGAGCATTGACTCGACTGCCGGACTCCATTCCCCTAGCCACCGTGGTGTTGACAGTAGGAACGACTGATACATCTCGGGTTCGAGCATATCGTCGGTATTGGAGATGATCCGGTTCACCAGGTGGCCACCGGCGGATCTTAGGATATCGTAGGCTGCTTCGTGCCCGGCATTCTCCACAAGGCGGAAGGCCTGCATGAACATAGCCAGACCGCTCGCTAAGCTGTTGTCTGCCGCGAATACAACCATCTTGGCCAGTAGTTGTTGTCTGAAAGTCGCTATCCGTGCCACGTCCAGTCCAGTCTCCTTGACGCGTTGTTCGTTTGGCCGGATGAACCAGCGCCAGAGCGCGGTGGTCTCGCCTTCAGCCACAAACAGAGCCACCAACTTGTCTAGGAATTTACTGCCACGTCCGGTCTTTAAGATGGCCATGTCGAGGAATTGCTTCGAGGTGTCCGAGCCGCTAGTCCGAAGCCATTCGGCGAGTACAGTGGCGGATGATCTGCCATCCTTGAGTGACGAGGTTTGGCCCGTGGTCTTCTCGAGGAGCTCGAGGCACATGGCTGCCTTTGGTAGAGTAGCAGAACCGGTAGCTATCTCATCGACAAACCAGACGATGGGCTCTCTCAGTATGTCGCTAGCAGCAGACCTTGAGCCTCTCCGACGGGGTTTGACGGCAAACAGAGGGTTGGTCAAGATGGAGTCGATGTGCTGCGTCGCTGAGTCATACGAGGACGTCGCGCGGTTCGCGGAGGGATTGCGCTGGCCATAGCTGATGGTCAGCTCTCGCGTGGATTTCTTCGGGTTGCTCTCGGCAGGTGCGAGGGGGTGGGCGTGGTCGAGGTGGGCACGGAAGGAGTTGGTCAGCAGCGAGAGGAGCTGCTGACTCTCGCGCGGGGTGAGGGGCAGCTGCGGGTGGATCTTGGAGGCGAGGGTGCTCAGTACGCGTTTGCTCGCGGAAGACTGCATGGCTGCGTGTTGGTGTCGCAGTCGGGGGCAGCGTCTGATCGGTCGGTGGTGGAGTGAGGCGATGACGAGAGTGGACCAGGCCCGACGGGAGCGCACGTGACAGGTTAACGCGCGCATCACGGCAGGCTGGGACAGGCACTCTTGCTATTCGTAGATCAATTGCCCTTCAGCCCTCCCCTCGCATCTGCACACCCGCCCGCCTGCTCCAGCCCCAGTCAACGCGACCCTGCCGCGTCCTCAGCCATTGGAAGCTCTAGCGCCAAGCCGACGTGGTCGCTTCCTCTAGCTGTTCCCCAACTTTACCTTCCCTCTACATCATCACCTCGCCTGCCCACCAATCCGCCCACACATACACACACCCAATAAGTCCCCCGCGGCTTGCCCACACACCACACACATCCAATGTCTGAAGCACAAACTCGGCCTGCGCGAGGCAGGAGCTCTGCCCGCGGCGGCAGGGCATCATACGGCTCCCGGGGCCCCAGAAAGACCAACGGCGACAGCGCGTCCTCCAACATTGACACATCGGCAGACCAGGGCGAACTGGGCGAGCTTAAGAAGCGCTACCAGTCACAGCTATCCACACTGAAGGAGCTATTCCCCGACTGGACCGACGCCGATCTCGTCCTCGCAATCGAAGAATCTGACGGCGACCTGCAGACCACCATCGAGAAGATCAGTGAGGGTAAGCGACTGCAGCTACGACGTACACGCACGTGATTACATTACTAACCACTGCAGGCGCCGTCTCACAATTCTCAGAAGTCCCAAAGAAAGCAAAGGACAGGTCCCGCTCCAAGGCCAAGGAGAACCTCCCCCTCGATGGCGCGTCCAGCCTGCGTGGCCGGCCCGACGGAGCCCGTCGTGGAGTCGACAGCGGTCGCGGCGGCCGTGGCGGACGAGGCACTGATCGTGGTCGCGGTGGAATTCGTGGCGGTCGTGGAGGCGCCGCCGGTGGACCTCGTACGGCTGCTGGATCAGTCCCGACTACCGAGTCCGCTGCATGGGACACGCCCACAGTGCCAGAAGAGTCCAAGGAGACCAAACAGGACGACGAGACCGTACACGCGCCTGAAGCGACCCCCGAAGCCATAAAGCCTGTCGTAGAGGCTACCATGACAGCCGCGAAGAAGACTTGGGCGAGCATGTTTGCTGCACCCAAGCCCGTCCCCGCAGTCCCCAAGGCAGCTCCGAAGCCCGCCGCCGCTGCTGCCCCCGAAGTGCCCTCACAAGTACCCGACGAGACGCCCGCGCACCAAGTTGCCCAAGAGCCCGCTGTGCAAGCAGAAGAACTGCCTATACCCCCCGTTGCAGATGAGGCTGTCCAGACACCGCCCATCACCGCCGAAGATACGTCCAAGATGACGCCGGACAAGAGTGTGGATGGTGCCCCTGACGTCACCCTCACACCCTCCGGAGACCAACTTACGCAAGAGAATGTTGAGCACCTGCCTGACACGTCCATTCCACCCAAGACGGAGACAGCTTTCAGCACTGTTGCAAGCTCGAAGGATGTTGGTAGTGCTGTAGCGACCCCCTTGAACGGTCCTACACAGGCACCCATCGGTCGCCCCGCTATTGGAGGATTCCAAACAACCGCACTAAAGGCGACTTCTGGAACCCCGAACCGAAGCGCAAGCTACCAGAGGAGGTTGATGGAGCAGCAGGAGGCCGTGGTCATGCCCGGAGACCGCGCCGTGGACAGGGCAGCAGTCCAATTCGGTAGCATGGGATTGGGCGACGGCTCGGATCCAGATGTCGACGAAGACAGGGAAGAGGCGGAGACGAGGACACAGCCGCCCCAGCACTCTCCCGTCGCGCAGCCCAGGGCTTCTCTTCCTCCCGCTCCCCGCCAAGCATCTCAAGATGCTCCCCAACAAGAGGCCGCTCCTACACCAAAGCAGGCCCCTGGACTGCCTCCTGTGCCCCAACATCAGCCCGGCCTACAGCAGTCTCCCTCGAACCCGCTTGCATCCCAGGCTATGCAGAACCAAGGATCTCAGTCGAACCAGCCATACAACCAGTTTGCTAGGTATGGTCAATCAGAGGCCTCCGCCCCACCGCAGAAGCCATACGACCCATTCGGCCAGCAGATCCCGCAGTCGAACCACTCGCAATCGCAGAACTACGACTACCCCGGCCAACAAAGCCAGGCCCCGTCCCAGCCTGGTGCCTTCTCGTCTGCCCCAGACGGTTACCCCTCCAATTACCTCACTGCCGAACAACGCGCGCAATACCAGAACTACTATGGAAGCTACGGTCAGCCCATCGCACAAAGCCAGCAGGAAGCTGGTTCTGCTCAGCAGCGCACTGGCAGTGCCTTCGGCTCTGGACCTGCTGACTCTGCTTATTCGCAGAGCCAAATCCCACAGGTAAGTGGTCTCTCTAAAGGTCTGAAACAGCTCGCCAAACTCAAAACCGATCATCATGCCGACCAATCTGAACCATCTCATGTGAATGAGAAACTCTGGGCAGAGATGGCACATGACACGGGCAGAGTAAGGACAGCAGCTAAGACAGAACTCTACATCTTCTCGCATTGTGTACTGACAGAATTGTAGACCCAGAGCCGTTACGGCGATGCTCAGAACAGCGGACACAACACTCCCAACCCCGCCGCCATGGCTGGCCAACAAGGACATGCCGCTCAAGGCCAGCACGCGCACAACGCGCACAACGCAGGCTACCCATACAGTCACCCATACTATGGCAGCCCCTACTACGCTAACTACGTGAACCAATTCGGTGGTTATGGTCAGGGAGGAGCCGGCTATGGTTCGTTTGGAAAGGGTGGCATGTACAACCAGCCTCACTACGGCATGTCTCCTCAGGCTTCATTCGACCAGCACTCGTCGTCCCCCGCCAATGCAGGCGGCTTCGGCGCTTCCTCTTTGCATGATCGCGGTAGCGGTATGGGCGCAGGCTTCGGCGACTACGGCCGCTCAGCCTCTGGAGCTTCTCAGAACCCCAGCGCCACTACCGGCGCTGCTGCATTCGGCGCCATTCCCGATACCATTACCCGACCAGGAAACTTCCACCAGAGCTCCTACGGACAGCAGGGTAGTCAAGGTTTCAACGATGACGCCCTGAAGCCCTCCAACGATTACAAGAGTGGCGGACCCAGCCCAGCGGCTCTTGGTGCTCAGCCTGGTCGCCCCGGCTCTGCCAACCAGAGCACTCCCGGACAGAGCGGTCCCCAACACTCCCAGCAAGGCTACGGCAACTACCCGAGCCACCTCGGAAACAGCCAGTACGGCGGTCTCGGTGGTCTAGGTCACCAGAACTCCGGCAACCACCAGCAGCAGAGTGGCTACGGCAACTACGGCGGCTTTGGCGGAGGATATGGCGGCGGCAGCTACAACCGCGGAGGTTGGGGCGGAAACTACGGCCAGCACTAGGGTCCGTCTTATACAAATACAGGACGATTGAGAGGCTTGACGCGTTGTTAAGAGGAATATGGCCTAGTCATATCATCATGATGAGCTGGTACGACACGAGGTCATTGTTTTCTTTCTCACGTCCACTTTGAATTGGCTGATGGCACGAAAAGCATGTTTCCATGATACGCTTGATAGGCCTCAGATTTTGTATTATGACAATCTCCTTTCTTCTCCTCTTGTTCCTCTCCTCTTGCATCCTCTCTTTTTCCAAGGTTCCATGTCACAAATCCAATTGGGTCAACTTACGTGCTCAGTCGCGAGGCGTTTTGTAAATCCGCAAGGGAGGGATAAACTCAAAAAGATTCTTGTTTTATTCTGGATTTTGCTTGTAGTTGGCTTGTTTCCCTTGTCTCCGGTACTTTGAGAAAGGGAAACTACTGTATTAGGGTATGGGTTAGGGAACTTGGGGGGCAAAGAGCAAATCTAGGTAGCTCGATGGCGTTCACAGTTGGGCTGCTACAGCTGAGCAATGCATATCGTTGAACATGGCGCAAGATTGCTTCTCCTGTGCTTTGATGGTGAACTCATGTCGTGCTTGTCGTAGCTTAACAGTACTTTAGGTCGAGTGCTTGGCACAGGGTCGGGCCTAGCAAATGCAGGTACGTACCGTTTCCTGGCCGCCGAGAAACCGGCGATCCTACCTCCACTTATTTCTTTCAACATCCCGCGAGGTTTGCTCGCGCATGCAACATTGACGCAAACTTGGAGACCTTGCAGGGCCCTTAGCGAGGAAATTCTCTTCTCCTGACCATCCGCGCGCGCTATGACACACTGCGCTCAGGCCAGGGCATGTATTCCGAGTCGTTTCCGAAAGGGCCGATAGAAAGCAGTTTATGCAAGTGATCGCGGGTCGGCCGGCCTTGGAACGGCGTACGTTCACGTTATCAGGGTCTTACGCGATAGCAGGCTTTTCTCATTCGATATGACGAGAGATTTTGCGGGATGTCGTTATGCGTTGTCTCGGTGTACAGACATCGCTGCTTGCATCAACGCCCTTGATTTGTAACTTTCTAGACAAAGACTACCTCGGTACCTGACTGAGATTAGAAATTGACGAAGAGCGCGATCAATAATCATATGTATACAGCGATACAAGCACCGGCACATGTGTCAAATGTCAAATCAACGCTGCCGATATTGCTCACCGCCGCCAATATCAACGATAACGGTCTCGGAACGGTCATCCATCTATCTACGCCCGGGCGCGCTACCGGCGCCATGATCCACGACTAAGCCGTTGCAAGGATAGCAATCTGGCATCTTACCTCTTCCGGCAAAGCTGCCTCGGCGAATGCGTCAAGGTCATCATGGTGCTGGCCGGAATTTATCTTTTGGCGAGTGCACGCGTTGTTTTCCAAGCGTCCAATTCGCAACACCTTGATGGTCTGTCGGGGCACACAAGCAAAACCACGTTGCGTCGACGTTGTGCACTGATTGATTGCGTCTTTTCTTTTTGAGTCGAGTCTTGTCGATTGTGGAGTGTCTTGTCGCGTTTAACTGGCTGAGGGTTTGATCAGCGTACGATTGGGAAGACGTGTTGTTGGCTGCAGCGATACACCGATCGAGTGCGTGAGCTGAGAAACGCTGACGACTGTACTTCAAGAAGGGAGGAGCATACAGTATCTGGAAGCGACCGACACGTTCTGCACTTTTTTCCACTCTCTGTTCACATCGCGCCAAATCCAACAACTGGCAAACCTCTACCATGGAGTCATCATCCTACCAAGCCGACGCTCTCCCAGCCTCGCCGTTGCTTCGCCTTCCTTTCGAGATCCGTCTCATGATATACGAGTACCTGCTTCTACCCTCGACGATTCCCACGACCGGAAACGGAACGTCAGTCGCGAACTTGATCCCCGACTTCCATACATATCTCTCAGACGACACGAACAATGATGCTTGTACTTTGAGCGTACGGACTATGGACCCATGGCTAGGGTCGCAAGGCCCGAAGACTTGGAGACGAAGGAGTACATATCACATCAGAACCGGTACGTTTACACTCTTGGAGTAAACCTAGAAAGATAGTCTAGGAGACTGCTCCACTCGAAAAGACATTATTGACTATATACTGACAATCTCAAAGGTCCCTTCCTAACAACCACAACACCAACAACCTACCGCGTCCTCCTCTCCCCCTACACATCGCACCTCCGCTACACCGTCCCCTCGCTCCTATCCCTAAACCAGCAAATCCACGCCGAAGCCAGCAAAATCCTCTACTCAACCTACACCTTCGCCTTCCACACCAGCATCGAAGCCGCCGTCCCCTTCCTCTCTGACCTGACACCCAGAAGCCGAGCGTCCATCCGGCATATAAGCATAACAAAAAAGGCATTGCCATACAGCAAGGAGTTTGATCGCGCAGAATGGGCAAGTCTATGCGAATACCTCGCGACGCCGTCTTCTCCCTCAGACGATGATAGTTCTGAGACAGTACCCCCAATCTCCCTCCGCACCCTAAACCTGAACGTCATATCCGGCAAACCCGACCACGGCTGGGACGCCATTACCCCCATCACACCCTCTGATTTCGACACTATGCTACGCATGAAGAACGAGTGGCTTGGTGGCAATGGCGATTTCGGCGGCGTGGATCTAGAGTGGGTGGAGCAGATCACGGCGATTAAAGGGTTGCAGGAGGTTAATGTCAAGGCGATGGTGGAGAGGTGTGCGAGTCCCGTGAGTGAGAAACAGGCTTTTTGGATTGCGTTTAGTAAGAGTGTTGATGAGGGGGGGTTTGGGGCGTGGGTTCGGGGGAGGATGATACGATGAGCAGGGATGGGTATGATGAGGACGTGTATGTTATGATCCAGTTTGCGGGATAGAGAGAGCTCTTGGATTGATTTCAGAATGTATAGTCCGACCACCTTCAACACTTACCTTATCCCACTCTTCCCTCACATATACCCACCATTTCCTCATCCCATCATCAACAACCCACGCAGAACACATAGCCGATCGGTACAGTACCCGCACACAAAAAAACTTAGCGAACGCACGCCCAACGTAGTTCCAGCACTGGGCTGATTTCTAGCTCTGATCAAGCACCAGCTTTCTCGTCCCGGGGTAAAGGGCCTACTGGGGGCACCTAGAGGTTCTGTCTCCATTGAATAATAACAAAGGAAGCTGGTTGTTGGGCGTGCGAGCATCCTGGTGAGACCAGTGAAACGGATCGCTACCGTTGGTGCTGATCGCGCTGGGCTATTTCGTGATGCACATCCTGGTGGGTAAGATGAGATGGCGGAAACGCTGGCGAATTGGTCCTGCTGGGAGGTTGGTGGAGCGGGATGTGTAAGTTCGAGTCTTACTGTGTTTAGGTTGGGTTTCTTTTTGTTGTTTGAAAGGGGTGAGAGGCAAGTGCTGGCGGTGTGGTAGTGGATAGTAAGAGGGTATCATATACACTTCGAGAATGAAGATGCATCGTGTACAGGTAAGTATAAAAACGACTTGAAAGGACTACATTCTCACTAATTTACAATAGCATTTCTCCCGCCCTCTCTACTGTTCCCCTGCACATATTAGATATTTCCTCAGTCTCTCATCAAAATCATACACGGGACACATAGCCTAACGGTAAGGCGCCCGCACACAATAGCCTAGCGCCACCCGGCTCCAAGGAATCAATGACTCCAAGGAACCAGAGGCTTCAAGGAATCAAAGACTTCAAGGAATCAGTTGGGTGTGTGTGAAATGGAAACAAAAGTCCTGTAAAAAGGAACCAGTTCGCCGGGGGCGTGATGCGGGGAATGCAAGTTCGAGTCTTGCTGTGTCTATTCTTTTTTGATCTTCCTTTCTGACGGTTGGATGTCTAGTTGAGTAGTCTAATCAATATAGCGCGGTTGTGATAGGGTGGTATGTAGGTTGAAAGTGAGAGAAAGGTTTCGAAGGTACGCATAGTCTAGCGAGTAAGTCTTCAAGACCACTGACAGCGCTGATTTACGTAGTTCCACTCCATAGCGCTCATGATACCGTACCAATGAGCGATAGCACTTAGAACAATAAAGACGTGAAACAGCTGATGTGATGCGCCCCAAATATCGTATCTCTTCGGTCTCCAAGATTCTGGGAAGTGAGTCTGTCACATGTGTCAACCAAAGCTCGGTCTTGAGAATGAGGACGTATCGATGAACATGTCAGCCTTACCGCATAGAATCCGACTCCAATTAATATCAAGATACCCTCGAGGTAATAATACCGCAAGCCAGTCTGTTTGTCAAGCTGTTCGTGCCCGAAGATTGACACGCCATGCAAGATCGGCGCAAACGCCGAAAAGCCGGTTGCGATGAATGTTGATAAGCGTAAAGTCTTCCATCGTGGGCCGTGAAGACTGGGGTTGATGACCGTAGTCGCGGTCAGCGTCCCAAGCGTGATGATCTGGAAAAGTTAGTTCAGTCACACATCATCCTTTTCCATCGTCGTTTCCCCAAAACATACCATAGACCAATACAGTTTCTGCAACCCGGGTTCGCAGTAGAACCCAAAATAGATGCCAGGTATAAATGATCCTACAATCTGCCCAATAATCGCCACATAGTCCGCTTTAACCCACAGACTCGCATACCCCTCCGAGTGGCATATCAGCGTATGATACGCTGCCGAAGTACCAAAGCAGACTACGGAGGCGGTAAGGAAGATGCGGAAAACGAGTTGATCGGTCCAGGTTGCTTGGGGGAAGCGTGTCGTGAAATAGCGATCAAAGGAGTAGCTGGCTAGGAGGACGAAGATGCCGGGGATAAGGTGTGTGTGAATGTTTACGGTTTCGTTGTGTAGGTGGAGTACGCTGCGGAGGCAGAGGGGGATGGATTTCGTGACGGGCCGGTAGCCTGTAAGAATGTAGGAGTTATGCGCGTACCAAGATGGCACCTCATGACTATCGTGCAGCTTGACTGGAGTGTCGAGTCGCGACGCTTCTTGAGGTTGTGAGTCTGTGGTGCCGCGCGTGGCCATGGCGCAAGTCCTCGACGAATAACGGTGTTGTAGCGACAAGAAAACAGACGTTGAAAAGAGAGGGGTTGCGCGAAAATGCATTGAATTAGTACAGGAAATGAATCGGCGATAGTGATGCGACTGTTCGGCAATTAAATCCGTCAATCATTGCGGTAGCATCACGTCGCTTGAGTCAGCGCGTTGGGCGGTCCGTTTGGCACGGACATGTCAATCGTAAAACAATGTACACGCCTCGGCGATATCTACAGAGTTGCTCGTTTCTACAAATCCAATGGTTGTGCGTGTTGGTGATGGCGATGTCAGGCTACGGGATTGCGCGGGTGTTGTGAGGTTTTAACACAATGACGTAACGGAAAACCGGTGAGCTGTCAGTCGCGTCGGAGCGGGACGGTATTCATTCTAAATGTCAACAATTCGCGATCGTCCGCGCCACACGCCCATGCGCCAAGTTGTTTCTTTTTGCTCAGGCTGGGGTCGCGTTGTTGTCTGACACCTTACAAGGCTCACTCCGCGTGTTGCACTAACGGCCCGCCTGCGTCTTCTGTGCACGCGATCGCCTGACCAGCATCTAAGATAGCTTACATCTGGTTGATGAAAATGCCATCTTACCGGCTTACGATACGCCTGAAAAGCTTGTGTCACACCCAGTATGTGTTCTTCCTATGTAGGTGTGAAAGATGGGGCAGACCGCAGCAGCGCATATACAGTCGAGGGACGAATACACGATAGCAATAGTCGCGAAACCTATACACAGTCGCCCTACCGATAGGCTTACTTAGGCTCGCGCATTAAGTACATCAGATCCTGCGGACGGGATAAGAAGAACAGACGGTACTTCCGAAAAACTGTATTATTAGCTATACCTCGAGGCTTCACCAGATTACTTATTGCTTTGTTACAATGCGTTTCCACACCGGACTTACGTTCTCAAGCAGCCTCGCAACTGTCATGTTACAGCACTACCTAGGCACGCTGAGAGACACGCAGGCTGCTCTTGCGTCTGCTTCCTTCGAGCCGGATGCGTTTTAAGGAGCCGTCGACGCCACCGAGGCTGTGAGTCGACTCGGTTGCCCTGCTCTGTCTCTGGATCTAGGGCTCAGACTGGACAGCTTGGCTCAGTCAGGGGCCTATGAGGCACCGTGTCTAGGCCTGGTAAAGACTTTGTCCCGCTGTCGGTAGGGTTACGCCTACCTGCCAAATGGGCGCGCATCTCGGTCTTCCAATGGTTGATGAGGAACCACCGTCATTGACTTACCAACCCACCAACGTACACACCCAAAGTTCCTCGCGAAAATACTTCAAATTCGAGCGCGAGCCCACAAGATGGTTGATGAGGTACAGCTCCTCGTCTGGGGTAGGCCGGAATCCCGGTGACGATCCTCGCATGATGGCTTATCGTGGCTGGCAATTTCTTGGGTCGCCGGCGTAGTGTGAAGCGCGACCGTTTGACCGCCCCTATGCAAATACATTCTCTCGTCTGAACTAGGCCGCGATCTCAGTGAGAATCCTTGCATACTGGCTTATCGTGGCTGGCAATTGCTTAGATTGATGGCGTAGTGTGAAGCGCGACTCCTTGGTCCTATGCAAGCACATTCAGCATATATAATAACTCAGCACCTAGCATGATCTTGGAGAGAGAGAGGATACAGAAGTTTTTGCAACTACAACGCTTTTGATAAATCCTTCGCTATTCTGCTGCTTGATACCCTGCACAAAATACACCAAATCACAAGCATCTACGTACGTGGCTTAGCTCGTAGCCTCTGATTAGTCTCTTTTCTGTGTCATTACACTAACCATTTATAGTTGAGCCAAGGATTACATCGCATCGCTATGTCTTTCTCTACCGTCACGTCCGCTGAACAGGTTGAGAATGAAGTCGAAGTATCTAAGCTGCCCAAAAGCGACTTCAGTTCGCCTCGGCCGATCAACACCGACTCTACGCTACCCACGCATCACCTACCGCTATGCGACCACGGTCTACCTCCTGCACTCAGCCCAGCCATACCCTCGAGCATCAACAATACCTTGACTGTGTCTGGCGAGACGATCGCATGGTTCAGCCATGTCAAGGAATATGCTCCTGTCGTCGGAGTTGTTGGCACCATCATCGGTGTCGTTGTCGCTATCATCACTGTCGTGGTTAAGTGAGCCAGTGAAGAGAGCTGACTCGAGCCTTTGGGCTACAAGCCGTCTATGTATGCCGAGGGCGCATGTACAACGGAAGGCGAAGGCTGTCGGGATTGCCTATGATGAGTGCTCACGGAATGTTACTGGCTAGATTGATGTTAAGATATAGCAGAGCGAGTATCGCAATAGAAGTTTTGCGACGGATGGAGAAGCTTGAACACTTCCACATTTACTATGAATAATTTTCAAGTGTTTTACGCCGACTTGTGCAAAGAAAATGCTTTGGAAAAGGGCTGTGTTATGAGGCTCTTGTCCGCAGGATCGACGCGCCCGGAAAGTGACATGCCGGTGGCGTGTTTGGCTCCGGAATTGCGCGCTCGTATTTGGGGACCCCACAGCCTTGCCCCAATCAAACACCTGCAAAGCCCGGAGAGTTACTCCGCTACAGAACGTACAGGTGTAGGAATATACTAAGCGTTTACAGGTTTACTCGACTGAGCTATAACAAAGAAGGCTAAACGCCTCCAGCCAGTCTTCTGCCTGACTTTCTTCCGCGCGCTGAGTATACGGTTATTTCAACACAACAAAGCCGGACCGCGAGACCTGAACTCTTTCCAGGGTCTATGGTGCGTGTATAATGACCTGTACTCCATTCTTTGGTATACAATCTTGTCAATGTTCTTGCAACAAGATGAATGTGGAGCCAATTGTTATCTAGGGCAAAGAGTGAAGTCGCTTCACTGCTGTGTAACGGAGGCGTCCACTAACATAGCCCTCACTTGAGCGTCGTTGCTGTTTGGCCAGCATGCTATCGTAGACACGGTTAGGCCAATTTCTCGTGATATCACCATCCATTGGCAGATGCTGCTGGTACACGTAGTCATAAGGACAGAACCGGCCCTTCTCACTGTAATCCTATTATTTCTCCCCAGCTGTGCAAACCTACTTTACCCCAAGGCTGACCGCCGGATATACGTTGCAGCATCATCACATATCTTCGTTAAGACCGTAGGTACCTTCCTTTGGTATACCCGACTGTGCAATCATATATACTAACTTGCAATAGTCAAACGAGTCGTCCCATCTCGTTCTTTTGATTCCAATCGCCATGTCTTCCACTATAACTGTAGCCGAGCAGGTCAATCAGGTCACCTTGCTACCCATGTATCACCAAACACCACGCGCCCAGCCCTCGCCTACACCCAATGCCAATCCATTCGATGATCAGCACACACCCTCAACGGCTGATGCTTTGGTATCTGGCGTCTCAACGTGGTTTACCTGTATCAAAGAATACGCCCCCGTCATTGGCGTTTTTGTCGCCACCGTCTCGCTCGTCGTGACTGTCATCGGAATCGTGGTCGCTGCTGTCATTACGGTCGCAATCAAGTAAGCTTTCAGGGCAGGAGGATCAACTCGAAGTGACCCGCAGCATCTATGTATCTCAACTGCGGGACAGACTAAGAGAGGGTTGACAAGGAATGATTTTTGGAGAACTTGATTGACGGAGTTGTAGATTGGGATGAGCCAGAGCGTTATACATACTATCGCGTCGCGTAGACGTCTGGGTGGACATGTCAGGCATCTGCCACATTTAGAGTACGCATAGCATGTTTCTTTGGGTTCTTCTCGTTGCATAGTCTCTTTCTCGCTACACTCATATATAGCCACATCGTGTGCCAGTCGCGTATGATTTTCGAAACTGTAGATGAAAGAGAGATGTCTTCAATAGTCGTATGTGCTGAAAGTCCTTGAGTTCGCTATAATATTGCGGCTTGGAGATTTACGAGATCCTCATACCTTAGAAATTCATCCCGATGCATTCTCTGTAACGTGGTCGAATATTTATAGTCCAACACTCCCTGGCTTTATTTCAAAGGCTTCTTGTGGCGAACCATACAGCTCTTCTGGTCCTTCCAAGGCTGTGCAACATCTCCACCAAATAGTGACTGCTGTCGGACTAATTCTAGGACTGGAACCTCCGATGAGCCACGCTGTATGAAGTTAATTGTCTCAAGCACCTGCAGGGCTGGCGCAAAGCCATGCGTCACCGATTTATCTCTGGAATTGGACGTTCCATTCGGATGGTTGCTGCTAACCAAGCGGCTTACCTGTCGGCGGGGTTCAGTGCAGCTGTATAGTCTGCACCTCCCAGAGAGCCTCGAACAGCCAATCGTGGGAAGCGCATCTTTATGGTGGGATTGCTGGACTGACCCGTATGCCTAACCAAGGTGGGCGTGACAGGACGAACTGTGCGTCTTTGGCAGATAGCCTGAAAAACATCAACACTACATGCAATGATAACGCTAAACAGGCCCGGTAGTATTTTGAGGGGAAGAAAGCACTGAGTTTCCCTATATATCTAAGACGAGTTCCCCAGATACCTGTCTAGTTCTGAAGTCAATCTGGTGCTAAGTACATTCAATTACATACCAGGTTCACTGCGCAAATGTCTATCTTTGTTACTGTATATACATTTTAGCCGACCCACATCTAATTAGCTGTCATGTTGTGCTAACTCGCGGGTACTCGAAGCTGCGCCATGAGTTCTCCCTCTACCACTGCAGACGGGCACATCAATATCGACTCTTTGCTACCTACGCACCTGCAACCACGACGCGCATACACATTACCTTTGCTCGACCAGACGCTGCCACCAAGGCATCATCAACCGGTCAGACTCGTAGTGCTACCGGAGTCTGGCGTAAAACGGTGGTTCATTTACATCGTCGGAGTCGCGACTATCACCGGTCTTATTGTCGCTATCATTGCCATTTTGGTTAAGTGAGTGGGCGGAACAGGGTGGGTGGTTCTTGCTTATCAAGAGCTCGTGGAAAATATGAAGTGCAAGGCTGTGGATCGAAATAGATGTGAGAGATATACCTAATGAAGGCTCGAGAAGAAGAAGAAGAAGAATCTCAAGTGCTTTCACATCGTTCATGTTTGATCTCAATAAGCCATGCAACAGTCGCTTGATGTTGTCTTGGGCGAAGTACTAGCAGCACTGCTCACAATCCGAACTCCTAGCCGAACAGCAGCTTATTGGGAGTGCGCAGCTATTGCATTTAGGAGACGCGATAAACCCTACCTAGGTACCTAATATCGTATAACTAAATATTGTCTCCTTCAGTTTACAGTCTTGTGAGATACCTAGTGTTAAAGATTCCGCGGGTACGACCGTCTTGAATTACTCTGTTACCTGCTAGTGGTGGGGTAGGTAGGGTCAAGGATTAGTTGACTCATGACGAAGAATGCTGGTTGGCGCGGTCAGTCACCATACAGAAAAGGGATTCCCTTCACAGACCCGACAAATACGCCTTCGGCAGCGCGGTGCGGTACACCACGTCTTGAGAAGTGGCGGTGCAATACGTTGCTGATGGGACGTGCACCACATTGTGAATCGGGACGTGCACCACATTGTGAATCGGGACGTGCACCACATTGTGAATCGGGACGTGCACTACGTGGAAGGTCTGGAGGGACGTGCACAAGGTCGCCGGACGCTATGCCTACCCTGGAGTGGTTGGAAGGGGCCGTGCGCCAGAACGCTCACTCTCGACCAACGCTCAAACATGCCCAGGTGGCCGGCGCAGTAGGCATTTGACTTTTCTAATATAAGATGCAGCATCCTGTTTGTAAGATGCGCAACAAATCGAACCTTCACTCTTCGCACCCGGCGAGGGACTTGAAAGAGAAAAGGTCCAAAATTCCACACGGCAAGACCTTTGGTCTACCTTCGACTCCACGGCGACTGGTGTCACTGTATGTGGCTTAGTCTCTCCTAGTCCTTGACACTGGATTGGCTGCGTTTGTGGGGCTAATCCAGAATAGTCACACAAAGTACCTAAATGCCGCATTGCAACGCGATGTCTTCTACCGACAACACCATAGTCGAGAACGACTCTGAGCTCACTCAGCCGGCCCCCGATCCCGCTTCACCTCCGCTACAGGTGGCTAACTCCGACTCGACGCTACCAACGCATTATATCCCACCGCCACACGCCCACACTCTACCTTCTGCCTACGACCCGGATCCCTACAACGGTGACAACAACAATCGCAGCAAAATAGCCTCTAGGGCAAGAGCGACTCTCCCAACCAGGCTTACTGAGCAAACGTGGTTTCTTCACGTAGAGAGATACGCCTCTGTTATTGGAATCGTTATTGCCGCTGCTGCGCTCTGCGTTACCGTCCTTGGAATCATCGTTGGTGTTGTTGTTGCTGTTTTGGTAAAGTGAGCCATATTGAAGAGACGATCTCAGATTCTAAGCAGCGTCGCATCCATCTACTACCGTAGGCCGAGTGTTTCGGAAGACAACGACTTTTCGGAGATATCCATAAATGTTCCTCCTGGATGGTGAAAGACTAGACTCGAGGCTGGGGTAGACGGAACGAGTTCTCGGAGTGTGACTTACAGGATTGTTGTTAAGATAGACCGGAGTGAGATACCCAATACAACTTATGCGAGAAGAAAACCAAGTCCGCGTACGTCCAGATATACCACGATCATGTGGAAGAACCATACGATGGGTGGTTTCTAGAGAGTCAAGGATTAGTGTCTTTGTCACAGCGATGGCGTCTGCAGACCTTGCGAAATACTTATGCACATTCGCGTGGTATGGCGCCGGGGACTTTGGGATGCTGTCAGGCGCACCAAGCGCGACTGCAGACTCAGCTCTGCGCATGTCAACGACTTCGTCCCATCGTAAACCTGCGACCTCTCAGAGAAAGCAACAGGTAGAGCTAGGGCGGGCAAGCATCTGTGTAGCTCTTCACGTCATTGTTGGATCTCGCATCGGTGTACTCATGAAGCATGCGCCAAACACCTTGCAGTAGCAGTCCTTCGCGGACGGACAATGTACGGGACGTTTACCAAAGATCACTGTTGAACGTCAAATGTCTGCTAGGCTGTCGCAAAAGGGCCCAGCAGCGCCTCACCTCTTGCGCCCGCCCATTGGCTCCAGTCTCGCTATGATACGCTGGTACTAAGCTTGCATAGTGATCACCTTCGTGGTTGGATGCGTATGGGCCGTGACATAGCGAGGTCTGGATGGAACCCATCAGGCATGCAGGGACAGGGCTAATGCCTGCTGCATGTGCGCCACAAGTCTACTCGTGCTAGTTCACGCTCAGAATACCGCTAGCTCACGCTCATAGCCCCATCACAGTAAAGAGAGAGCACTTATCTTGCGGCGCGTTCGTCATATGAATCATGTGCGATTGCTAATCCTTCTTCTGAGCAAAGTGAGAAACAAGATTACAACTTCAAGTATCCTACGATTAACTACAGTATATTCAAAGAAGGATCACCCCATTCTACTTCCATCACTACATACAGTTGAGTTTCTGTTTCTTATTGGCTATACTAGTCCGCTAACCCGTCATAGTCTCTAGAGGCTGATCTCGCCCGCCCTGGAAGCCTCTGAAACCGTTGCTCATTGCAATGTCCGTTCCAACCACAACCTCCGAACAGGTTAACCTGGAAACTTTGCTACCAACACACATAAGGCTACGACGCGCCCATACTTTCCCTCCCCTCGAATCCCGTCACTCCTACCACGAGACGATACATTCACAACGCGACCCTGTAGGGGCGTCTGCAATGAGGAGGTGGTTTACCTATGTGAAGGAGTATGCCACCATGATCGGAGTTGTTGTTGGTATAATCGGAGTGATTGTCGCTATTGTTACTGTTGTTCTTAAGTGATCTGAGTAGGATGGAGCTTCTCGACGAATGTGATGGATAAGATTGTTGTCGAGATACCCAGGTAGACTAGAAGAAGATACTCGTTGTAGTTTGCGACGAAATAACTTTTCAATGCGCTTTCGAGTCTATGCTTCAGTGTTTGTTGCAAAGAACCATCCATACGACAACGGATCGATACAAGGCTGAACAAGCTACTACCTGGGCATCAGCTCGGTTCTTGTACCGGGAATAATTTCCGGGGGTTAGTGCTTTATCATGTGACAAGCTGGGGAAACCTGATTGGGCGTTCACCAGAGCCTCTGAGTGGGCAACGGGTGTGAACGTGCGAGAGGGCAACTCGCTACATAGAAATGACCGGGGTCGTGATCAGACTGAGCCCCGAAGGCTTAAAAACTCGTCTGAAGCAGACACGAACTCGTGAGGAGCAGGCACGGGGAGGAGCAGAAGAGAAGAATACATTTTGAGTACTTTGGTGGAGGTGTACTACTAGTCATCTTGAGTAACAGCACGAACACGCGTTCGTTCTAAGGTGTGGATTTTCGCCACTCGCACCTGATTGGTTGACGTCGGTCTAACTTGCGTAAATCGTCGAAGCATGGCTGTGCGTTACTCCAGCAGGTTTATAGCGCCTTGGCCTAATAGCGACATTGAACTGCAACTACGTCGCAATACCGTACTGCCACGCGCCCAGAGTTTACCTCTCTTCGAACCCAATCCATCGTACCACCAGACGCATTCAACAGCCAACAAGAAGGGGAAGCCATCTCGTGGAAGGAAATGGCTCAATCGTATTAAGGAGAACGCCGCTGTTATCGGAGTCATCGTCGCTATCATTACACTCGGCGTCGCTATCATCTCGCTCGTCGTCGCTATCATCGGAGTTGTTGTGGCTATTATTGCTATTGCACTGTAAGGAGTGGAGGGGTGGAGGAGTGAAGGGGCTATCCTTCGTTAGAAGTTTTGTCGAAAAGAACATGCGAAGATGTTGTTATGATGGAGAGGAAACCAGATAGAAGAAAGGAATGACCAATGAAATGTTTGCGAGGAAAATCCAGATTAGCCTTCGAGTGTATGCCATGATCCACGATATCTGTTGTTACATCTCTGTGCCTCAATTAACGCCGACGCTGATGATAAATACCGATATCAGTCCAGTCCAATCTCGCCTTGATAACCAACCTGCGGAAGAAGAGGGAGCGACCGCACTCCCTCTTCTTCCTTCTCCATCAAACCCTCACTTCCACCTACTCCACGCCCTCAGCCCTCTTCCTATACCCCTCCCTCCTCTCCAAGCTCTCCGGCTCCTTACCCGCCGCCTCGATAATATCGACCTTCGGCTGTTCCTCCGTCATATCAATGCGACCCGGCCTCCTAGGTCTCAACTGAGTCCTCTGCGTAATCGGGTAAAAGTATGCCGCCCGCTGCATCTTACTATCGCGCAAAGGCTCATTCGCATGTTTCTCCGGGTCATGCAGCGCAAGCGCAACAACATCACCGTATGTATCGCTCGGGTCGCCAACTTGCTGGCTCGTCTCGTACGTACGCACGTTATCGTATTTGAAGCATTTGCGCGGCTGGCCTTCGTCGTCTTCGGCGATATCGAAGTCGATGTCTGCTTCGTTGGAGGGGTCGTGCGTGGTAAAGTTGCGTTTGATGCCGCGGACCTTGTTCTTGTCGGAGGGGAGGAAGTATTCGAATTGCCATCGGGGGATCGGGGGTGGGACGGTGGGGTCCAGGCGGTGGGCTTCGCGGTCTTCCATGTACTTTTCTTGGTCTTGGATTGTTTGGCCGGCGGGACGCAGGAGCGCGACGTCGAGACGCGGGTCGTAGGATGGGTCGAGCGGGTTGTTGATGGGGGGTGCGGTGAACTTGAAGACCATGTAGCCGCCGGTGTCGGGCATGGCGTCCCAGTCTGGGAGGAGTGGGTAGGAGTCCACGAGTGTCAGGTTGGGGTTCCGGGGGTTCTTGGGCTTGTTCCATGCTAGTCGCTCTTCGGGCGTCGATTCCGCTGCCCTGATGTTCTCGGCGCCGTCCTGTCCGTTGTAGGCATCTGCTGGGTACGCAATGTTGAAGCTCTTCAGGATGTGTCTCGCGATGTTGGTTGGGTCGTCCAATGAGGTCTCTACCTGCTTTCGCTTCCTCCGCAGGCGCATCGTGTTGGACGAGTTACTGGACTCGAACTTGGAGCCGCCGGTTGTGCTTGAGGTGACATATTCGGTTCGTCGCAGGAAAGTCGCGCCAGAGGCATTGGTCTGCGTCTTGCCAAGCTGGTTCGGTGGTCGCATCAGCGCCCTGTCTGCTGTACTGAGCGGTGGCGGGTGAGGCATCGCCTGAATAGCTATTGGACGCGTCAGTCGCTGCGAGGGCTTTGCGCCACGGGTTCGCTCTTACCAGACTCGTCTCCATCGAATACCTTAGGGATACCCACCAAATCGATGGGCATTCCCAGCTCCGCATCAGCCTCAATATTCAGCGACTGCTCTCGCGCCAGTCTTGACGCAAAGCCCGCTGATGTGTATTGACCGCTCGAAAGACCAGTGTTGGGGATGTCCAGCAGCTTTGGCGGACAGGGTGGAGGAGGCAGCGCATTCGAATATCGGATTTTGGCAATGTAGTCCTGGTGGACAACAGGGCGCCCGGAACTCATGATGCCGTCTTTTCGCGCGCCGTCGGCTTGGGGTGGTGGAGGTGATTGCGCGGTTTGGTGAGGTCAAAGAAAGTTGAGCTCGGGATGTCAACGCGCCAGGCAAGCCGCGCCAAGACGCGTTCCGCGCTATCACCAGGGGCCTTCGCCATTTACCCAATGGAGAATTGCACCTGCTCATGGGCGTCGCGCTCGACCTTGTAGTCTTTTTGCGAGTAGCCTTTGGTTGTATACATTGAGGGTTCGAATATTTTGTAGCTGTGGCTTGCCGGGCTGTTCGTCCAAGGTGGTTGTCTACTGTACTCCAGCCCGAATCAAGACCAGGCCCCGGTCTGACTCAAAGGCGCAATCCATTCTCCGGTGGTCATCTACTGCCATTCTTAAGTGAGTTCGTACGTTTGATAGGTGTAAACACGGAACAGTCTGAAATCGAGAAGTGACGAAACTGGTTAACGTTCAACGTAACGACCGTGATGATGATATTAGGTAGAAATTCTATAATGACCCAGCTCCTATTTACAACACCTCTCTGCCACCCATTATCCAGGGTCCATACTGTCATACTGTCTATAACCGCGACCAATATGCATGGCTGCAGTTTCCTATACCCAAAACGCCATGTCTCATACCAGCTCCGCATCAAAGCGTGTGGGTAGTTATCAGCCGGAAGAGGTTCTACCACCTCCCAACCATCAAGCGTGCGGCTAAAACCGACAAACACTCGTCAAAGATTGTAAACATGCCAGCAAATATTGCTCAGTTGGCCTTCTTGAGCTTGGCAGCGGCCATCTTGCGCTCACGGCGCTTCTTGGAAGCCTCAGCACCGGCCTCAGTGTCGAAGAGCAGGTCCCACCACCTGAAGCTGCTGGCGTAGTTGCCAATGAACTTCTCGTGGTGAACATCGTGGTGCTCGGCGCCGGCCCAGAAAGGCAGGAAGTGGTGCAGGCTCCATGGGAACTCGTAGCCGCTGTGCGCGTCGATGGCCTGGAACACACGGAGGCAGATCCAAGCGTACATGGTCAAGATATGGAGGTCCTTGGTGATGGCGCAGAAGACGATTGGGACTCCGACAGTACCGAAGCCCAGGATCATGACTTCAATGGGCGAGGCGTACTCGGCGGCCAGACCGAAGGGAGCAGAGTATTGGTGGTGGATCTTGTGGATGTTCTTGTAGAGGAAGGAGCTGGCGTGCATGGCGCGGTGCATCCAGTAGTGCCATGCATCCTCGAAGACGAAGAAAATGGCAATCTGGTACGCCATCTTGTAGATGCTGGGGAAGGGAACGGAGGTCTGGAGGCCGAAGTACTGGCACATGGGGTGGAACATCCAGATCTGGGGAAGCTCGACGGTGAAGTGAGACAGGAGGACGAGGGCGGCGCATTGTGTTTGTTCCCAGGTAGTGGGGATTTTTTGCTGCGGCATGTTAGCTATCGTCGCATGGAGCTGTGCAATTGCGGAGACGTACGTGTTGGAGCTTGTATCGGTTGAAGAAGGGTATGCAGTCGATGATGATCCAGGGAAGCGCGCGTCCAAAGTAAAAGAGCTCGTGGAAGACGAAGGACATGATTCCGGTCGCCAGGACATCGTTGCCCATCCATTGGTACCAGGCCATCCACATCTTCTCGAGGTAGTTGAGCTGCACATTGTACTTGGAGATCTCCTCAAAGGAGCCCCAGTAGGTGTCCTGCGCCATAGGCGTCAGGAGGGAGGTTGCGTTGTTCCTGGCATCTGTTAGTATCTAGGGCATGCGACTTCGGGGTACTTCGGGATCGGGCGTACATTGTGGCTGCTCTCAATGTCCAGCAGTAAAAACAGAGGGCAGATGCAGTGTGCAGAGGTAGAGCGAAGGAACGACTGCAGGTTGCAGAGTGGTGAAGGAGCGATTGGCGGAGGTGCTGCAGTGAAGAAGAGCAGATGCAGCAGCAAAGGAGGCGGATTAAATTGGAGATTGGCGGCCCTGATCGACGTTCGTACCACTTTTGCCACCCAAGGTTCACTCAGTTCCGAGCGGCCAACGCGTGGGCGCAAATGCACTAGTGCCTGCCCAGAAGACGCGCCAGGCCAATGACCCTTCGCCCCTGGCCTTCACCGCCTGCTGAGCTTTCTGTTCGGCAGCGGCTCGAGTGTCCCCGGCTTCCACATCACACCAGCGCCGCCCTGCAAGGCGACTGTGGATCGTGTCACGGTGAGCCCACCGCAGGCTGATAAAGTCGCTCGCCCTAGGTAGGCTTCTAGAATTGCGGCATGACTGGACGGCATCGGCAGTGCTAATCGCGAGAGCATGACGCGGTCGGCCCGACGAATCACATCACCACGAGTACGGCGATGTACTAAGTCCCGTCCACGTTGTCACTCGACATCTGACATCGGCATGTAGTTGTGGTCGTGAGGTAATTCAGTGTAGCTATTTATTTGGTTATACGCAGCGCCGTCCACACATGTCCAACACCTGTTCGAAGCCATCTCTCTCCAGACAAGGAATCCCTTAACAATCGTCGGCCCTACCATCATGGGATTACTACAAGTTTCGCAAAGCGTCCATTCCAATACTGTTGTTTCATCTCTGACAGAGTCTTGAATCTAGTCTCACGCAGTCGCTTGAAAGCGTGAATTTCTCGAAGAACCGTTTTCCAACTACCAGACGTGAGATGGATGCTCGTCAAGAATACTTCCCGCGTTGTAGAATTAACTCTGCGGAGGAATGGTATGAGCTGTTCGCTGGTGACCGCGTATCCGTGGAGTTCGAGCCGGATCAGGTGAGGAAAACGAGACTTGGCGAGGAGAGAGAATGTCTGGTAATCAACTGCGCAGCTGGAATCTGTCTTGCAGCCGATGAGCCGAAGTTCGGTGAGGTTCCAACATATTGGGCGTGAGTTAAAACGCTCATACTTCGGATCAAGTCTCATCGTCGACGGTGCCCTGATGTTGTCCATTGGATGCGCATGGTCCACATCTACAAAGTTGAGTTTCTGAAAGCTTGGGTGATCCAGGTATGGCCATAGTCCAGGTAGAGACAATCGTTCAGTCCCGGTGAGGTTGCGCATATTCAGGTGAATGATTTCCTTGTTGAAACCAGTGTCCGACAATATCCGATGCAGCAATCGCATGTGTCCAGCGGAAATGTAGGTGCCAATCTCGCGGTTGTAGATACGTTGGAACAGCCAACGAGCAAGATTAGTATGGGCGTAGTCGAACCCTATACTCATGATGAAAGGTTCTGAACGCGGTAACGGCTTATGAGCGCTACTTCTCGACCCAAAATGTATCTCCTCAAGTCCTTCCATAACTTTGAATGAGGAGAAGATCTTCTCGAGAAGAACCGGGGCGTAGTTAGCCCAGAACAACTGCCGTACAGGTGTAATCTGAACTTCGTTAGCACACAGTGAATTTGAACAAGGCGACTAACGGGAAGAGCGCACCCTCCCAGATCCGAGCCCGTCCTGGATGTACGACGTACCTTGTTCTGGATTTCCCGAAATTTGGCTGACTCCACGGTATAGCCGAGCCAGTGGTGTTTGTCTCGATCTCCTTTTTTGTACTCCCTTATGGCGTCCACTCCAGGGTCGATAAACTCAACGCATTGAATGCAGTCTCGCCAATGAACTATCGACGTGATCTCAAGAAGCGCTGTCAAGCCGTCTTTTGTCATCAGCACTCGAACGTGTCTGAGCCTGCGCCTCATACGTGGGCAAAGCAAATAGGCGGCGGCTGCGCGAAAGAAGCGACAGGTCCGACGTAACGCAAGTAGCTCGCGTACAGGCGAACTGGGTATGAACTTCACGATGTTTGTGATGAGCTCCATGGGAAGGTTATCGAGTGCTGGTTTAGGCGGAGGTGCAAGTACGCATGGCATCGCAGCACAGGCATCGGCCACGCCGTCGCCTGCAGTCACTGTTGTAGGTACCGAAGTCATGAGAGCACACATCGTGGTGTCGTTGAGGTGTTGGAGTGGCTCGGGAGAGCGAATTGCCTAGTTCAGAACTTGGTGTAAGGCTATTCCCGACAGTGAATGAACAACCGTTGCCCTTACTTGGCCAAAGAGCTCCACGCACATGCGGTGGCGCTTTTCTCTCTTGAGAACTCGGTGGTCCGCCTCTTCCGCTCTTGAACAGGTTTGCGGGTCTATCAATGATCGACAGATCAGCTTGGAAGCACCTGCCGAACCTGAGATCCATCCCAAATGGTCGAGCCCCATGTTGACGTACTCATAGGCTCAATAGGCGGAAGTGCGCCCCGCGGTGACCTAAATTCCCGGCTACACCTGCTAAATGTTGGACTAGGCGATGGGATGATCGGCGTCCTGAACATGGCAGGAGTCCACTCTGGTGTGCCGTCTCCGACCAAGCGCCTTCCGGGACCTGGGCTGGGCTGCTCTCTGCTCTTTATCTTGACCATCGCTCTACGGAAGAGTGGTCGCAGAAATGGTACGGAGGCTGAGATGAGGCCGACGTGCTGTTCCACTTGACTCCACATCAAAAGATCTGCTGTAGTCAGCCCTTGCTGCACATAGTCGTGCACCCAGAAAATCGTAGTGTAAAGCCGAAGGGCGGAAGCTATTACGGCCATGATACCGACGGAAAAAATAGCTATCAGCTCAAGACGGCGTCTAAGCGGCATTGTCGAAAGATTCCAAAAGAACAATATCGGTAACGTCCAGATGATCACATCCGTGACGAGGTTATAGATGGCATTGAAGATCCAGAATGGATTTGGGTTGTAACAATGAGCGTCGAAGATGTGTAGGACCCATGCTCGATACCAAACATCCCATGCGAACGCGTCGGTGATCGGAATGCACATGAGAATGGAGGCGATGATCATGGATACTCCGCCAGAGACTGTGATGGCAAGGAGTACACGGACAACGTATTGGAAGCGTTTGTTCGATGCGGCGATAGAATTGTAAACTAAGTCGATCCTGTTAGCCGAGTAGATCCTTC
Source organism: Alternaria viburni (assembly GCF_023758015.1). Lineage (NCBI taxonomy): Eukaryota > Fungi > Ascomycota > Dothideomycetes > Pleosporales > Pleosporaceae > Alternaria > Alternaria viburni. The sequence goes on from NW_026055774.1 coordinate 103,100, forward strand.
AAAAATGAGCGTTCCGAGGAAGAATGAAAGCACATGGGCGAACGGATAGCCGTTCGACGCGCAATGGCCGCCACTTGTGTAGTACTCGAAGCTCTCCGCGTTCATCCCTGGGATTGTGTGGCATAGAACGTACATAGCAATATCGACGTCTTGATGAGACAAAGATTGAGGATGAAGTTGACTCGGTATAGCCATATCGACAGTAGCGAGCCGGTGATTACGGGTCTCCCGGTTTCTGGCTTGTTTTTCTATGCTATGTTAGACCACAGTCATTCAACAGCTGGTAGCTACTTACATCAACCTGGCTATAATCGAGGAAATGGATCATGAAGCAATGTACCACCACTGATGGCCTAGATGTAGGAACGAATGAGTCAGTTCAGCTTCTCTGGGTTCCGCGGAGACGTTCATACCAAGTTGCGATCTGTTTCTGGTTAGCAATAGCAGCACAAGGGGTGAGCATACACTCACAAGGGCCAGAAGCATGACCCAGTCGGACGACGTGAGCTTTCCAACATAGAAATATCGGGTGTAGAATCTGAACTGTTAACCAACGTTGCGATCAGGGTTGCGAATGGCTGACGCACCTAAGGGCTACAACCACGGTCGACATAGAGGTAAGCACAAAAGCCAAGATGATAGAAAGTCGGCCATGAGGGGCCATCGAGAACGGTTCTGGAGCTTGACAATGAATCCGTTCACACGAACGGAATAGAATAGCTGACAGGAAAAAGAAACCGTGGAGGCAATACTCATGATGATGTGTAGGGGTGCCGCAGCCACTGACTATCAAACATCAACGGCAATATCCACAATGCCAATCGCGCGAAAGACGGCGTTCTCTAACGCAATCATGCATCGGCGGGAGTCCCACATTAGGATCCGAGTCATGTTCAGACTGTGCAGATTTGGGCGGGTGATGAGTCGCGTCGCCCAGGCTGACCAAACGGTGTGGCGGGGAAGTGCCGGCAGACAATGTTAGACCAAGGGTTATGCAACACCAACCGATGTGAGCAGTGCTGCATAGCTGTCAAATTGTCCCTGCTTCCCCGCACCGTACCACGCGACATTCATCTCAGCAGCAGTTTACGCGCCAGGTGTTTGGCAGGGTACGGATAAATCTTCAAAGTGAAGCTTGGGCCGTCGCCGCCTCAGACAACCCGCCAACTCAATTGATCCTGCCTCAACTGGCCCCAACATGATAGCAGCCCAGATATTGATCTCAGCTCTTTCGATGTTCTGTGCACTCTTACCGCTTTTATATCGATTTATCCCCTGCCCTGAATTGACGTAATTCGACCGATGTGTAGATGGCGAGTTTGCACTCAGCGCGTTACATTGTATATGTTGCTAGGCGTGCCATGTTCGTGACTTGGGGTTGAAACGGGTGTCCACTGTATATTTACCGGCTACTTCGGTAGTCTGAAGAAGACGCAGGCCTTAGCGACCTACCGCAGGCTTCAGCGATTGCCATGTGAGACCGAGCCCATAGAGACTTTCATGTGTGAGGAGGAGAGAAAATACCAAGGAAACCGTTCACCGTGTTGTCAGGGATCAATCAGAGTCAGCTTGGAATGTTGAGGCCCGGGGTTTGGGCGCAGAATCCAGCGTGCGCAGGCGAAATAAGAGTGGCTTTCTTCGATAAGACACCGGTGCCATGACTTGCATAGGGCTGAAAGCCGTCCGCATGAACGTGAATCGTGAAAGGTCCGAATATGATATATATGGAAGGAGATCGCGAGTAATACCGCAAGGAGAAAGTTTAGAACCTGAATCTGCTGCGAATGCGTTCTGGAAGCAAGGCGTTACGATGAGATGGTGTTGAGCGAGTCAGCTGGATCGTGGGCGGTTAGGTGGAGATTGACAGGATCGATCTTGCCGTCTCTTGGGCTGTGGCTTCCATCTCCGCTGATGGAATAGTAATCCGGAAAACCGGGCGACCAGAGCACCGTTGCCGAAACTGTGATAGGAGGCATAGAAGGATCAGTTCACAATCTTGAGGGGGACAGGATGATGTTATGAAAACTGCTCGTGGTGAGTGGCATGAAGCGAAAGGATGAAGACTAGCCCAGTGACGTCGATAACTACTAGGTCGACGCCATTAGTGATAATGGAGAACGTCCCTGAATCGATCAAATGAATTTGTCGGTTGAAGTACCACAGGCTTCAGAGAGGGTGTTCTTGAGGTGCGATGTCAGATGGGTTGTGAGGTTGCTAGAGTAGGAGCGACGCGATACCGCGGAAGCTGCCCGCGAACTAGCGCGTTTAGTGATATCATCGCCTCGAGTGAAAGTGCAGCTGTCAACCACGGTCGCGCCTGTCGCCTACGACGTTTTCACCTCGACGCTGTTTGTCACAGCTCATGCGCGAACTGCCTGCTGACCCGTGATGGCTCACTCACGTCTCTAGTGCTGGTTTTTCCCGCTTCACGTTCCTCGACCTGGCGCTGTTGCCTTCGGCGCAACTCATCACGAATTCTCCTACCCACGAGTAATCCGACGCACACCACGCACGGCGGTTCAATTCCCGCTCGAGACTCCCGGTGCCAATAGAATCGCTTTCGAAGCCCTCTTAGACTGCGACAACTGTCGTCATGTCGTCGCCCTCCGAGAACGCTGCGCTCGCCACCGCGCCTGAGATCACCGTCACCAATCCAGACAACTCGAACGATGCGACCATGCATGATGGTGGGGAAGAACTAGTAGAGGAAATACCGTCAGATGCCGACGAGGAGGCACGGTTGAAGATGCTCACGACTGGCACACGAGCGCAGGATGACTTGGAACGCGATATTGGCAGGCAGGCGGACCAGATGATGACCGAGCAGGCCGATGCGCGCGACAAGAAGCGCATAGAGAAGCTCGAGGGTGAAGCAAAGCGAGCGGAAGCTGCTATACAAAAGCTCAAGAACCGTCTGGCTCTACCAGCTCTGGACACGCAAAAGGCCAAGCTCCGTGGCGAGATCGCAGCGTATCGGGACAAGATCGATGGCCTAGATCAGGAGATGGATGGTATACAACAGCGTATCAACGATCGTCACAAAGCACCTGGGGTGGAAGAAGCAGCAGAGGAAGGCTCCAAAGGTCCTTTACCCAACGAGAGCCGGCGAGAGTGGCTCATCCGCACAGGCAAGATCACGCCTTTTTCCAAGCTGGCGCAGGACCAGCCAGACTCAGGGACGCTGGGTGAGGTCATGTTAGATGCTGAGGCGGAGGATATGGTGACCGAAACTGCGAAAGAGCCAGTATCACATCGCAACCTCATGAAGCCTGGCTTCCAAGACGTCGAATCCAGTTCAGAGGCCCCGAGCCCAAAGCCTACAGCCCGGTCGAAGAAGCGGCGGAAGGTCACTCCTGCTAGCGATACTGTAGGGTCGCGCGAATCGAGCGCGGCCCCGGGTTTTACCGATCCTGATTCAGACGATGCCTTTGAGCCCGGCATGTCGGATCGCCAGCTTGCGACCCTAGATGAGTCGGATGAGCTTCCAGATGACATGGATGAAGACGACTCATACGCAGAAGAGACTACCGGTCGTAAGCGTAAAGCTAAGGGCAAGAAGACGAAGAAGGCCAAGGCTGCTCCCGCAGAAGCTGCTGTCGTCGAAGATCTAGCAGGTGTCGATGACGGCAACGAGCGGCTATATCGGAAACGTATAGAGACTTGGTCCAAGAGCCGCGCCGCTGCTAGGAGAAAGGCCAAGGCCAATACTGGTGAGGCAACTGCCGATGAGGAGGAGGATGAAGAAGAGTGCTACCAGCCTCATCCTACTGAAGCTGACACTGAATTCGATGGCGGATTCCGCATCCCTGGAGACATCTACCCGGCATTGTTCGATTATCAAAAGACTGGTGTTCAGTGGCTTTGGGAGCTGTACTCGCAGAATGTTGGTGGCATCATTGGCGATGAGATGGGTTTGGGTAAAACCATTCAAGCTATCGGCTTCGTTGCCGGCCTTCATTACTCCAAGAAACTCACCAAGCCTGTCATCGTAGTTTGTCCCGCGACGGTCATGAAGCAATGGGTCAATGAGTTTCACCGCTGGTGGCCTGCGCTAAGAGTTTCCATCCTACACACTTCTGGTAGCGGGATGTTGGACACCCATCGAGAAGATCGTATGGAGCGGGAACTTGAGCTTCGGAACTATGGCGACTACGACAATACTTTGACTGGCGCTGGAAAGGCTGCTAAGAAGATCCTCGAGAAGGTCAAGCGAGACGGCCATGTCCTTGTCACCACGTATTCAGGATTACAGACCTACTCTGAGTTCTTGATTCCTACTGACTGGGAATGCGCCATCCTAGACGAGGGCCACAAGATTAGGAACCCGAACACTGCTATCACGATCCACTGCAAGGAGTTGCGGACGCCCAATCGTATCATTCTCTCTGGCACGCCGATGCAGAACAACCTAACAGAGCTTTGGTCGCTCTTTGACTTTGTATTCCCGATGCGCTTAGGCACACTGGTGAACTTCCGCAACCAGTTCGAATTTCCGATCAAGCGTGGTGGCTACGCAAATGCTTCGAACCTGGAGTTTGAGACAGCGGTACAGTGTGCCGAGACCCTCAAGGATGCGATCAGCCCCTACCTACTGCAGCGGTTCAAGGTCGATGTCGCAACCGATTTGCCACAGAAGAAGGAGCAGGTACTCTTCTGTAAGCTCACGCGTCAGCAGCGACAAGCATATGAGGGTTTCCTGGCGTCGGAAGACATGAAGTCAATTGCGAGCGGCAAGCGCCAGATGCTTTATGGTGTCGACTTCTTGCGCAAAATTTGCAATCATCCTGATCTGACGGAGCATAAGACCCTGTCGAAGAAGCTGGGATTTGACTATGGCAACCCCAATAAATCTGGCAAGATGCAGGTTGTCAAGGAGCTACTGTCGTTGTGGAAGAAGGGCGGACACAAGACCCTTCTCTTCGCTCAGCATCGTATCATGTTGGACATCCTGCAGAAGTTCGTCAGTCAGTTACCCGACATCAACTGGCGTCGCATGGACGGCGAGACGCCGATCAAGGACCGCCAGAACCTTGTTGATGAGTTCAACAACGATCCGAATCTACACGTCTTCCTCCTCACGACGAAGGTCGGTGGTCTTGGCGTCAATCTCACAGGTGCCAATCGCGTCATCATTTACGACCCGGACTGGAATCCTTCGACCGACATACAGGCGCGAGAGCGTTCATGGCGTCTGGGACAGAAGCGAGAGGTTGAAATATACCGGCTGATGTCTGCAGGCACAATCGAAGAGAAGATTTACCATCGTCAGATTTTCAAGCAGTTCTTGACGAACAAGGTGTTGAAAGACCCTAAGCAGCGACAATCATTCCAGATGAGCGATCTGCATGACTTGTTCACGCTCGGTGTGGAGAACGTTGAGGGTGAAACCGAGACAGGCAACCTATTCCGTGGTTCAGAAGTCAAGTTTGAAGAGGATGGTAAGACTGCAGAGGCATCGGCAGATGCTACAGGAGCCGAAGACCTCGCCGCAGTGAAAGGCATCTCGCGATCCGAAGCCTTCCAAGCCCCCGTCTCCGACGGTGAGGATGCTGCTGCTACCACTAACGAAGACGGCACCGACAAACCCCCAACAGATTCTCGTCTGATGTCAACCATCTTCGCCAAAACAGGTGTTCACTCCGTACTCGAACACGACGCAATTATGAACTCCACAGCCGGCGGCCGAAAGCGCAAAGTGCAAGCCGACCCAGCCTACATCCAACGCGAAGCAAAGCGACAAGCCGCCGTAGCAGCCGAGCAACTCAAGAAGAGTATGCAAGAAGCGCGAAACGTGCCCGCCGGTACACCAACATGGACAGGCCAATTTGGCGAAGCAGGCCGTCCAGACGCACCTCGCGGTATGTCATCCAGTCGTGGCGGCAGAGGTGGACGAGGCGGCGGACGCGGCGGCGCACCCTCATCAACATCCATTCTCAACAACCTCGCCACCCGACAAGGCCGTCCTACGCTCCTCAACCCCGGCACAACTCTTAACGCACCCACATCCGCCAGCTCATCCCGCGGCTCCACTCCCTCCGCGCCCACAACACCGCAAACTTTCCGCGGCCGCCGCATGCTAGAAATGATTCGCGATTTCATGCTTACCCACGGTGGCGTGGTACCCAGCCGTATGCTGGTTGATCATTTCGACCATTACTGCCGGGCGCAACCGGGAAGGAACGAGGAGTTCAAAGAGATGCTCAAGTTGATCGCTACGCTTGAGAAGAGTGGGAGTGCACAGAGGGGGAGGTGGGTGCTCAAGGATGAGTGGAGGACGCCTGCTGCGGGTGCGGCGGGTAGGGGAGGTAGGGGCGGTAGATAGGAGATGAAGATGAGGAGGAAAGTGGGTGATTGAACAGTGGAAGAAGCTGAGTTTAGCATGGCATTTTACGGCGTTTGATATAGGAAGATACCATTTGTAGTTTTCTGTTTTAGCGCCTTCTTGCCAAGTGCTGGCATATCATATCGTAGATGGAGAATTGCATATCTTGATGTAGATAGATAAAATGTCAAAACATACTCTGAACCATACATGAGCATCTCAAATAAGTGAATGAAGTAAATGAAAAACGGCAATGATGACGACACACCCACCCTTGAGAAACCGAAAGTCTCGTGAACTCTGGAAGGTAGAAAATTGGCCGTTAATTTACGTGAAAGCAGAGCATGTCATACCAACAAAGGAAAAACAAAGGAAAAATAGACAATGGGACTCTTGAGGCTACAAAATACTCGAATTCTTTTTTTGGGGGGTGAGGGGTTACGGGGTTTCTGTATGTTTTTGTTCGTCAATATTGCACATAGGGGATATGATTATGTAGATAGTGGGACCGAAGTTCAGGACTCAGCGGTAATGCTTTTTGACGTGTTTCTGTAAGTTGTCGAATCGCGTGTAAGATTTTCGACAGCCTGGAATCTGGCAGGGAAAGCGTTCTTGTGCTGCGGATGCTTGGTGTGTCTTAGTGTGACGGGTCAGATCGGCTTGAAGGTGGAAAGTTCTGGGGCAGTCGATAAAGTTGCACTTGTAGCGCCGTAGGTGCGTTCGATTGATGTGATCGCTGCAGGGCGAGTCAGTCAGTGTAACATTTTAGGGCATGGGTTTATGTACTTGAGGTCACAGTTCCTACTAAAGACCTTCTCACAGAAGCTGCAGGACGGTTCGCGCGCCTGGTATGTGCTGTTGTCTTTTATGTTGTCTTCGGGGCGTGTTGGCTGTTCTGGCGGTGGCGAGATCGATGGTTGACTCTGATCGAGACTACTTCCTGGGGTTTCGGGGGTGTTTGAAAGCGACTGTTCGCTTGGTACAGACGAGTCGTTGTTATTGTTGTCGACAAGGTCCGGAGCTATCAATTCGTCGTTGGGGGTATGGTTGTTGGTAAGATACGGGGCGTGTATAACTGGATTGAGGTCCAGTTCAAAGGCAAATGGGCTGAATGAAACAGAATCTGAAACGTCGCGAGAGAGTCCAAATCTCGATAATGACGAAGTACAACGTGGCGGGTGAGAAATAAAAAAGAGGAAAGGCGAAGACTACGTGGGCCTTCGCCGAAGGCTGGCGATTGTGTAGTAGGCTATGCAAGCCCTAGGGTGCGTAACCCAGGCGCCTTGCGGCGTGGTAGTGAGGATTGGTAAAGCAGAAGTTGGAGGTGGTGCAAGTTTTGATTGATGAATGGGTGCTGTGGAGAAGGTCTTGAGAGAAGTGGCTGTCAATGGTAGAGATGAAAGAAGTGGGAGTATACGCCGACAAAAGCCTACCTTATATGCAACCCTGGAGGAGCTGCATAATGGAGGCATAGAACACACAAGGCTGAGTCTCAGCCGTGGCACTTACCACCAATATGCAGGCTTACAGCTCGGCGGCTACAGTCCCCCCTACCATTATATGCCTCCACACAGGTGTGGTCGTGGAGGCATAGAACCCATAAGGCTGAGTCTCGGCCACAACGCCGAACGCCGGCACGCAGGCGTGCAGCGAATGACTGTTCCGCTTTATATCTTACTAGGCGCATGCTGTTCAGCCAATGTGGTGTGTCTGTAGATTTACATGCCTCCATATCGCGGTGGGTAGAAGCCACAGACGCAGCCGCACCAAGAAGCTGACAGCATGCACATGGCGCACTTGTCCATACTGGGACCAGCTCAGCCGTCTTTCGCCTTTCTGCCACCAGTACGCATCGCTGACATCCATCAAATCAGAGGACGTTTCCGCTTGGAGGCATAGCGCTTCGAATTCAGAGAAAGTTCAAGGAGTTGGTATCCAACGTTGCGTCATTACCTACATACACCACCGCCTACAACTTCCCCCGACTCTTCGCCATCTCCTCTTCCAGAATCATCCCAACAGGTCCGCCGCGACTTCCATCCCCAGCCCACTGCTCTTCCGGTATACGCTCAGCAGGCCACTCCCAGCGGCCCTTGAAGTCCTCCGGTGTTCTGCCCTCTATACACTCCACAATGCTATCACCGATAACCGGCAAGAACTTGAAGCCATGACCTGAACCACCTGTCGCAACGAAAAGCCCCTTGTACGTGGGATGATACGAGATCAAGAAATCGCCATCCCTTGTATCGGTGTACCAGCAGATCTTCGATTTGGTAAACGGGCGCGAGGGTACGGCAAGGGAGGGGTGGATTGCGGTGAGGAAGTCTCGGCATTGGCGCTGGCCTTCTGTAGGGACGGCTTGGGATGGGTCGTCGACGTGCGTGTAGGGTAGTGAGGTGGTGATTGTTTCGTTGGGGTCTTCGGATTCGGGGTGTGGGATTGTGGTAGGGTTGAGGTAGCCGTGGCCGTGGCGCGCTACTTTGAGCAGGCCTTTGTGAGGTGGGATCATGAAGAGACCGTGGGAGAGGTTGAGGATAGTCGGTCGCGCAGCCATCTTCGTTTCCTCCTCATTGGAGATGGGCATATAGCACAGCGCCTGTCCGGTGGCTTTGCAGATGCCGCGGAGATCGATGAGCGATGCCGTCCATGCGCCTGCCGCAAGCATTGTGAGGTCCGCCTTGAGTTCGGTCGAATCGACGAGCCGCACACCGGAGACAGTCTTGGTTTGGTGATCGATCAACAGCTTCTTCACGCCCTTTGTGACAAACTTCACCCTCTCCAGCTTCTCCACCTTTTCCCTGAGCCACATCATCGCGCCCTCCGCGTCTGCCCAACCTGAACTCCAGTTCACGTATCCGGTGCAGCCATTACCCCAGGGATCTTTGCCTTCCAGACCACATGCTTTCTGTATTTCTTCCGCTGAGTTGAGCACTTCGACTTTGTCTGTTCCTATCGCGCGAACGTTTTCGAGCGAGCTGGAGACGTATTTCTGCTCTGGGCCCCATGCGGTTACACATAAGCCGACCTCATGGTAGTGTTCGGTCGCGAAGTCGGTGCGCCAGCGATTTTGTGCGACGGTCGCAAGACGGGTATAGCGCGCGGCAGCGTAGTCGGGACGGATGATTCGTGAGGCGTCGATCTGTATGCGTTTGTTTGAGTGTTTGGTATTGAATGAAGCGGTTGTTCCGATCACTAGGGATTTACTGCTCCAGGGTATGGCGTCAAGAAAATTTAGATTGAATTGCTCTACTTACACTCGAGCCATCAGGCGTAGGGAAGGGCTGACGGTCTACAACAGTAATCGAGGTATCCTTGTACTGCGGGTTTTGACATAACGAATAAGCTGTGGAAAGTCCAAATGCACCGCTGCCGACGATTAGGATGGATGAGGGTCTCTCAAGAGATGCAGAAGAAGCCATTGCGCGCAAGATTAAGGTGTTTGAACGTATAGCAACTGAGCAAAAGGAAGGAAAGGCATGGAGAAAAGTCCACCTACCTGCGTCCGAACGGCGTGCAAGTGCCGCTGGTGGGCCGATATCGTTGACTGACTGATGATTTCAAGGGCGTGCGCCGGCTGGGCACGGTTGAACCTCGTGGCTGCAGGGAGCTTTGACGCTACCGAGAGATTGGGTCATCGGTGCATGGAAAGATTTGAGGCTTCAATTCGACATCGACAGCCTCACCAATCGCACCTCAACGTCATCCGCTGCTGATTCCTCTTGGGTCTGCCTGCATCGCAATGGCGAAGTTACCGAAGCCACCGAAGGCGTTCCCCGTAAAGCACACGATACCGTCGAAGCCCGCGATACCACAACACATACGAATACAACGAGCGCAACACGATAACGAAGTACCGCTATATGCTCCAAGGAACCAAACACCCGAACAAGCACTGAAGAGAGTGCTGGCAGCACGTCCGCGGCTCTCAGATCTACAGCGGCTTTCAGATGAGGAACTGAAGTCGGCGCAACACCAGGCAAAACTGCGGAGAGCGAGACAATGGCCAATGTTCGGTATTGGGTTGATCGCATTTGGGTTGGGCACATACGGAACCATGCTCTACGCTTCTTTGACGCAGGAAACGGATTTGGGAAGCTTACCTGAAGACCTGTCCGATCGATTCGACAAAGAGGCTGAGGGCTATGACGAGAAAGTGGACACGTCTGAGATGCTGCTCTTATTGACTTCTAAGCGCAAGAAGCTCACTGCCATGGCCAAGGGACATGTGCTAGAGGTGGCTGTCGGTACAGGCAGGAACATACCATACTACAAGACCAAGCAATGTGCGACGGTGACGCTACTCGATTCTAGCGGGCCCATGCTGGCTGTTGCAAGGCGGAAGTGGAACGACACGCACAAGGAGTACTTTAGCCGTGTCTTCTTCAAGCAGCAATCTGCCTTAGATCCGATTACGCCCCCATTTGATGCCCAAATTGGCTACGATACGGTGATACAGACAATGGGACTCTGCTCCACGCCCGAGCCTGTGAAGCTGCTCCAGAACCTCGAGTCATGCACCAATGAGAATGGACAGATCTTGCTTCTAGAGCACGGCAAGTCGCATTACGAGTGGCTCAACAACATACTGGACAAGTCAGCTCCAGCCCACGCGGACGAACATGGTTGCTGGTGGAACAAAGATATCGGCAAGATTGTCGAAGAGAGCGGGCTGGAAGTTGTCGACATAAAGCGCTACAACTTCGGCACGACATGGTGGTTACAGTTGAGGCCCAGGAAGGGCATGCGGCAAAGATTGGCCGAGACCACCGCAGTCGAGCAGCCGCTTGCTGCACAAGCCGGATCCCCGGTAACACAAAAGTCCTGGTGGTCACTGTGGAGATGATAAGTCGCCGTGTCACCTTCCCCACATTCACCATGATCGAGAATGATCGAAATGTTGCAGCTTTGCCGCTATTATAGGCAGTGCGCCTAAACTCTCTCCAAGTCTACTGCCCAAGCTGTTGCGCTCTATCAGGCAGCTTAGTTCTGTCTCAAACGACGTCAACTTTACGCGTTATGGCAGAAGGAGGGGAAGGCCCAAAGCGGCAATTTCCAGATCGCGACCATCGATAACCTGGGATCCAACAGAAGGTCAAGCGAGATCTGCGGTCGGGATCATGAGCAAAGGACAATCGCGTCACGGCAAACTGGAACGCGACATGGCTCGCCCGAACTTTGTTCTGTCTTATCATCCGGGCACGCCATGCGTTTGCATGTGCGTCTGGGGTCTGATGCCATACCGTTGAGCACGATGGGCTCGCACCTCGTAATCATCATGCCGAGCACACCCAACGACACGTCCATGGCTGACATGCATCTTTATCAGTGTCGACGAGGTTGCGTGTGGGAACAAGCAAACAAACAATGCATCTTCACCGTCTTTCACGACTTGCCAACTTCCTCATGCAGTCCACACTTCGTCTGGGGAAGATACGTAGCGCATCCGTGAATCTGTCTGCCCACAGGACAAGTGCGGCGCCATACCTTCCAGTTCCCCACAAAAGGTGACGCTGTGCTGCGCATGCAGACCGGACCTGGTTCCATGCGCCTGTCTCCATTGGGTAAAGACATATGCACAATCCCTGCGCAGCCATCGGAAGTGATGGCAACTCGCGTGCGCAATGTTTGGGGGTGTGGTCGCAATGCGGAGTGGAGGCTGATGAAACTGATGTGCCAGAAGATCCAGCTCGGCATTCATCATCACTGTGCTTTTTCCGGGCATCAATGCCACTCGATATCAATAAGTTATCAATGAACAAGCAGCAATCAAGCCACATGTGCTGAGAACGGTTTTTGTCGTTCGCGTATTAACGTTGCCGAGGGTTGGCCGCATGCCAGTAGGAAAACTTCCGTTAAAGAAAAATTCGAGAAAAGTGTGCTCACCGCCCTGGGGCATCCCGGTTGCAGCGTTGAGGCTAAATCCACCTTGGAGGCTAGGCGAAACCTCAGAACAGGGATGTCTCCGCTCTGGAACAAGATGATATGCACGCTGCATCAGATCATGGCCAGCCCGTCCACTCGCATCGTGGCCGTTTGAGTGCTTGGAGAAGCGGAAGATATTATAGCGGTCAGCGTGCGGGACAGCTGTGACGACCCGCCCAATTGCAGGTGGGAAGGATGCGCGATGCTCGAACCAGACGTGTTGAGCATGAGATCACTTGCGGGAAAGCCGTCTCAGGGCAGTAGACGTTCGTAATCGTTGGCGGAGGTTTGTCGGCAAGGAAGCATCCTTACCAGCTCCGTCTAGCATGTGCCACTTATTGCGCGCTCGGAGCATGATGTAGAGAGATCCAAGTGCGGTGTTCACTGCTCCGGGCTCAGCTGAGACCATCTGATGCCCGAAGCTTGACACGGGCAGAGGTGCAACACAGACGGCCCAGATGCACGGGATTGGCTAGGACAACGAAGCCCGTACAAGACGTTGGACAGGCTGCCGGAAGGTTGTGCCTAGAAGTGTGCGGCGAGTAAGTACCTACGTTAGAGGACTCTACCGTGTGGTACATGCAGGCAGGCAACGGCATGTTGATAGGAGCGTTAGGCTCTAGCCCCTGGCCAACAAAGCAAAAACGGGCTCTAAAAGTAGTATGCTGTCATAACCAAAGAGGCGATCCCTGGATACATTCACCCTACTAGACGCACGGTCTCTTACCGGAGCCTAGTCGCTCCTTCTTCACTGTGTGCTCCACTACGCCTCCGTTCTTTCCCTCGTCGCATCCCCTCTTCCTTCACCACCCCTCGAACTACATCAGGGCCCGACATCAACTGTCCTGTCCCATTCCGTTTCCCCTTGCCTCTCTCTGTTCTGTTTCCTGATTCCCGTGGTGTTGGCGCAGCACTTGATTGTGTTGCCATAAGTTGTTGGTTCGAGCTCAAGGCAACCGGGCGCCATCGCCGAGTTACGTATTCACTCTTCAGGAGGCGAGCCGCGTAGCTGCGACAGGACGGGTGCCACTCAGCATTCAACACCGCCAGACATCCTCTCGCAATAATCAGGCGCTCTTTTCGACGCCAAAGCCTGCAGTGCAGACAGAAGCGCACGCTACCTGCATCTCGGCGGCAGCGTTGGTGGTATAGGCTGCATTGCATTCCTACCGGACCAATCGACGACCCTGGCATTCGCGCAGTAACAAAACACTTTTGGCTGCACACCCTCTGCCAGCCTCAATAATTATCTTGTCCCCCCGAAGCCTCCCTTCTTCCTTCCTCTCTCCCTGCGCGACGTTTGCGACTGCATCGCCGCTCCCAAGATGCCCTACAACACCCGCCGGAAGTCGCTGTCGCTGCCGTCGCTCGGCATCCAGCTGCCAGGAGGACCGCGATCCGCGCGCTCACCGCCTTCGACAAGCGACGGCCAGCACGCCGCAAAGAAACAGAAACGCTCCCACTCCGGCTCTCTCTCATCGGCACTCCCCTCACCATCACGCCCCGCCGCACTGCGCCTCGATGAGCAGCGACCCAAAAGCTCAGGCCGGGTGGCAGACACCCCGCCACCGTCACCAGGCGGCGAGTCCGGCACGACCAAGATCGATACCCAGGGCATCGACGACGAAATCGTGGTCGGCGTTATCGAACAGCTCCAGAAGACAGGCAACCGTCCCCACCTGCTGAAAGAACTCGCCCTCGTTCTATCGCCAATCATTCCCATTGTTGAGAGGTACGTACCAAACTTCCGCCATCCACGCCCTGACCACCAGTTACTCATGCTGACGTACTCTAGCTCCGCCAACCCAGCTGCCATTATCTCGTCACGCTTAGCGACCTACCTCAAGCGCAATTGGACAGCCCTGTCGAGATGTCCCCTCGACAAGAAGCTCGTTGGTACCCACCCCAAGCGTGTCTACTACTTCCTCTCCACTTGCCCGCATCAGCCTATCCCGGCCGACGGAACTAGCACCGCCATGGCACCACGCATCGTCACCCCATCGCTGTCGTCCGCAACTTCGGAAGAAGAGGACGCGGATGCGAGGTCAAGAGGTCGCATGTCACCGTCGCCCGAGCTAGACCTGTCCGACTACGACAGCCACGACAGCGACCCCTTCTCCAAGCAGAGCCATCTTCCCACGACTGCAAACATCTCGCACAACCGCCGAGCTCAGTCGCCGCCTTTAGAAAAAGATGAGCGCGAGTTCACCCAGACTGCGTCGTTCCTGCAGCAACGCCGCATGAGCCAGGAAGCCGAGCGCGAGCGATCTGCCAGCGCATCTGCTGAGCCAACACAACAGAGCGATGTCAAGATGGAAGAAGTCGCCATCTCCGTCGAGGAGACCGTAGAAAGCGCTGCACAAAAGGACTCGGAAGCCGCAGCCGCCCTCTTCGGCCAGATGGACCAGCTCATGACCTTCCAGAGCGCCCTATCACCCAGCAGCCCCGCGCTGAAACCCGTGCTCCACATCGAAATGCCCCCGCCGTCGCTCAAGCGCAAGTCGATAAAACTCGAGCTTGACGACGACTGGATCATGAAGAGCCCGGAGCTTATTGACCTTGACGAGCTTGATGACCTTTTCGGCGGCTACTAGGTCGCTATTTCCTTTGCGCGATTTCTCTCTGTATACGACATTTACGATTCTCCCGGGGCACGTCTCTCATCATTTCCTCCTCTATCTATTGTATTCTCTCCTCATGTCGTTTCATCATTGCGTATGTCCTAGATGGATTCCATTTCGCCGCTCGCGCTGCACTACACGCTCTAGGGATGTTGATTTATCGCATGGAGTTCTTGAGATCTGGGTGTCTAGGAAGGAATTCTGTAAGATAACTGTAGAGTGTAGCTGTGCGATTACCAGCCAGGAGGCCTGGCTGAGGCGCTGGATTGTTACTCGGCGTCTGAAAGCGCGAATCTGCGACTAGGTGTTGGCCAGCATTTTCCAGAACGTGGCAGTCGCCCATGGCGACGAGAAATGAAGTAAAAGGAACGGAACTACTAGATAAAAGTTCATGAAATTGAAAAACAGTTGATATCCTTCACAACAGCTCATCAAACAAGGTCTTGAACGAATGTGTCTGTGATGTCGGCAATCTCGATTGTTGCCGACCAGAGCTGGTGGGCCGGGTTGTCCCCTACCAACACGTACTCTGCGCTCACCGCCCGAGTTGCGCACTTCCTGCACCTAACACTACACCTGGCAGTGGTCTAACGCATAACAGCGCGAAAATTGGGCCCTCACCGGCAGGGCCATCTGCGCCCAATGCGGCTCCTACGATGCGGTGTATCCTAGCCCCAGACAGGAAGGGACAGAGACCTTGGCGCTGCGTTGTTGAAGAAGTTGCGGTCGAGCGAGATGCGCTGGAGGACAGCCTCACTTTTGACCGCACACGCGCACACCAGCGGGGTTACCGAGTAAATCTTTGCATACTGCTCCAGATTCTGCTCATCCGCCTGGTAGAATCAACAATCCCGAGGGGTAATCGCATGTTCGCAGACAAGAGGCTGGGTAAGCGAGTCCAATGACTTGGGCACCCCCAGCCCTGTACAGCAAAGCTTTGAAGCCGAAGCCCAACCACTCGACGTAAGAGTGCGCTGTGCGCTGCGCGACACGTCCGCCCTATTTCCTTTCCCATATTGACCATCCGACCCCCTCGGTTTCACGGATTCCTGTGCCCTGCGTCAAAGTGCTTGCTGCAGGTTCCCGAGGCTGATGAGGAAGCCCGTTGCCTCGCTTACTCCCGCCCATCAAGCTTGAAGAGTTGGAACGGAAGAGCTGGAAATTGTGAAAAGAGGAGGCTGGGGATCCGCGACACCCTCATCCACTGCCCATCAGACGTGCGATCGCTACGAAACGAAGCGCGTCTTTCCGGCGTCTTTGCAGTGGTATACGAAAGGCCATTCGCGGACATAGCCCAAGGCTGCCAGCAACACAACACCAGCAGAGTGGATAGTCGACACGTGGATACGCAACAACCGGGTTAGCCGCATTGCCAGTCACCAAACCTCGCCGCGGGCGTAAAAAGCTCACGCATATCGACGTAGCCCGCTCTAACTCCCCTTGGACTTGGGCTGCGTCTACACCACGACAACGACAGCAACTGCCTTTTTCAAAGGCACATCAAGAAAGAGCCAGGAACCTCAAGAAAAGAATGTCTGTAGCACTATCCCGAGCGCGGAGCAGAAGTCGGGCGCCGAGCACTAGAGCGCCGTTAACATCACAGCCCATCGTTGTGGATGTTCCGCGAAGTGGGGCTAAATCACCACTCATCATTGATGTGCCAGCACCAGCACCCCGTGCAAGGAGCAGAAGCGTGCGTAGCATGCGCGAACCCATGGTCGACGCACCTGGACTCAGCGGTGGAAGGGGCATGTTCAAGAGGTTGATTGTTGCGTGTGACGGAACTTGGCTAAACTCGGACGACGGAACCAAGAACGGTACTCTTTCTATCCCAAGCAACATCACCCGCATATCAAGAGCCATCAAGGCAGTCAGTCAGGATGGTATCCAGCAGATTGTCAATTATCACCAAGGCCTTGGGACGGAAGGCGGAAAGCTCTCGAGATTGGTTGGGGGTGCTACGGGCAAGGGCCTGAGCGATGATGTTCGAGAGGCGTACTCGTTTCTTGCCAACAACTATCACCCCGGAGACGAGATCTTCTTGCTAGGGTTTTCGAGAGGCGCGTTTACCGCGCGTAGCATCGGCGGCTTGATCGGAGAGATTGGTCTTCTCACAAAGAAGGGCTTGAACACGCTACCAGAAGTATATGAAGATGTTCAAAATCGGCGGAACCCTGACTATCGCCCAAAGCACGAGGACGTACCTTTCCCACGGAAACCAAGCGCAGACGACCCACGATATGCAGAAGAACTGGAACGCAGAGGATTGACTAGATTGGACATTCCAATCAAATGCATAGCTGTGTGGGATACCGTTGGCAGTCTCGGCATACCGCGGATCGGGAAGCTGCAGCGCCTGGGTCTACAGATGAAGCAGTCAAAAGCAACGACTTTCTACGACACCAAGTTGTCTAATTGCATTGAGAATGCATTTCAAGCGTTGGCTCTGGATGAGAATCGGTCGTCGTTTTCACCCGCCGTCTGGGAAAAGCCCGAGGGTAACCGAACGACGCTCCGCCAAGTATGGTTCCCGGGTGCGCACGCGAATGTTGGTGGTGGCTACGATGACATGCAGATTGCGAATATCAGTCTTGCATGGATGATGAGTCAACTCGAGCCATTCCTGGATCTGCGGTCTGAGTATCTGTTCGAACAGGATGATCTGAATGAGAAGTACTACAAGAAAGAGGAAGGTGCGATCCGACCGTGGAGTTTTGGCAAGATCTATAGCGAGCTGAAGGGTGCCTTTGCAATCGGTGGTAGTACTGTAAGTTTTGATGCTTTGCACGTATATGCATATGTACTAACAGAAACGATAGCAACGCAAACCAGGCCAATACACCTCCGTAGACCCCTTCTCAGGCCGCTCAACAGAACGGCCCCTCCGCCAAACCAACGAATACATCCACCCCTCAGTCCGCACCCGCTACCGACTCGAAGGCCCCGGAATCCAAGACCGCGGCCTCTACGAAGCCCGCGCCCTAACCGACAGCTACAAACTCGTCGTCGACTACGGTGCCA
Organism: Alternaria viburni; assembly: GCF_023758015.1. Classification (NCBI taxonomy): domain Eukaryota; kingdom Fungi; phylum Ascomycota; class Dothideomycetes; order Pleosporales; family Pleosporaceae; genus Alternaria; species Alternaria viburni. The sequence goes on from NW_026055774.1 coordinate 120,986, forward strand.
ACAACTCACGAGCCGGCGACGCAGAAGTCTACTGGAAGATCAAATGGAGAGACACCATGGCCGTTAAAGTCCTCCCCGAAGCCCCTCTCTGGCGCCTCGAACGTGAACTCGCAAAACGCGATCCGGCTACTTACGACTACATCAAAAAGCCGCCTGCCACCGCTACTACGCGCAGTAAACGCCGCACTGCACGGCCCCTTTCTGCGGATTTCTCAAACAGCAAAGTTGGCGGCGGACTTACGAGTCCTACTTCTACCCGCAAAGCGAGGAGGGATACGTTTTCTCCGCGGTCGACGTTCCCCGCTGAGGACCGCGCACCGCCTAGTCGGAGGAGTACGACAAAGATTGAGCGACCGAGGAGTAGGAGTCGCGCGCGCAGTGTCGAGTTTGCGAGTGATCGGGAGACAGATATCCGGGAGAGTATGCCGCACAGGAGAGAGAAGGATAAGGCGTGGTGGGAGGGGCGGCGGTGACGAAAAGTTGATTAAGCGCGCAATGTTTCTTTAGACTTTCTGATTTATACTTTCGGTTGACTTCATATGGAGGGTTGGATATATGCGGATACCCTTTTAGATGTAATACGATTCGATACTTGAGTGTGGGTGTAGACTTGGATAAGTCACTTCGCATCGATGTAACGCTCATTGTGCACAGTCATTCTCGGACTCAACAAGCTGATGAGAAGGTTCTTTGGTTCAACTGCCAGCTACCATGACAAATATGTATGTCGATAAGTACCGTACCCACCTAGGTAGGTAGTAATGGAATCACGTGGGTCGCGGGCGCGTTGCCACCTCGTATACCATCGGTAAACCAGCGTGATCAAGCGGCGAACACTCACCCAATACCTAGACTCACAGTACTTACGATTAAATTATCGCAAGATAATTGAGTGCGAATAAAAGAAAGATGGTAAACCCGCCTACCAAGATTTGGGTGATCGACCTCATCGGGCATACCCACCGATCTCCTTTCTAGACCCTGGTGCGTGAGGCTCGATCGACGAGGGGGACCCCGGCCAAATCTTCGCAGTCAACGGTTTCAGTGAGTAATGCGCGGACCGATTGCTGTTATGTGTTATTATTTCAACAACTGCGATGATGGCGATGATGAATATGAGGTGAGGTGACATGATGTGTGCTGTGTTGTGATGTTTGCAGCGGAGGTGCAGGAGGCGGGATGTGAGTGGCCAGACCACAAGTCGATGATGGCTGCGCCGCCCGCCCATCGCTCGGGAAACGGACGTGCGAGAATATCGTTTTCGTGCGTGGAACGCGCAACGCTGCATGACAAGGCCGTGTAAGCAGCCCGTCGACTCCACGATATTCTCACGAGGCATAGCAATGACGGTCCATGACATGTCCACCTCCTCGAAAAATCTTGTCCTCGTAATGTCCAGTCCCAGAATACGATGGGCGCATTGATGTCTCCCTCGGAACAATATCGTGTTGCGGAGCCCTCATGTTATATTTAGGGTTGCATTGCCCTCTAGCGCTAGTGGGCTCTCGGGCGCCCCCCCTGCTTGTATCCCATTCGCCGCCGCCCGCCGCTGGGCTGGTGCTGCTGAGCTGGGCTGGGCTAACAAGTCGAAGCTGAGACCATCAAACCTCTCCTTTCACTTCCGCCGTTGAGACAAAAACCATCAATCGCTTTATCGCTTACCTCGACCTGCCGCCTTATCTTCACCCTTCGCCAGTCGCTCGTTTATACGGACGGAGAGGTGTTACTGTAATATCCACTCGTCGTTTCTCCGCGTAATACTTGTGTCGCGTCGCCTCCGGAGCTCTCTTCTTCTCTCCCGTCCCGTCACGCCTGAGAGTTGTACGATACCTGAGATTCCACGAGGAACTCTTCCCGCTTGCGAAACGACGTTTTAGCCGGTACACACGTTTTTGGAGCTTCGATAGGACCAAAGGAGACTTGTTAGAGGCATCATTCAGACAAGATGAGGCCGTCTCAGCTTCTCGCTGCCGTGGTGGCCATGTCGTCGGTTACGCATGCCATGAACGTCAAGCATGCATTCGACAATATTAATGGGTTGACTGATGTCAAGAACGTGCTCATGGGACGTCAGGACAACAGTACGTTTGAGCATCTTCGAGATTAAATTGGTTGGATGCTAATGCTACGGTTTAGACAACAATAACAACAACGACAACGCTTCAGACGCACCCGCCAGCACACAGCCCGCAAAGACATCCGCAGCGGACAAACCCGCCGAGACAGGCGGCAACAACAACAACAACGATAACAACGACAATAACAACAACGACGACAACAAGTCCTCCGGCACCGCAAAGGAAACCGCCAGCGGCACCCAAAAGCCCAGCGGCTCCAAGACCACCGGCAAAGGCTCAAAGTCCACCAGCTTCGACGCCCGCCTTCCCGCCGGTGGCCTCACAATGGTGACCCCCAACGCCCTGGCCGGAACACAATTCTACAAAGTCGGCGACTGGGTAACCTTCGCCTGGAACTACACCTCTCTCTCCGTGACCCCCTCGGCCATCGACGTCCTCGCCTCCTGCACCGCCAACCAAGCCACCTACACCATCGCCGTCAACATCTCCGCGAAGCAAACAGAGGTTCTCTGGGATACCAAGCACACACCGGACGGCCAGGCACCGTTCTTAACCGAGAACTACAAGTTGCTCATCTACGACTCGGATCTTAGTGCTACCGCTGCGCCGAGGCCCGGATATCTGGGTGCTTTCACTGGATTCACGTTTGGCATGTATCTGCCGCAGGAGTACATTTCGCTCAAGGATGGATACACTTGCCCTAACTGCAACGGCGCGCTTTCTCTTTCTGAGAAGAAGACGCTTGCTGCTATGTTGCTTACTACTGGTACGACGATTGGCTCTATGCTTTACTTCACGTACCAGTTTGGTGTCTGGTAGATGAAGCGCCTCTTCGATACACGTACACGTAGATCTACGAAAAACGCAAATGCAGAAATGCAAGAAAGAAAAACTTACACAACACGCAAGAATTCGACGCTTCACCGCTTACGATTACGGCATTATACATTCCTTCACACCTGTCCATATATACACCACCTTTTTCGCTCATTTATACAAAAAGATCCGGCGCTTCGGGTGTGGGAGCGACATGTGTTTACACTCCTTTTTTTTGGGACAACATGGGCATCTGGTGTTTTGGCGTTGCATATGGGGCATTGAGAAGATACTGTTGTTTGAGATGAGAACATAGTAATACTTGGACTGATTTTGGCAAGTTGCATGGATGGGCAAATGTGGATATGGATGGATGTGAGGGGATGTAGTCAAGTGTGACGTCTTCTTCATTTAGATTGAAAAGAGGGAAAACAAATGATAAAATATGTTAAGCACTTTATTCCAGTATGAGGTTATGCCACGTGAGAAGTTTCTTCCTGGAGATGGCTGGAACTAATGAGGTCTAGAGAGGAGGACAGAGACAGTGTCGTTTCTATGCAACACCATCAGGCGAGCGGGACTCGTATGATCTACTTGTATTACACACGCCTGTCTTCATCAGCTTTCTCATGCGCTTTGAAGCAAGCGTTCTTATACTGCAACCCAGAAGGAGACACTGATCCCCTCCATTCTTCACAGCGGAGGTGCAGCTTCTCCGGTCGGTGGTGATCATCGCCATCATCACTTTTCCACAATCTGTGCGACGAGATGACGGCCTGTGCGTCTTCATCTGCATATAAATAGCCCCTGTTTGAGTTTTGACTCTCTTCCTTACATCTACAACCATTCCTTCAATTTCCAAAAACCCATGGATCGAGATCGCATGTGTGGAGAGGACGTTCCTCTGCCATCAAAACGGCAGCAATGATGGAGTATGAGAACTCCATGCCATATCTTCTACTTTCCAAAGTACAGTCTCTATTACTCATTTTCCACCCGCTGCGATCTGCAACCTTTACCAAAAGTCAAAGTGCTCTTATCGATGGTCCTCTCCGACCGAAAAAAGGTATGGAAGATGCCATGTCTGTCGCCTGCTGTCACCAAAAAAAAAGAGAACATCTCACTGATGGAGACCAGAAAGAAGACTTCATCTATTTTATGAGCGGCACTGCCTCTACAAGACACGATAGCGCATGGCTGCTTGGTGTCGGTATAAATATCTACCCGCTCACTCCTTACACTCTTCTTCAACTCAGCTCAGTTCTCTGTTTCCCAAAAAGGACAATGAACCAGAATGTGTCTGAGTCGTTCTTCCGCGTCTCTTAAAAGGTTCTTGATATACCTTGATGTCCTCGCTCCAGACCTTGCCTGTCACCTAGGTATTATCAAAAGACTGTCAACCCCATACCGATGTCTGCCTCCTCGCACGAGCCGCGAACATCTTTGAAATGAGCGATATCTTGGTTATCTTCTCTATCCAAAAGTTCAAGAGACAAGACAAATGTCTTTCGCCTGCTGTCGAAAAGAATTGATCGAAACGGAATATGACTTCCAAAAACACGAGGTCAACTGCCGATGACGATAAATGCGACCATCGAAAAAGCTATGTTGCACGGGTCTTCTTGAGTATAAATACCTGCCACTTGAACGCCTCTTACTCTTCTTCATCACAGCAATCCTTTACTGTCTTTCTAAAAAGAGTATCTAGTCGCTATGATGTTGGCTGCGCAACTCTCTGTTCAAAAGAAGGCACATTTCACTGCGATGTGAGCGCTCCGAGCCACACCTGCTATCATCGAAAACGAATCAGCTTCGCTGTATGTTTCCTTCCTGGAGCAGATCGGAAATCAATCCAGAAGCGATTACCCCAGCATGGTCATACCCTCTACACGTGAAGATCAGGTCCCGTGCGTCCTTTACTACGCATATATATCTGCTACACAGCTACCCTCTTCTTCTACTTATTCCAACAGTCTCTTTTTCTCCCTTCAAAAAAAGACATTGATTGAACCTTTCATGTCGCTGGTGCGTTCTGTGTTCCTAAAACCTAAAGGATATATATTGATGTGAACACTCCGAGCCATACCTGCTATTATCAAACCCTTCAACGGTTTGAACTATGTTTCCGTCCTCGAGCGGAATGCAAATCGATCCAAAACCAACCTGTACAGCCTTCATGTTGGCTGTCCTTCTTGAACGCCAAGGTCACATCCCGCGCGTCTTTTCCCGTGAATATATATACCTGTTACTTAGACGCCCTCTCCTCTTCTTTATTCGAACCACTACTCAATCTTCTCTCAAAAAGATCATTGTGCTTTCCCATGTCGCTGGCACCTTCTCAGTTTCTCAAAAATGATACTCATTTCCCTCATGTGAAAGCTTCGAGTCATACCTTCTATCACCAAAACACCGTGGAGCGCCTATGATGTCTTTGTTCCCGAAAACCTTGCATCTTAACTAGAAACAACAAGATGAAGCCCATGTTCTCTTCTCCGTGCCAACGCCACACCTCAAACATGGATCTTGCTCTGCCTCTGTGCATATAAATACCTACCTCTTCGACCTCTTCTTCTCTTCTTCATTCCAACAGGTATCCTTCTTTCTCCAAAAAGCAACTGTTCACTTCGCTATGTGTCGTTGGCGCCTTCTGTCCTCCTCAAAACTATGTGACTATGAAGCTATGTGGACGCTCTGATCTCCATCCTCTATCTACTCAAATAAACAACGCCACCCTTAATGTCTTCTTTCTCGGCTGAGATAAGGCTCAGTTTAAAGTCGCAAACATGATCTCGATGTGTCGACTGAGTTCGCCATTCAAAAACGTAGCATCCTCCGACATGTTCTTTGCCTGGTGTCACCAAAATTGCAGCGGGCTATTAAAATTAAACCAGAACAAATCTGCTAAGACCTGATGATCAGAGCTGTTTCACGAACTGTTTTACAAGATATCCAGGTGGCTGGCGCCGTGTGGTGGCGCCTGTTATGCCCATTCACCGAAACCTCGAAAAAATGTCCAAAAATCACCAAAAAAGAATACCTGGGGTATCTGACTATAGCCAGACGAATGCTGAACAGAGTGGGACTCGAACCCACGCCACTTTCGTGACCAGGAAGTAATGTTAAGTAACCTTAACCTGGCGCCATAACCAGCTCTATGAATTTTGTCAGATTTTGGTCGGGGAGACAGAGGAGTGTTGTTGTGCTTACCGGCCATCTGTCCGTTGGTATTTGATTGGTGGATGGAAGGATTGAGAATCATAAAAACTATCATGTTGGTTGATGAATGGTGTTGGGTTTGGTGGTGGAGATGGTGCGGTGAGAATTTTCGTGGTGGGGGGCGGGTCGCGGAGGAACTTGGAAACTAGGGCGACGGCAACGGCGGGATTGTGGGGACTAAATACATCGTAGAATGACCCCAGTCTCCCTTTGCGTGAATAAGGATTTGAAGGGTTGCTTGCGAAATACAATCGTAGTGTTGGTGCACTTCTTCATTTGACTGGAACTCGTTAGCGCGATAAGACGATACAACATCAATTCTCACATCTTGAGTAGAATGCAGGCGATTTATTTCGAACAAACATTCTTCGAGACACTTTGTTTGAGCACAGTGAAGTGCAACATGTGGATTCGTAGCTTTGAGCCCACGCCAAGTTGAGCGTGTTGAAGTTGTCCATAGCAGAGTGGGCAGGGATCAGAAAATGAAACTGAACCCGCTGATACAATACTGAATAAGAAATACAGTGATTTATAAGAAGTAGCGATCGCAGCATGTCCGCAGAAGAGGTCTTCGCAATCAAAAACATGTTACAAATCGTGAGCGTGGGTAGTTCCGAAGGAAAGTAACGGCTTCGACAAAGCATGCCTGATCATGCGTGCTTCTTGTTGAAGTGGTTGAGCACGCTGTCCTTACTTAAAATGGAATTTATTGCAGTCAGCTGCAAGGCATCGAAAGCGACTCCAGGTTTCTGGTGACTCGTGACTTTGGCGGTGTCGCTCCAGATCTGCGCATAGACCGAAGGCGCTTGAGCATCTGGGAGGAGAACAGCGGTGTCGCTTTTCATATTTCCGACGGATATGAGGAAAGAAGAATGTCGGTTTTCAATGAATCAAGCAATAACCGTCGACGTAACCTGTATGAGGTGGAGGCGACGATGGACAAAGAGCTCCTTCAGCAAGAACGGAGCCCGCCTGTAAATTGATAAGGAGTCCTTCACATAGGAGTATGCCAAAAGAAGCAGGAAAAGCAGGAAAAGTAGTGATCTGTATCCTCTCTCGAAATAAATGGAGGCGTACTATGTCTTGAACTGAGAACGCTACTAGGCGAAGAGTCGTAGGGATTTGAGCAGCCACGCTCAAATTACAGCATCCGCTACGTATGCCTTGACGGCATATCCTGCTTGAGCTGCATCGTTGTGTCAAACCCAGCCTTGCTGTATGCCCCCTCTCGCGGCGTTGTGGCAGTATGGAGGACGCAGGCTGAGCGGGACGGATGTTGGGAGGTCTGTGCTTATGAGGCCCTTGTCAGCTTCGAGCCTGATTTTCGCGGGCAAGAAACACCTGCTCGCGCGCACGCACACGCCTCCACTCGTGTCCTATCTATCGTCAGCCACAATACCTTTCCATTGCGCTTATTGGGGCAAGCTTTCTGCAATGATGATAGCACTGCCGAAAACGTCACGTACCTATCGTGTACCGGTATGCCACACACGAGGCTGAGATGCACATCAGCCGATACGCCCGCGCGCGAGTCTTCATCGACAAAGGTTTTCACGATAAATGCTCTCATTATTAATTATGTCGACTAGATCATTACCATAACGCTCTACTTCCTCGCAGCACCAGTGCCCTCTGGCCAGAACTCCTCCAGCCACTCGTACGGGTTCTCTGGAACATACTGATCCAAGATCTCGCCCTCAAAGTCGGTAAGGTGGTCGCGCGTCAGGTTGTACAGCGCGTACTTCTCATCTGGACCGGTTCCAACAGTGTATGGGACGGTCTGAACGTTGTTTCCGATCTCCTTGTCGACCCAGCGCTCGACGTCTACGACCTGGGCGTTCTTGATGCGGTACTCGTCGCCGTAGTTGGGTGAAATCTACCCATGTGTTAGTAAGAAGACAATGAAAGAGGAGGACCTTTGGGGGGCTTACTATTCCCATCCTGGTGCCATTGACGGCAATGACGTTCTGGATGGTGACATTGCGCTTCGCCTGGTTCAAGCAGTTGCCGCACGACTGGTAGAAAGTGCCGAAGGTTTCGGCGTAGAATCCAGTGATGTTGAACTTTCCGCCTAGCGAGTTGTCCTGAAAGATCTTGTCGGTTGCGGAGCGCGCACCGCCCCCGATAACGCGAAGCTGTGTGTTGAGGCCCTTGGATGTAAGGGCATCTTCACACACGTCCTCCCACCAGACTGTCATAAGGGCGTTAGTATGCTGGTCAGATCAATTTTGGTCTCAGAGCTTACCATTCTCGACCCATGCATCGCCAAGCGCGTGAATACCTTCGCTTTGGTGCTTTCCGATGACCACGTTCCTGATCGTGGCTCCTGGTAGCAGATTGAAAACAGCATCGGCATCTGTTCCTTCCGCCTGCTCGTTGCACGAGCCCTCCACGCGCTCATAACGCTTCATCTGCCCATCGAAGACCTGGCCGGGCTGAATGTACATGGTCTCGTTGAGGACGACCGTCTCGGTCGGTACCGGGAACTTGGTAACCGGGAAAGGGAATCGTGGAAGAGGTCGTGCACCGAGATCGCCCTGAGTGGAGTCTGCGCCTCCTTGTGGTCCATCGCCATTCTGACGACGAATCACTGCTGCCGATGATAGCGCAGGAAGAAGAGGGAGGATGACAGAGGTAGCGAGCTTCATCTTGACGATTGGCTGTGAAGTATGAGGGTATTTGAGCTCTTCTGACTGAGATTCTAGGCCAATTGAAGACTGTCGAGATGCAGGAGAGGTACTTTGCATTGCTTGCAGCTGCCTTAGCTTTTATATCACCCACAACACCTCCTCGCCCAGCTCTCCTTCCGTCCAGAAGCCTCATCACGCGCATTATTCCCACGCGATTCCACTTACAATCCTGGCGCGACCGTCTTCGATATGCTCGTGTAGCTGCACAAGGCCATAGCTTCCACAAAGCTACCCCGGTATTACAGCCTCCAAGCCAGCGGAAGAACTGGCATCCAGGTTGTTTCCGTGAATGACGATGCGAGAACGGTGGTGTAGCAAACTTGGCGCAGATTTAACCGATGTATCCCCAGACTATGAGATGCGTCGCCAAGTGAACGCCTCGTCTTGGTGACATTTTCCCACGAATAACCCCACGACTTGGCAACTTGCTGTCGCCAACCCCAACTTTTCTCCCCGCGTATCGTAGGTTACTTCTGCGGGGGACAAGGGTCTAATTTTCCTGCGCCCTGAGCGGTCGTGGCTTGTAGTGGCTTGATGTGCAGGATTTGGTCACCGCGGCCGCGCTCCAAAATCTTCCATCCTCTGTTGCGCAAAACATCTCATGGTAGGGTTTGACGAGAAGACGAGAAGGATTTTACCCACTGGAAGACGGAAGAAGATGCGATCGGGACGTGTTCGAGGAATGTGGATTGACATGACTTCATTGCCAACATGGTAAGCCTGCTGAACTACACAGCTGATAAGAGTCGCATATCCAGCGACTCAAAGAATAAGGGGCTGTCAAATCCAGTTTTCAGTCATCTCCTGCAAACCCTTCTCAAGACTGTCCCATTTCGACCCCGGTCCCTTCAACCAGCTCATGACTTCCTCAGCTCTGGCATTCGGCAAACTCATTCGGTCAACACCCATGCCCTCGATATTATCGAGGAACTTCTTTTCAGGATACAGCTTACGCCATATATCCAGCATCTGGTTATAGCTCCACGGTTCCGCGAACCCAAAGAGACGTTCATTGTTAACATCACTGTGAATCAGCGCGGAGATGTGCAGGAGCGCGCAGTCAACAGGATGGACATACCATTGCGGGCCAACGGAAGTGGTCCAAAAGTCGAGCTGTTCGCCTTCCCAAGCAGCACGGGCCCAACCGATGGTTGAAGGAAAGCCTTGATGCTCGGGGATCACGACTGGGCCAAAATTGGCGTTTGGCAACTATTTGGGGTTAGCGATGACCCTTCTGGAGCTTAGACTTTCTGCTCACAACACGGTTGAACACAAAGCCAGGCTGGTTATTTTCCATCCATTTCATCATTGCCTTCTCGGTCTCAGTCTTCATGGCGGCGTAGACGAACAGCCCTGGTTTGCCAGGCTCTTTCTCCAAGATCTTCAATGCTTCATCATTGTATGTGTTCTCATCGATTGAGAATTCCACATTTGGATGAGGAAACGTTGCGGCAAGGGATGACGAGGTGAAGACGAAGCCTTTGCATGAGGGTACCTTCGCGCAAGCCTTGAGACCATTTAGACCCGCGTTCACGGTAATGGAGATCGCTTCATTGACGTCGGAGATGCCTCCGATCGGAGAAGCGACATGGATGAAGCCTTCAATATCTGCGGATGAAGTTCTTCAATATCAGAAGTCAAGATACCACTAATGACAAAAGGTTTGACGTACCATCAACAACATCGTCGTAGCACCCTTCGACTGTCATATCCGGCACCTCGACCAACTCAAATTTCGCCTTCTTGTACTTATCGTTGAAGTACTCGGTCATGTATTTGTGTTTCTCGGCATCTCTCACAGCACCGCGAACATTGTACTCTCGCTTCAGAAGCTGATCGACGACATGGCTTCCGACGAGCCCGTTGACGCCTGTTACAAACACTATCGCACCAGGTTTGATAGCGACCGTAGGCATGGCGTCAAGTAAGGTCGATTGATGGTCGCAGCAGGCGAGGCTTGTGACATTGGCTTGTCTTTGAGATATCCTGGATGTGCCTTGGGACCTGCTCGTCGATTCCGCAACCCACACTGATTTGAAAGCGAAAAGGGGGAAGGAAAATAAGTGTCGCAAGGCTAGGAAGCGCATTATATTTACTATAATGCATGTGAATGGCCGCCAAGTTACACAAGCTAACTGTTCTTGGAAAGGCGGGGTCATCATGCTGGCTGCTGGACCGAACGAACACCAGCGACATACGCCTTCAGGCTTGAGAATACCCCATTCAAGGGCTCTAGTCGATGATTGTAGCCTGAGCACTACATAGCCTTGCGGCTTGCCCTTTAGAGACCGGCTTCCAATGACATTCGAGCTGTGAAGGTTTTGCAATGTCCAAACCAGATCAAACCCGACGGAAAGACTTATCACTCGTACAGAATGCTGATCAGAATTACGATAGACTTCTCTAGTCTTTCCGGAGCGCTCTATCAGTTGAAGAGACAATGAAGGACTTTACGGAGTAGGCTATCGCATCAGATCATCGACGATGGCGTCAGGTTACTGACGCTACCGAGTTTCTTCCAACCTTGCTACTCCCATGAAGAACAGTCTTCTTTGTGCAAGGCAAGACTCGAACAGTAAACGGTCGCAGGTATAAGATGTTCGGAAGACGTGCTAACCGCGCTTGACTAGGCCTGCCAACCTATGTAAATGATCCAGTGTTGGTACATTGGAACAAGGAATGAGACGAATGCGAGCATCGATGAACAATCAGCCATCCGTTCCACCGCGTGATGTGAAGGGCTAGAAAAAAACCGCGATGACCAGAGGAAACGGCACGTGGTTGATGAGGAGGCGAAACCTGATGCCTCTGCGGCTGGGTTCTTACCAACACAAGGATATGAGGAAATAGACGACGTCAGCGATGAAGAAAAAGAAGATAATGGCGCACGGGTGGTGATGTTATTTCCGACGGCATAGATGCTTTCCAGGACGGGCGGCAAGGTCAGCAGAGGAGAAGAAATCGCATCGGGGGAGTACAGACATCACAAGAATGTGCGAATCTGTCCGAATACTTCTTTGCGCATCGGCACGCTCTGAAGCCGAGGATGGAGATTGGTAGAGGATGTCTCAGATTCCCAAGGCGACACCAAAAAGATGAACAGAATGGCAGCCACGAAGCACGCGTAGTTTTTCCGTACGGCATGATGACATGAGATCATCGCTGTCTACCCGTTACGAATGTGCACGTTTGTAAAACAAACTAAGCACTCCACGATGTCGACTTCTTCCACCGGTTGTAACCCGGCGGTACCTGAACTGCGGCTCACCCCACGACTTTGACGATCCAACTCCACGTCGCAAGGACGTACGACAGCCTAATCACTGAACCACGAAGACCAGTCATTCCTCCCTTGCGCGTCTCCAAACAAGCCTTCCAACACGTCGTCGCGTCTTTGAACAAGCATACCAAGCTTCTATTCTCCGTGAATCCTGAAGCTTGTCACACCCCTCTCATCTTGGCGAAATGAAGAAACATTACGCCGTTCCCCACAAAACTCAGCCTAGTCGTTTCACTCCAACACCACGAACGGGCTCGAAACCGCTCACCGGGTTCGAAAGCAAGCCAAAAAGCGGGTCGACCATCTCGCTTGGACTAGCCGCCGCCCTCCGAAGGCTCCGATGACAGCACTGACAGCTGCAGATGCCGGAAACGTCGCACAAGCGACCCATCTCCCGTGTTTCTTGCTCACAGCCACTCAATACCACCGAGCTTCTCGGTAATGATCGTGAAACGGTGGGAACAATGCGGAGACTACGTGCCGCCACGCCGTCTTCTGGAATGTAGGTCTCGAACGGGTTGGAAGCGCAAGGACGTGACCCTTGGAGTACCTACTCTTACCATGGCATGATAAAAGCGCTACCTACCCACCTTCTCTATCGTTCCCCATCACATTTGTGAAGTTTCAATCCTTTACTTCTACTTGTGCTAGATCGCATTGTCACTCCTTCATCTATTCAAATCCTTACTTACTTCATCCAAACTTCGCTTCAATGGCTCGTTACTCCTTCGCATTCGCTGCTCTAGCAGCAAGCGGTGCCTACGCTGCGCAGAGCGCAGCCTACACACAGTGTGGTGGAAAGGGTTTCACCGGTGCCACCGCATGTGTCTCCGGATACCACTGCGAGGTCCAGAACGACTGGTACTCTCAGTGTGTTCCTGGTGCCGGTGCAGCAAGCCCTGTAGCAAGCCCTGTTCCTACAACCATGATGACTGCCACCAAGGCACCCGCTGCTAAGACCTCATCTCCAGCAGCAGTAGCTGTTGCCGCTCCCAGCAAGGCTGCCGTCGCTGCCAACGCGGCAGCCAGCTCCGGAAAGACCCAGTACGCCGGTATGAACATTGCTGGTTTCGACTTCGGATGCGACACATCTGGATCATGCAGCGGAGCCTACGTCGACCCCGGTGCGAACGGCATTGCCCAGATGCAACATTTCACCAAGGACGACAAGCTCAACATCTACCGTCTCCCCATCGGCTGGCAGCATCTTACCGGCAACACTCTCGGTGGTAACCTCGACGCCACCGTTAGCGCTGCCTACGACAAGCTCGTCCAAGGCTGCTTGGCCACCGGCGCAGTCTGCCTTCTCGACCTCCACAACTACGCCCGCTGGAACGGCCAGATCGTCGGCCAAGGCGGCCCAACCAACGCACAATTCGCGGATGTCTGGACCAAGATCGCTACCAAGTACGCATCCGAGAAGAACGTTGCCTTTGGCCTGATGAACGAGCCCCACGACCTCACAATGTCCACCTGGGCCGACTCGTGCCAGGCCGCCGTCACCGCCATCCGCAAGGCCGGCGCCAAGTCGCAAATGATCCTCCTCCCAGGTACAGACTACACATCCGCTGGTACCTTCCCCACCGCCAGCGGCCCCTCCCTCCTCAAGGTCAAGGACGCCGACGGCACGACCGACAAGCTCATCTTCGACGTCCACCGCTACCTCGACAGCGACAACTCCGGCACCCACGCTGAGTGCACAAGCGACCACGTCGAAGACTCTTTCGTCCCGCTCGCTACCTGGCTCCGTGACAACAAGCGTCAAGCTATCTTGTCTGAGGTCGGTGGCGGAAACACTGTGTCGTGCGAGAAGGATGTGTGCGCTGCGCTTGATAGCTTGAACAAGAACAGCGACGTTTACCTCGGTTACATTGGTTGGTCGGCTGGTGCGTTCGATCAGAGCTACGTGCTTGGTCTGACGCCCAATGGCTCGACCGATCGCGAGTTGGTTACTAAGTGCTTCAGCCGCGCTTAGGGTGGTAGGCTTATGGGCTTAAGCGTTGGTGCAAGGTAGATCTCATCGTTTCTGATGGGTGATACTTTCGGTAGTCGTATTCTCTTCTTCTGTAGATCTTTACAATCAAACTTTTCTTGATATCTTCGACAGTATCGAAACTCAAACAATCAGTCTCATGCCGTGTGAAAGCCTCTGTTTGGACAAAGTGGTTGAGATTGTCTGAGAATGTATAGACCTCACATTACGCAGACGTCGGCATGGTCAGGCAGCGTTAGTTTTGCAGTCACATATGGGCCCAGAGGAAACGGAGTATGAAAGAAGGGTGTGAGATGAAGTAAGCAAGTACAGTCTCCCCTCATCGTGGATCACCCGTTGTGCCCCAACCATCTTCTGACCTTGACACCAACAAACAACCGTGAATGCAAGCATTTGAGCAAGCAGGTAAGTAAGCAATCAGGCAAGTGTACACGTGGTACTGCCAGAGAGATACAAGTAAGGCCCCGAAACCCTCCTCACTGAGTAGACACACAAAGTCTCTCGTATACCAATTCTCCTACATCCAGACCCGTATATACCTCCTCCTTCCAAAGAAACTTCTGTTTCAACGAACGTAGCAGTGCCAAACGGTGGTGTCGTAAATTCTTTCTGATCAGGACGCGAAGTTCTCACGTCACCCAGGCGCCCTTATCGGTGTCCTTGCCGGTGTCCTTGATAGAGTCGTTCTTGATGAAGTCGTCCTTGATGGAACCGTCCTTGAAAGAGCCGTCCTTGCCGAACTTGTCCTTGGTAGGCGTGCTCGCCGGCGACAAGTTCTCGAAGTGGTCGACAAGAGACTTGATGCTGTCGCTGGTCTTGCGTCTCCTAGTCTCAGTGCCGCTGAACTGGCTAGGGGTGCGTACGATCTCGTTGCGGACAGGTGCGAGCGCAGTCCTCTTCTCCCAGGGGACGGTTGGCTGCCAAGGGGAGGGTATCGGTGCTGCACGTGCAGATTCAGCTCCGAGGAACCTCTGGAAGTCCGATGGTCTTAGAGATCTGGTTGAGCTCATGGAGATGGTATCGATATTGTATTCGGTGACCTCGGTTTCCTTGATCTCTTCAGTGCCTTCAGTCTCCTGGTCATCTTCCTCGGACTCGTCGGACTCCTCGGTCTCGGTTTCCTCGACGTCTTGAATCTCCTCAGGCTCCTCAATCTGGTTGAGGTCCGTAGTCTCAACCTGTCTTGTGGCCGCCCAGTCCGTAGTTTCGATCATCGAGTCCGCTGGGTGCTCATTGATGGCAGAAAGCGGAAGGTCATCGAGAGACCTGTGCGGAACGTCCGCGTCGTTGAGAGTCGAGATCGAAGGTGAGATGCGTGGAGTCGGGTGACCCTCGACGGTGGCCTGTGAGCTGGTCTCGGAGAAGTCCTCGTCGCTGAACTCGTCGATGTACTCTTCGTTGCGATCGCCATCCACAGCCATCGTGCTGCGGTTACTGTCCTCACTCCCGACCAGAGTATCGCCATCACCCTATGCACATTAGCAAACTTACCAGCCAGCCTCCACCTCCTCCTTTTGACAAAGCCAAAGAAAAGTTCGACGTACCTCAGGAACAAAGATCCTCCCCAACACCGTCTCCATCTTCCCCGCCAGGCCCAGTACACTCGGACAAGC
Source organism: Alternaria viburni (assembly GCF_023758015.1). Lineage (NCBI taxonomy): Eukaryota > Fungi > Ascomycota > Dothideomycetes > Pleosporales > Pleosporaceae > Alternaria > Alternaria viburni. Next base: position 136,672 of record NW_026055774.1, read on the forward strand.
AACCTTCATGACCACCTGCTTCACCTCGCCGGAGCCTCCCGCATACTCAATCACACGACGCTCCTCCTCCAAATTGAACGCTTGAAAAACAACGCCTTTCACGACTTCTTCGCCGCTCCACTCACCAAAGTTTACTGCATCGAATGCGAGCGTGTTGGGTCCGTCGCCAGAGCGTACAGAACGTCGGTATCCTGCTATGCGCGCTTTGCGTAGCTTGGGCACGCGGGACAGCATGAGAGAGGTCTGTTGGAGCAGGAGGTTGGAGTTAGCGTGGGGCTTGTATGTGGTGAGTATGGTTGGGACTCGCTTTGAGCGTCTTCTCAGTGACACCATCGCAAAGGAAATACGCGACCGGGTAGCCGGTCGAAGCGGTCGGCTTGGCGTCAGCTTGCGATGCCATCGCGTGAGGGTCGTGGTGGTTGCCTGAGGCTGGTTGATCCATTGCGATTGCGGTTGCGATCGCGTGAGTCTTGGGTGATTTTGAAGTAAAGGTAAAAGGTGTGTGGGTGAGAAAAGGGAAACGAGGTGAAGAAAGGCTGGAGGTGAGAGCGCGTGGGGAGCTCGGGCCCTTTGTGCGACGAGGAGCAGTGAGTAGTGAGAGTGAAGATATCCGTTTGTTGTCAAGACGTGCGTTTGTCGCGCCGCTCTCTGTCGACTGGGGGACGCGAAGAGGCCGATAGCGCGCGTGGGAGCTATCCTATCTCACCCTCCCTAAACATCTTCACATCTCCGCCAGCGTATCGAGGATATCTGTTTGTTGTCAAGACGTGCGTTTGTCGCGCAGTGTATCGGCGGAGAGGTCGATGACGCACCTCCATATGAAATAGACCGAGATAACAGGAGAACGATTGCGGTATGCGATAGCCATCTCATCTCACCTTCACTGAAATCCTTCCAATGCCTTGTGCTCACATCACCATGACAACACGTTTTCGAAATGAAGGACGATAAAGACAGAAAACACCATTCATGATATCCTACAATGTATGCACTTCGACGATGACGGAGAAAGTAAAGAGCATTCGCGCCTCGAAACCACACCCAGTTACATCCATCCCGTCCCCAGTACAAGTTTCGCCGAGCAATGCTTATTCTACATGAAATGCGCAGCAAAGACATACACGAACGGATATTAGAGATACCCAAAGACGATTTCCGAAGAACTCCCTTGCTTTTTTCTGTATCATCATGAACCAAAAAGACTGAGAAAACGATACCAAGAAAATCCTGAGCGTTCGTCACCCTTCCTAGCCCACCATGCTCATCTCGGGTTTCCCCGTCCCACGTACGTTTATCGTTGACCCGTTGTTTTGCCAGCCAGCCCAATGAGTCGTGATCCCGCAAGCGGTTGAGAAGTCGCCGAGTGATGCGTATAGAAAAGGTATTACACCGAGAAGGAAAAGAGATGACGGCCGTGTGGTTTATCCTAAGAGAGATACACTAACCGTCGGACTACGCTGGGCGTATGAAGAACGGCGGAAGGTTGTTGGTGCCTTGGAGGTACACTCGTGCTGAAAACGTCGAGATCTTGCCACCAGCTGCCTAAGCTAGCGGTCGTGGGCTCGACTGTGCATGCGTGAAGAGTGCATTGAGAAGTCGCTCAACCTTCAAAAGAAGACGAGTCAGTATGATTGGACAGAAGAGTAATAAGAAGATTACGTACTTCAGGAGCCGCTTTGACAAACGGCAAGTCCCAGAATGTGTATGTTGGATTCTTAAGGATTTCCAACAACGTGATGATGAGTCCCCATGGGTGAGGACGATGGACCAGCAGGCGCTCCAACAACACTCGGGTGATCGTCTCTTGGATCTCCAACGCCAACGAATCGTCGTTCGGGGGTCCGAAAAGGTGTAGCAGCGTATAGCTGTAGAAATGAGTATGCGTGTTCGGGAAGCGGAGCTGGTTCGCGATGGCGCTAATGAAGTGGAACCTGGCTTCGGGGTGGAAGTCCTTGACGAGCCTCTCGATGACCTTGGTGGCTGGGCTCTCCGCGTCAAAGATTGGTACGCTGGCTGGGCCGGTACCTAGAGACGAGATACCGATGTAAAGGGTGATTGCATGTATCAACGTTGGGTTTGCGGTAGTTGAAACGAGCTCAAAAGCTGGCGACTGGGCCTCTGCGTAGTATACAGCTTGACACACTTTATCGACATCCTGGTTCTTTAGGTCCGAGCCCTTGAGGAGGTTGTCTATAGCACCCTTGATCCCTGCATCGGAGAGTACCTGCGCGATGTCGGCACGGATGACTGGTGCTTGAAGGTCGTGCTCAAGTCGGTCGGCCTTGAGCCCAGCCGTAAATGGGTCTGGCATCTCAAGGATCGTGGAAGGATAGGCACTGACGATGAGATTGCGCAGTTGCGTGCAGTGCATAGGGATGCTGTTGCAGAATCGAAAATGATTCTCGACTAGGAACTCGGGGAAATCATGGTGGATCACCAGTAGAACCCGCAAAACACCGCGGTAGAACTGTTCAGCCATGACAGTTTCTCCAGTTGGCTTGATGAGCTTCCCGGTGAAGATCAAGAGTGTTTCCACAAGCTGAGCGTAGACGTCCCATCGCTTGTCTCCTTGGCCCTCTTCCAGCATGGCAGGCACGAAGATACGATGAGCAACTAGTGCCAGCCAAGAGAACGTAAATCGTTGGATGTGCGACGGTTGGATGACCAATAGAGCCCTAGCGACTGCAAGGAAGACATCGGCCTTCTGGTCTGCTAAAGCCTCTTCCTTTACCGCATCGTTCAGATGGAACAGTATGGCAGAGAACAGGCGGAAGAAGACCTTCTGGTTGAAGGCGTCGCCTCGTGTGCTGTGGTGGTTGCAGAGAACGAGCACTACCACGACGAGTATCTGATCCAGGTACCTAGCCTTGCTTTCTTTGACAGCTCCGTCTTGCTCGCCTTGGTAAACGACGAGATCGACGACCAGCCGGCCGAGCGCATCGATCTTGACTGTCGCAATGTCTTCGTTACCGTTACCGTACGGCACTGAGTGTTCCTGTTCGTATGCAGTCACTGAAGAGTCAATGCAGGTGCGGATGAAAGCAACTGAGGACTCTTGAGTCTCCATCACCTTCTGTTGATGGAGCTGGTAGATAAAAGCGCCGACTGTCTTCTTCGGCATGGGTTCCATCTGGAGATGTACCCACTCATCGAACACATACTCAAGCTGATCCTTGTGCCCAGAGGGCGGCGGTGTAAGCATGGACTCGTTGGAGGATGCCTGCAGGTTGGCGATGACGCGTTTTCCAAGCTCAAAGGATGGGTCCTCTGCTAGCCAGGTAGTAAGAGCATCGATTGACATGGCGAAGTCGGCACGGAACGCACTCGGGTGGTCGTTGAGTAGGAGTTCCTCCATCAAACTAGACAACATCTCTACTGCGGCGACGCGTCGTTCTTGAATGGCTTTGGCGATAGTCGTGTTAAGACGGTGCATGTCCATCAGGCTGACCTCCATGAGAGCGATCATGACCGTGGACTTGAAGATCCTGTCATCATCGTGCAGAGTCGCCAACCACATGAGTACCTGCCGCGAAGTCTGGACGGACAATTGACAGAGATGGCTCAGTAGATGCGCCATGACTTCAACCTCCAAACGACTCAAAGAGTCGGAGAAGAGGTGGTTCGTGACCTGGCCTGCAATGCGGAAAGCCCACGTCTCTTTGTTGGGTCCTGCATACTCCACGCTTGTGATGAGCTGATCGAAGACTTGGTGAACAGTGCTGTTACCAGGCTGAAGTTCGCTGATGCGTTCCTCTGGTGCCTCCTTGATGACGCGAGTGAGCTCAAGAAGTAGATCCTCAACACCTCGCTGGCCGCGCTCTAGACCTGGAGCTTCCATATAGCCGTTGGGTTGTTGTTGCGCCAAGGGTGCATGAGGTGTCTGAAGACTCTGTAGGCGGGGTTGCTGTGTCGGTTGACGCGGCTCTGCCGGCGCAGCACCCGGAGTCGGGAGGTTCGGTACCGCTGCGAATTGATCTTGGAGAACGTCTGGAAGCTGACGCCCACCGTCTTGCGAGGCGTTGTTAACGTGACTAGCACCACGTGACTGTCTACCAAACTCCTCGTAGATGGCCAATTGTTCGCGGTTTAGACCACCAGGCATCTGCTTGTACGGTTCAGGGATGTAGAATGCCCATGGGCTGATGTTCGCATCCTTGAAAGGCTCATTTGGACGAGAGCTGCGGAACATGCGACGGACGCGGACGGCATCCTCAATCTGCATGTCAATCTCTGCGAGAGACGACATCTCAGCAGCTTGCTCGACCGTGTTGCAGACTAGATCGAGGTTGTCGTTGACAAACATGAGGATGTGTCCCTCTGGAAGAGCTTGATCGGGGAGGTCCCGAGCGGTGACGCGGATGTTGTTCTGAATGCTCATGCGTAGTGGCTCCTTGCAGGTAACAAGAGCCAAAGCACCGGAGAGAGCCTTTACAACAGTGTGTGCCGCGTTGCGTAGCTTCTCCTCATCTGGTTCCATGGCAAAGTCTTTGTTGATCAACTGCGATGTCGAGATGGCTGCAATAGTAACGGAGCGCTCTACTACAGGTGCGATAATCTCCTGGATGGCTTGGTTGACAGCAGTGAGGAAGATCTTCTTCAGTGCCGCTGGAGGGACCGCACTGTTTCCAGAAGGTGGGTATTGGAGCTGGTTCGTGAAGTCGGGCAGAGCCGCGGTGATAGCCGCTGACGAGAAGCGCTCGTTGGGGCCTCGGGTGCCACGGTTCAGGCTCATAATGGAAAGATCGCCAAACGCTTCCATTCCATCAGTAACCATGGATCCCAGGAATTCCTCGTCCGCGGGTGGTCGGCCTCGGATACTGTTTGTAGGATCAATGTTCTTGTGATCAAGTTCCAAGCCTTTGCAGAGAACTTCGATCTCGAATTTCTGGTTGAGTTTCAGATCGGCGAAGTGGTAGAGTTCCATGAGAACTCCCAGCATTTCCATAAGCCAAGGATTGGGGGGCTTGAAGATTGTAGACTTTTGGGCCTGTACAAGTACCTTGCAGGTAAAGGGAATCACAAGCAGGAGACGATCGGTGTCGTAGCCCTCGTGCAACAGATCCTTGAACGAAATGTTACGGAACTTGATCGGCTGGTCGCGGGCGATTGTCAATGAGCCAAGCCAAGAGCCTAGATTCTTAAGATGGCCACGCTCTGTGGAGCCCAGCGTGGAGTCGGTGTTGAGCATGCGAATGACGCTTGAGTACGTCTCACGGAGCACCTCGGCCCAGAGGGTCTTGTCGTTAAAGAGATCTAGCATATCGAGGTACAGCTGCTGGAAGTTGGGTTGCATCTTGGCACGCTCCTCGACGAGATAGTTTGCGAACCATTGGTGATGCCTTTCTTCGACGGCTTCAGTGAGGTCGTTGATCTTATCGCGCAGATTACGCTCGGAAACGTTGTTCAATACGAACAAAACCTTGTCCTGCACGTCCTCATCTGGGTCCTCGTAGAGCTCAGGGCGGAGAGGGGGGTCGACGTAGAGGCAAGAGAATTTGGGTACAGCCGGCTCCTGGTGCAGAGCTTCATCGATACCGTTACCGTTCGTCATACCTATGCCGTTTTGACCGTCACCGTTCACTTCACCGAGCTGCTGACCTACGACTTCTTCAGCTTTAATAAAAATCTCAGTTCCTTGGAGCCCAGGGACAATGAGAAGCTGATCGCAGTAATTGGGCCACTCAGAAAGTCGGTTCGAGAAATGAATCAGAGCTTGGAGACCAAACTTGTACATACTGTCTTCGGGTCTGTATTCCTGAACAGCTTCTAGAACCATAGCCAATCCGACCTGAAGTGCAATTCGGGACAAGAGGTTGAAGTTGATGATACCCCCAAAAAGCACAGCAGTCGTGGCTAAGGCTTCTAGAGGATATTCCCCGAAGCAGTTGTACTCGTCGAAAAGGCCATGAATCATGCACGCGAACAGTTCCTGGTCTGCGGGGTCGCGCGATTCTTTGTACTTTTTGAGTGCTGAGATGATGTCTCTGACGTCGCTATCGCCGCTGTACATGTTCTTGAAATGCTCCTGCATCTTCTTGTCGGCATCGTCTGGAAGCGAGTTTCCATTCTGCCCGTTGGCATCGATGATGTCATCCACGCCTTCGCCATAATTGATTAATCGCGGGTACGCCTGGATGCAGTTCCTTTGGAGGGGCAGCAGCTCGGGCTCGGGTAGACCACAGTCTGAGAGGAATCCAAGCAACGGGTATACTGTCTTCACTGCGAGCGGCAGATTGAGAGGTAGATGGTCGTCTCGTGCTCGTTGCATCTCTTCCGCAGCCCGCGCACTCAGAAAGTTAGTCAGGATGCGACGGAATAGAGGTCCTGCCTGGTCGAAGGTCTGTTCCAGCCATGGCTGGAGATCAAACTTGCCCCGCGCATGAGCTTGTGCAGCCAGGTCCAAGCTGATGTCAGTATTACTGCGAATCAGTTGCTCTAACCAGTTGTTCGTCTCGGCGTGCTCGAGCACCAGGGTGAGGGTCATCGAATCGGCGTTGTACGCGTCAACAAAGCGATCTGTAAGCCATTGGAAATCCTGCTTCCAAAGACCATAGAGGACAAAGTTGTATATGGGCAGCTTCTTCTGGAAGTAAGGATCAAACAGCTGTTTCAGTGCTTGTTCCTGCAAGGCACCCCAGGGTTTCGGTACTGCCGCTGCCGCTACCAGGAACTCCGCTGTGTGTGGATTAATCACCAAGTCGGGTATGCCCATGAGCTGTGCGGTGTGATATGTCTCGGACGTCTGGAAGATCATGTTGAATAGCGCGGCGGTCGCGTCGAGCGAAACGAAGGGATGCTTGACGGCTTCTTCTGCGAATGACTTGGCGTCGTCGGAGGCGTTCTCGAATGTCTTCATCGAGTATGAAGTGCGCAACCTGGGAATCTGGGTCACGTCCAGCTCTTGCCGTGTAGAAGACAGGAAAGCGACTACAAAGTACAGCTGCGTCAAGTCGTGCTGCCATTGTCCTCCCCATAGTGCCTGTATGTCGAACTTCTCGTTGTCCTGGGCGACGGGGAGCAGCGCATTGTAGATGGCCAGAAATTGGTGGCGCTCGATGCGCAGGTGATCGCGGTCGAATGCCAAAACAACGTCCTGCCAGTCGATTCTCTGTCCGGTCCGGTGTTCGCGCAGTGCGGCTACAAAGTTCTTGGCATTGTATCCGGTGGAGAGGGCGAGGTAAAGGAGCACCGCCGCAACTTGCTGGTAGCTGATGTCGCGCGTTTCAGCCGACGCGAGCACCTCTTTGCATGCCTCCACCGTAGCTGTGCCTTGTGGGCCTGCCTGTCTTACAAGCTTAACCAGCGGGTTCCGCGAGCCGTCCGTGAGCTCGACGAGTATGAGTTTCGATTCGACGATGCCAGGGATCTGCTGGTGTGTCTGCTGGTATCGCATCTGGACGGCGTACGCGAGGCTCATCTTCTTCTCTTCGTCCCACCCCTGCGGCGGGTCTTGTAGGAGGCGTTCAACGAGGGCGGCGAGGTATTCGTGGCTCATGTCCTCTGGCTGGGTGGGTTGCGCAATGGCCATTAGCAGGTCGTCGCCGACGGTGGAGAGGACGGCATCGGCTAATGAGAGTTAGCGTGAGAGTCAATTGGGAGGTGAGAGAGCCCACCTTTGCTCCGGAGATCTGTCTTCCTGCAAGCGAGAGCTAGCATCGTCTTTGCGACAGAGTCAAGCTTGAAGTGGGCTATGAAGGCGGACAGGTCGAAGTCGCGGAACAGGTCGCCCTCGCTGGAGCTTATTGACTCTGCAATCTTGTCTGCCTGCTCGGGCTCCTTCCGTATCTTGTGCACCTCGGTGAGGAGGATCTGGTAGCTGCCGTTGGGGTCGGCGCTGCGGGCGCCGGTGCCGAAGATGGTGGCTGCATTGTTCTGCAGCACGCGGCGGAAGTATTTCGAGAAGACCTCCATGCCGTTGGAGTCGACCAGCTGGCGACGCGTCAGTAAAGTACCAATGGGGGAGGGGCGATGGGACAACGAACCTTCCTGATCTGCTCGGTTTGCGTGTCCCACTTGGCGCGGTCTTTGTCGTCCTTTACGGGGCCAAACTGACTGAGCAGCAGGAATACCTGGGCGATGACAATGCGGGACAGGTTCTGCGAGGACGCGCCGGACGGGTTGCTGGCGGTGCTGGGGGAGCCCGTGGTGCTCGAGGTGGAGAGCGAGGGCGAGGCGCGGACAAGCTTGGAGGCTCCTCCGCCGCTACTTGACTGTGCACCGGCGCCGTTGGTAGCGGCTGCGGCGGAGGAAGCCAGGTGCTGTGCAGCGTGGGGCGCTATGGTCCTGGGTCCTCTCGAGGACAGCAGCTGGCTGGCGGGGAGCTGCTGTCCTGCGGCGGGCGGGAAGGGCGACGAAGTTATCGAGGCGGCCGACGACTTGCGGCTGCGGACCAGGCGCTGCGAGACGGACGCGGGCGGCAGTGAGGGAAAGTTGGAGGCGGCAGGCGACTGGCTGGGCCGCGAGCTGCTGGGCGAGGGCGTGCTGGAGTTGCGCTGATCGTGGGCAATTGCGGTCGAGATGGGCGAGGGACGTGTGCTTTGGTTTGGTCTCGGGCCCCAGGGGTGTTGCTGGCTCATCGAAAGCGTCTTTCCATGAGTAGCGCGTGGCAGGCGGGGGAGGGGTGGTGGTGATGGCGTGGGCGTGGTGATAGACTGGATGGATGTTCACGCTCGCCCGTGTAGGAAAGCGATGTTCTTGGCAGAGTTTAGTAGACCTGACACGTTTGACAGAGCAACAACACCACGAAAGCTTGGAAGGGCATGTGTATGCATTGACTAAGATTCCACTCTCTATTCGTGACTGGCATTCATTTTCCATAATACCACTATTGCGCTCATTCTGACGATGAAGCTGTTCATGAGGCTCCAGGCTACGTGCTGCTGATACCCCACACTCCGCCTAACGACATGACTGTGTCCATCCTGTCCAATTCCCATGCCACATCCATCACTTATCGGCGAGGGTACCCTGACTTTGACGTATTTTATCACATGACTTGGAGATTGTCAATGGTTCCTCCAAGGTTGCCATCGATGCAGTCTAGGGCATCCTCAGCGAACTGCAGCTGCACGACTTCCAGCCCACAACAGTATAGACGACAGGCACGATGCATATTCTGCATGCAGCACCCAGCAGCTTAACACGACTGACCATGCACTCTGCTAAAGTATGTTTCTCGGAGACATTGAGCTGATGCCTAACGCATACCCTTGCGCCGGCTTGCTTGTTTGCAGTATGACGATGGTTCTCACACGGCCACGAGATGCATTGGTCCGCGCGAACACATCAAGAAGCGCAGCACAAGAAAAGAATATTCCCAATAACAAGCCGAAGTATCAATAGGGGTGATAGGCTGACCTGCACGCCGTGGTTCGTCATAGTGCTGGGGTTAGCGCTCCTAGGTACCCCTCGGCGCTCGCGTCGCCTAGGTGATGTTGCTGGCCGTCAACACAGCTGTACACCGCCAGCACATCCTGGTTTACCGTCAACACCTGGCTCAGTCGCTCGACTGCATATCCGATATCCCCCCACCCACATGCGAGCATTCGCTTTCTCGCTCAATCTGCCCGCCCCCTCAACTTCCCCTCGCTGAAGCAGTAAACACACGCGCCATGGGTGGTGCAGCGACGGAGCCGCCTTCGGTCTCCCTATCGTGTACGTGAATTGGGCACTCCCTCTACTTCGCCCATACTGACGTTTCCAGTCGCCAACAATTTCTGGGGCAAAGATGACGCCGGCGTCGGTCCCATGCTTGACCGCATGCATGCGGCCAAAGTCACCAACGATGAACTCAAAAACTTCTACGCAGCCCGCTCAGCAATTGAAGAGGAATATTCGCGGAAACTCCTAAATCTATCGCGCAAGCCCCTGGGATCCTGCGAAACCGGTACCCTACGACTGTCGTGCGATGTCATCCGAGCCGAGGTCGAGTCCATGGGCAAGGCGCACCAGAGCATAGCACAGCAGATGAAGACGGAGCTAGAAGAGCCACTAGCCGCTTTCGCTGGTGGAATGAAGGAGCGCAGGAAGATCGTACAGAACGGCATTGAGAAGCTACTCAAGCTGAAGATGCAGCAGACTTCGACCGTCAACAAGGCACGCGACCGGTACGAGCAGGACTGTCTCAAGATCAAGGGTTTCCTAGCGCAGGCGCACATGGTCATGGGACACGAGGAGCGAAAGAACAAGGCAAAGCTGGAGAAGACACAGATCAATCTGGCGACAACCAGCAGCGAATACGAAGCTGCGGTCAAGGTGCTCGAGGAGACTACCGGCAGATGGAACAGGGACTGGAAAGCCGCCTGCGACAAGTTCCAGGATCTCGAAGAGGAGCGCATCGACTATACCAAGAGCAGTCTATGGAATTTTGCCAACATTGCCTCCACAGTATGCGTCAGCGACGATGCCGGATGCGAGAAGATGCGCCTGTCCCTCGAGGATTGCGACGTAGAGAAGGACATCAGCGGCTTCATCAAGGAGTCCGGCACTGGCCAGGAGATCCCCGACCCTCCCAAGTTCATCAACTTCTGCAGAGGAGACGCCGAGACCTCATCGCAGGTTGACGAGGACGAGAACTACTCAGTCGCCCAGTTTGCTAGGACCTTGAACCCATCCTACCGCGCTTCATCACCAGCGCCATCTACATTCTCCTCGCATCACGATCCGAACAACCCACTAGTACGAGAGCTAGGTCTCCCACAGGAAACACGCCCGATTGCTCCTGACGATCTACTACCGCGACAGTCCTTGGACCGTCCACCACAGCGTCAGTCTATAGATATGCCTCGACAATCTGTAGAGTCATTCAGACAGCCAGTGGAACCACCGCCTCCGCTCATGGAGGAACCCCGCAGGCGTGGAGAGTCTCCCCACCAGCAGGCAGAATCTCCCCGACAGTACGCACAATCGACCCGGTCGCGTGCCCAATCCCGATCAAATGGGGATTACCAACATCAGCAGGTCGAGCCGCTGAGGCAGCGTGCAGAACAGCCTCAACCGCACGTGCAGCCTTTGAGACAACATACAGACCCACCAAGACAGCAGCAACAACACATCGAGCCTCTGAGACAACAACACCACATTGAACCTCTGCGACAACACGTGGAGCCTCCAAGGCAACCAGAGCCACAGCAAGCCCCTCCATCCCCACAAGTTGCACGCGCAGTACAGCCAGATCCCCGATTGGTCCAGGCACAGCAACAAGCTCGTCAACAATACCAGCAGAGTCAAGTTCCACACAACGACTATCCTTCGGATGGTATGACACAGTTCTGCCGCATCGATGCGCCGTCTGATCGCAGCTCGATCCCAAGTCCCGCTCGACCTGCCAGTAGGGATTCACAGAGCGATTACTCAAACCCCACGTCTTTCTCTAGCATCGAGCCTCCAAGTGGTTCAGCATCTCCTGGCAAGCCAATGCCACAGTCACCATTGCCTGAACCTAGTCCGATTGAAGAGGGCTCAGTGGCAAAGAAGAGGGGCTTCTTCAACAGCCCCTTCGCACGGAGAAAGAGCAAGCACGAAGTCGAGACCCCAGCAGCTCTTACTCCTGCCAATCGCAACCGCAACACATGGGCACCTCCCGCGCGCAGAAATACAGAGGAAAACACCAGCCCAACCAAGAGCTTTGCTACTAGAGCTACTCCTCGCAATGCCATACAGAGTCGCGCTCCCTCGCCCAGCCCTGAACCAGCGGATCCTCGTGCCAACTTCCAGCTCAACGTGGGTAACAACGTTTTCGACGTGGCCTCGCCGGACAAGAAGAAGCAACAAGAGCAGGAAGAGTCACAAGACGATCTTGATCCAATTGCGCAGGCTCTTGAGGAGCTAAGAGGTGTCACTAAGCAGACGTCTGTTCGTCAGCAGCCAGATGATCGCAAACAGGCTTCTTCTCGCCAGACTGCCGATCGTTACCATGGTCTCGCAACGCCTGCCCCGGGTACACCTGCTGTCGGGTCAAAGCTGGCAGGTGGTGCCCCTACTCCCCTTTCTAACGTCGACCTGAGCGCTGCAAAGCGAGGCACACCTCCACCAACATACGAGCAGCCCAAACGTGAGCAGCCTCCTCCGCAGCCCCGTGAGCAGCCGCGCGAGCAACCACCCATGTCTCACCTGGGCGCCCCCAAGCCAGCGCATACTTCGCGCGCTATGCAGAAGACGACTCAGATGTATGTCAATCAGAAGGTGAGCATGTTCAACGGAAGTCAGGCATCTCGATCCTCCAGCCGCAGCCCTACAAAGCAAGAGCCCCCACGTGTTGCATCTCCAGCGCAACCACCTCGAGCTATCAGTCCTCGACCAACCCTCAATACGTCTCAGAACTCATACCGCTCATCTGGAGGGCAATCACAGCCATCATCGCCTTCGACATACCAACCTGCGCAACGACAGCAACCACCAGCATCGCAACCTGCACCAAGAGCGCAACCCGCTCCACGTCAACAACCTGTAGCTCAGCCTGCACAACGGCCGCAACCTGCGCAACAACCGACGCCACGACCGGCATCGAGGCTACAGCAACAGCAGCAGCAACAACAGCAGCAGCAGCAGCAAAGGCCTCAACAACAAGCCCCTCCCGCAAATTCATTCAGCCGGACCGCATCGCCCAATCCATATGCGGCATCAAATGCTGGGGGCAGGCCTAGAGCACAGACAGCTACCGCCGCTGCACAAGCATACGGTACACCTGTAGGACGTAACTCGTACTCCTCGAACCGTGGCCCATCTCCCAGTGTCAACCCCAGCGCACGAACTGCCTCGCCCCTTCCCCCACAACAGCCCCCTCAACCAGCCTACGCGCAACCGCAATCGCGCCCGGCATCCCGAGCAGCACCCGTGTCGCGAGCCGCAAGCCCCAACCCACAATTCCGCCAATCCCAAGAACGACCCAGCAGTTCCCACAGCGGCATGGCTCTCGCACTCTCCACCGCAGGCAGTGAGCGCGGCGACGGCAGCGTCTACGGTGGAAGCCAATACGGAGGCAGCGTACGTGGTAGGCCCGGTACTGCTTCTTCCGCCCGGCCCACGACAGCCAGTTCAGCTCGTCCAGGTACGGCTAGTACCGCCCGCCCGCAAAGCTCCTACATGGGCGGTGGCAGCGCAGGAAGCGAATTCGGCTTCAGCGGCGGGTCTGGTGCTGGTTCCGTGAGAGCGGAATCGAGGGCTAGGAGCAAGAGTCTGGCTGAGCCGAAGAATTATAATAGCCAGGGTAGGGTTATTTTGAACTACTGTAAGTTCAACCTTTGATATTGATGATGAAGGACATCGGCTAACGATCACGACAGCACGTGCAATGTACTCGTATGCAGCGCAGATTCCAGAGGAATTGGGCTTCCAGAAGGGCGATATCTTGGCTGTGCTTAGGTTGCAGGATGATGGGTGGTGGGAGGCTGAGCCTGTGGGCAATACTGGTCGACCTGGTCTTGTGCCGTCGAACTATTTGCAGCCGTGCTAAACTATGCGATTACCTGGTTTGAAGAGGTTTGAGAAGGATGGATGGAAACATTTTGATGGTTTCGACCAACGCGTTTTGATCTAGCGATTTTGTTTGCGCATACCCTCGTTCTATCGTTTGGCGTTTGCGGGGATGGATCTTTTGCAGGGACGAGCGAACGAACGAATGAGGATGTGAGATGAATGGGGGGAAAATGAGATGGAATGGTATCAGGCTTAAATAGCCAACGTAAATAGCACCCAACCGTACAACGAACAGAATGAGAAACTTGTACATGCCACTCTTGACACACACTTCCATTTGCTTCAAGAGAAAGTATGAGCTTGTGATCACTACACAGTGGTAAAAGATATGGCTCCGAGTCAGGTTGAAAGCGGACTGTGTAATAATGAAGTTTGGGTATCTACTCAACTGAACGCCTGTCATGCTCGCTTGCTTGTTTCCCGCAATATGCAATCCATCCATACGCCATATCTCATGCCTCCACCTTTCGTATACCCTCTCTCCTCCCACCTCCATCCCCCTACTCATAAGTATTCTCATACGGATCCGCATCATCAATATCCTCATCCTCGCCATTATCAAAATACTGCTCTGCATTATAATCATCGTCGCTCTCCTCCGAATCTGTACTGGCGGCACTCCAATTATCCTCCTCATCAACCGCATCCGGCTTCTCCTCGTCGATCTCGTCGTCTTCGGCTTCAGCGTCATCGTCGTCTTCTTCGGCGCGCGCTTCGGCTTCGTTGGTGCGTTCTTGTTCGGATTTTATGAGGCGCTCGATTTGGGAGACGCTGCTTACTTTTGTTACGGCGAGGGTGCGACGGGCGGGCTTTTTGGCGTTGGAGGAGGTGGTGCTCGTTGTGCCGGTGAGGGTTGTGCGGAGTTCGGTGGGGAAGAGGTCGACGACTGCGTGGGCGTGTTAGTTCTATATTGACGGTCTTGTGATGGTTCGTGAAGACTTACCGTATGGTCGCGCGTCTAGCTTTGGAAGGCGCCGGCGCACTTTTAGGTACTTTGCTGAGTAGGTCTGGTTGCCGGTGAAGGGGTCGAAGAGCGAGGCTTCGGTGGGGGCGGGCTCGTTGGCCTTGCGCTTCAGGCCGTTTTTCATGCCGTCGTTGAGGATCGTGTAGAAGGGGCCTTCGTGGATGCGGTCGCGAACTGCGAGGTGGTGCTTTACCATGGCTAGCTCATCGTCGGTTGGTGGAGGCGCTTGGGGAGGTGGTGCTTCCTGTGTGTGGCTTAGTGGGTTGATCAAAGATGCGCTCTTCAGTGTCGTGCTGGTGGACTGCTGCGACTGCAACTGCGACTGCGATTGGCGAGGCATGGTGGTTGCGACAACATTATACAGACATGCGCAGTGCTACAAGACATGCGCGATGCCATAGAATACATGCGCAAAGCAGTCGCGATGCGGCTGATGGGTATGCGGCGGAGAAAGGGAGATGCTCACTGGAAAGCGCTCGGCAGGGCCCTTCTGAATGTCGAGGCCAGTAAGATCCCAGTTGAGCTCCGTTCCCGCAATCGTCACGGTTCCTCGCGCGGGATTGAAGGCACCTCCGCGCGAACCTCCGCGCCCACCACCTCGTCCTCCTCTTGCTGGCGGCATGTCAAGTTTCTTGTACTATACGAGTCGCGGTGTCTACTATAGTTTCCCTTTACGGTAGGTCGAATAGGCGTCGTCGGAACAGAGTTGGTCGAGAGTTGTGGAGTCAGAAATTATTTCGGTGCAGTTGCGACCGGCGTGCTAGGCTGAGCTCGAGGGTGGGGTCCCAATAGCGAACTTGCACCCGCAGCCCCGCCACCTCTACCCTAAACCCCGGTATTCAAGTGCACGACAATAGGAACGTTCGAAGCGATACGAAGTCATCTACAGTCCTTAACCGGATGCATATCGAGTTATAGCTACTCAGCTTGAGGTACAGTCGCAGTCCAAGCAGTCAGCACTCGCCGCCATCACCGCGCATCAGGCTACAGGGAACGCGTGCATCCGTTACGCGCAATCACATGAGCGGCCTAGAACCTTCTCTTAGACTATAACCGCCACGCTCGAGCCAGAACTACCACCGAGAACGTCGACAGTCCAACTTCTTCAAGAAACACTACATTCAGACATCCAAAATGGCCGCATCGACTGCTACGCTCAGCGAGCTGTCAGAGCATCTGCAAAAGGTCGACCAGGATCCTACCACTCCGCTCGACACAGATCTACTTGAGCGATGCGAGCTCTCCACCAACACGCCAGAATACCGTAGCCAGATATGGAAAGAGACGAGACCGCTCTTTCTGCAGATGGCAGCGTTACTACCAACGCTTCAACAGGATCCCACGCCACTCACCCACTTCATCGTCAAGCTGGCGGAACCATATCGATTTGACGATATCAAGGACATTGACTTTGAGATCGGTCTGGATCTGAAAGCTACTCCATTTCACAGTCTCATCCTTACTTTGCTCGAGAAGGCCACCACAAGTAGCACCGATGCTCAAGCACTTGCGAATCGGCCAGCAGTCATATTGGCCATCGTCCGTCTGTGGCTATGCACTCAAGATGCTGGAATCGCTACTCAAGCCGAAGAGCTTCTTACTTCGTTGTTGGAGGTGTCGAAGAACGAGCCTGTCTCGATAGATGGCAAGTCTTCGCTACATACATATGGCACTGGTCCTATGTGGAGGCGCCTATTCAGCGACAGGGACATTAGTTCACTGTACTACCATTACACATCTCTCAAGGACCTCACATCGCCACCTCAGCCACTTCTGAACAAGCGTGACAAGACCATTTCACAGGCTAGACTACTGTCATGGCTACCGCGCGTCGCCGCTATGGACTGGAATGCCGTCACATCCCCATACAATCTGGAGGTCGAAAAAGAAGTCGGACTCAAGGAAGGCCAAGGCTTGCTTCACTACGCTGCACTGAAGATGGTCGACACAGAAGATGATATGCTCATGCATATGACCCTCCTCCAATTCTACAGCACATTGATCACCACGGTCAAAGCGAAGCCCCACCTCTCACACTACGACTCAAGTCTTGCTCTAGATTTCCTCATAGAAGAAGGCGTACACAAAGGCATCGTCGACTTCCATACCTCAAATAACCCCAGCCTTGACCACTCTTTCTTGAGCAGTCGGACAGCCCAGTATATCAGCGACTACGCATCGCATTACCCAGAGAACTTTGAGAAAAGTAGCGAGATGCCCACGATCCGAAATTACGTACACCGCAACATTCGCAAGTGTGAAGCAAGCGACCTGAACATTATTGCTTCAATGCCTCGATCAACGCTTATACCGCAGAAAGCTTCGGGACCATCCTGGGATGACTGTGTCATTACCGACATGCCAATCACGCGAACGAACCAAGACGCGCTCAAGACACTTGCAACCATCTTCCACGGTCCACCAAAAGAAGAGATCACGTTCCCACAAACCGAAACTATAGGTTCAGACAGTAAACGCACACAGACCGAAGCAGCATACGCCCGCCTCCTCACTGCCCTCTTCTATATGAAAAAGCCAAACATGTTCGCCGACATAACCACACACATGGAAACCATCGCCATGAAGGAAAACGCCCTCGCAGCCTTGACCCTCGTTGGCGCGCTCATCACCTCGACTTGGTCCACCGAACCACTCCCCAACATCCCCACAAACGACCCAACCTACGCCCGTCTCAACGCCTTTCCCAAATCCGGTGTTGATCTCATCTTAGACCCTACTATTAGCGGCGGTGTTCTCCCTTCACTGCTCAAGCCAGCAACGACTTTTTCCAACCTCGTTGGTGGACGTGGCGATGCGGAGAATGCGGCGTATATCGTTGCGACGGCGAAGTTCGAGGTGCTGAAAACACTGGGTAGGAGGTTGGAGCAGGATGGTGGGAGGCAGGATGTGCTGGCTATGGTGAGGAGGAGGGTTGGTGATGGGGTTTGGGGTGATAGCGGGAATGTGGGGAGTCGGATTGGGACGTTGGACATGTGATTATGGGGTGCTTGTAGGTTAGAGACGTTACGTAAGGGACACGTTTGAGTTCACATAACAACTAAATTTCTCGAGATCAGCATCTACAACTCAACAACTTCCTTGGCTCTGGACCATCACGTCGCGATAAACCAGAATCAAGACCCCGCTTTAAAGACAATATGGACCCTTCTATGTCCCTGGTACGTCCTTAATCCACCTTTGCGACTGATTACACGTCCAAAATGATGATTGGGTCCAAGTTCCTCTCCAGGGTCGCTACCAACAAGAGTCGCCCACACACCGTGACCGATTACATTGGCACGAGAATATCACAGTAGACCTGCGTGTTACTTGACATGACATCTATTCGGGCTGTCAGAAATGCAGGTGGCAATTCAAGCGATCTTGAAATTCATCTTAGCGACCCTGAAAACGTACGCGCACTCCTCAAGACCAAACAAAAGCTTGGTCGTCGCTTACATTACCGGTATGACTTGATTAAGCTTTGTGGCTTGATAAGCTTAGGATGATCTGCCGCCGCGCGTCCGTCCTTCTTGGTTGTTGCATCACCTTGACTGCCTTGGGGCTGTCGCATGATCGTTGCGAGAGATCTTGCAGTCGGAGAAAGCCTATGAGCATAGTTGATGATGATAATGAATGGCACCTGAAGTATAGTAGTGCGACAAATATCACAAGCAGCGGTGATGGACAACCTCGAGCGATGCCAGTGTCGTAAAACGCTGAATTTAACAAGAACTCCGCACTCAACACCGTACCGGTCTTCCAGAGTCGTGATATACTGGTACACGATAAGGTATAAGCTAAGAATGTAGTAGCTATACCGTAATGGCATGCCATAGAGCTGGGTCGTCCCGTCGGGGGTCGTCTGCCCGGCCCGTAAGTGGAGCGTTATGGGCCACAGTGTACACTCATTGCCCGAAGCACAGCAACATCAATATGATTCTTACATCAGTATTCATAGTGCATCTGCAATCGCCGTTTCCTCACTGCTGACCTCAGCAGGTGCGAAGTGACGGGGTATACCTTCTCCCTTCCTGAGCAACAACAGCTGCAACCACACACTTTCCATCTGATCCCATCACAAGTTCATCTTCTCAACTCATCGATCTTGCAAGCAATCCACATCCATGCTACTGGCCCGCTTTGAAGACACGCCTAGATCTGAGGTTCGCCTCGATCACAGTTGCGGAAAACATTGACAGTCACTGACACCGCTTGCGTCGTGGCTGCTCGACACGGGTGAGTAGCTCTTTGAACCCACAACCGCTTTATTCAGGCTTGCTAACGACATTGTCTTCAGGGATTGTGTAGGCGACCATCACTGGAGACAACTCCAGTCTGAGTCTTCACTTACGCACTCGTCGCCGACAAAGCTTCATCACATCACCTGCGCACCAAACAATCATGGTGTTGCCTGATGAGCTCCTTTCTCTTCTCGGGTGGAATAATTCAGATGCATCATTCTGCAATGGTCCCTACCACATCACTCTTGAAGAAAAGCTCTTGAATCTCCGCCGGATTGCATACGCGTACTACTTCCAGGAGCTTCGGAACAACCAACCCGTTACCCAGCCACTCCAGAGAGCATACGGGCTCTTAGCAAAGGACGCTTTCTCCGTCGACAATCGCGCGAATGCTTTGGCAGCTATTGTGAACACTGCTTGGCCTCCGGGCTCATGGACTCCTATTGCTCCCAATCGGATGTATCTCCATGTAAGTTTGCATGATCGAGTCGGTGGAATCCAACGAAAAAAAAGCTGATCAGAGATACCAGACACCAAATGGATGCCCCAAGCAGAACATCACCCAACGTGCATTCATCAGGGTGAACCAGGCCAAAAAACCTGTCTCAACAGTGACATTGATCGGGCAACATGGCCAAAAAGAGTTTGACCTCCGCGACCCCTCACAGCTATACAAGCTCTTCGACGCGGTGGTAGACAGCGAATTCATTTTCGCGCTGAAGGAGCAACTTCGCCTCCAAGATGCTCTCCAGCAGACAGTGGAACCTCCACCACAGTCGACAGCCCATGCTCATCCGGGTTTGCCCTCTAGCACCAAGCAATACCAGCATGCTTGGAATGGCCAAGTTCAGCCTCCTGGTCACGCACTTGTCATCAAGAATGGCCAAGTTCGACCGCACGCCCGCGTACTCGCTATCAAGAACGGACCGAAGGAACCGACGAAAAAGCCCTCCCGAAGGAGATTGATGGAGCAAACCTCATTCAAGACCAGCCCATGTCGCATGCGCTACCAGCTCCTCCCTTACTCCGCAATCCCCTTCCACCTCATCACCTGGCCACGAAGCGAATCCGCGGTCCCACCTTCAGACCTCGCAGAAAGTTCCGCCCTGCGAGATTTCATCACCGTAGACGGCGAAGCAGGCTGCGAGCACGACGAGACGCTGCTCTTCTACCTGATGGGACTAGCGATGGAGCGCCTCCAGCAAGAAGGCTTCGCTCTGTTAGCTCATGAGGTGTGCGACCTCCGAATCCGGTTGTCGCGGAGTAGACGCGGAGTTGATCCGCCGTTTGGTCCCACGTCTGGACGACTTCTCGCAGTGGGGCCACACGGGCTGGATGATAAGATACATATTATCTGTCGTGGAGACGTCGAGAAGGATAAGATCAGGATGTGGGTGGTGAATGAAGACCAGGGCCAACAGAGCTGCATCATTCGCATTGAGAAGCGTTCCGAGAATGCGTCGCGGACGCTTTCGAGTTTGGGGAAGAGGGAGGTATCGTCGTCGCCGAGAGTGTACTGCGATATTGCGCCTAAGAAAGTGAAGGTGGAATGACGCGGAAGAGGTTGTAGGTAGCGAAGTTCCTTCTTGTTGGATTCTGTGGACAGTAGTAGGTACAATAAAGACCTTTCTTCTCGATTATATTTACAATTACTGACAATATTCCAGCTATTCGCGCAGATTCTGTATCCCATCCCTGGTCGCCAATGACAGTCGCAACATCGCGAACCGTCTTTTCCGGTATGCCCAAGTCATTAAAATCGTAAACGCCATTTTCGCCAACCCATCCAAACAACAACTTGTAACTTTATCTTTATTCCTCTAAATTCCTCGCATAGTACCTTGGTCGAGGCGTCGTCCGCCTCGACCTCCGCTCCTCACCCATATCCTCACTCTGCCTCTCTATCCGCAGCATCTCGCGCACCTTGCCATCGAACGTAACAATGATGTGGTACGGCACCTGCGGCGATGCCAGCCCGGACGACGAACGGTGGAAGTATCCGCTACCTGCCGATGACGCCGGCGACAAAGGTGTGATGGGTGTATTAGGCGACGAGTCTCGTGACGACGATGCAGACGATGTTTGCGTATTGATCGTCGTAGTTTGCGCGTGCGAATCCATTTTTAGGTTTTTTCGAGGGTCTGGTATGTCGATCGTATCGTGCTTTTGGTGGTAGTGGTTGCGGGTACGGTACGATGCGGTAGGGCCGAAAGTTTAAGAATAGACGGCAGTATGTAGTAGTGTACCGACTGTGCTGAATACGAGAAGGGAAAGCTACACCAACAACAATATTGATGCTCGTGTCCTGGCTAAGAATATATTTGTGTGTGCTCGGATGCGGGTGGCAGGTGGTAGATGCCTTTCGTTCCGTAACGCTTTGTTTACGGGTTTGGAGAGGGCCAAGAACAGGTTGGTTGTCGGGGTGGCTGGCCGGAGGACTGCTATGTGGGCAGGTTCTAGATGGCTTTTGAAGGTGGATCAGGGAAGATGTTGCGTAGACCCCTGGAAGCGCGTTAGGGATGATGCTTGTTGAGGGCTTTTTGTTGCTCGGCCGGCGTCCCGCTGCGGGATGACAGGATGTGGAGGTGGTACGTACGAGAAAACTTGCAAGTGCTACGGACGACTTCTCTTTCCCTATTAATCCGCGATGTGTGTGTGAGCGAGAAGATGCAATGCCCTGTCGATAGTTGCGCAAATGTATTGTATAGTGATAAGAATATCTGAATCGATATATAGAGCTTGATAATAGTAATAACAAAGCCCACCAAAAAATCAACAGCTCACCCACATTCCATGGTGAAACCCTCCTCCTATTTATCGAAAAGAACCCACATGGGCTGAGTCCGACGGTCGAGCGCTCGAAAAACACCGCGTCAGCGCCCATCCATCATCATCTCGGAGGCCCACTTGTGGGACGCGTTGCGGTCAGGCATCCGAGGCCGGCCGCCGGCCTGCTGTGCTGCGCCTCGGCCCTAACAGATCGCCATAGCGTGCCTTGAAGAAAAACGTGAGGTGGCTGCACGTGTGTTACTATGTTTAGGGTGTGAGTTGTTCCATCGTTCGAGAAGGAAAAGTCAGGCGCGCGATGGTGTGTTCATCTTTGCTGTGTGGGAGAGTAAGGGCAGGGCGGCGGACGTTGGCTGTGCACCGTTAGGAGAAGCGACGGGGGTGTTTGGAAGGAATTATTGCCACTTTGGGCTGTGCGAGGGTGCGAAGCGAGGGCAGAGGGGAGATGAGCCCCCTGTACATCAGGACGACGGAACGTGTTTGAGAGCTTCTTTCTTGCTCGCGAGATGAAGGCGAATTTCGAAGATCGCACTTTGGAGAGATGAGGGTGAATTGTTCGATGGGAATTCGGCAGATGCTATTCGGTCCTACCCCCACAGTCTAATGTCGAGATGCCCACCTGCAATGCCAATCCTGTTCCACCCTCACGAACGGTTTTCCTTTGAGAACTTTCGCACTACCTGAGGTGCGTCTTACAGTACTGTACAGCTCGTACACTCTTTGCGGGCGTATCATGATGGCACTTGAATTGCGTCTTGGCTGCTGCGTGCGCCACCTCCCTTACATACCCCGAGTATGAAGGTCCGTCGACCAGTCGCGTTCTTGACCCAATATCGTCATGATAATCCATCGCTCCACCATCGCAGCACTTCACTCGCCAGAACATCCATCTCACGATCTCTCACAGCCTTGTGCCGATCTCCTCGTATCTACACCGTGTATCGCTTGCGACGTGGCTAAGGCTGCCCTGCATCCAACCCCGCCATTCACATCACCCAGCGCTCACTTCAGCCGCGGATACGGGCTCCCGGATGACACCAACACTACAAGTACTATGCCATGCGAGGCAACCTTAACTGGACATCATCGCCCGCCAAGTTGGCAGCATGCGGGGCGCTCGAGGCTTAGGTTGACCGGTTACCCGTCTTGTTTCCGATCCGCGGTTTGACTTCTGTAGCTTCTCGTGGGATGAACTTGATTGGGAGGTACAGTCGATGACGTGGGATTATGGTATTTTACCATGGTACCACGTGCATTGGGCGAAGTTACTTGATGGCTATGTTGATAAGTATGAAAAGGTGGGTGTTTCCTTAATTTCGAGGTTCTTGTTGTGTTTCATTGCGTTCAAGCGTTGCGCATCTTCACTTTATCACCCACGGAAAGAGTTTGCGCAAGATTCTCAAACGGCGCATTATCATACATTGCAGACTCTTTGGCACGAGAAAGCGAACATGGAGAAGCAAAAGAAACAAGAGCGGCAGGAGAGGTCTCAACGGCAACACCGTAAGCGATGAACACCCTTTTCACCAACACCATCCTTAACTTTGTGTTAGCGAGATACTCCATGAGCGATATACCTGAAGACCCAAATCAGCGCTCTGCATCGTTCATGCCTTCGTCCCGGAAGCGTGCAGACTCGCATCAACCGCGGGCAACCCTGCACCATACACCACGGTCATCGGACGAGGAGCAACTGTCTCAACAGGCCGTCATTTCAGCATATCTAAGATCGTCGTATTCTGATGACGACACGGGGCGTCCGAGGAGGTTCTCATCAGCTGAGCACTACTATTCGCCATCACCAGCGCACCACAATCCGCAGAACGAGATCTCAAGAATAAGCGGCAACTTCAACGCGCCAACAGCCATGGAGCTAGAGCGACACAAATCCCACAAGAGGAGTTCGCGGGGGTTGGGGAAGCTCAAGAACGCCGTCAGGGGTCTAGTCAGGGCATGAGGTTCGTTGGTTGGGGCTCAGTACCTGCTTTTCGTCCTACCGCCCATCTCCTACTCTGTCACGTTACACGCATGGTCCACTGTGTGGACCCAAGATACCCCATCATTTCGTATATGCCAATTATTGTTTCATCATGTCCTGTGATCTGCATGCTCAGCTTTCCGGTCTTTGCTGTGCGACACGGCACGGCTGATGGTGATGAATGACATCATTGGACCCATCCATTTCGCAACGCCACACATCCTTCGCTTCGCTTGCGCCTCGCTTTGCTCCGTGTCCGCCTCCCCGATAACGTTCATCCTCAACATCATCATCTTTCCAGATCATCGCGTGTCATTAAACAGTCCATGGGTGAGGTTGCCAGCTGTCGAATGTCTTCGCCAGTTTGTCATAGAAAACAAGCACTATACGCACTCCTGTCTTTGAGGCGTGGTCTTCTGATGAGCCACACATCATTTCCTCATCCGGACTGCGATAGCCAAAGCGTGGCTGGGCACGATGGCGCTGCAATGACGTCGTAGTATTACTTACAGGATTGGTATGGGTCTGTGTCATCTACATCATGTGCGTGGTATGAGTAGGCAGCTGTTTAAATATCCTAGCCATCGACCGCAGCAGCAGGACACGCGCAACCAATAACACTTCCATCATCGAAAGACGCTAGTAGTCACACCACATTCAAGTCATACAAAAGATCTCAGATCTTGTTTTCTAGTCTCTATACTACTACCACCGCTGTTACGAGATCAAGTCATTCCCAAACGCCAAAATGGACCACTACCCCGAAGTCAGCGTCAACGAACGCGAAACCCCCTCCTCGATGCTCTCCTCGCGCCACGACTCCGCCTCGTCCATCGCCAAAGCCGCTGCCGCTGGTCAAAGACCCTCCGGAGCCACCACTACAGACGACTCCGCAGCGCGCAACTCCTCATACACGTCCTTCCCCAGTCCATCAACACACTCGCACTCGTCAAACCACTCCGCCCACCGCAGCGACTCGAGCTCATCGTCCAACTCCAACCTCCAGCGCATCGAAGCGGAGTACGCGCGGTATACAGATGCGCCGCCACCATACAGCGAGAAGGCGTATGAGGGCAAGAGCGACGACGAGAGGAATAGCATGCGCATGACGGATTATGCGAAGGAGATTTCGAGGATGATGGGACGGCAGTTGGTTAGGGGGTTGAAGATTGATGAGAGGGAGAAGGGGAGGAAGGAGAATAAGGCGAAGTGAGGGTGGGGTTTGTGATGTATGATGTTTATCATGTGTTGTTGGAATGATGGTCGGGCTGGGCCTGGTGTTGGGTTTGTTTGTATTATTACTACGGTTTCTGTATCATTAGCACAGCGGTGGCGTTTAGTGATGACCTTGTGGCGCCGGAAGTGTGCAAGAAGTCTTCAACTTTGATACCACTAGTTCAAATTGGAGTCTTCAACTTGCCCGGTTTCTCTTGTGTTGATCTGGAACCATACGACAGACTGCTTGCTAGCGAAGCTAGTTTACACGAGCAGCTTTCGCTTGAGCTCTTTCTTCTGCAGCTCTGCAGCTCGCACGTTCTTTATAGCTTCAACCAAAGGGGTTTCGACGATGGTGTCGAAGTCCAAGTTCACCAGCTCTAGTTGCGGTGGCAGCTTCACGGGTCTCCCATCACTCCAACACACACCCTTGATAAACTTTTCAGACTTCTCGACTTGCTCCTCTCTGTTGTCGCCAAGTAGTCCGCATAGAGTCTGGAATGTCGTATCATAACTGTAATCCCGTGGGCAGATACGATGAAGCACGCGCACAGTCTGAATCATAGGAAAAAGCTTTCCTAACTGCGTCGCGACCGAGACAACATGCTGCCATTGATGATCACCTGACGTTGAGGCGCGGTAATAGTAGTCGTCTGGAACATTTCCGATAGCCGTGTCATGAAGGACGGCCACCTTCTTGACAAGATGTGCGTATGTTGGCGACAAGGGCAGGATATGCGAGCCGGGTAGGATGAACTGAGTCTGAAACTCGTATATGGGGCTGCAGATTTGGAGGGGTTGCGCGTAGAGCATTTCGGCGAATTCCCAATGCACCTGGCGGCATGTCCTCATGATATTGCAGTCGTGCAATACAGCGGCCTGAGCCTCAGTGGCGGCGGGGATACCGTATTTTCCTTCGTCGTGCTTATCGCGCCATCCGTCTCCGATTTGGGGCAGGTCGGTGCAGATGTAGTTGTAGATCATGTCTCTTAGCTCTCGCGGTAGATCGAGAAAACTGACGCCGTTGTCGCCTGCCATCGCCTCCCAGGTTTTGGGTATGGGTTCCTGCTTCTTGTTAGATCTCACCGACACTGAACTCGGTCCAGGTGTGTACGTACGGGCTTTCGATAGGCAAGTGCAAAGGTGTACTCGGGCGCGTCTGCTTTGGACGGAATGCGCGTATCCATCGTGATGAGATGGCATCGTTCTAGTCTGGGGTCAGCAGACTGCAGAGTCAGGATCAGTGTGCGTGACCAACCTGCGAACATGTTGTTTCGAAGTTACTTCGCGCTGGCCGACTGTTACTGTGCTTGTTGTAGTCTTTCGAGTTAGCGTGAGTCCAGGTCAGTGCAGATCTATAGGCGATCGACAGTTCAGTAGAAAGTTGCCATAGCAAGGAAATCTAGAAGAAGACCAAAGTCACAGGCGTCTCGAAACAACCACTAGCTTCTGGATGTAGACGCGACATACCGATTCTCTTTCAGCACCGATTCTCGGGCTTGCCCTATCTCCTGCTACCTACTTAGGCAAGTACCTACCAGAAAGTTTCTAAGATGTTGTCGATGACTCTATGAGTATCCCATGTTCAGCAGCACTTTGACAAGTAATGTAGTCGTCTGTGACGCGTATTCAGGGAGGAGCTGCGTGGTTCGAGGGTAATGCGCGCAGGTGCGGAGGATTAGGCAGATTGCTGACTCAGCACGCCCGGGCGGCTGGGGAACGCTAACAACTCCAACGATCTGGGGCTATGACGCAGGCCGGCAGCATCTTCGCGTCCAAACATGGGTTCACAGTATTCTTTCGCTAATTTTCTCGCGAGGATGCCAATAGCTTCTACCAATGCTAACAACGCAGCAACACTTACGCGAATTGACGACAGCTAGCTGACATGACAAGTCGCGATGGCCCAGCCACGCGCAGCACGCAACGCAACAAAACCTTCCACCCGGCACGCGAACCAGTGAGACACGGCACTAGCCTACGCCTCGAAGACAATCGCGTCACCGGTCCGATACCTTTCCTCAACCCCACGCGAGCCCACTATCGTCACGACGACCGTCCCGATGTCCGCTACAAGTGGACTTCGCGCAATGACCGCAAAGGACGACATGCCGTAGACATCGAACATAGTCAGACTGCTGTCTCAACGAAGCACGATACCCCACGTCCGACTGCCTCCTTTCGTAGCGTTGCACGCAACGTCTGGCGTATGTTCACATACTTCCCCGTATGGGATATATCATTCGACGTTGCCTTTGTCTTCACATTGGGCAGCGTGGTATGGTTGTTCAATGCCTTTTTCGTATTCCTGCCGTTGGTACGACCCGATTCGGAATTCACAAACGAGGAATTGTATGGTGGGGGCATAACAGCGTTCGTCGGGGTCTGCATCTTCGAGGTGGGGTCATTCCTCCTTGTAGCAGAAGCTGTGAATGAGGGCCGATCGGGGTGCTTCGGATGGGCGGTGGAGCAGATCCTATCGCATGAAGAGGAGGGGGATGTACGCGTAGAGCTGCGGCCGTCAAAGTCGCATTGCACGCACCATCACAACAAACGGCATGCTGTCAGGACCCGACAAATCGCCGAACCAAAGCCCGATCTGGAGCCGCAAGAGCGTTCCTGGGTCTGGTGGCCGTCAAACGAAGAATTACGGACCCACTACATTCACAATCTCGGGTTTATAGCGTCCATGTCCCAACTGCTCGGCGCAACAATCTTCTGGATCGCGGGCCTGACTGCACTGCCCGGCATATACGATCAGATGTCGCAAACCCTTACTATAATCCTCTACTGGACTACTCAAGTCGTTGGCGGCATAGGTTTCATCATTTCCGGAGCCCTGTTCATGATCGAGACTCAGTCCAAATGGTGGAAACCTGCTCCTCGAACGCTGGGATGGTGGGTCGGGGCCTGGAACCTCATAGGCGGTATAGGCTTCACGCTGTGCCCGGCTTTTGGCTACGATACTCGGAGCTGGGCGCAATATCAGGCGTCACTCAGTACCTTCTGGGGTAGTTGGGCTTTCATGATTGGAAGTACGCTTCAGTGGTATGAGAGTTTGGAGAAATATCCTGTACAAGTCGAGAGTGCCAAGTAGTACTTGTTGGTTGACTTCAGACGTTTTCGTTCTCATGCTAATGTAAGTAGCGGGCCCGTCGGAAGCAAGAAGAAATGCCGAGATCGCACCAATTTTCGCGTCCTTCTGGTTTCGCACTACCAGCTGTTTGCACCGCTTTCCTTCCACTTGCCGATTGTGAACTGGGAACACTCCGAGTGACTCCTTCCGTGAAGATAGGAAGTGGAAAGCCCTGGGGTGTTAGCGTCCTCCACGCGGCAGCGACAACTCTTCAAACGTGAACTCATCTTGACTAAATGACGTGCCCATCACATCTCGTAACCCCATCACAGGGCTGGTCAAGACGCCTCACGTGAACGACGTTACTCAAACGTAGACCAATTCGGCTTTCCTGTCCCCTCCTTGCTCCCACTACGCCTGATCGCTGAACCCGAAACTCTTTGTTACTCGAATCCACTCCTGCCCTTTGGCGGACGTCATGAGTGACAGTTCCACACGAAAAGAATTTCTGGAGCTTTATAGGAGTGAAGAGCTACCGAGCATTTACAACAGCTACAACACAAGTCCGGGCTCCAACATGCTAGACACACCCAGCACCCTCAGACGTAGCAAGGAAAGACAGTTGAGTGTCGTCGACTGGCACGGCAACGACGATGCGGCAAACCCCAGAAATTTCCTCTCGTGGAAGAAGGACATCAATATCGGTTGCATATTCATCATGTGTTTTGTATCGTGAGTGTCTTGTTTCATTCATACTATAATCACAACCCGCTAACTTTCAGTAGACCTTTCACGTCCTCCATCGTCGCGCCAGCAATGCCAGACATCATAAGAGACTTCGCATCAACCGATGCCTACCTCTCTGCCTTCGTCCTGAGTATCTACGTCCTAGGCTACGCGTTCGGTCCCCTTCTCATAAGTCCCCTTTCGGAGCAATACGGCCGACTGCCTTTGTACCACGGATGTAACGTGCTCTTCACGGTAAGCACCTTCGCATGCGGACGATCCAACTCTCTCGGCACCTTGGCTGTCTTCCGCTTCCTCGCCGGCGTGGGCGGTAGTAGCGTATTCGCCCTCGCGCCATCCAGCATCGGTGATCTCTGGGTGAAAGAGAAACGCGGGGGGGTCATGGCCTTGATAGGATTGGCGTATAATCTCGGTCCAGCGATTAGTCCTACAGCGGGTAGCTACCTCAACGCTGCGAGAGGGTGGCGGTGGATATTCTATCTCACTGCTATTTTGGGCGGGGTGAGTACGGCGCTCAGCATGGTATGTTTGTCGGAGACGTATGAACCGGTTCTACTCCGTCGAAAAGCTGCACAGTTGCGGAAACACACGGGAAATAAGGATTTAAGGGCCAAGTCTGATTTGGACGCTGGGACGACCAAGTTGGTAGCTTTTCGCACGGCGATGATCATGCCGCTACGCATGCTTTTCCTGTCTCGACCGATCTTCTTCACCTCGCTGCTCACGGCTATCGGATACGGATCCCTATATATCCTGTACACGACTATCCCGACAACATTCGTCGAGACTTACGGATGGGCGCGCAAAAATCTGGGCCTTGCTTACCTCGGTACGGCTGTCGGCAACCTCATTGGTATGCTTGGAGGCGCTGCAATTAGCGACAGCCTCGTCAAGCGGAAGGCACTCAAGGGCGACATGAGACCAGAGAACAGATTGCTACCGATGATATTTTGGTTCCCACTTGTGAGTATTGGGTTGTTCATCTATGCTTGGACGGCTCAGTATGGTGTGCACTGGATTGCGCCATTGATCGGAACGGCGGTGTTTGGTGCTGGGTCTATGAGCGCTATCGTAAGTTCATCCTCCTCAACTCATGTATCGTCTTGAGTTGTATCTCAAGACTTGGTGTATAACTGCTAACTCTCATCTAGTTCTTCACAGGCACATACATCCTAGACGCCTACCCAGTCCACTCCGCATCTGGCATGGCCGCCTGCTCAGTCATGCGCTCGCTCGTCGGCGGTCTTGCGCCCCTCTTCTCGCATAAGATGTATCAGAAGCTTGATGTGGGTTGGTCTTTCTCGTTACTTGCGTTTATCGCTCTTGCTTTCGCGCCCGTACCGTGGGTATTTTATACTTTCGGTGAGAAGTGGCGTGCTGGTGAGCGTTATGCAGGGAGGGGCGATACGGGTGGGTTGGAGCGAGAACAGGTGGGATCAAGGGTCGTGATGGTCGAGGTAGATGGGAAGGCGCTTGCGTGATCAGTCATGGATGTGCAAGGTCGTGGTTGCCTGATACGGCTTAGCCACAACGATGCCTTACCTTGCGATGCTCTCACTTCCAACACTTCACTCCGGGTCGTCGTTGTCCGTGTCTTGCGAGCATACTAACCTTGCGATTTCTCTCGTTCCTTCATTTCCCGATGCATACTCCATACTCCGCTCGAATGGCTATTGTACTTATTGCGGCAATCGCGAGTGACCCTCGCTCGGTCGCAGTACTATGGAACCTGGTCGTTGTTGCCCATATCGCCAGCACCAGCGCTGTCCCCATAAGTCAACTTCTCGATGTATCATTTCCCTCACACATCCATCATCATAACAAGTTCGTCTAATCACATTCCGTTACCATCACATGTTTACTGCAACACATCCGTACCCGTTCACTTTTATCAGCAACGCAACGCTTATATTGGGGTCACTTTCACTATCGCCAGTCACCCAGAGTACGCACGCGATATTGCGTCCGTTTGCGCACCGTCACTTGCACCCGAAAAGCCTACATATCATAGAAACGTTCATCACCCGGCACATCACAAATACTACACCGCTCCCCACCTCCCGCCTCGCCAATGATCGGCCAACGAAGAAGCGCACACGCCGAGCCAGCGGATATGGCACTTCCCGCTAGAAGTACGAACATGTACAATAGACGCTACATAAGCACCGTCCGTAGCTCGGACAAGAAGACATTCAACTTGAAGCCCGAAACCACCCGTCCGTACCGATCCGGCGATCCATCCGTCACAAGTGCTCCAGAAGTTCCAGGCACAATGAAGATTATCGTCGGACCAGAGTCAAATCAACAAACCTGGCATATACCCAAAGCACGTCTAATACGACATTCAAGCATGTTCGACGGAATAATCGCCGCAGACAAAAGGATTTCCGAAATCCATCTTCCAACTATCACACCCAACGCCTTTGCCGATTTCGTTCCGTACATGGAATCGAGCGTATACAGTCCGAACACAGTTGTTACCGGTTATCGTAGCCTACGTGCACATACTGATGCCTGCCTACTCGGGGTTAAGCTCGAAGCGGATGTATACTGGGAAGCCGCTATGCGGCAAATTCACAAGCTCGTCGAGCCACTCGCCCGGTCGACAAGATCCGACGCGAAACAATCTTTACTTCGAGCGAGTGATATTGCGTATATCTGCGCTAACACCACCGCTGAGAGCCTTCGTCGTATCGCGATCATCGGTCCTGTTGCAAGAAGACCGTCTGCTGGCTCCCCGCCTCCCCCAAGACAAGATCGCCACAGCCAGGCTTCCGCCGGGATGGAACTACTCCAAAGACTCTTTTTCGACGCCCTAGCCTCTCATTGGTCTCAGCGAGATGTCCACTATATCGGCGCACAGGATTCACCCCGTGGCGGGGGTTTCAACAGGAACGACGTTCCGGGAGACAGCACCACATGGGGAGAGCTATGTGAGACGTACCCTGACTTCAAAACCCATATGAACAATACCGGAGACATGCAAAGTCGTTACCGGGGCAGCATCCTGAGGGATGTCAACACATACCTCGGCCTTCCAGTTAAGCCCGACCCCCAAGATGAAGACGGAAGTGAGGGTAACAGCAGTCGCAGCAGTGTCACGGCGGTCCAGACAGAGGATGTTGATGTCCCCATGGAAGAAAAGACGACACGACCGAAACTCACGCTCAAACTGAGGGGTCTGAGGCGGAGGGGTAGTAGGGTGTTCGGAGAGGAGTTGTCGGGGAATCCCTGGGAAGAGCACCAAGACCGTGCTAGGCTCAGGGAGAGCGCGGATGAAGAGGACACCATTAACGACGCCGCTGAAGAAACTGCGATCCAGGAGACTACGGAGGGCGTGGACGCTGTCAGAGATGAATCAACCCAATTCGATGAGACTACAGAGGGCATAGACGCGACAGGAGATGAAGCATCCGGAACCGAGGAGAGTACGGAGGGCATGGACGCGGCCAATGACGAAGCATCCCGAATCTAGGAGAGTATGGAGGGTCTGGACAACGGCTTCGAGAAGGATTTTCTAATTGGCTTTAGTGTGCCGTCAGAGCGTTCGTGATGGGGTGGTGAACAATGTTGGGCTCGGGATCTTGGACGCACTCTTTGACATATGAGCTGCTCTCGCACTCATTTACTTTCAGCATGCACGATCATTCCGGCGATGTCTTTTGGGTGCGCTTGTGCGAAGAACATTCATGGATATCAAGTAGTGCGAATGATATAATGTTGTAGCTCGGATGTTGCCAACCCTTTCATGTGTGCATGATACAGATGGGAAAAGTTAAACACTCGGCAGTGTACATTGGAATCCGAATAGAGGCCATCAAACTATTGACTTCATGTATGCTCCTTGGTTGATAACATTTATAATGTTATGTAGTTGGGTGTTCGTTGTTTTTGTCGTCATATACAACTACTTGCTGTTATGGCTTGTGTATGAAATATAGAACACCTAGTTCTACTTGCGTTTCCCTTGATTCATCGGCTCATCAAGGAGAGGACTCTGTCTTTACAAGATATTAACGCAACCAGGTAGTAATACCGTGGATCTGCATCATGACCTTCCAGCGATGAAACATCAGCGCCCGCGAGGCTGTCACCAGCGTCAAGGCGTCAGTTTGCCTTGTAGATGCCTGACTCCCCTTACGATCGGGCGTTCTGGGATCCTAGTGTTGAATCCTTCGGCTTGTTCAATGTGATCAACACCTAACACATGCATCCAGCAGCGGTAAATAGTAAAAGCCACGCCGTAAACACACATCTGCCACGAGCGTTTACGGACATCACTCCGACTTGAACCACCCCTCCGTCAAGGTTGAGTCAACCCACCATCAACAACCCCTAAGACCACCGTCTCAGAACCACAAGAAAGATAGTGGTTGCTAAACTGGTCGCCAGGCACCTCGCCGCACCCACGCGTCTGCCACCAGCGCCTACTTCCAGACCACCCACCTGCCCAAACCGCCTCCCTCCGCATCCTCAGCAAGGCGGCCAGGCTAGGCCAGACCACGAAACCCGCTCACCCATCTTACTTTACTTACCCCAACCCACATACGCGCGCCTCTATTCATGGCGTTTTCGCAATCGAGTGGCCCAAGTCATCCGAAAGCGCATCACGCAAGCGCTGGTGTCGCCCCCAAAGGATGAGGCGAGAGCGACTGGACCTTTTCTTAGGCCTAACCCCCGCCCGCGAGCGCCGCGCAACCGCATCGATGACCTGCAGTAGTTTGCTACCCGTGCCGCTCCCTGGATCTGTCGAACGAACGAGCTGCGAACAAAAAAAGATCGAGGCGGCATTTGAGATGGATTGGAAATATGGAAGTTAGTGGTGATGAGTCAATGTGCAGGTGTTGATCAGCTTCCGGGCGTAACGCGCATGCGACGCGAGTGTTGGCGGCGCAATCTACTTCGTCAGCACAACGCGGTGCATCTTCGTTTTGTTTCTCCGCTGAACACGCAACGCAGCGTAAGGCAAGGCAGTCTATCAGGTCTCACGATGCATGCAAGGACCGACTCCATGTGGTCAGCTGATAGGATGCAGTCAGAGATGCGTTGCGGCTGTAAGATGTAGCAGCTTGTTTCTGCACTGCCGACACTGCGAGAACATTTTGTAAAAGGTGAGGCTTGTTTCATCTTATGTTTTGCGCTGTTGGCCCACGGGTAGGTGGAGCAGCGACGAGGAAGCAGGCGAGTGAGTTGGTGAGGCGGTGGAGACACGGCATTTGGCAGACCCATCTGTGCGAGGCGGCAGACGAGGATCCCGTGGCTATGTATACATGACATGGTATAGTCGCCCAGTGATCTGAAGCGCGAGGGTTGTCCTTGTGTGTGAGCTGGGTATGAGGCAGTCAATGCATGTTGGATGGCGAAACATGTGAGTAACGGCGGGCAGGCGCGGGTATTGGGCTTGATGGAGCTGGTAAGGCTAAGAGCCAAGAGTAGATGCCTGTGGTATTGTGTGAAGATGCCCATCAGGTGATTACTGAGATACGGAAGGCGAAACATTGAAGGTAGTAAGATTTGTGCTGACGAGGGTTTCTTTGCTTCGTGATGTGGCAAATGGTGTGAGTAGCTCATATGACTTATCGCATTCAGAAACAATGTCACTGAGAGACCGCATTGTTCTCATGCGCCTGCATCATGTTCGTGATGGCGATGTTCACATACACGTGACCGGAGATGTCTCACTCAGACAGAGTGCTGCGTACGCCAAGTGCAAAACCCGACTGCGCGCGAATTCTCGGGCTTTGCGTCGAACATGCTCAACGCCTTTGACCACTTCACCATGCATACGCTGTACGGCGTCTCGACGCCGGAGTTCTGCCCTGTAGTCGGACCTTACTGCGGAAGAAACTTCGCAGATTACTCGCGGCCGCTGTGATCTGCGGGACCCTCAGAGGCTCAGATCGAATCACCCCATAACCACGACTAAGCTCAACGCGAGCGGCTGTACTCGTCCAGAAAAGCCATGGAACAACACAACAGAACCGCAGAAGGTCCGACGTCCCTGCCGATCCAATCTCCTCTGGGCTGCCAGAGTGTAGAGTTTGGTTCGGTGGATAGTTACCGCCGACTAGAGGGCTGCTAGAGCTGAGTGTTTCATCATCCATCTCGATTACTCGCAACGCACGCGTGCGACCAGTATAGGGTCGTGTAAGCGACGCGTTAGAGTTCACGCTTCGCCAACGAGCCGGGCCCCAGACGGAGACTCCAGTTTCCTTTCAATGAACCATGGTGGAGCACACGGGTGGCTTGAATTCAAAGCTTTGGATGAAGCCGCTTGACGAAGTTTCCGGTGCGTCGTTATTGCTGCATATACTGTTGGGACTGACATGTGAAGGGGGTGTGTGGGCGGGTGATCTAAAGACGCGAGACATGTGGAATAAACTCCGGTTGCTGAGGCACCAGCCGGGAACAATATTTTGATGAGATGTGATGATGTTGGTCGATATGTGAGGAACGTTTCCAGAATGACGAGCCTGACCCCGAATCCTCGTTGAAGTGGGCTCCTACGTCGTTGCTACCTGCGTATGCATGTGCTCGCTGATCGGACCCTGGGAAAGCGGTTTCTTCGGAAGCACGATGAGAGATCTGACCTCAGCGTGCTGTATCAGAATAAAGTGATGAACAGGGTCTTGCATCACCGACCGCCGATGATGACGTCTGGGCAGGCATCAGCAACCTTGGAATGAAGCCGCGCAAGCTAACCCGAGAAGATCATCAGCTAACAGAGACGGCCTCCGTAAACCTTACAGAACAACGTAGGATAGACAGATATCCACTTCGTAGCCAAACTTGTTATGTCAGAACAGAACGCCGCCAGGGTGAAGTTCCCGCAATGCATAATGATATAACGACATGGCGCTGCAAGACTCGCGGAGTCTGGTCCTTCCTTAGTGACCACGAAACGTTTGCTGCCTGCGCCGGCCTGGAGATCGACGAGGAAGGCTTCGGACCGACTCAGAGCGGTGTATACTATATTTTGCCATGCGTTTTTGCTCGGCCAATGGAAATGTACACAGCCGCAAAGCATGTCTTTGCCAGCATTCTTAATTGCCACAGCCTACCAATTTCGGCGGGACCAAACAAGATCTGAGTAGGCACGAGGAAAACAAGGCTGATGTGCTGTCATTCGTTGGCCACACGAAAGTTTTCAGGTGGCCACAAAGTCTGGATCTGACTGGGCCTGCAATAGTGGGTGGTTGATCTGGTAGTATCGTCACTGGCGTCGCCTGATGTTGCCCCCAGCCGCAGACGCCACGTCGCAGGATCTGTAAGCCATCGAGACACTTGTGGTGGGCACCACATGTCGATTGGATGTTCCCTTGATCACACTGCCGCCGTTAGAGTTTGAGGGCGCAGGAGGTTGAGATGGCGGGGCATTTTAGTTTTGGCGGGTGTCTTATCGATGACTATCGATAACGGGCTTATCCTGAAATTCGCGCTGGTCAGCATTTGGCGGTGAAAGCACTGGAGGCTGCGACTCTCGACCACCTCCACTGAAACGCTCGAGCTTTGTGGAGAACGCCTGTCCGGCAAGGAAAGCATGCACGATTCTGAATCAGCGGGATCGAAAACGCGCATAGAGCAGCCTACGGCGGGTCGGACGGATCAAAGCAGACAGCACGATGCTTGGAAACGACGGCATGTTGACGGATGGAGGTTGTTGCGGGTTGCACTATTGCAAACTGCATGTTACTATGCAGCGCACTCACAATTCACCAAGACACAAAATATGCGCTCTATGAAAGAGATTGCTAGCGTCTTGACAAATTACCATGCGCATCGAACGGCTCAGCTCTCACCCGCGGCCATGCTCTTGGGAACGGCTCCTTCATCTCGAATACCAACAAAGTTTTCAGCCATGATATTGACCCGCAAAGGAACAATTTCGCTCAGGACATGATCTTCGGTCCCTTACACTCACAGACTCCCGCTCGTAAGTTTAGCCTACGGGAAGCGGACTTGGCTTGACTCTGTGCTCCTGCACGGATGACGCCGGACAGCAGAAAAAGAATTGGAAGCTGCAGGTGCTTGCACGGCTATCTCGCTTGCGCTGGGGTCAGCATCGCAATCTGGCACACATCCCAGCTCCTACGACTCATATGCGGACAAGTCCCTTCAACGGGCATGGATACGGGATGAGATACGAACCGGTAGAATGCTCTGCTTCCTCGATCTGGAAGCCTTGGAAGACGTTCTACCGTTTCTACTCGTTGGGAGCTGCTACGACCGGCAAACCATAGATGAACAAAAGTTCGCCCCAACATATTGCGCAATAAGCCACGACAGCAACAGCTGAGCGAATGGCCGGTGTGGGTGGAACAGCGAGACATCGTTAGGCGGTGACTGCCAGGTCACAAGGCCATGACTGGATTGCAACAACACGTAGGTCTAGCAGGGCGCGAATGATGATTGGCACAAAAACACAAAATAATCTCCGCATTAATTGGCCAGGCGGAGCAGTCTCGAAAATTCTGGTGGACGATAGCGTGCCACTGGCGGGCCCAGCTCGTCCAGACAAAATTGCCCACGGAGCCGAGCGACAGGGAGGCCAGCTCGCAGCTCATGGCGAACGGTTCGGTTAGTCATCGTCAAGAAGCAATATATTGGGCAGGCCAATGGCAGGTGGCTACGCAAACAGGGCGAAGTCCGGCGCAACAAGGTTGGCGGTCGTGGGATCGACTGGGCCCGATCGGGCATCAAGTGCCATGTGTCATCGCCAACGCTCTTTGGCGGTCCCCAAAGCTGGAAGCAGCTCGCCCTTGCGCATCGCAGCAACGGCCACGGCCACGGGCTTCAGATTGAAGGACAAAGAACGATGATCAGAAGCGCCGGAAAAGAAAAACAGGTCCACCAACACGAAACCCGAAACGTGACCGCGGGTTGCTGACAGGCACTGTGCCGTCCTCTAGACACAGCACCGGGTTCAGGCAGACGGGACGAAAGGTCGACTGGCGGCATGACAGTCAGAGATGCAGAGCAGTGCCGCAGCGTTGCGAGATCGTCGTTTGGGCGGGCTGCATTCGTCATGGGCCTCGGAGCCAGCGAAGAGTCGAAGACTATCGAACGCCGCCCGTGCGCTCGCGGCTTTTCGAGACGTCGTAAGCCTGGACAGGCTTTGCAGAGGAGGCTAAGCAGCACTAGGCAAGGAACTGCATAGCTGCATCTGCTTGGGGCGAGGCGCGGGCGTTTTGGAGCCTTGGTGGGCCGTCTAATCGGCCGGTGACAAGATGCTGCGATCAGGGGGCCGCGCGAGAGCAGAGGCTGGGGGAGGCAGCGAATCAGACGGGGCGCCCGTATTGCGCCCTGGACAAGTGTCCTCTCTGCGAGCTGACGAGCGCGTGTGGAGCGAGCAGCGAGGGCAGCAGTGAATGGACACGAGTGGCCGGGCAGGCTTCGCGCCACACACACAGCGCGCGGGTCCGCTTGCACCATGGTGCACATCGCGCGCTGCATGGCTCCCTCTGGTGCCTCGAGGCTGCTGCACTTGTCGCGGCGAGAGCAGGCCTGTGTGTCACCCTCGCTGCGCTGACAGGCGTCTGATTCGCCCCAAGTCACAGCCGCCCGGTGAGCAGCGGAGTCGCAGGCGGCATGATTCAGGTGAATCAAGGACACGCCCCGGCCGCTCGGTAGCTGCATGACTGTCTTTGTTGGACACGGCCTAGCGTCCAACTGGGTAAAGACGGCTCACACCACTGCAGCCCCCGGCCGCTTTCACTCTCGCCTCCCTGCGCGCGTTGAGACGAGCCATGGAGCCAGGGTGGGTTGCGCGAGTGGAACCACACGTTAGCGTCTGAATGTGCGTGCCGGAGGCCATGGCACACATCGCTGATGGCCTGCACTCGCTCTGTAGCCCCATCCTTCTTCGTCATAGCGCCGCTCCTTCCCTATATTTACGAAAAACCGGGGCCTCCAGGTCAGCCAATAGCCACCTGGGCCCTCCCAGGAAGCCTCTCTTTATCACTGCTGCCCAGCCGTCCTCATACACATACATCATATCCCGCCTCACCCTCTACCACCACCACAACAACCACCACTACCTCCTCACACTACTCTACCCTCCTCCCAACACATTCCTTCGTCAACTACAACAGCCTCTTCAGTCTTTGACAAGCACTCCTCACCCGACTGCTTGCTACTCATCTACCGTCGCAACCTCCAAGTCACCTGACTTGCCGGATCCGGTTACTCTCTAATACCTTCTCTTTCTGACTCTTCCATCCGGGACTGTTTGCTGTTTCCACACGGACCAGGTCAACCTCCATCTTCCGGATCATCTAACATCGTCCTTGAGGCCTTCATTGGACCTACGAGGACTTCTTACCCTTCCCACTCACAATATGTACCCGACGCCCCCTGCTTCCCCAACCCAAAATGGATTCTGCGCGCCGGAAGACCGTCTAGGTCAACTTCTTGCTGGACGACTTCAATTGACCGGCATTCTTGGTGTAGGAGCTTACGGCGTGGTGTACACAGCCGTGGACATCCAAACCAACGTCCCATATGCCGTAAAGGCACTCAACAAGGTTGGTCTCGAGCCTCGCCAGAGGAAGTTCCAACAAAGAGAAATCCAGCTCCACCACCAGGCCAGCGCTCATCCCAACGTTGTCTCTCTAGTCAAGATCATGGACGCCCCTGACTGCACATACGTTGTCATTGAATACTGCCCAGAAGGTGACCTGTTCTCCAACATCACCGAGCAGGGCAAGTACGTTGGTAACGATGCCATGGCCAAGCGCGCTTTCCTCCAGGTTTTGGATGCCGTGGAATACTGCCACTCTATTGGAATCTACCACCGGGACTTGAAGCCAGAAAACGTTCTCGTCACTGACCAAGGAATGACCTGCAAACTGGCCGACTTTGGACTTGCTACTACCGACGCTGTCACTTCCGACTTTGGATGCGGCTCGACTTTCTACATGTCTCCAGGTACGTTCGAAATGATCTGACTCATCTAAAGTCACGTGCTAACTTTTTGCAGAATGTCAGACATCAGCACCCAAGGCCTACTCATGCTACGCCTCAGCGCCCAACGATGTCTGGAGCCTGGGAGTCATGCTTGTCAACCTCACTTGTGGACGCAACCCATGGAAGCGAGCATCCTTCGAGGACAGCACCTTCCGTGCGTTCATAAAGGACCCCAAGTTCCTGAGGACCATTCTTCCCGTTTCCACAGAGCTCGACGCCATCCTCAGGCGCATGTTCGAGTTCAACCCCGCCAACAGGGCGACCATTCCTGAGATTCGTGAGATGATCCTCCGATGCTCAGCCTTCACCCAGACCAAGTCAGCTGTGTCAACGCCTCTGTCTTCTCCTCCCTTCAGCCCCGT
Source organism: Alternaria viburni (assembly GCF_023758015.1). NCBI lineage: Eukaryota > Fungi > Ascomycota > Dothideomycetes > Pleosporales > Pleosporaceae > Alternaria > Alternaria viburni. The sequence goes on from NW_026055774.1 coordinate 176,486, forward strand.
AGACTACAGCCGGGATGCTGCGTACAACGCCTACTACCAGGCTCCTGCAGTCCCCCAGTTTGCTGCCCTTCCCGGCTCAGCCTACGCACCATCACCTTTCCAGCACTCCACCTCATCTGGAAGCTCAAACTCGGACAACGACTCGGTCTTCTCCGCTTGTTCATCAGCCTCATCCGCATCCTCAACATCTTCGTACCAACACGTTTCCTCTTCTCAGGTCCCCAAGTTTTCTTCCCGAGTACCGCAGCCTCAACAACAATACGTTTCCCAGCCACCTGCCAACACGTGGTTCCAGCCATTCATCCAGGCGGCCAACCTGGTCAAACATGTGTCCTTCCAGCCATCGATGATGGCTCCGGTCCATGTCTACTAAGCCACCCTTTTTTCTGGACCTTTGGAACCTTTTTATTACGATATGCTTCTTCACGATGTGTTTATACAATTTTCGAAAAAGTCACGATGACACGAACAGCGATTGATTTCTCGTTCGGTGTTGGTGCGGTTTGTTTTCTTTGGCGTTTCAAAACTAGACCAGTCCGGACGATACTCCGGTCTTGGACTTTAGAACTATCTGGTTACTACGTTTAACTCGGCGCCTTGATGGCACGGCGTTTGATTCTGGCGTGGCTATCTCAACGGTTTTCTGCCACGTATAGTAGGAGTGGGGTCAATAGGCATTTTCCCGGAGTTGTTCTTGTTGGGCATTGGATCGGTAGAGATTCATTGCCATCACGTTCGTTCGAATTTTCCATCATCAAGAGATACCAGAGCACTAGCTCAACAATGTACGGTAGCAGGTCCCAAAAAGAAGGACACAAATTTTTGCCATGAGCAAACTCAAACAAATGCAAAAACATATCATACGGTCGCTGCGACGAGAGTCGTACAGCAGACTAAACAAGCCACATCTTCGCACCTCATCACTTGACTGAATTCGCTCTATTGACACTGCCCTTAGTCCATGCCTCTGTCCACGATGCTCCCACCGAATGTGCGCATCGACCACACCAACGTTGTTGACCCACTCACACAACGCATCAATCTGCAGCCACCCTGCCGCAGTTCTGCACCCAGCCCAAAACATGCATACACTTGCGCGAGCAATCCATCTCGCAACCAACCACCTGCTTAGCCACTCCACTTAGGCCCCACGGCCTGGGCATCATCCATATGCACCCGCAAAGTCTCCATCGCGATGGTCGCTGTAAGCCCACCGCCACCAGCAAATCATAGGTTCCACCAAGACCGATGTGTGCATGGCCATCTGCGTGCTGAGCGTGCAAGTGTGCAGTAGCTTGTCTTGACTCGACGGGGACTATCACGCCGGGATTGCGCCCTGCCTCCACAACCTAACTGTTAAAAGGCTAAGCCCATGTGTAAGATTGCTAGGCGCACTTCCAAGGGGAATTATGGATGGAGAAGAGCGGATACCGGATGCAGGTCGTGGCCGGTTGATGACCTGAATGCAGGATCGAGACTCATCTCTGCGCTTTCTGTCATTCCCTTAGCGCAGATCTTTGTTGGGAGACAGGCGGCCGCCTAAACGGATTCCTCAGGCCACGCGATGTACTCTAGATGGAGGTAGGCGAGGCGAAGGCTATGCTAAGCTACTCGTGGCTGAGATGGTGTAGTGTTGTTATTGACATGCTGTTGGACCTGCACGGCATCTGTCCTCCTGGATCGGATCCTACTGCCACAAGAGGCATACCACGAAATGACACGCAGGCAGCAGTAAACATGTCTCGGCCATACGAACGCCATTTCGAGGTCCCTGTCTCGCTTCGTGGCCGGTCAGCTGGCCTCCATGGAGGGCTGATTCTCTCCAGTCAACCACCAAACGTCCTCCAGCTTCCGTTGCCCTTGTGTCGTATCGGCTACCGATGCTCCCAAGACACATTAGCACCGTCGCGTACATTGTACATCCGCTTACACTTGCAGTGAGGCGTCACCGGAATCTCTTGACGGAACCAATCGCGACACCCAAGCAAGCATGGAAGGGCACCGTTGCAGAGTTTTTGTTTTTGCGGCCGCCAATCCTTCGTCATCTGACGAGCGTGACGAGGCGATCGAAAAAGGAAAATGTCGTCGCTACCGAAGCCATTCCAGCAATCAGCAAATACGCACTCATTTCGCATAAGCACCGCGCGGGTAATGGCGTCGAGTGACGTGCAGAATGGCTGACGGAGCAAGTCTGGTGTAAGGATGACATCCTGCCAAGGCCAGCGGCTGGTGTGTGGCAACAATCATCACCCAGCCCGCGGGCGTCGTTTCCTTCTGCCGCTAGCCACACTCCAGGAAGAAATCCCTCAACCCCATCCTTTTGCATCATACGCATCCCACCCCGCGGGCCTCTCGTCAGATTTGTGCATGCGACAAGCTTCCCGTTCGTTATTGATCCAGCATGCGCAAGTGTGGCGATGAAGGACCTGGGCACTCAACGTCTTACCGAAAAACCTGGTCCAGACTTATTGATGCGATGAAAGTGTCTTTCCCCATTCGTCGGGTGAATTGCATGCTTCCATAGCCACCATAAATTGGTTCAGAGCTAGTCGACATTGAGCAGCGAAAAACGGTCTTGGGTACCGTCTCGGGCGATAGGGAGGAGTGCCCTGGTCGCTCAACGGCATCAAAGATCTGCTATCAGCTCATATGGGGGCTATATCGACGAAACCCAGCCTGGACGACGTTGAATCTCGCTTCAGTACGGGATGACATCGTCCCTCGGCTCATGAATATTGTGGCTGTTCGCCAATACTTGCCTGAGGCATTCCTTGCTACCGTATACCGTACTTGCATCAATTCTTTCTTTCTTCCGACACCCGTACGCACCCCAGAAGCATGCTTTTTCGTGCGCCCCGAAGGTACCTCGAACTGGCTTCTGCTTAGGCGCGATCTCGCTTTCGCTTTGTGAGCATGTGACATGCCAGGTGCGGCGTCACAGATAGACGAACGGGTTCGGTAAACCACACACCGGATACTTACTTCTGCGTAGGGATTGCCGATCTGAGGCCTCAAAGTAAGGAGCGGACCTTGCGCGCAGTAAGCTTCGTGGCTTGTTGTTTGTCGGTGTCACCGTTCCGTCTTACAACAGACTGTCGGGTCTGTCGATTGACATCCACCTTGCGGGTACCAGTCTGTGCTGTGCTGTTGGAACCTGATGCCTGGAATCTCTTCGTTCCTTTAGCTGAGCACGTCCATCTCGACTTGATCGACCCTCCTTCCAGGCAGACATCTCAAAAGCATGTCTCTATGCCGATGCGGTTATCCGTGGCACTGCACATCGACAGTACTTTGGGCGTTCATCGGGCCAGACCAACAAAGGCGCGCTCCAAGTCATGAACCCAAAACCTTCCATCACCAGTGCGCTTTCGTTCGTGGACACCGGAAATACATCTCCAAGTCACCATTACCCAATATCTCCGTACTGGCGAGCATCTCTGCATATTTCCTTCTCCTCCTAGGGTGATGCCAAACTTTGTCAGTCGCACGAAGAACATGCAATGGCGCTGCATGGTTGCACGATAGCCACCCAAGTCTGCCTCATCAGCCACTTGCGAGAAACCTTCCACAACATGATCAGATCGTTGCTCAATGCTAGCACGATATCCCCACAAGTGGTACAGCATTGCGCCGCTTCTCGACATGTGTTCGCCCAGTCCAATGCTTCGGAACGCCCCTTACTGTAACGAGCCCCCTTGGGCAACGCAAGTAACACAGCGATGGTCCTCATCTAGCCACCTGCAGACATCCGCCATCTACGAGCGTATCACTGCGTTTGAGTTTGCTGCGTCCTCCATACGAACAATTGGACATGCCTCTATACCCGCGTTTCCGCCAAAGACACAAGCGGCTTCCCGTACACGTACGACCGGCCCGAGAAAAGGTGTTCACAGTCACAAATTCCTCACGGCAAGCTACAACAGCACACTCACACCCGGCCGTGTACACAAGAAGGACAGGCGTAAGACTGACAGCGGGTAGGCGTTCCGAAGGGCGCATATGCAACTAGGCGGTCTCCGACAGTCACCCAGAGCGTTTCGCTGCTCAGCCTCTCCGTGCGCTGTACCAGTTACAACGGCGTGACAGCTGAGCCTCTGTCTATGCTTTTCCCAAACTGGCGTTGTACTAACAAAGGCGAACGTTCGCTATCGACCATGGTTGCCTTTTGCACACCCCCAATTAGCAAGGTTTGCCTTTAGTGTGCCATATCGCCGGCATCCCACGCGAAGCTGCATGATCAGCCCATGAGCACAGGTCATTGGGCATACGAGAAGAGCGTCCGGGACAGCCCACTGGCTGGTAAGTGCCCAGCGCTTTAGACGACGACTTGTCTTCTTTTCCTTCCACGGTTCTCTTCACGCGTCATAGGCTACGATGTTCTTTCCCTTTCCAAACCTTGCTGCGAACATGCATGAACCAGGTAGCGCGATATCCAGACTTCGGAACGCTATTATCGTCGACTTCGCCTCCTAGGCAGAACATATCTAGAACGCACGTAGGCGATGCCCGACGCTGGGATGGCCGCATGGCATGGCATAGGGAGCTAGCTACCGGGCCCGCGAGCTCGTACGAAGGAAAACGAGGATGCAGCGAGGAAACATGGATCTGCGGTGGGCTAGCGAGGCGGATTCATGGCTGTGGAAGCTCGCAGGCATCTACCCGAGTATATTCTACGGTCGGCTTCCTGCGTCTGTAGCGGAGGAAGGAGAGGAAGAAGAAAGGTTTGGGCGGAGATCGCGTCTTGGGCAGCAATAGTCTGAAGGTTTGTCGGTAAGGTATGACTCTTATCATTTTGCTGTACGGGCCAGGACCCGGGAGAGCGAGCTCAGCCTCGTCATCGTATCGTGAGTCCGTGAGTCCGAACACACCGACAAGACCTACTCCAACATTCCGTCATCGTGCCCACACCCACGCTTCCCAGCACGGCCACGCTCCGCAAAAGCAACCCAATCGCCTGAAGCCCAAAGCTCAAGCCCTTCGAAGCTCAGTTACCTTACACCCATGCATTCTCTTCGCCCCACAAGCACCAGGCACCCACCGGCCATGCAGCTCACGGTGTAAGTACCCGGCTCAGACCAGGCTTTTACTGTCCAGTCTTTCGTCACACGACGCGAGGGATGCGATGGGGGTGTTTGCAGTGCTTGCGTCGGAGAATTTATGTTGTGTTAGGAGGGGAGGCTGGAATTATTGGCGGAGAGGTAGCTTGGGAGAAGGGGGTTGCTGTTGTGTTACGGTGGTGTGTGGGGTTGGGATGTGATCTACCTAAGCGCTTCGTAGTACACAGCATATCATTGAAACGTGTTTCACTCATTCGTACGGTTGATTAACGAGAGAAAACTAGGAAGGGAGAATTGTTAGTAGACCTCGAGTATTTGTGATGGCACTGGCGAATGCAGAGAATGGTAAGTATGCGGAGATGTATCTTGAACCTTGGGCGCATGTGAGTGATGATAGAGCCTAATACGAATTGAACCGCGTAAGATATATCGAAACTTCGCTCTTGTATGTGTCTGGTTATACTGTAGTGCTGTTCATCTGCGCTGAATGTGCATGAACACGCTCGTTCTTTCCTAAGGATGACCCACTAGGCCCAGGTCGGTATAGCTCTGATGCTCAGACCTCGGGAGAACAATGAGGCTCTCCGCACAAGCTACTCCATTGCCCCCATGCGCACATGATTTTGCGCACCTTTACATTCGTATATCGCCATAGGATATACAGGTATCGGTTGGAGTTTGCTGATCATGTTAGCTCTGGAGTCATGCTATTACTCTTCGAAAGCCAGACACGATGTTCCACAAGCTCGTATCACCGACACCCTGAAACATTCAGGCCAACCACTTTTGCGCCTCAGGTTACCGAGAGCTCAGCCTCCTGCGTTTACACCGCCTCAATGCTGTCAAAACACCACGGGTTCTTAATCTTTGCTACAACACCAAAGTCGCCAGGATGCCGACGTCGAAAGTCGGTCTACACCACATTTTTGTCCTACATTAACCACTCGTTCGGCGGATAAGCGAGTCATCGACATCTATCCTGGACTTCAAAATCCCGGAAGACGCTCTTTACGAAAGCCCATGTCGTCTCAACAGCCTAACGAACATTCGCGCACAGTCTTATCGCAGCGATGGAGCTGCCACCGAAGGATGTGCGCTTCACTCACACTCCACTGAATTATAGAAACAAGGAGATACGCCTCATCAAGATCGAACCAAATTCCGACCCGTCGAGCCCTGTCCAAATCACCATGAAGACTGTCGATTTCAGTGAACACAGTACAGCTCTTACTTGCTATCGTGAAGAGTCGGTTAGACTGGAGGCGCAAGATAGGGCTGAAAGAGGTCTACCATTATCTATGTGCTCGCGCGACTGGGAGAGCAGCAAGGAGGTACACGAGAGGCTGTTTCAAAACATCTTCGACTTCAACGCATTATCGTATACTTGGGGCCCCGAACTCCCAGTGCAAGACATCCTCGTGACAAGCTCCGAACGTCGCGGGTGGCTTCCGATCCGGCAAAACCTCTACGACTTCTTGAAGATAAGAAGAGATAGTGACTCGCCTTGGTTCTGGATTGACCAGATATGTATCAACCAAGGGCAAGACGACGAAAAGTCACACCAGGTCACCCAGATGGCAGATATATACAGCGCGGCTGCGGTCGAGGTCTGGCTTGGTTCTGGATTCGAGGGAAGTGACAAGTTCGTGGACTTGATCGTCCATCACGCTTCTTACCCTTATAACCACTTGTCAACTCTTGGTTTAAACTCGGTCGATTTGGACTGGCGACGCAGTTTCATGCGGCTACCATATTGGTCAAGGCTGTGGGTCCTTCAGGAAATCATACTCGGTCATACGGTGACCATACGCATCGGTTTAAAGACCGTCTTGTGGGACACATGTTATGAAGGTTGGGAGAGGTTGGAAAGAAAAGTGAGATCTCTTCCTGTCACAGAAACAGAAAACGATTTGGAACACATAAGTGATCGAATAGCTCAAATCTACTATGAGAGATTGGGTAGGCTGAAGGACAAAAGCTGGAGGGAAATTGTGCACACAGTTCGGGGCGCAGGATGCTCGGATCCACGGGATCGAGTGTTCGGTTCATTGGGCATGGTCCATCCGTCGCAGCAGTTAATCCCTGACTACTCCAAGCAACCGCAAAGCATACTGCTCGAGCTCCTCACTAAAGAGTTTGAATTCAGAGCTTCTAAAGTAGAACCCCCTCGTTATCTGAGTGGGATCTACTCAGAGGCTCGAGACGCAACTGTCGATACGGTGTTGACGGCAAAATTGTGGCTTCCGGAGCTCGATGATAACAAGAATTCAATTGACTTGAAGTCTGTCCGCCGTCATCTACTCGAGATTCTACCCGTAGATCCACCCATTTTTTACTGCAAATACGCGCGAACTTGGCAGCTCAAGTACCATATATGGAAAGAAATACCAAATAAACGGAACATATGCTCGCGATTTGCGCACGCAGGAGTTCGGGGCTTGGAAGCGCTCTCACTAGATCCTCTAAGACTCTTGGGGTATCCAAAACATCTAAGGAAATTGCGTGAACGGTGTGCTGGTATGTATAGACAGTTTGTTATACACGCTTCACGCATGAGTACTAACGTTTATGAGCTGAATTCAAAGTCTGGGAAGATGAACATCGACTCCATGAGATTGGAGGTCGGATCCACGAGAAACCAGACGCTAGCCTTGGTAATCGGTTGGGTGCTATGTACTTTGAAAAGTCACAAAGTGTGGGTGAATTATCCCATCATCTTTGGGGGTAGTAGAAGCTGATGGTACGCGCCTTGGTATTGATACACTACGCAACCCCCTAGACTTCCGTCTTCTTCCTAATACCCAACGTCTTCGCAAAATCCTTCTTGGCCTTCTTCGCCGGCCTAGACACCGAGAACTCCACGTTCAGCGACTCTTCACATGATTCAGACTCCGGCGAACATCTCTTCGTCCCCCTAAACACAGCCCTCGCAATCTCCGCATCATGCGCATCCTCAACCTCCCTCGATGGCACACGGTTAGCCACACTGCATTCCTTATCAACAACCTCCCTCCGTGCATTCGCCGCTCTAATTTCATCCAACGCATCCGCAACAGCAACCTCAACCCTCGCATCCTCAGTCTTGCGCTCCAGGGTCTCCATAGTCGCTTTCTCGTCGCCTCCTTCAAGTTCCTCAGCTTCAAGACGATTCAAGCGCTGCTCTTCGGTATCTTCAGCGCGCTCATCATCTTTCCACGCCTCAAACCCCCTCGCCGCCCCACTCACAATCCTATAATCCATATTCTTAGGATCAGTCTCGATAACGATTCCCGCGCCGCAGCCAGGACACTTGCAGTGCAGCGTAACTATTTTCACGCCGAGGTAGGTTTCGGGTGAGATGTGTTTGGGGCTGTTGCGGAAGACTTTGCCGCGGGTGGTGTAGTGGCCGCAGGAGAGGCAGCGCATGCTGCGGAAGGGGCAGGCGAAGTTTACGACCGTGCGGGTAGGGGTTAAGGATTTCTTCGTGCGGACGAGTTTTGAGGGGTCAAAGTCGGAGGGGTAGTATTTCTGGAGGGTTTTGCGCTCGGCCATTTTGGGGAGGTGGAGAGGGGGTTGGAGGGTTGAGGGATACGTGGGTGTTTGTGGTGGTGGAAGTTTTGTGAAGGTGGAGCTGGGAGGTATTCGCGGTGTGTTGCGCTGGGGAAGGTTGGGAAGGATCATGGGACGAGAAGGGGACTGGGTCTGCATATGAAGGGTGATGAGTACGTGGGCGCTGATGGTACGTACCATGGGCGAGTGACAAATTTCTGCCCAATGACGAGAACCGAGTTACATCAACTCGACTTGCTGCCAGCGACAGCAGAGTAACGCCCACATACTGTCCACGTTTCGACTGTAATTGATGAAGACAAAGGACGGTGTTCTTCGAGCTATGTGAGCCATTACACACTCTGACGGATACATCACACTCACATTTTCAGTACATCAACATAGAACGTAGCGAATGCCTCCAGGCCTCATCGAAATAATGCATTCTACTGAGAAAACAATAGAGCTACCATGACCTTCGTAGCCTGGAAAGCGCCCTTGGTACGGACAAGAGAAGCAAAGGTTTGGGGTATCTTCTTAAACGCCGCACCACCATCATCTGTCTCAGACCATACTTGCGGAAAGGCAGCCTCGACGCTGACGTCCGACTCCGCTTCGCCTGTCCAATCGAAGCCGATTTGCCAGTTTAGCTTTAGTAGAACGTGTTTGTCTTGCAGGATCAGGGTATCACGACCCAGATTCCTGCTCAAGTCCTTCCGTGTGACAGTCGTCGCGGGCTTGACTCCTTGCGGTGGCCGAGCGTTCTCGGCGTCCTCTGCGGTCCGGCCTACGAGTAGATGCGCAAAGGCAGTCTCGCACTTTTGCCAGTGTTGTGCCCGCTTCTTAGCAATCTCCCAGTACGAGTCCATAGCCCAAGACGCATTACCCAAATCTCTTTCTTGCGCTTTCGACCGGATGAAAGTACCCAGCTCACGCTCAGCCCACGGTGAGATTCGTAGAAGCTGCATTTCGACAATCTCGTTCGCTAAGGCATCGATAGTAATCGAAACCTGGGCTGTGAGTAGCTTTTGTGGACCTGCTATGTCGATGGTATGCTTCTGGTGGACCCGCCGTGATGTTGGAAATATCTTGCCGCTGGGCAGGCTGAGTTGTGTGGAGAAGTTGAGTGATGTGAACATCTGGAGGTATGGTAAGGGATCTGCGAGTTCGACCGGGCGATGTGATGGGACAGGCTTTTCCTCTTGTTTCGGCCGTGGTGGAGGAACGGAGAGGGCGGCGAATGGTAGGAACGAACAGAGCAGACTTGATACTGGTGCTGGCTTCTCCAACTCTGTTTCGGTGCCGCTGATATCCGATATGAACTTCCTGGTATTGTGTCAGTCACAGTTTGGCTATCATGGGAGTCTTTTAGACTTACTTGAGACTGTCGCGCTCTGGAGACCGCAGAGAATCCTCAGGCCCGCAGCGCTGCTCCTTAACGACTTCTTCGATGCATCTTGACACCTGAGACTCCAACTCTTCTACCTCACGTTGTAGACGCGCCTTTTCCTGTTTCCTTCTCTCAATTTCTGAATCTGGAGGCTGCCTCTTCTGCACCACTTCTTGAGTTATCTCTTCGGTCATGTCTTCCACTGGGCCATCTTCTACCGTCCCTGTGAAATCGTCTGATTGCACCGCTGGCGCTCTCGAATTCGGTGGAGGTTGCTTGATGGGATCTCTGACGCGCGGGGGACGCTTGCTTGGTGATGAGAAGATCATCGTTCGCCGCGGCTGCTTCGATGCTGCGCGAATATTCTGTGACGGTGTCCCTGGGAGTTCTGGGAGGTCGCTCTCGCTGGGTAGTTCCACTTCGGTCTCTTCCCTTGCTCTGGAGCCATTGCTGGCTGCTACAGGTCGGTTTGGGTTGCGCTTCGGAGATGCGGAGAGAAGATTCGGGTAGTTACGCGCAAGGCTGGCTTTGGTAGGCGACGCGAAAGACGGTCGTCGCGGAGGTTTCCTTAGAGGACTGGACGCTTGTTCCGTGGGCGAGCTGGTCCTCCTCCGTTTCGCCGGTGGTTCGTTCATGATGTTCGCATATGAAGGTTTCGCAAGAAACGGGATCGGCGCGTATTTGGGGCGCTCTCGTGGTAGTAATATGGCCGGGATTGGGATAGATGTTCTGGTGGGGTATGCGACGATAACAGTGAATGCGACGCGTCGGCGCGTGTTGTTGCCCTGTCGGCGTTCGCTGCAGCTTTTGCCGACGCTCGGAAAGGCGGCGCAAAATGACGTCGAACCGTCAATCGTTACTTTCATTCAGCTGCGAATTGGCAATCGACAACAGTGGCTAACTTCGACATGTCATAACGAAGCGGCTCGTGTGATTACTTCATCTCTTCACGATTTTCTGGTGGCCAATGGAACGCATCGCACACTCCGGGCAACTGGCATTGCGCCAGGAGCTCTGCGCTTCGTGCTTGAAGACATGGCGCAGGTCGCGTGCTTCGACCGAGACAGGGCGGATAGGGCTTCAGAATAGCAATCGGATACAGCGTCGCTTTAAAGGCTATATTGCACCAGAAGGCGAGCAGGCCAGACCCATTACAGGCTTCTATGCAGGTTCGACCTCACCCACGTTGTCTGCGAACCCAGAACTAACAAGAGCTAGACATGATAAAGAAGCCACTCTCAGAAGTACAATCCCTATCCCACACAACGCCCGAGCCGCCAAAGGAGCCACCGAAGACGCAGAAGGAAGAGACGTTTGCAAAAGCCCGTATAATCTTTGGGTCTACCACGGCCTTGGAAGAACGTAAACAGGAAATCATGAAATCGTCCCAGAACGTTGCCGGTGTACTAGTCCCTCCGCGACCCGAAGAACCAGACAACTGCTGCATGTCTGGATGCGTAAACTGTGTATGGGACATGTATCGAGATGAGATGGAAGAGTGGGCCGAGAAGAGCGCTCAAGCAAGGGCGGCGATGCAGGCACAACGGCAGGAAGGAAAGGGGACGAGTAGCATGGTGGCAGGAGACACATCACCGAGTCATGTTGCTACAAGTATGGACGACGATGGCGGTGGAAGTGAGACGAATTGGGACACCGGGTTCGATGATGCAGAGAAAGATAAGTTGTTCGATGATATACCCGTTGGCATTCGGGAGTTTATGAGGACGGAGAAAAAGTTGAAGCAGGCGCAGAAGAAGGCCGAAGCCGCTGCGGCAGCGTGAGCTTCGAATTCGGCAATACCCATGCAGTTATCCTGCCATTCAAATACCCATCCATTACATATCTTGCGATATTCCATCCTATGCCCCAAAATAACACCAATTATGCTGCACCACAATCTTCCATCTCATCTAATCTTCGCCGACATCCACGCCCTTTGCCTGAAGATCTTTCCGCGCCTCCGCTATTTGCTGCATGAGCTCCTTGTGCGCGTCGGGTACGTCGTTGAAGGTGAAGACTCCCCAGCCGAGCTTGAAGAGAAGGTACGCGCCGAAGGAGATGAGGGCCCAGAAGGGTAGCTATGGTCTGTTAGCGGCAGCCCAGTACAATAACAATGGAGGTGGTAAAGGTGGTGGGCCAAGGCTTTGTAGTAAAGGTAAGACTTACGAAAGGCACAATCTCCTCTTGGATCTTCTGAGGCAGCGGGACGACTTGGAGGAACAGTGAGAGGTAGATCTGTCACATGTTAGCATCCAATCTCAACATGTAGAGGTAAGGGGCTGCATACGGAGGTGAGGAGCATGCCAATGCTGATGGTCTGCGTGGCGCGCGTCATGCTGGCGAATTGGTTGTTGTAAACGGGTTAAACGAGGGTCGGTGGTCGGAAGAAATGCGGGTGAGGGCGTGATGCTCGACGTTTGTGGTGGTGAATGTACAGTGCCAGATCGCTCAATTGCCGCCAAGGGATCTGTGTCCAGGGGTCCAACGGAACCGGCCAAAGGCAAGGCCAACCGCGCGGTGGGTCGACGCTGCCGCAGGAACTCACCCCGTTTCTTTCCGCATCTGAAAAAACAAGTGGCTGAACTATTGATTGCACTTTTTCTGGAGTTCTCCTGAAACCAATCCGACTAGTAGCCATCACCTGTACGGCGGCTCCGGACGACTGCGAGTAGCCGTTTCATCCTTGCGCAATCTCTACCGCCACTATGCACTCTTGAGCTTTGCCACGACTTTGAGCGACTGCGTTTCTTCATCTTCACACTTTTGCGATATGCCATTATCCAATGAGGAGCTTGGCGACTATATAGCGTCTTTAGAGCGCCTACTCCAAGGCAACCCTGCAGGCCAGACCGCTGTCCTCACAGGTTACGTGCATAAGCTCGATGCGTTTGCAGCAAGTGGGGACAATGAGGCCATAGAGAAGACCTTGCAGCTGTTTGGGACGGCTGTTGGCGGTCGTAGTATGTTATGCCTCTGTTCAAAGCCAACCCTGCTGACACTGTATAGAAAGATGGCAGGCCCCGTTCCGCGACAGCGGCATCCTTGCTTATGCTCTTCGTGGCTTGTCTACCGTTCGCCATGAAGATCCCGTAGCAAAGCAATACCTGAGAGTCATCGGCAACTCTGTTGCTGATAATGGTACTGTAACCTGAAGAGGCCCTCGTATGACGCAAACAGTCTGACTGGAGTCAAGATACCAACAGAGAGCTCGCCGTGAGAGAGCTCGGAGCCATCGCTGGCTGCCTTCCCTCGCCAGAACTACGCTTGACCACTTTGGCCGTACTATTCAATCTTTGTAATGACTTTGGTGAGCAATGCTACAGGACCCTCCAGACATGCAGCTCATGCAGATAGAACCCGGCAAAGCTGCAGCGGCCGCCCTCAGACTGGATGCCACAATATGCACATTCCTAGTACTGGACAGGATACCGGAGGCAGCGCTTGATTACGCCACAGACCTGCTGAGCTGGACCACGAGCAACTTGAGCGACGCCCAGTTCAAAGACGAGGTTTCGCTGGAGACATTCAAGAGTCTGCTGAACGTAGCGCTGCAATACGATGAAGATCACCACCTCGAATACGTGGCCATCCTGGTACATTACCCTCAAGACCCAGAGTTCCAGCAAAGAATAGCAACACCTAAACTTCTCGACGACCTTGTCACCCTGATGCTGGAGTTTGAGGCCCGATTGGAGCCAGAGGACATCGAAGCCGTCTTCCAGGAACTCGCGACTAGCAAAAACGCGGATACCACCACATCAGACGAGGCGCAGGTTCTTCTAATGGCTCAACTCATTGGGCTGCTATCTGCCGCTTCAGCAACAGATGTTTTTGCACGAAGCTTCAACGTCAGAAGTCCTGTTATCGAGAGGCTGGAAGCAAAGCTCCGCGCACCTTGGGAGAGCGCATACCCATCTACGATATGTGCTTGTGTCATGGTCGGAAATTTGGCCATGTCTGATGAGGTTTGCATAGACATGGTCAAGATCATGGAACTCCACGTTCGATTGATTGTGATTCTAAAGAAGAGCACTAAGCCTGCCCTTCTTTATGCTGCAGCTGGTTTCATGCGGCATCTTACGTTTCCAGAGGCTAACAGGGCTTTGCTTGCAGATGCCGGACTCATGGAAGCGTGTTGTCGCATGCTCGTACTGGACGATCCTTCAGTCCGTGGCGAGGCAGCGGCTATGCTATGCAAGCTCGTCACCGGCAACTTCTACAACATCGAAAAGGTCATGTACGAGACCGTCGGCCCTGACACAGAAGCCATCGACCCAGACATCTCAGCTGATACTGTCATTTTCTCGCACATTGTCGAGCAAGCCCTCGCTCCTTCCGCACCATTACCAAGCACTACCATGAAGAACCCAATGATTGAGCTCGGCCGCACCATCGTCGCCATGCTGCGATATCTCGGGCGACCAAACGCCGAAAAAGACGTTGAAGCAGTGCAAATACAGATCTTACAAGTACCCCAGATAGCCAAGCCGATCGCCCAACTTGTACGGCAGCGTTTCTACCCCGAAGCCCGATCCGAAGGACTACTCGGCCTAGGCCTCCTCGCCCAAACACTTGAGGGCGCTGCAGCCATCGCCGAAGAAATTAAAGAGGACAGCGGCCTCCTCGAAACAATCAAAGAGCACGCCAACGCAACAGAAGCAGGTCTCGCGCAGCAGTCCCCATCAACAGCTAGCCGAGACCACCAGAACGCGATTGTGCTGCTCCAGGCGCTGCAGAACAATGCGGTAAGAGAACTCCAAGAAGCTGTCGGGGAAGTACTAAGGACTTCCAGACTGACCAAATGGACGCAATACTCTCGCATTAGACAGTCTCTGTCTAAGCACCAAGGGCGTCGCTCTTCTGGCGACGTCAGCACACTGGGTAGCCCTGGAGGCGCCTCACCTGGGAGAGTCAGAGAGTTGGCTCGCAGGGCTACTACGGATGCGCCTGGCATGTCGCCGGGGAGGGCGAGGGGGTCTACGCTTGCTAGTGAGACTAACTCTGATGAGCGGCCACGGACGCCTGTGAGGGTCAGGGAGGTTATTGGCGAGATTGAAGAGGTGTCTCCGAAGACAATGATCAAGGAGTCGCCGGCGAGGGAACGGTTGAAGGGTAAAGGCATGAAGCGGACCAATACGGCGCCGCAATGATTTCAATGATGGTTATGTCTTATGTTTTTAGTATCTACTCTACTTCTTCTTAATAATGCACTCTCCACTTATGACAACTACAACTGGTACTGCTGTTGATGTGATGTGATGGGATCGAATTGTTGCGGTCGCCACTTCATCTAAACCACATGTTCCGAGTAAGACTCTCATCTAACACCACCTCACGCCACTTACGAACCACCATACATATCAATCAGATAACCCTCAAACGATCTCCAACAAATGGAAGACAAGCGAAAAGCAGTGAATAATCAGCATGGTGGCGCCTGCGAGTCCTGAGCCTCACTCCGCACCATCAGCGTAATCAAGAGCGCTCTGATTGGCCAGACGAGCCACTCACGTGGATTCACGCGCTAGCAATCCAGGGTCCATGACATAGTACGTAGGTGAGTAGTCGGGTATAAAGAAGGGCTGTCTGTCGACGTATTGAAGGTATCTACAAGCTCAAAATCTACCAATCTACACACTACTTCTCAATCTTACCTTCAATCTCGCAAACCAACACCAACAACTACATACCCAAACCCCACCAACCAACTACAACAACATCCAAGATGGTCTGCTGCGGACGTAACAACGGCACCTGCGTGTGCGCTCAAGAGGCAAAGTGCTCGTGTGGAAAGCAGCCTGCTCTTCAATGCAGTATGTCGCTCCCTTCTTTCCTTCACCTCATGCCCTCTCTCCCCAGTCCGTATACCCAATATCCACCACCTACCACCTACCGCCCACCACCTTGTACCTCTTTCATGTATACTGACGTATCAACAGCCTGCGACAAAGCCGCCACCGAGAACAAGCTCCCCACCGATTCTTCAGCATGCGCTTGCGGAAAGCGGACAGAGGATGCGTGCAACTGTGGTCGCGCTGAGAACAACGGATCGAGCAGCCTCGAGACCGACTTCACTACTAGCAAGTAGAGAGAAGGATATGGCATGAGAGTCTGAGGCGTACGGGGGTTCGCGGTGGTGTGTAGCATGAGAGGGTGTTTTTGGCGTTTACATGGGACGGTCGAAGGATCGAGGGTATACCTGATATCAGTAAATGATGATTTGAAAGTTCAAACTTATCCTATCGTGTCTTGTGTTCGTGATCGGCGCGTTGACGCGTCTTACTATAAATGCGCGTGTTCCTCTCGACTCATGTCCTTGCCCTGGGTATGGACCGTACAACGACTCCAAACAGCCATCGTCAAGGCGGTCGTGTTTCTGAGATGCATGTTTTGTATAGCGGACGTGACTGCTGTCTCCTTAGTCTCTATGTTCCTCATCGTGTTGCGGGTGGCATCTCATCGATAGCTTGCGGAGCTCGGGGGAGAGCGGCGGCACGGTCGGAGGTGTGTATACAGTGGACTCCAAGGCTATCGCGGCTTTGCTGAAAGGTGCCCTGTTGCGTACTGTCCAAAATTGAATGCATGGACCTGCACTTGCCGTAAGGGTCAAAATCGCGATGTCTTGCTCCTACTTTGACTCGCACGGGCAGGAGCTACACGCTAGACCCTGTTTGCTTGGCATCCATGTGTAGAACATCCACTTATTCCCCCCGTCAGTCGTGCATGCAGAGAAACAACTAGAGAGCTTGCCGGGGTGTTGTGCGTCTTCCTTGCTCGTTCCAATTCCATGTCCTGCTCTCGATTGCGCCATAAGCCTGCAGCCAGCGTCTAGAAAGCGCTGACAGGCGCCCCTTTCGCGAACTATCGACCTCCGCTCCGCAGCGCGCACGCCGGCATAAACCCTGCCTCGAGGCCCGTACCGCACCATTCCATAGCGCACCACCACTACCGCCGCCGCATTGTCGGGCTACTTACCAGGTGGGAACCGCCCACCCACCACGTCGTCTACTACCACCAGCATGGCGGCCTCGGTCACTTCCAAGATGGCAGCGAGGGCTGGTGGAGGCCTCTTCAGCCGGGAGCAGTCGGGCAACGTCCCCACGATGCGAGGTACATGACGGCATGCCCACAGACAACGGACCGAAGCTCACACGCGGACAGGACTGGTCTCATTCATCGCTGATCTGAGGAATGCTCGCGCGAGAGAACTGGAAGAGAAGCGTATCAACAAGGAATTGGCCAACATACGGTGGGTACACGCTGCCGAGTTTAAGCATGTCCAGAAGGCTAACAGTATTGCAGGCAAAAGTTCAGAGGTACTTCTCCTTGGATACACCTTCCACATGACCTGCTCTGACAGAACTCCCCCCAGATGCCGGCCTGAATGGCTACCAGAAGAAGAAATACGTCTGCAAGGTACACACGCCACTCACCGACTCTCCCGCCCTATTGCTGACTCCCGCAGCTCCTCTACATATACATCCTCGGATGGAACGTCGATTTCGGACATCTCGAAGCGGTCAACCTCATCTCCGCGACCAAATACTCGGAAAAGCAGATCGGATACCTCGCCGTTACCCTATTCCTACACGAGGAGCACGAACTGCTACACCTGGTCGTTAACAGCATCAGGAAGGACCTGCTGGACCACAATGAGCTCAACAACTGTCTGGCGCTGCATGCGATTGCGAACGTTGGTGGAAAGGAGCTGGGAGAGGCACTAAGCGCCGAGGTTCACAGGCTTCTGATATCACCGTGAGTGGCATGAGATGGGTTTGGTGGCCAAGCTGACATCGGATAGGGCTTCCAAGGCATTTGTGAAGAAGAAGGCTGCCCTTACCCTCCTGCGACTATACCGGAAACACCCTGCGATCGTACAGCACGAATGGGCGGAACGGATAATATCCCTCATGGACGACCCCGACATGGGCGTGGCGCTCTCGGTCACCTCTCTGGTTACGGCACTCGTTCAGGACAACACTGAGCAGTACAAGGGAAGTTATATCAAGGCAGCGAATAGGCTGAAGCGGATAGTAGTGGACAACGAGTGTGCCGAAGGCTACTTCTACTACAAGGTACCATGTCCATGGATACTGGTCAAGCTGCTCAAGTTGCTGCAGTACTACCCACCTCCAGGTACGTATCCTCTCCGACTACTGAAGACTCGCACTAACAGAAACAGAGGACTCACATATCCGGAAATTGATTCGCGAAGCGCTCCAAAAGATCATGGACTCAGCCCTCGAAATGCCCAAGAACGTACAGCAGAACAACGCGCAGAACGCCGTCCTCTTCGAAGCGATCAACCTCGTAATACACCTCGACACAGAGCAAGACCTGATGGTTCAAATATCACAACGGCTGGGCAAGTTCATCGCGTCTCGGGAAACCAACGTGCGGTATCTAGGGCTGGAGGCCATGACGCATCTGGCTGCTCGCTCGGAGAACCTCGACCCCATCAAGAAGCACCAAGCAATCATCATTGGATCGTTAAGAGACAGGGATATCAGTGTACGAAGACAGGGTCTGGACCTACTATACAGCATGTGTGATCCGACGAATGCGCAAGCGATCGTGAACGAACTCCTCCGATACCTACAATCTGCCGACTACGCGATACGGGAAGAGATGGTACTCAAGATTGCGATTCTTACCGAGAAGTACGCCACAGACGTTCAGTGGTATGTGGACATATCGCTGCGGCTGATCGCTATGGCTGGAGACCACGTTAGCGACGAAGTCTGGCAACGAGTTATCCAGATCACGACGAACAACGAAGAGCTACAAGTGTACGCCGCGCAAACGATCCTGCAGTACATCAAATCGGACTGCCACGAGACGCTTGTAAAGATTGGTGGATACCTGCTCGGAGAATTTGGCCACTTGATTGCGGATAGCAAAGGATGCAGCCCAATCGAGCAGTTCATGGCGTTGAGCGCAAAGATGCGAGGCTGCTCGTCAACCACACGGGCGATACTTCTATCGTGTTACGTCAAGTACGTGAACTTGTTCCCCGAGATCAAACCTCAGCTTCTTCAAGCCTTCCGCGCCTACAGCCACTCGCTCGACTCCGAACTCCAGCAAAGAGCATGCGAATACCTCACACTCGCCACCATGCCGACGGACGACCTACTGCGCACCGTATGCGACGAGATGCCTCCTTACCCAGAACGGACGTCAGCGCTGCTCTCGCGGTTACACCAGAAGCACGCCACTACTAGCGACAAGCGAACGTGGTTGGTTGGTGGCAAGGATGCAAATGCGGACCTCAAAGAATTTGGTCTTGCAAGGCAGAATACGTCTGCGGGTGTCAAGAGAAGCTTCACCGAACCCGTACCAAAGGATGCCAAGACTGGCGTAGCAAATGGCGCCAACGGTGTCGCAGCGATATCAAGTGATTTGGAGGGTCTGGATCTCAACATGGATCTGAGCAAGGCTTCCAAAGCACCAAATCTCGCAAGCGCAGCTCATCTCAGTCCTGATTGGGAGGTTGGCTACACTCGTCTCCTATTACGGTCGGAAGGCGTGCTCTACGAAGACCAGCAAATACAGATTGGTCTGCGAACAGAGTACCGCGGGCAGTTGGGCGCTCTCATCTTCTACTTCACAAACAAGTCACAGTTCTCCATGGGATCTTTCACCACGACACTCGACAACCGGTCTTCGGAAACACTGAAGACGGACATCAAGGGCTTACCCGACACCTCCATCGCGCCCGAAGGCCAAACACAACAGACCATCATGTTCGAATGCAAGAACGTCTTTATCGACCCTCCCACAATCCGTATATCCTACCTCGCCGGGGCCTTACAGGGTCTAACCCTCCAGCTCCCGGTCCTTCTACACAAGTACATGGAAGGCGCCGAGCTCAGCGCAGAAGACTTCTTCAAGCGTTGGAAGCAAATCGGCGGTGCCCCACGTGAACATCAAAGCATCTTTGGCCTGATCAACAAGAACAGAACGATGGACTCTGATTTCGTGCAAAAGGTGGTCAAGGGCTTCAAGTGGGGTATTGTGACTGGTGTGGATCCTAATGGCAAGAATATTGTCGGTGCGACGGTGTTGCACTCGAGTGAGGGCAAGTTTGGATGCTTGTTGAGGCTGGAGCCGAACTTTGAGACGCAGGTATGTTGATGTGTGTTGAAATGGGAGAAGAGAAAGCTAACAAATGATAGATGTACCGGATTACGATTCGTGCGACTGATGAGTCGGTTCCGCCTGTTCTCGTCAAGGCTATGCAAGATCGCCTCTCGCAGGGTATCGAGGGAATGGCTTAAGTCAAGAGACTTATACCTTTCCACCTCTGCTACCAACGCCACCATCACCACCAATATCCTTACATCATCACCTCCCTGATGTGTACACACGTGGAACCTTTTGTTCATATACTAATGTTTTTGTCTGGGAAACTTTGGACTGTTGCGAGAGAGGAAGAGCGAAAGAAGTATGTTTGATGGCTGGGTTTGGGCTGCATATGTAGCGTTCATTCTGAAGGACAAGGAGGAAATCATTGAGAAATGGCGCATACCCTTGTTTCTGGCTCATGTAGCATGATTACATATATATTGGAGCGTTTTTTTGTTTCGTGGTAACTGAGGTTTGGTGTGGAGTGATGATGATAATATGTGATGTCGTTTGCAGAACAGCGCTCAGTTAAATGTGTCGCTTCATCTAGGGAGAAGGTATGAAGATATCGGGGTCGTAATAGCACATGCATCATTCGCTCGTTCATGACCTTCAGCCCTTGTGCTGCGCAACTCGCAAAGGGCGCAGCTGCCGTTGATCCATGGTCACCCGACCATCGATACTCCCCTCCAATATCCTGCTGCCTTTACTCAGTCCTGTCGAAGAACGTTCCCAACATATACGACTTACAGTCTCCATTCGAAAAGTTATTCAACCGTAGCCTGAAGCAACATGGCTAGCGATTGGGTACAGAATCAAGAAGAGGGTTGGTTAGGCCGCCTCCTCGAGGGGGATTCTAGGGCTATTGCAAAGGATTCCACATTGTGGCAGCTCTACCGCATATTTGAGGACACAATGACTCGCAAAGCCCCGGCCAAGGACTCGGCGTCCAAAACAGCTTCTCTCGTCTCCTCTGAACCGAAAGCCTGGTATGACGTCATCGGAATATATCTCACCTCTGCAGAAAAGATCGCGGACGAAGATGCTCTGAAAGCACTGGTGGACTACATTGTGGAACTGGCAAGTTTGCCCAACGCTATCAACGAGAGTCATGAAACGGTCGTCATCGATCACATAGGCCACGCCGGGGCGTCGGTGCCTATTGAGCCAGGAGAACCTCTCGTGATGGGGTATGGAGGGAAGAGACTGTGGAGGGACTTGCCAGACTTGAGTATGGAAATAACAGAGCGCTTTCAAGGTAATAAATGCCCACTGTGTGCGGTAGTTGCTTTGCTCGTTGGCTTACTCGTCAACACAGGGCCTGAGCAGTACCTTTCAGATACGCCATCACCAGCGGACCTTGAAACTGCAAAGACACTGTGGAAGTACTTCAACACTTTCCTCGCCCTCCTAGCCACAAGCGCTAGCGCGCAGACAAATCCAAGTCTTGCAAATGGGATTCGCATGGCCCGCATGACCTTGGTGACAGCCCTTGAACATTCGCCAAACACACGCAGGGGCAAGAAGACTGATCTGCACATACCCGCTGCTGAGGCATGGTTCCGGATTGCGGGAGATGAGCTTGAAAAGCTTTGTGAAGCTGGGACGGAGACGTTGCCCCCGGGTGATCTTTGGGCCAGTCAGGGGGGCGGGGATGTTTGTGACAGTGCTAGATTGGAGTTTTGGAAGAGGAGAATGTCTGAGTTGGGGGCCAAGTATGGGGAAGACGTCGCAAAATAATGACAATGAACAATGTCAAAGCTCTAGGAGACGGAGGCAGCGTGGCGAATACATCACTGTAGTATGGAAGCTTTGATGCTCACATATCGAAGCGCGGCGGAGACAATGCACAGGCGGGCCATAGACAACGCCATCAAAGCTAATCAATATGACTACGTTTCATCATTACGTAGCCCCGGTAACTCGAATACAACCTGTATAGTACAAACAATACCTAAGCGGCAGGATCTAAAAATCCCTCCAGTGTCTCATAGTTCAACGGCCTGAACAACTCGTTGCTCAAATCCGCACCGCTACTTCCCAACAAGCCTTCAAAGTTCTCAAACGCAGCGTCGAAATTCAGCCAGTCCGGTGACTGCTCAGCGAATCCGAAGCCGGCGGGAGGTCCCGTCATAGGCGCACGATCTGCACGTTCGCTACTTGTGGGGTGTTGACCGGGTGTAGGAGCGCTTATCGGGTTGAGAAGACTGTTCATGGGCGAATTGGCGTGAGGATGATTTTGGTGTTGCTGGAGCCGAGGATCGATAGGTGTCTCCCCCATGTTCTGCGGCCATGGCTGCGACTGGTTTTGTGGTGGCATTTGGTTGTTATGTGCGTTTTGCGGTGCTGGCGGCTCCGTCTTCGGCTCGGTCGGTCGGGGTTCGGCTGGAACCGGTACCGGTGTGTTGACAGCGTTGGTGTTGCGCCCTGCTGCATTGCTAAGTACAGCTCGTCCGAGATCAGCTGTCGTGCCTGCAGACCACCACGAGTTTCGTAAACGATCGAGGAGGCGGACGCATTGCTTCAATTCTTCGGTAGCGCGGTTAACGTGCACCTTCAGGCGCCTAGAACGGAAGTGGCGATACACTACGCTGAGGGCTACACCGAGCGCGTAGGGTACGATCGGAAGCGGTGGGAGGAGCTCGGGAGATTCAGCGTTGAGAAGATGGATCACTCGTGTTGCGGAGAGACTCTGTCGGACGTAAGAGGGTGTTGACTTGACCGGCGCGTTAATGGAGAGGGATTTGTGGGAAGCCATGCACATGGTGTGATGGAAAAGCGATAGGAGACCTGAAAAGGTTAGCAAAGATAAAATTCCAGGATTTGAAGCCATTTACTCATGATAGGGCCATCGAGCTTGTCTTCACCATCTCCAACCATCTCTTCAAATCCTAAGAAGTCATCACCTTCCCAGCCTGTCTCTTCAGCAGCTCTGCCAGGCCTATAGTAGTCGATGACCTTGTCCAACATCTCGGAGATTTGAAGCCAAATCCCAAACGGGCTTGATCTCTTTTCTGGATCTTGAGGGAGCTGTCTCAAACTGTTGTCGCGATCGTGCATCAGCAAAGGTCTTCCGTTCATACAAGCGTTAATCTTATCCAGACTCCAGAGACACCAGAAGACATCCTCCAAATTGCCTTGGGATTCCGAACTTTGGTTTTTCCATTGATGTCCAAATTGGAGGCCAAAGGTATGCGCGTGATGGATGGCTTGTGCAAGGTGCATGGAAGCTTGCTCAGCGCCATCTGGACCTTCGCAATGAAGTGATATGAGAGCAAGCACTTGGATGAGCACGACGCGATTCTTCTCTAGCTTTGCTTCGATCCCAACAATGACGACATTGTAGAGCCTTTGAGAGAACTCGCGTGGATTGAGTGGCTGGGTCTCGTTACCCAAGTAAAGGTGCTTGGCGGCTGTTGCGTGTTTTGAAGCGACAATACAAATCGCTTGCATCAGAATTCGAGGTTCCCGACCATAGTTGTACTGCTCGTAGAACAGCTCCTTGTCCACAAGCGGGAGCAACGGATGGACGTAGCTGAAGTAGATCTCGAGAAGCGCAGTTTGGTTCATGCGAGAAGGGAGTATATCAACTCCGACCGCGTCTAGGTAGGTTAGGAGAGCCCTAGATACCTGAGCCTCCTGGTTGGAATGCGGACCTGTTTCTACAATCCGCGAAGCGCCTGAACCCACTTGCGACGATGTCTGTCTCTGATCTCTTTCTTCGATCCATTGTCCGATGGGAGGGTGACTGGGTGACTGGGCAGTCTTTCCACGCTCGGAGTGAACTTGCTCTCGCAGGACGGCTTCAGGATTGAGATAGCCCAAGAAGTTGGGTGGTGTTTGGACTGTGTGGTCCGAGGCCGGACTTTGCGGCGGCGGCATTGTGGATTGAGCATGGCCGTAGTCTCCACGCGCTCCCCTGGGATCATGATAATGACCGTTCGCAGCAGGGCCAGGACTGTCTGAGGATGTCGGATTGCTTCCGCCACCACTTTGGGGAACGCTGCCGCCACCGCCCGTGGCTCCCTCGTCGTCATCAAAAGTATGCGAGCACCTTTTCTAGTATAGCGTTAGAAGATATCCTTGATAGGTTTACGGTACTGCTGTAGCTTACTCTGCGCTTCTTGCATGATTCGCATGCGCGATGGACTCCTACGCGCAGCTGTTAGCTGCCTGCTGCTTGTTGTGTTGCGCACGGTCTATACGCACTTTTGCGCTTCCGGAAAAACTCGTTGTTCGCGGCAAATGTGATCATTGTCGACATGTCGGTGGCCTCTGAGCGCGCTTCGTTCGCGCAGGTCGTGTATCGCAGGTAAGAGACGCTTGCTCTCCGTAAGACAACGCGAGGTTGACGTTGCCAAGGTGGTGTTGCGCACACGTGATGACGGTTGCGCGCCTGCCGCCTCTCCGCATTTGCTGGCGTGCTGGCGCCTGTGGGTGGAGCCGAGGCGCTGGTTCATCCGCCAAAACCGTGAAACCGCAGGCATCACGAAACCTGCTCTACCGTTCGCATATTGCGGAGCAGCCCGGCTCGTCAATGTCGCTGACGCTAACCTGTACCCTGAAGCATACGCTGTGGTTTATCGTCAATATGCTAACAAGCAGAAGACGATGTAGCCCTCATCATGCGATTTCGCGGCGTACATCACAACGCACCTGGGCAGCAACAACGAGCGGAGCTCATCTCAATACGGTCTCGCACTGCGTCGCTCTCCGTCCAGCCCTCTCGTCCCGTCTCGCTCTATCACCAATACGGTTGCGCCTCCTCTCGTCGATAGTGCTGCTAATCAGACTCGCTCTAGTTAACTTGACGTATCCCCGCACCAAGTCACACGCACGAGTACGTCCGCCTCTCACCTTGTTCCAAGATTACATCCGAGAGTTCCCTCTCACCTCATTTGAATTGCAAAAGCTGTAGGCGGCGCGTTACAATGCGCCATCGCAGTATCTGTAGATGGCAACCGAGGCAGCCCTGGAGGGCGTCCCGCACCCGTTCTAATCTTAGGTACCTTTCTCGGGCCTTCATATACCATGCGCGGACCACGTACCTGGAGAAACCATGGTAATAGCATCTGAAAACCCTTACCGCACGCTTCATTAATATCAATCAGACAACATCGCAGGCCGCTAATTACCAGCGCGCGTTCCACGTAGTGCGAAATGGACATATGCACCAACAAACCAATTCGAGAACAGTACATCCGGGAGGGACTTACAGACGTTTCAAGGCTTGTCGAACTCGCATCATCGGAGCCTGGATACCTTCAATACAACCGAACGCATCCATATGCTCGGCGTAACCAGCATGTATCTGTCCGACGATGCTTTCATCAGATGGTCACCTCCAATCTGGTGTCATGTGTACGTCAAGTCGTTTTTTGCTCAGAGAGATTGCTCTGTCATTCAGCGTGACGGTATTGATCACAAACTCATCGGACTCCCAGCTATAAGTACATGGATGTAGAAGCTACTAATCCACCCGATTAATATCTAGTATGGTCGAGCCAGAAGCCGGTTTCCTGCGCCTTGCACGCGAGACTCGTCAGATGATTTACGATCACATCGTCAGCGACACCCCAGATCGGACTATCAGAGTGACACTGGTCAAGTCGACGCTGAATTCGAATGACAAGCTTCAGAAGGACAAGGCCCAGAAGGACAAGCCCCCGAAAGACAAGCTTCATGTCGAGAGTTGGGAAACTATCCTAAATCTTATTTGCACGCATTGGACCTTCGAAAACGAAGTACTCTCCTACCTGTACCAAAGCTTTACATTCGTATTGACGGACAGCGAACGTACCTGTCGCCCCATTGTTGCAGCTTTCTCTCGAGCCCTGACGCGTAAGAACAGAGTCCGTGTACGAAAGATTGCCATTCCTTTCTTTACCATTCGTAACCTTTTCGACCCCGCCCATTTCACTGATTCGTCTGTGCTTCAACGTTCGCAGGAACACCGTTCTAACATCATTGATAATACCCATCTCCACCCATACGTACTCAAAATCCTGGTTCCAAGCGATGATACACGGCTTCAGAAAGAACAAGCCAAGTTCCTCGAAGAACTCGTTTATGCGCTCCTCCTATTGAACCAAATGCCGGGTTTGGAGTGCCTCACACTCGGCGTCGACGTCCTTGAGTTCCTAACCGAAAGTATCCTCCGGACCGAAGGTATCTACCGGGGCGAGCCATCGGTGCCGACATCCGATCTTACTGTTCTCATTGATCAAGTCAGGCAAGGCAAACTGCATCGCTGGCATCGTTTGATCGATGTTCTGGGTGGAATCAGAGGCCTAGGTAAACTGCGCCACGTTCGACTGGAACTAGACTGGAGTAACTTCGTGCAGGACAAATATCAAAGAGCTGGTGTGACATTTGGACCACCATGGACGAAGGATGTCAAGGAAGAGATGGAGCTACGATTCAGCAAAATGGTCACTGCATGTATCACGAGCATGGTTGCGAGGACGGAGTATAAACGGCAGGAGGTATTGGATTTCCCCGGCATTAACGTTGTCTCGAAGATTGTCCAATGAGCTCTCGTACATCAACAATACACTGGGCGACCCGCATCACATGTATCTGTGGGGACGTCTCCCTCTATCTCAGTTCCAACCCTCCTCCCTCAACTTCTCCCTAACATTCATCAACGCCCTCCCCAGAAGATTCTGTCCCCACCGATACCGATTCCTCTCTGCATCCTTCTCCGCAAAGCCCACGCCCCAAATCCTATCATACGGACTCGCCTCCACCAATTCCCTCTCTCCAGTAGCCAACAACATGCCTCTCAGGTTCTCCGCGTCCTCGCTAACCGTAAATTTATGGTAATTGCCCTGCCTCACAATCTCCAGCTTTTCTGTCACCCAGTCAGCATCCTCTTCTAGAAGTACCGCGAAGAACGTGGAGTACATACGCTCATCCCAAACCTTCTCATCAAACCCCTTGACCTCTCGTCCCAGATCTTTATGCTCTTTCGGACTCGTAGTCTCCAGCATTTGTTTCGCGATCTTTTCATCGCCGAAACAGCGCGCTTTGTGCACCATCATCCACATCTCGGCGGTTACATAGGTTTCGTCGTTGATGGTGAACCTCGACCAGTACCATTGGCAGAGGTAGCCGTGGCCGTCGCGCGGCTTCCAGAAGAAGACTGGTTTGGCGGAAGGTGTGGATGGGGTAGAGGATGATTCGGACGGGTGTGCAATCGTTTTTGCTGACATATTTGATTTGTGGCGATGGTATTGGGGTAAAGGAGGAGCAGCGATGCTACGGTGAATCGTGGAACTGTTGGGCGAACTGAGGTGGATTGGGTAAGATGCTGTGTGTTGATGAGTTGAGAAACCGCAGGTGTTGGAACAGGCGCATTGTCTAAAGTACACGGATGTAGCGTTTCTAAATATCACTTCCTTTGGGGATGTACCTCAAGCATAGTATGGTCTTCCTAGGTACCATTGATGTATTGGGTGCTAAGCGAGATGTTGTACCATGGCTCGATGACAGTTGCGCCCTTTTGCTCCGCCCTTGTTACTGCGAGTTGCAATCTACAAATTATAACTTAGTACGATACTCATACCATTTTCTTTAGATTCCTTGGATGGGAACGTAGAATGACTAGGTCGCTCTGGCGGAGTCGCGCCGAGCTGGCTGCCTGACGAGGTAGACCCACATGCATGTAGTGTAACGAGGCTGTGTTGTGCCTTCCCGAGGTCCTGAGCTGCACCCCAACTCCTCAGCACTGAAGTCTCTTTGTCTCATTCTCTCTACGCTATTTTGCTCTCTGTAACCATCACATCATCTGCTTGTCCTCCTCTACATGTCTGTATGCGGCATTTGAAAGCTACACTTGTCCACCCGCGAAGATGGTCGAAGCTGCTGGAGAAAGATCCAGAGTTGTCAGCCTTATCGCATCTCCGAATCCTTCGAAAAGAAGACAGCTTTCACCAGAGCTATCTGCCGTTACAAAGGAGGAGCTATCACCAGCAACGGAAGAGCGACCTACGACCGCACATGGCAACGCCGAAAGAAGTCGATCTTCGCATGACTCAACAGGGTCCCTTGCGACTGGATTGGAAGTTTCTCCCGATTCAATATGTTCAGTGTGCCTCAACCTCGGAAATGAGGTCTGGGATTCTGGATATCGCAAAAGGCACAGTCTTGGAGAATATGAAGAACACTACATGCCGGCAGGAGAAGCTGCTATTGCCGCAAAGAAAGGTTGCCCGGGCTGCGAGATTATCGCTTGGGCACTCGAACCCTACATGGAACGAGTTCAAGACGGTGAACTTCACATTCATGTTCATTTTGACAATGCTGCATTGTTGGTTTCGGGCTATCTGCACTACTACAGCTGTGTGCCATCTAAGAAGAAATACAATATGTTGATTGACCTCAAGAGCGCACCTTTCGAAGGCATCGAGAGCGCCCCTCATCAATCAAACAGTAAGTATGATGCTGAACCCGTTTCAGAACCGACGCTACAGTTGTGCTGAAGCAATCAGATATTCCATGTCCATGGCGTTTCATCGAGCCAATCTCTATCGTCACTGGCCATACGGGTTCCTCAGCTGCTCTCAGAAAAGTGCAGAAGTGGTATCTCAAATGCCTATTAAATCACAAACGATGTAATCTGAACTCACGCTCGCGACTACCAACGAGGTTAATACAAATCCAAGGACCTACGAAAGTCAGGCTATATACCGGGGGTTTTGCTGATGCAGAGTACGCCTGTTTGAGCCATTGCTGGGGACGACAGCCTTTGATACAGACTACTACAGCAACTCTCAAGCAATATACTAACGACATTCCCTGGGGAGAATTGCCCAAGACATTTCAAGATGCTATCCAATTTGCACACGGTATCGGGTTCAGATATCTGTGGATTGACTCGCTGTGTGAGTTTTTCCTGTTGTTTTGTGCTGAGAAGTCTATCACAACTCATTAATTGTGACTCAGGTATCATTCAAGACTCTATCGATGATTGGCGCCACGAAGGAAGTCGAATGTCGCGCATTTTTGCAAACGCATCCTTGACGTTGGCAGCTACGTGGTCAGCCAACCCTCGTCAAGGTTGTTTTGCGACGCTCGATGAGCGATATACATCGCGTACAAAGACGTTTAAGAACGGCGACCGTAATACATATCAACTTTACTGTCGCAATGTGCTGCCCGAAGGGGAGGCTCCGCTCTTAGACCGAGGTTGGGTCTTTCAAGAGCGGATCTTGTCTAGAAGAATTGTTCACTTCATGGCGGCGGAGCTATGGTGGGAATGTCGGGAGTGTTTCGATTGCGAATGTGGTAGTCTTCAACACAGCAATTCCCATATGAACCAAAAATGCGCGTTCGACATACAAATGTTCTCATTGCCCAAGAGTATCGAATGCTCGTACTGCGATGACGAAGAGCGACGAGCCAGTCACGACTCCTACGATACTACGTCATTATCACACGCGATAAGGTGTTCCTCCAATAAGGCACGTCGCAAACTTCAGATCCAGGCGATCGAACAGAGATGGGAGGAGTTGGTGACCACATACTCGTCAAAGTCGCTCACATACCAAGACGACATCTTCCCTGCGATACAAGCACTGGCTAAGCTCGTTCCCCCAGAGATGGGTAGATATCTAGCAGGGCATTGGGAAAGCTTTATGATCTCGAGCCTCGGCTGGCTCGCTCGCGCGCCAGCCCAAAATAGGACTATGAAATGGCGCGCTCCGTCCTGGTCATGGGCTGCCACCCACGGGGAAGTGTACTGGCCCATTAAAATCGATTTTCCATTGGAGGCATCTGCTACTCTTCTCAGCGCCCTTACAGTGCCTATAGGCGATGATCCTATGGGTCAAATATCCCATGGGTTCATCGTCTTACGGGGAAAACTCGTGGCCGGGGAGATACAATCACCAAGCCGTGCTTCCGACTACGGCCTCATGCTAGAAGGGAAACCTTTTGACAAAATCGATCACTACACAGTCTATTGGGACAGGATCTGTCGTCGCGAGGTCGGTAAGGGAGTCTTCGCGCTCCGGCTTTTCGAATTTAGGAACTCATCCCATGTATACCAATTTTGGCTCATCCTGGAGGCCGTGGAAAGTAGCGAACGTCAATATGAGCGGATTGGCTTGCTTATTACAGATAGTTCCTTCTCTGGGCGATACTCAAGCGTAGAGATCGAGATGCAGGTGAAAATAATTTGAACGCGTTGCGGCAAACTGGCAAGGATCACCACTGTTCTTTCAGGACCTCATGGTATACTGGAAGAGGGCTTCAACAGACTTGGATACCGGTTTGATGATACCCACACTTGCTCATGTACCCATCTTGATAGATATTAAGCTTCCTTACTGTCACATACGTGACAAGAGATCCAACCCCTCACATCTTCCCAGAACACTTTGTACGAGTATAATCTCTGGAGCTTCACACATTGACTTCCGACTAGATGTCTGTGTAGGATACGCGCACTAGCGGTCTTGCAACCTAACAACGCAAGTTCTGAGTTTTGAGGATTTGAAGAGGCGCTTGTGGAAGGTAGAATGGAACATTTCCTCCAAGATTCTTCTAAAGTAGAAGCTCATAGTATGCACCTCCATCTTGCGCGTCGTCACCAGAGCACGAATCAACTGCTCGAATGAGATATCTTCCGCGCTTTACACATTCCCTTCCCATACTGCTCTTGCGCATCACCCTCCCTCAGCTCTCCCCCCTCGTCTCCTTCTCCACAACAACCGCATCCTTCTTCTGCGGCCTCTCCCCAAAAATCTGACTCCCCACCCTAACCTCATCACTCCCCATTTTGATCGCCCCCTCAAAGTCCGCACTCATCCCCATACTCAACTCCAACTGTCCCTCTTCCCACCCCAACTCCTTAACCACCTGATCCCTAACCTCCTTCAGCTTAACAAAATCCTCGTTTTCGGTCTCGGGCGTCGTGGCTTGACTGCGCGCAATGGCGCCGATGGTCATGAGGCCGTGGAGGAGGAGATGCGGACATTTTTCTATGATGTGCCGGCATAGTGCGAGTGTGTCGGAGGGTTCGACGCCGGATTTGTTTTCTTCGCCGGAGGTGTTGACCTGGACTTTCACGCGCAGTTTCTCTTCCACTTTATCATCTGATTCTTTCTCAACCAACGCCCTCCTCCCCTTCTCTAGCTCATTCGCCTTCTTCTCACTGTCCACACTACTCACACACCACAGATTCGGCACTTGTTCAGCCAGCTGCTTGCACTTGTTCGATTGCAGACCGCCGATCATGTGCCATTTTATGGAGCGGGGCAGGATCTTGTGCTTCTCGAGGAGTTCTTGGACGTAGTTTTCGCCGAAGTGCGTTTGTAGCGGTGATTGCGAGGAGGATGGGGAGGAGGTGGACGGCTTGTGCAGCGCGAGGATGTCGTTTGCGGGTTTGAGTTTGGAAACGGCGATGAGGCGGACCTGGAGTGTCGCGTGTTAGCAGGCGGGCTTTGGGGGGATTGGAGAGATGGGTGGGCGTTACTTCTTTGCTGCCTTGGCGGGCGGCGTTGATGCGCGAGGTTATGCTCGCGATGTTCTCGGTGAGCTGCTTCGCGCGTTGGGGGTTTATGTGCATGTCTTCGGCCATGGTTGATGCAGGGCTATGATGGTGTTCGCGTGTTCAGCCCTGCGACTCGCTTGGATGAAGACGTCAGATCGGTGTTACTGCAAAGTGCCGTGTTATCTCCGTTGCATGCACGAGTCATCACTTTTGCAGGCAAGTATAGGTAAACCAAAGGCTTGACGATCGATTAACGTACTTCTAGGCGACGATGCAAAGATAGAATTGATGCTAAGGAGCCGCTAGGACAGGCTGCGAAGTCTGCCAGGACTCGCTGACCCGCTGCAACCATTTCTCGCTCCCACCAAAGGCAGGGTCCACCAACAAGTCGT
This sequence comes from Alternaria viburni, assembly GCF_023758015.1. Lineage (NCBI taxonomy): Eukaryota > Fungi > Ascomycota > Dothideomycetes > Pleosporales > Pleosporaceae > Alternaria > Alternaria viburni. The sequence continues at coordinate 208,475 of NW_026055774.1, forward strand.
GATCGGTACCTGGGAGCACTTCATTTTTGTAATCATAGCTTTGGCTTGGTACCCAGATCGCGTTGAACCAATCCCGGCCTTTATCGCCGACCAGTTGGTCTTGTTCTGCGTGCATGCAGTCGATGTCCCAGACCCGTCTGTTTCCTGCCAGTCGATCATCTTCGCCAATGGTCTTGGACAGCAGCTGTACTGCGTCGTCGAGATCTTCCCATTCGACTATGGGGGTACTCCATGGAACAGAGCGTCTCAAGAACATCTGTGTGTCCATTGAGACGCCGTCCACAGACTCTGCGAAAACGAACTTGGTAATGTGGTTTCGCAGGTCATCCACGACTTTTGGATCGTCAAGTGCGACATCGTAGAGAGTGTCGTGGGGGCTACCATTTGGCTCTCTAGGCTCAGTTGTTTCGGACGCTGCAAGAGCGACTGGGCCTGCAGTAGGGCTTGAGCGCGACAATGAAGTGGATATTCCTTGAACGAGGGTGCCGCTCAAGCCAACCAGCGGAACGACATTCTGATTGATGAATCTGGCGACGGGGCCCATTTTCCCTATTAGAGACGCGGGAAGAAGCCCAGTAGCCTGTAGATGCGTCATCTTCGTGTGGGAGTAGTGTACCCATGGAGCGAAGAAACAGACGTATGGATGACTGGGATTCAGCAGGTGTGGATAGGCGAGGATAAGGTTCACGAGGTAGATGTCACCCCCACTGTGACTAGCAACCGAGACATGCTCGATATTCAAATGCGCCAGGAGTTGGGGAACCATTTCTACGTGGATGAGTTAGCCGCCTTAATGGAAGAACATGTTTACCAACCGAGCCAGGTCTGAATCCGCTTTTCAGGCGTCACAGCATCACTCCCACCAACACCGGGACGGTCCGGATGGATGATTCGGACATGATGCTTCTTTGCTAATTGATCTAAAGGGGAGTAAGACAGGCGCTGCCCAAACATAGCTCCACAGAACAAGACGACTGCGTTGCTGTCGGCGTCGCCAAAGTCGGAGTAAGACACATGATAGGGTTTGGATCGGTCGGCATCTGGGTTGGCGGGAAGCACAAAACTGCGGTGGAACCTTCGATCGCAGATGAATTCAAGCGCGCCCATGGTTGGGGATAAGAAGAGCTTGTTTGTAGGGATTGTTGAGGTGAGTACGTTCGATCCTTCCAATGTACCTCCAGCCCATCAGCTGCCAAGCATGGGTATGTTAGGCAACCAGACACGCGGCAGGAGGCTGCAGGTGCTATTGGATGTCAAGGGACAAATCCCACTTCTGCGTACGTCCTGTAATCGCAATCCACACCAGAGGTGCCGCGATTTGGTGTAACATGTTGAGACATAGCCTATAATCTTTTGATTGTTGAAGACGGTAGGTGAGGAATTCAATCGCTCGGGCACAGGACTGAAGCTTCGTCATGCGGAAGGATGAGGTGAAAACACCAATTCTCAGAGAAAACGAATGTCGAAAAGCGAGTCGAGTGTATTCTGCAGATGCCAGAGATTCAGCTGCGATGGAATCTGGCGACGTCGAAGGCTCGCTGCAGCACGAAGAAGGGCATCCCCGGAGCAAGCCTCATCACATCCGGCTCGTCGCCCCACATGGCAAGTAACGTGCCGCAGAACCGCCTGCGCGTCTTGCCCTCCACACCCCATCAAAGACCAACCCCAGATTTGATCTAGTAAACAAGACACAATGCACTCAAGTGTCTACTTAGAGCATAGAGACGCCCGGCTAAGGCACCTAGTACCTGCAGGAGGTGCCGGAGTAATACTTCAGACAGATTGCTTTATATGGCCAAGCCCCCGTTTAACCCCGGATACACCCATGACGCCAGTGATGATTAATATCAGGGCGAACTTCTAGAAATGAAGGTGCATGCGGTTTGGAGGGGCGCTCTTGGATTGCAATGTATAAAGATGTGGGTGCTGTAGGTTGGACAGTTGCTGGCGCGGTTGCTCTTTCCCACTCCAGTACTTCTTAGCCTACTTCACCATGAAGTATCTTCCAGTCGCTCTCGCCGCTGCTGCACGAACTGTGCTTGCGCACCCAGGCTCTCCACATCCAGATGCGCAAGGAAGGTACACGATTGAGGCCGAGGGAATCAGGGCGCAATTCATTCCCTATGCTGCTACACTCACCAACCTTTTCGTCAAAGGTAGAATGCACTTATCATGCTAGATGGTATCTACTAATAAAACCCAGACCCGGCAGGCCAGGAGCTAGACATCGTCCTAGGTTATGACAACACGTCCTACTACCGTAAGCTGCTGTCGCGCATTCATCGCACACCGGCTAACAATCTCCAGCCGTCGACCCGGGACATCCCGTCTACAATGCCATCCCAGGCCGATATGTCAACCGCATTGGCAACGGCGAATACTCCATTGACAACGTCACGTACCACACTGAGAAGAACGATGGCCCAAACACCCTCCACAGCGGTACAAACAACTGGTCTTTCAGAATGTGGAACGTCAGCGCCGTGACCAATTCGTCCATCACCTTCTCCATCAGCGATGCTTCCAACTCCTCGCTGGGTATGATTGGCCGTGTGGATGCGAGCGTCACGTACTCGGTCTCGAAGAACAAGTGGCACATCTCCATGGATGCCACATCCCCCGAGGCCAAGACGCCGCTCATGCTGACGCAGCATACTTACTTCCAGCTCGATGCCTTCAAACGCCCCGACAACCGCACTGTCTGGAACCACACTGTGTACATGCCCGAGGCCAAGCGTGCGCTCGTCGCCGATGCAAACGCTCTTCCCACCGGCGAGATTGCGCAAATCCCCGCCGGAGCCATTGATGATTGTGAGTAATCTCTCTATGAACCTGATATGGGTTGATATTGATTTGATTAGTCTGGTCCGCACCGCATGAACTTGGGTTTGCATCAGGCAACGAAGAATTCGAGAACCACTGCGGAAACGGATGCCACGGCTACAACGGCGCCTGGGCATTCAACGAGGCCAGGAACAAGAGCGCAGCTGTGCTCACGCTATCGAGCGCATACAGTGGCATCGAGGCCAAGTTGACGACGAACCAAGACGCCGTTGTCCTCTACACGTGCAATTGGAACGACGGAAAGAGCGAGTTCAAGAGCACGCAGGGTGTTGTTGGCCAAGACAAATTCATCCCGCGCGACGGGTGCATCGCTATTGAGGCCCAAGACTACGTTGATGGCATCAACCAGTAAGTCGATGATGACGTCGTTTCAGGCACAAGCTAATATTGTTGAACAGTCCGGAGTGGGGTCGGCTGGACAAGCAGATCTCGGGCCCTGGAGACAAATACCACTGGGAGTCGTCGTGGGAATTTGGAACGATCTGACATGAGGCGGTAGCGGCCTCTGAAGGGGCGCGAGGGTGGTGAGGCTAGCAGTGGACACGGCGTAGGACGGGAGGTAGTAAGCAACATGTTATGCAACCCCATTGACCAAGTGTCAATGTCTGGAGCCCCGCATTTGGGCGGGGTGCAGTGCTCGCGTGTCGCCCAACGTCTGCTTGGTAGCGAACAGCACAGTGTTTGAGGGCGAATTTCGAGTGTTTGTTGACAACGAAGTGGTGATGTTGGTGGTCGGCGACTGCGGGCGGGAATAGCAGACTGGGACAAGGCCCAAGGTTGGTTCCTGGTATTGGTATCGTGGCGGCGCGGGCTAAGCGGCACAAGCTCCAGGACCTAGCTGCTGCATGCCATGGCTGCATATAGGCCCAGATGTCGCCAGCACGCAGCCTGTTTGCTCTCCCATCGTGCACCCTCGTCACTACTCGACTCTGTGAATGATGGTGAAGGCATGCTGAGCTGACATGATCGACGGCTGCTCCTGACGCCTGATTGCCTTTTCCATCGCCCCGCCCATTCGGCCCTAAGCTTCCTACATACGCAACATTCATTTGCGATCGACAGTCCGCTGCGTAGCTGCCAAGCAACGACATCATCCAGGAATCGTCGACTCCAGGGCGCCATCACTCCAGGGTTGCTCGTCGACACCCACTCCCCACTGCACTTGCCTCTGCCTGCCTCGCCCATGCGCCCCTTTTGTCGATCGCGACTACTCTGTCTATCTAATCGCATCTCGTGAGGCGCGTTGGAAAGGGCCACCCACGGCCAGTCCCCAGCATCGATGTCCTTGTGACACCGGCTATCTTGCACCGGACACGCCCACCACCTCTCCCTCGCTAGCCGTCGCGATAACGACCTGATCCCTGCCCGCACAGACTGCGTCACTGGCACTTGGGCATCCACGGCCCGCCCTCCTGCGAGCCCGGCGCGATCCGCTTTCACCATCGATAATCCAATTCCTCCATCCATCCTTCCACCCGCACCATGGGCAACTCGCAGGGCAAAGAGGCCACGCCGGAGCGGAGAGGCCACGCCCGCCGCTCAAGCGCCCACCAGCCCACGTCGCCCTCGACTGCCGGGCCCGCCGCATCCACACACGACAGGCCGGGGAACAGTCCCTATGGCAACTCGCGGAGAGACAGAGGCAGCAGACCGGACCTATCTTTCCTCGGCATCCGCACCGGCGACAATGCCGAACGCGACCCCGCCCTCGAACCGCGCCGGGAGACAAAGGCGGAGCGCGAGGCCCGCAAGCTGGAGAAGGACCGCATCCTGAGGGCCCAGGAGCGCGAGAGGAGTTTGAAGGAGGAAGGCGTTGACGGAGGATACCTGGTCACACTCGGGGTATACACGGGACCAGAGGACTTTAGCAAGCCCACGGTGCGGCAGCTACAGGTATGCCTACATAATGATACGAGAATTAACACGAGAACCAAACTCACACATGCTAGATTGAGCGACGACTCGCTCCCTTCTGGCGGGGTCTCGATGACCACGAAGATACTTGGACTGAGCACCAGCTCGTCGAAGTCGTCAACGGCCGCCCGCTGCCCGCCGCAGATGACATCCCTCCCGAAGAGCCGCCTCGAGTCACCACGAACAACCACCTCAGTACGGCATGGAACCCGCGCAGCTCGGAGCCCAGTCTCAACAAGCTTACGGTGCCCATGGGCGCTCGCTCCATGTCCCAAGAGCCAGAGCGCGGAGGTGGTCTCTCCCCATCAAATCCCACCTTCTCCCTCCCCTCGCCTGGCTCTCCGATCGCGAACAACTCCTCGTCCTCGCCATTCTTCCGTGGCCGCGCCAAAACACTTGCCTCTCTCGCGACCGGTTCCCGCAATGCTTCGCAGTCTGACATGGCCCCGCAAGAACTACACCTCCCCAAAGACCCGTACGTTAATGGCCAACGGGTTGAGGCTTTTCTCTACAAGAACGCCTCCGAGTGCCCCATCTGCTTCATGTACTATCCGCCACATTTGAACAAGACGCGTTGCTGCGATCAGCCCATCTGCTCAGAGTGCTTCGTCCAGATCAAGAGACCCGATCCGCATCCACCAGAGCACCACGGAGAACCAGGCGCTGAGGGTGCGCAATCTGCTGAACCGGAGGAAGAGGTCCAGCTAGTCTCGGAAGCAGCTGCCTGCCCATACTGCACACAAACCGAGTTTGGAGTGACCTACGAGCCGCCGCCTTTTAGGAGAGGGCTCGTCTACAATGGCCAGGGTCATAACGGCATGGGTAGCGCGACGTCGGCAATGTCATCCACCTCGTCCTTGAATTCGCCTACTGCGGCCGGCCCTGGTAGAAGAAGGGCGACGTCACTGGCGGTCACAGACAAGACTGTGATAACAACCGACATGGTGCGGCCTGATTGGGCCAAGAAGCTGGCAGACGCGAAATCACACGCTTTGCGAAGGGCTGCCGCGGCCACTGCGCTACACAATGCCGCATACATGATGGGAAACCTTCCACAGGGAGAGAGCCGATTCGGCCTTGGAAGACGAAGGCGAATCTTCACTACCGACAGCGCTGGTAGCAGTGGACACGGAACACCCAGGCGTGAAGGTGAAAGCTCGTCCGGTCAACCAGGAAACTCGGGCGACCTATACCCCAGCCGAATAAGCTCTAGGAGAGGGAACAGGATTGACGACCTCGAGGAGCTTATGATGATGGAAGCAATACGCCTGAGTCTGGCAGCCGAGGAAGATCGCAAGAAGAGGGAAGAGAAGGACGCCGCCAAAGAAGCCAAGAAGGAGGGTAAGAAGAAGGCCAAGGAAATCAAGAAAGTTGCCAAAGCCCAACGGAATATCGGCAGTGGCTTCCACCCCATCGAGATTGACGGCATCGACGAAACGGAAGCGGGTAGCTCTTCGGCGGCTGGGAAAGGAAAGGGAGTTGATCGGTCTGGTGGCGCCGGTGGCTTCAATCCCATGTCAGAACCGACGTCGACTTTGAACACGCCGGCTACCAAGGACGACCCGCAGAAGCATCTTGAAGTCAGTCGCGCACAGATTCAGCGGGAGAAATCTGACACCAGCAATCCGGCTCCTTCTCATCTCGAGCGCAATAAATCCAACGCCTCCTCGTCCTCGTCGTCGTTCGCCGACTCATTCCAAAACTCACTACAACAGCAAGAGAACCAAAACCTCGCACCTGGCTCTTCTTACGTGCCTAGTTCAAACGCATCAGGCATCAGCTTAGCCCAGGGCGACACCGATACTCCTCCACAGGATTCGAATAGCACGGAGCCAATGTTCAACTTCCAAAGTCTCACAAAGGCGATCACCCCCGAAGACGACAACAAGAATGAGAACAAGCCTCAATATATCGAGGACGTGGGCGAGACGCATACCGAAGAGAAAGCTACAACTGCGAACGGCAAAGCGCCTGAAGCTTCAACAGCTGTAGAAAGCCAGACCTCTGACCCGCTAGCTGAGAGCACAGTGACGCTCAGGCCAAGTGAAGAGACACCAAAGACGCAGGACGCCCACTCCAACGACGATGACGAAATCAGCCCTGCGCCACCCATCCAACTCGTCTCAGACGACCACTCCCCCTCACACTTCGACCAGAAGCACCTCGGCGAAGTAAGCATGATGCACGAGTTGAACCACCAAGCCACGCAGTGAAACCCTTCATCACAACAACATGACCAGTTTTCCTTTGTCTCGAACTTCACATCAACATGCATTCGAATCGGTGTTTATCAATCAACTCAAACAAACGGCGCAAACGGGGGAACATGGGAGTTGAACAATCGCTACAGGATCTTAGTGTCTATTCTGTGTTTCGGTATCTCTCTCGGGTTCCGTGGGTTCATCGGGGCGCGTGGGAAGGTCTTTTTACTTTTCTGGTATGAAATTGCTGGGGATCATTCGGATGGGCAAGTGAAAGCCTGTCTGTTGAGCTAGATGTCATGGAGAGAGAATGCATTTTATCACAAGATCATCTTGAGTGGTGTATTTTGAGCATGTACTGTGGAGTGAAACATGTAGTTTGATTGGGGGTATTCATATCAAATATAAAGAACAAAGCAAAGCTCAAACTAACTCCTTGCACCACGACCTGCGCGTGCAGTTTCCCTTTGTTCCCCTTCCAGCCCACAACATCTTTCCTGCTGTCCATCATCGTCATGCTTCCTTCACACCTTGACTAAATAACGGCCTGTAAGAGCCTAGCCTTTAAAGTGGTATTACCCTAGTATGCAAGCCGTGAAGCACGAAACGTTGTCTGAGCTTAACAAATCCACAATTTCTAGGGCTTTTGGAAGGCTCGGCTCTAGGAATTGTGGATTTGTTAAATTCAGACATCGTGTCGTTTTGCTGTGACGGGTCGTATACTAGGGTAACAACAGTTTAATGGCTGGGTCCTTGGAACAGTTATGTGTGCCGTTACGGTACGTGGTTGTGAGGCTGGGTCGGGGATAGAGCAGCGATGGGTGCTTAGCTGTTCTGTGGGAGCTGTATGTAGTTGTGTGGTTGTGTTGGTGTTTCGGCGGTGCGACAACCGGGTTGAACGGGAGAAGATGAAGCCATGCGCCGTACTCCCATAATCCAATAAACGCCGTTGGTATCATGCCATGCCATGCCATCGTATAACCCGTCATCCCAAGTCGTGAAGTCGTTAATGTTCCCTCTTTTTCCCATCATCTCAGTAGACCAACGCTGTGATGTCCCTCACACTCAAATGCTGCAACGCAGCGCTACTCTGGCCTCCCAACCTCGTGAAATAAAGCGAGGCCAAATCCATAGTTGTACGTAGCATGGCTGTCGGCTTGCCAGGGTGGTAGAGATCGAGCAGGGTGAGGGCCCAACAGGCGATTTGGATGATGAGCAGGGACGCTATGCAGAGGCGGAAGGAGGAGTCTTTGCCCATTGTGTGTGCGGGTGGTTTGGTTGTCTTGTGAGGTATCGTAGTGGAGTGTCGGTGAATTTTCGTAGTGGCGGGATGGAGTAAGTAGTGGAATGCGGGGTTCCCAATTTCTTTGTTGCGTATATCCGTGACGGCCGTTCGTTTCGTGATAGTTGATTATCGTGAAGCTCGGATGCTCAATCTTCTTGCCCCAAAACAACAAAGCGAAGAAATGAAGGGTATCAAATGCGAAGAAAAGCCAAATGTATGATTGATGAACAATGCGATATTGAAGCCTGTCTTAAGTGTAGCGAACGATGGGAAAAAATAAACGAGGCTGGGTCCTTGCTGTTTATTGTTGATCTGTTGACGGCGGGTGAAAAAGAGTCGGTGTGGTGAGTTGGCATACCGCGTGCATGCAAACCAAACCCACTAGGTTAAGATACCCCAATCTTAGTCTAGGACAAAATGAAATTGTGGAAAGACCTCGACGGTAATGTCAACAAAGAGGAAGAAGAAGCGACAAAAGTGGTCTGTCCGTCACGTCTTCCTACATCGTCACGCGTCGCGCGTTCACACCACCACTCTCCTTGTCCAAAACCCCAAGTCAATGGCAACAACAGCAGGAGACCGTCTCGTGAAAATCATCCGTGAATGTCGGTGTGTCGCCGTGCGTGATCTGCTCGGTTGAAGATAGCTCACTTCCTTCCCATCGGGCCTCCTGTCAACATGCAAGAACCCCACAGAAACTAGCCTGCAAGGGGTTAAGACCGAGAGCAGACAGGTGCATGTGAGCCGTCCGCAACCTCGCTGGCAACAATACGCGTGGGGCTCTAAGACCCTTTGCGCAAGGTTGTGCGCGGGCTGCGGGTGTTTATCCGGGTTGCGAGGGTTGGTTGGGTGTGGGTTGGTGGTAGGTGTGTCTGTAGGTGGTAGGTGTTGAGGGTATGTGGGCGGAGCGGAGGTTTGTAGGCGCGCGTATGTGCAGTGTCTTTTTTCTTTGCTGGGGTCTTCGGATTGATTTGCGGAACTTGCGGACTTTCACATGCGAAGATCGTGCAGGGCGTTAGGTAGTTGCACATCGCACTTGGAGAAATGCGCCTCTCCCGCCCTTTCGATTCTTTTTCTGGACGTCATTTTCGCCGATGGGACACTTTTGTTGTTGCCTTGGCGGCGTAGTTGCCCGGCCGCGTAAGTAGTGCTGTCCTACCTGCATCACCATCGTGCCATCAACAATATCGGCCCGCGAGGTGATATAGCCAGGCAACATTCTACCGAACCGTCGCCGTCGTAACACACAATCTACGGACAAAGAAGAGGTCAAGCCTTAACAAGGTATACTGGAGGAACAACAAGATTTAACCACTCGAGCGAATTGCACACCAGCACCGAGTTCGGTAAACAACCCATCCCATCACAGCTGCGCGCGGCAGCTATTTACAGTACAAGCAAACGATACGGGTCTTACGTGCGAAGCTTTCTGCAAGGAACCGTGCTGGAGGCTTAGATGGATGACATAAACTTCACCACCTGGGCATGTCCCCACTATCCGCGGTTGGTCGTATCCGCGCGCTTGGTTACCGAGGACACCTATCAGAGCGAACCTGAGTTCATGCCATGATGACGACGACGCAGTCTACATTCTTCCTTTCATCCATTATAGTTCTGGCATTCGCATCCGGACGAAGCATATCCGCGGTCGTGTAACCAACCGATCGGACCTCAGTTCAAGGCGCCTGCAATAGAAAGTTCGATGCGTCTGCAATACAGAGTGCCGCGCGTCGTGAGCCCATCGTCAAGGCGGTATCTCATCGTATGAGTAGAGGTGTAGATGTGAAGGCTGACGAATGATCTCACGGGGCGTAAGTGATGGTGATGGCGCTTGGTCCCAAACTGACGGTTCATTGTCCCAAAGCGGTACTAGGGAACTGCTAATCTAGGCCGCGATGATGTGGTTTGGTGGAGCAGATAGATGCGAAAGTAAGTGCCTCGCGGAAAGCCTTAGACGTAAGTGTCATGCTGTGCGAGGGCTCCTTGTCTACTCACGATTAGGCAGATGTATTTGGATGGTGTTGAGTCGGGGCGGAGTGAAGGGCGACGTGTATATGAAAGAGTGATTGTTCGGGGTGAAGGTGCAATGCTAGAGCGTGGGACAACGAGTTTGGAGCAAAAGAGTGATTGACGGCAAAGGTGAGTGAAAAACGGGGTTCCCAATTCTTCTCATCATCAAACTAGTAACTTCCAGATGAGGTGAGACCCTATCGTGGTTTGCCTTGTTTGATTAGCGCTGGGTCGGCTGGTGCAACTCTACACTGTACTTGTTTGCTCATCGCACGGGTGCTACCCACAAGCCAAGCCTATACATCAACTTGGTTATACGGTCTCACAAGTATCTCCTTCTTCCGTGTTGTGTCTGACCATTGCGCAGTCATTTCATGTCGACAGCAGACATTGCAATAGAACTACAGCCTTTCCGTACAGACATGGCTCGCGGCGATACTACCACACGAACGTATCGCGATGATGAGAACGATGCTGTCAGTCAAATGTCTAGTCCGATGAGTCTGGAGGAGCTAGAGCTTCAGCGGCAAGTACATCGACGTACTGCATCGCAGCATTGGTGGAAGAGATTGAACTGGTGCGGGTTATTATCGCGTCGACCTGGTGAAACCGAAGCCCACCGAAAGCAACGGAGAAGACGTTGTGTTCTTTGGTTCGGGATCATTGTTGTTATCTTGACCATCTTCGGTGCTATTGCTGGAGGGTAAGGCGATCCAGTCAGTCGCGAAGTGGGACTAACATACATCAGTGTTTATATCACATTCGTGTCTATACTGCTAAAGCGGCTCGCTCCTTCCCTCAAGAACAGTGGCCTCCAGCACATCGTCGATACCTGGCAAGAGCCGCAAGCAGCCAAGGCATTCCAATTCGACTGGAGAGATGACTTCAGTCGTGACATTGTACCCAAGAGCTGCCACTCCCACAACGATTACTGGCGCTCTGTTCCCCTCTATGCTGCCCTCGCCGCGGGATGTACCAGCATCGAAGCAGACATCTGGTTAACAGAAGATGGCGAACTGCGAGTCAGTCATTCTTGGGAGTCCACGACCAGCGACCGAACGCTGGAAAGCTTATACATCGACCCACTTGTGAACATCCTCGAACAGCGAAACGCCACAACAGCCTCAGAGCCAGACAAAAAGACCGGCGTCTTCGACATGACTCCAAGCGTAACCACCGTCCTGCTCATAGACTTCAAATCCGACCCGGCAGCAACATGGCCAATCCTCCTCTCGCAACTCGGTCCCCTCCGTTCCAAAGACTGGTTAACATACCACGACGGCTCGGTGCTCCACACAGGCCCCATTACCATTGTCGGCACGGGAAACGCCCCGTTCGACCTCATCCAGTCCATGACAAACCGGTACATCTTCCTCGACGCCCCGCTACTCTATGTCTCGGATGCGAAGTACAACACTACGAATTCTTACTACGCATCCGCCGCCCTCAGCGACGCAGTAGGCAAGCTCTGGTTCGCAAGTATGTCGTCAAAACAGGTTGGAACAGTCAAGCAGCAGGTCGAAGCAGCGGAGGCGAAGGGGTTGAAGAGTCGGTACTGGGGTACTCCGAACTGGCCGATTGGCAAGAGGGATGAGATTTGGGAGACGTTGATGGGGTTGGGTGTCGGGGCGCTGAATGTGGATGATTTGGTCAGTGCGACGATGTGGAATTGGGGGTTTTGTGTTGTGGCTGGTATTGCGCTTTGCGGGAATAGCTAGATAGACTCTCGTTGTGGGACTACTTGAATCATTGATGCGACTCATAAATGGGTCCGTGTATAGTTTGGAGATCTTTGAAGAGCACCCGGGATGTTTGTGCAATGCTGTGTTCAGTGCTGTTACGGGATCAACACAACGTCATGGCAGTGTTGATCAATGGCTGAAACTCGTGGATGTCGCACCCGTAAAATCGACGTCATCGTGAAGGCCCCCATTCGTCGTATCGATCGTGAAGGTAAACACAAACTCTGGAGCCCTAACATGTTAGCATCAACGACGGTTCTGTTTGGACCCTGGCTGTGGGGACATCTAGTGGTTGATCATAAGAAGCTTCGCCGCGGATCCGCAACAGCTAAGAATAGCCCCATTCCGTCTCGCGTTTGCCGGACAGCTGTCAGTATCGCAGTAGACACGCTGGTACAAATGCCATCATCATCGTCGACTCCTGAGAAGAAAGGCTCATCTCACCGCCACAGGGTTCGCAGCCATTCAACGGCCAAATGTGCCTGACATGTGTGATGCGTGTGGCTGAAACATTGCTGGGCAGGCACGATGCAAGCCTCAACAGGGGGGAATGGATTACGTGGACAGTTTCTCGATTCGGGGTATCTCCACCAGGATGCTCGGAAATAGGCGAGCTGTGGACCTATGGTAGACATGCGACATCGTCTTTGGGGTTTCCGCGGCCTGGCCGCCCTGCAACAAAGGGATTAGTTGCTTTTTCGTCGGCTGAAATCTGGACGGTGTAATCCGAATGTTCGGCCGGCGATGCTGAACGCGATCGCGATTGTACGAGCTGGACACAATTTTTCTCTCTGTTGGGGCGTATCGATACGCGTGTACCTGCATCTGCACCGGGTATTTTGGCCAGACCCGATCAACGTCAGGGATGGCCGATCGTGTGAATCATGCTCATCGCTGCATGAGGCTCAACCAAAACCACATCCTCACCAACGACGATACACAAGTCGCTGCTCAACGGCCTGTCCGATGTGTGCAGAACAATGGTAATTAGAGCATGGCCAGGCAGTTTTATGTGCAGCCGGCGGTGACGATATTTCCTCTCGGTGATTCGCTGTGGCGAGTAGCTAGCGGTTTCAGTGGCATGTGGCTTTTCCCGCTACCCCCTCCCTGCATACAGCTAGCATGGTCTGGGGACCGGCGCGCGGCGTTGTTCGTCAAAGTAACTCCTTGCACTGCTACTTTTCTTCACTCGCTCTCCCACCCTGCCTTTTCTGCTATTGTGTCCCGAGAGCCTCTTCGCTCGTTCCTCTGTCTCTTTGTTTCCTTACCTTGCAAGAGAACCGACGGCAGGCCTTCGTTCAATCGCTGTCGTTACACGTCTCTATTGTACTACTCGTTCAAACGGCTCTCAAAAAGGAAGTGCTCGACGCACACTCTTCCGCCAGCTTCGTTTTGGCAAAACACTCCGGGATCTGCATTCCCTTTCACAATACCCACAATACCCCGCCTGCGCGTTCGCAGTGACGAATCGGCTCCCACGACCAACTACTAGATTTCCTTTACATGACAAGCAAACGAGCCTCCTCTCAGAGGTCCTTTCGACTCTCCAACCACGGTTTCCAGCCTCTCGACAACGGAAACATGGAGAACCGCGGCGATATCCCCCTCCAGACTGTCGTCAGCCACACCCCCACGCAATCGTCGCCTACGTCCGGCAATGAGAAGTCGGAGAAGTCACACATGTTCTCGCGGGGACGCAGGAAGGTGGCTTTGGCGCCGGTGGACTCCAGGACAGGAGCGCCGTTGCCTCCCCGCCCCCATGAAGAGAAGACGGCCCTCAACCGCATGGGCAGGATCTACACCAAGATCCTGAACTGGAGCATTGTCACGCGCTACATGATCTATGTCGCTCCTGTTGCGCTGCTACTCGCCATTCCCATCATCCTCTCGCAAACCGGCACAATCACTGGTTCAATCGGCGGCACAGGCCAGAAGAAGTTCTGGATCTGGATCGAGATCATCTGGCTTAGTTTCTGGGTCATGAAGATTGTGGCACACTTCCTCCCCAACATCTTCGAATTCCTCATCGGTGTGGTCAGCCCTGGTGTCAAGAAATATGCGCTGCTCTTGAGGGCTCTCGAGAAGCCGCTGTCTTTCGTTTTCTGGATGATTGTTAACCAGGCTACGTTCCCTGCAGTAAGTCAGAACAAGCTCCTAAGACTACTAGTTACTAATATTGTATAGCTTATCCGACCTGTTGCTGGTAGAACTGGCGAGAACTACCCAGGATGGATTGGCACGATGCAGTCGGTTCTGCTTGCCCTCCTTGTCTGCACCATCATCATCCTCGCCGAACGCGTCTTGATCCAGCTCATCAGTATCAGCTACCACCGCAAGCAGTTTGACGACAAGATCAAGGAGTCGAAGCGCAACATCTACCTCCTCGGTATCCTCTACGACACTTCGCGAGCGCTTTTTCCCGCCTACTGCAACGAGTTCGCTGAGGAAGATTACATCATCCAGGACACAATTTTGGATCTCGGATTTGGCAGCAAGGGCAAGGGCACGGCTAAGCATGGCCGCTCAGGCAGTCGCACTCCCATGCGTCTCATCCAAGAAGTTGGCCGAGATGCTGGTCGCATTGGTGATAAAATCACATCTGTCTTTGGTACCATTGCTTCTGAGATTACCGGAAAGAAGGTCTTCGACCCCAACTCTGCTCACTCCGTCGTCTTAACTGCCTTGGAGAGAAACAAGAGTGCCGAAGCTCTGGCTAGGCGTATCTGGATGTCTATGGTCGTCGAAGGCAAGAATGAGCTCTACCTGGAGGATCTTGTCGAGGTCATGGGCCCTGGCCGCCAGGAAGAGGCGGAAGAGTGCTTCGCTGCAATCGACCGCGACGGAAATGGCGACATCAGTTTGGAAGAGATGATCTTGACTGTGACTGACTACGCCAGACAGCGCAAGTCTATCAACTCCAGTATGCACGATGTCGACCAAGCTATCAACGCCCTCGACGGTCTCATTATGACTATCGCTGTCATCGTCTGCATCTTCGTCTTCGTCGCTTTCCTCGCCCCGGCTTTCCGCACCACCCTTGCTACATCCGCGACCGCCCTCCTATCGCTTTCCTTCGTATTCGCGACAACCGCACAAGAGGTTCTCGGTTCCTGCATTTTCCTCTTCGTCAAGCACCCGTACGATATCGGCGATCGCGTCGACATTACCACCGAGCAGCTCACTGTAGAGCACATCGCTTTGCTCTACACCGTGTTCAAGCGCGTCACCAACGGAAAGACTGTCCAAATACCCAACATTGTCCTGAACTCGCTGTGGGTGGAAAACATCACACGAAGCAAGGCCATGCGAGAACAAGTTTCGGTATTCTGCGACTTCGGTACCTCATTCGAGGACATCAATCTGCTCAAGATGGAGATGATGAGCTTCGTTCGCGATCCGGCTAACGCCCGCGAGTTCCACTCTGATATCGACATCGAGGTTGTCAGCATCGCCGAGATGAACAAGCTCGAGCTTCGTGTCGAGATCCGCCACAAGAGCAACTGGTCCAACGAGTCACTTCGCGCTTCTCGCCGATCCAAGTTCATGTGCGCGCTCGTCGTCGCTTTGCGCAAGGTTCCGATTAACGGTCCTGCTGGAGGCGACGCTGCTCTTGGCTCGCAAGACAAGCCCACCTGGTCCGTCGCAGTACCACCCGCTGAGGCTGTCGCAGCGTACGAGAAATACAAGGCCAGCGCCGATGCCGGCCGTCTCCGCCCACTCAACCCCAAGGAAGAGGACACCGGTAGGACTTCTGGCACTGACTACTTGGGCGTCGGGACAGAAGGCAACGCAATCACCGCCCTCAACAACAGGAAGCCAGGTCTAGACACCATCCGCGACGACACCTGGGAAGCTCGCGGCGACGACTCTAGCACCATCGGCCGTCCCAGCACAGACCAGCGACCTGACCTTGACGAAGTCCGCGGTCTCCTCCGCAAGGCCAGTTCCGCTGGAAAGCGAAAGGGCGGAACCACACTCTCGCCATTCGGCTCGCGCGTCTCCGTCGATACACCACGCCAGAACCCGCCTCCACCACTCCCACTCCACGTAGTACCCTCCGGCGGCCAAAGCACATATGCGCCCCCGCCAGGCGGCCCCCTACCCCCGCCATCGATGCCTCGCAGCACTGCACCCGGATCGCCTAGTTCCATTTCCACAGGACAGGTAGAAGAGTACTCGTACCAGACTATGGTACCACCACCTCGCTCACGCAGCCGACCGCGCGCACCACAAGTAGAGGAGGATGAGGGCGAGAGGCGATGGGATATCAATGCGAATGCGCCACAACGCGCCCCGTCGAATAATAACCCGTATAGGAGTCCGGGGTCGCCGCAGCAGGGCGGGTTTCAGCAGCAGTTTAAGAGGGAGTAGAACTCCCGTATAAGCTAGGGTGTCGAGCACGAAGTCTGAAAATTTCTGTAATGTCTTTTTCTTTATATTTACTTAGATGGAAATCTTAGCATGGCATTAGTGATGGTGGTGGTGTCTTGAAGACGCTGGCCTCACTGTGGCGTTTTATATTGCTTGGTAGTGTGTGGGCTCATGAGATGGGCTGTATATCAATCACTACATTTTACTCCATTTTACTACTTCATCTTATCTGACGTCTCGCAACAGTTCGTTTGTCATATGAGTAACTATCGCCGGGCGAGCCTGCGGAGCTATAGAGTTGCGCACGTGCATTGACACTGGCTCTACGGGTATATAAACCCCTCTTCTGGGTCTAGGACTTGACTTTCTCATTCCACACTTCCTCCTCTTGTCTCCAAAAAAGATATTGGACTCACACATGGAGCAAGATCTTTTCTCCAAAACACAAGTAGCAACAGTGTATGTGAGAGCCTGTCCGCTCAAAACCAACTACCTTTCGAAAAGAATCTTCAAATTATCAACGTCACCACCCATGTCGACTTCTCCTCTGCGACTCCATATACACAAAACGTTCCTCAAGGCTTCTAATGAGAGATTAAACGGTCCAAAAAAAAATAACCAGGAAGTCTGATGGACTGGAGAGTCTGACCTTTTCTTTGAATACCGAAACCAAACCATTTAGCATTCTCGTCATGTCCACTCCCGCGCTGTGACAGCGCTTATATCAAAAGAACACCTCGACTTGAGCGCATGAGAGGCGTCGAGAAGTCCAAAATACACATCATACCTGAACATGGAGAGCGAGGTGCTGCGTTCTGGTTCAACATCAAGGCACGAAAACAAAACCTTCGGTCATTCCCGAAATGTTGCGGCGCTCTCCTGTTCCTCTCACAAAGCTCCTCCATTGCCTGTCATGGTACTCGAGGATGTATATATTGGTCTATTCTCGCTGCGAGAGTTGCCTCCTTCATTCCACAACTTCCTGTTTATTCTACCAAAAAGGTACCGTTACAACTTCCATGGAGATGAATTCAAAAACAAGAAACACCAAGATCATGTCGTGATCTGCTGTCCAGAAGAAGCCCTGGATTTATGGATTTCAAAAGCAAAGGTTGACAAGGACTATGTCTGTCCCTGGCTCTCCGGTTGCTCTTCATCAGATCATCAACACAACGGTCGTATGGAGAGTCTGTGGTTCTGGAAAAACAGAGGGAACGTCATCATGTGGCGAGCTGGTCTCGCCTCTCAAAGCCCAAAGTCTGGGTTCGATGTTGCGCGCTTCCTCCGTCTCGATCTCGATCTCAAAATATGGCAATGCAAGCGGAATGACTTTCGCGGCGTATAAAGACCACTTAGTCCCGCCTCCGGACTTCTATCCTTTACTCCACACCTTCTTGTGGTGTTTTCCAAAACCTTCTTGAAACGCACTGATGTCTTGGGTGACTTCTCCAAAACCTCGATTGGGAGTTATGATGGCGCATTCGCCTAAAACAAGCAGACAAGTAGCCTGTGTCAAAAAGTGTTGTCCCAACCTCGTTATGGCTGTCTCTGCCCTCCCCTTCGCCATATACAAAACTCAGCTACATCAAGCTCATGGAGAGGCTGTGAGCTGGAAACAGACTGCCACTATCCATATGCGCTGGCACCTGTGCTTCGCTCAAAACTTTCAGCATTATGCTCATGGAGTGGAGTCCTTCTTCCCACAATCAAGAACAAAGCAGGGTCATCGATGACTCTCGCGGCATATAAAGCCTCTTACTTCTCGTCGGTCTTCCTGCTTTCTTCTTACCACTATTACGGTTGCTGTGTTCTCAAAAAGGCGATCGACACGCCCGAATGTCTGCGGCTTGCGCTGCTTCCAAAAAGGACCACAGACCTCTTCATGTGAGAGGTTGGCTTTCCTGAAAAAGTTCTAGAAGAAGTTCGATGTGTGGGGACGAGGAGTAGTCTCGCAAATATGACTACTGTTCTTCCCCCACCTCGAAAGTCGGTCCTACGCTTCTTGTAGGCTACGCTGGTTCTTCGAAAAAGATGTATCGCAAAGCAAATACGGGAGAGAGAAAAATCGATAGATGCATCGACGCATGTTGCGAAAAGCATTCGGAAAGTTGCCGATAGGCAAAGACCGCGGCGTCTGTCTGCACAATCAGGGTATATAGCTGCCCTCCTCGCCTACTTTCTTTCTCTCTCACACCATTACTTAACTGGTATTTTCCACAACATTGATGCCGTCGGAATATGAGACTCTGTTTCTCAAAAACCTGCGACTGTATTGGCATCTGGAGAGATCCTGCGCTTCGAAAGCCTATCGCAAACCATCCATGAGCCTTCTGCTTTCAAACACTGGGAAATGGTTGCGCATGTGTGGAGACGTCTGGCGGTCTTCTGAAATCTGTGTTTGGATAGCTGCATGCGAGACCTTGGAGGGCATGCTGGAACATAAACCCTGCCTTTGCTGCTTCTTTCCCCTCTTATACCACACTTTCGTCTATTCTTCCAAAATGAGAATGGAAAATGCCATAGGACTCTGTCCTCCAAAAAACAGCAAAAAGAAGTCATGTGTGGAGATTCTCCGATCGCCACGATGCCGGGCCTTTGATGGGAGTATTCCTTCGAGATAAGTATACTGAGAGCATATGTGCAGAGACTTTAGCCATTTCTTCTTACTGTGGAGCTTTCGGAGGATATGCCAAAGTGAAGAGTGCCCCGGTCGCGATATAAAAACTACCTCACCAGCTCCTTCCATCTCTCTCTTTCATACCAAAGCCTTGCTCTCTTTTTCTAAAACATGTTTTTCTGGCGGCTATGGGCGTTCCTTTTCCAAATGGTAAAGGCTCAATACCCATGAAAAGAGATTCTCTGGCCTCTAAAAAGATTGGAGCGACTTGCCCACGGCCATCCGCCACATAAAGTATCGAAGAAAAGATCACATGTGGGAAGCTCGGAGCGTACATCATCCAAACCCCAGAAAGAAGCCTGGTTTGTGATATAAAGTCTACATCCGCCTGCTCCCCTTTCTTCCTTTCTATTGCCCTCACTCTAGCTTTCTTCTCTAAAACGACATACCACGTCGTTCGATGAGAGCTCTTTTTCAAAACGTTTACACGAATATGCTACGGGTGAAGGGCTTCTGGTCACTGTAAACAGCTACTTTTACCTCAAATGAGTGCATCCTTCCAAAAGCAAGCACACAGGCTGCACATGTGTGCAGATTCCGTTCCGCATTCCAAATGCCGACGTTCGCGTCGCATGCTGCAATTGAACTGATCATGGAATCATGGAATGCTCTGTTTCCGCGCTGCGGTAACCAAGTATGTGTGTATTGGCGCAACTTTCAAGAAGATTCCAGGTTCTGATAATGTCTCGAAAACGACTTGTTCGTTGAGCTACTCAACAGTTTGAACAAAGCGACGGGTTGGACATGTGAGAGCTGCTCGCTGCTTGGCAACGTGTATAAATCCCTCTCTTCCGCCTCTCAATTTCTTTCCTCATATATTCTTTACTTGTTCCAAAAACACCAAAATGGGTAGACCACTTCTTTATGACTGAGTCCAGTCCTCGAAACTTTACAACGAACACTACATGTTGCGGACTTCCGGTGCTGAAAATTATTTGGCGACCAGGATATGTGCTTTCCTCGAGATGTCGACAACGTAGCGCTTGATCGGAAAGATTACCTTGATCGTTGGATGGGTTTCCCCGGGCGATGCTTGTCGAAAACGACTCAAGGATATTGGAAAACCTTCGATGATCTCGAAAGCTGCGGCATCTCGAAATACGATTGTTTCCAGACGCTGCAGCAATGAAAGCTTCAGTATCGATTACTCAGTACCGGAGCTCAGCTCTCGTCTTCTAAAACACTATGCCGAGGTACTATGTGCTGCTCTCGCGCACGCATGCCGTATAATCGATATCTGCGGTAATCTTCTCTAATGACAATCGCTTAATCGGTGCGCACATCATTTACCGAAACCGCTCGCTTTGAAAACATGTAACGTAAGCTTTCCAGCGCCTTGTAATACCAGAGCCACATCGGGAGCAGTGAAAGCGCTGCCAAATGTGATAGTCATGACTTCGGTTCGTATTGACTTGCTTTATATGGCGATCAGGGTCTACTATGCCGCCGATGCCTAATTGTAGCCATCATTAACTACTTCTGTTCGAATAAAATCCCTGTACCTTTTGCTCGTATACGCTTGCACGCAGTAAGAGGATGTGCATGAAGCGGGAACTCGAAAACAGCATGTCAACGAGTAGGGGCGGTGAAATACGCTCAGGCGTATCGGTGACCAGTCAATGCATACCATTCGCATGGGGAAACCAACTTAAATGGCCACCCGACACACAGAAGTAGAAGCAAGGCTAGGCATAGGACTTCGACAAGTCATAGTCCATCCCACCTATCACATCCAGTCCGGCCTACTAGGCTATTAAAGCCTCAATCAACATGCCTTTTTTCGCCTCTAGCACTCGCTGTGAGACTTTACCGAGCTCTTTCCTCATCGATGCTACTGAATCTACTCGTACGCCTTCCATCCACTGATCCGGATCTTGCGTCGAGGCTCTCGAACTCTGGCTTCCAGCAGCTGCTTCTGCGAGTGCTGCATAATTTGGAGATGGCCTGAATGAGATATTCATCTCTTCATCCGTCGCTCCCTGATTCAATCCATCAGGATAAACCAAGGCGGTTGAGTTCTTTGGAGCCTTGAAGCCTATGAAGAATGTCAGCGCACGTATAGCAGGTGTTTGCTAGCAGACCTACCACCATTGTTGAGTACAATTGTGAGGATGGGTATTTTGTACTTGGCACCGACCCACAACGCGCTCGAAGGTGCCGCGCACATGTAGCTACCGTCTCCAACAATCTGGCAAATGAGCTTCGGCTTATGCGCACTATCCGTAGTGACGGCCGCGTCGTCTGTGGCCATCTTGACACCTAGTGCTGCGCCATTACTCCAGCCAATACCAGTTGCACCGCAATTGATCCAACTGCCAGGTCTGTCGGCCTGGATCTGATCGGAGAGAAGCTGCCCGCATGTCACAGCCTCGACCACGAATACCGTTGTGTCCGGAAGGCTTTGCTTGAGAAGATGGCCAATGTTGCTCGCGTCAAGACATTGCTCGTCGCCCAAGTGACATCGTGCCGCGATTTCGACGAGTCTCTGCTTATGGCTATCTGCAAGAACCTTTTTGCGTTCCAGGAATGAAGGCTGTTGCAGCGTCGCACTCAAGGGAGAGATCGTGATGTGGGACAGAATTTGCTTCAATGCAGTATAACATTCAGCTCTCCACCGTCCATGCGCTGGGAAGAAGGAAACTGGAATGCGTTCATTCAGAGGATCGATGTCGATCTGGTATATGCGCGTGCCTCTTGGTGGCGGATTTACTGATGGAATCCAAGGGACGTCGCAGTCGAGGAGTAAGATCATGTCAGCATCGCGTGTGCATTCATCAGTGCTAAGACGAAAGCCTTGCGAAGCAGGGTGTGAGAAAGGAAAGCAGAGGTCGCTGCCCCCAGTGTCATGCACTCGCAAACCAGGTATGAGATCTGCGAGAGCGACCAGTTGTTCGGGGCAACGCCTGTCTCTTCCTGAGTATCCTGTGATTATCAGTGGGCGCTTGCTTCCCACCAAGGCCTGTGCTATCTATAGAGTAATCATGTCACATAAGTAAGATGTCTTGTACGCGCAGAGATGTAGAACTTGCCTCTTCAATCGCATCAGCTGGCAGAGCACCGAGACCGACGGCTTTCCACTGTTCCTGGTCCAACCAGTAAGGCTCCTCGATTACCTCCGCAAGTGTTTCTCGTGCGCTTGCAACATAGACTGGTCCTTTGGGTCCACTGTTTGCAAACTGCAGCGCACGTGCAACGGTCTGCTTGACGTTGAGGCCTGTCCGGATCTCGCCAGTATATCTGCAATATTGGCGAACAATAGCTTTCTGGTCAGGTGCTTCCTGCAGCCAGTGCATATACTCTGTCCGTGACCCCGTCATCTCCCCAGCCTCAGTATAGGGACACAGTCCGGCGAAGATGAAGACAGGCGCCCGCCCGACGCTTGCATTGTGTAGGCCCTGTCCAAGCGCTTGCGTGCCCACGTCGACATGGACTACGACAGCTTGCGCCCGGCCGGAGACTCTCGCGTAGCCATCTGCCATTGATATAGCTGTTATCTCCGATGGAGAGGTTATGAACCGGGGCCATTTATCTGGCCGCTCTCTCTTGCCCTTAACAATGGCTTCGATGATGGACGGATGGTCTGAGCCCACATTGACGAAGCAGACGGTGATGCCGGCCTAGAGCAACCGTTAATGGTTTTGATGTTTTCAAAGTCGCGTATGCGCATGTGGCAGCGATGTGGACTCACCTCCCACAAAGCCTCGAAGAGCGCGTAAGCCGTGGTGTACCTGCAATGCTGTCAGTGAAATACTTGGAATGTTACACTTAGGTCGGCGAACGAAGATGTTGATGGCGATGGACTAGAGATGACGCTTGGACGAACATTGGTGTGATATTGGTAAGAAGGAATGCTGATTGTGGTTGCCGGTCGCTCAGTTCGCAACGCGGTTGCGTGTATCGAGGGCCGGCGCGACGATATGAGTACAGCTGGGGGATGCTGATACGACGGGATGCTGGAAAATGTCGACAGGCGCCTACGCGATGCAAAGAAGCTCGCGCGCTTGCTCGCAGCAACATCGAACACGTGTATGCGCATGTTGACAAGTCCGAAGGTGTGTTGTAGTTGTTCAGACGCGTGGGGCAAGACACAGATCTGATTGTTGACACATTACTACTTGGAGCTTAGCGTCAGCTTACTTCACTGCGTGGTCAGTGGGTTCTATCAGCGTTCTATCACAGAATTGCCATGATATATCTTGTCTGCTTGTTCAGCAGTACTCCTGCTTCCCTCGACGTTCAGGTCCACCTGATCGGCGTTCACCTATCGGACGCGTCGGGAACGATCCCGAGGTTAGCTCTGCCCGCTGCCGCTACCATCTAGCGCCGGGGCTGATACTCAGCCCCCGAGCTCCGGATCGCGACAATTCTTCTACTCTATCTAAGAGCGTCTGCAAGTCGACCGGTCATTCCGCTTCCGGGTACCGTATTCTGTAGAAGGAGCAGGAGCAAGTGCCACTCAATGGTAGTCGTAAAATGCAGGTCCCAGGCGCGAACGGTCACGCGAAGTGAGAGAGACTAACGTATACTGACGGCAGGCTCAAGGCCTGAGGTGCCTGCGATGCGCATAGCTTGGCACGTTTATGAGCAAGCCAATAACAAGACGCCGGCTGTGTCAACGCATGTACGCACTTCCCGCTGACAGCTCGCGACAGGAACATAAGAGTTAAGCGGGCCCGTCCTGATTCTGCCTTGCTCGTCTCGCGCTATCACCAGCCTTGTCCCCATTTCACCCCGGACGCCATTGACCGGAGTTGAAGGCTACCACCACCGGATCTACGATAAGCCGCACGACACGGAAAAGTTGAAACAAGATTACTGGGCGATCGCGCGACCAAGCCGTGCGAAAGGACCGTAAGAGGAGGGACGTTGACCGCAAAGATGGGGATAGTGGACAGCAAAAGCAACTCGCCAACAATAGATCACCAATGGAATTTAGAGCGCATAGCATTTGGAGAGACTGAGGACGAGGCTTTGTTGCAGGAACTTCTTGAAAGTAACCACGTGAGACCGGACGAACGAGATGAAAGATACTATCCAGGCCGAACCTTGCTATCGATCGCCACAAGCCGTGCATCCGCAGCTATCGTGAAGATATTCCTGGCTAGCGACAAGGTAGATCCGAATTCGCGTGATGCGAAGGGACGCACGCCTTTGTCGCATGCCGCAGGCGAGACGCGTGGAGCGATTGTGAAAATCCTTCTCGAAAGCGACAGAGTGGATCCAGACTCTCGAGATGATGAAGGTCGAACGCCCTTGTCGTACGCTGTGGAAGAGAAGTACAATACGATCGCCGCAGAACGTGAAGCAATTGTAAGTATGCTTCTCGAGAGCGACAGGGTGGATCTTGACTCTCAAGATAACAAAGGTCGAACGCCTCTGTCGTACGCTGTGGGTTCGAAGGGCGATGTTATCTTTGAAAAGCTTCTTTCGAGTAACAGGGTAGATCCAGACTCTCGAGATAAAAACGGTCGAACGCCTCTGTCGTATGCTGCGGGTGGGAGGTGCAATACGATCGTAAGAATGTTGCTTGACTCGAAAAACGTTGATCCAGACTCAAGGGATACAAGTGGCTGTACCCCACTATCACGGGCTGCACAAAGCGGGTGGGCTGCAAGAAACAGCCCCCAGGATAACACGATACCGCTGGCTTTACTGGAAACTGGCAAGGTGAATCCTGCCTCTCAAGACAAGCACGGCTACACAGCTCTCTGGTGGGCTATTGGGGGTAGATGCGAAGAACTCGTTACACTGTTACTTGAAACAGGGCAAGTGGATGTAGAGGCAAAGGAAAGGTCGACCGGCCGATCTCCGCTGTCCCATGCGGCAAGAGTCGGGAACGGATCAACTGTGAAGGCGTTACTAGGTACAAGTAACGTGGACGTGAACTCGAAAGACAATTGGGGTATCACGCCGCTCATGTGGGCAGTCGAGCGCGAGGCTCACCATATTGTGGACTTGCTTCTCGGCGATCGGAGGCTCCTCGAGCGCTCGACAGAACACAGCGGTCTTGAGATTGATGCTCGATATCTCACGTACTGGCAAAACGTATGCAACCAAGAGCATGGCAAGGACTGTCAATCATCACCGATCGAGCACCGACTGCCCCACCATATTCCTGATTGGGTCATTGACACGACAGAAGGTTGTATAGTACCCGGTTGTACTGTCTCAAGATACATAGCTTTGAGCTATGTATGGATCGCCCCGAATGCGAGTACCGACACGTCCACAGCGGAGAGACTGATGCTAACACAGGAAACTCTAACCCAATTTCAAGAGCCGGGGTATCTGCAAGGGCATACACTCGCTCGTCTTCCCTATGCCGTGAAAGACGCGATTGTTCTTGTGCAGAAGTACGGGGAAAGATACCTGTGGGTTGATTGCCTGTGCATTGTACAGGATAGTGAGAGAACGCGCGATCAGGTCGACAACATGGGTGAAATATACGCTGGCGCGTACCTGACTATAATTGCTGCGACCACCGCGGGACATCTGAATACCTGGAAATCTACAAGACGTCGTGGCCGTGGCCTGGATACTACTACCCAACTTTACGAAAAGCTTTTGAAGACCAAGTGGGCCACTCGTGGGTGGACCTTTCAGGAACAGATGCTCTCTAAGAGAGTTATCATCTTCCTTGACAGAGAGGTATTCTGGGATTGCCAGAGATGCGTTTGGAATAGGGAAGACCTCACCCCAAAATCTGCTCCGAATACTACGTTTACCCGACCCTACTATGAGACTGCTCGGCGAATTTCCACCATGTCTCAGCCAGATCTAGACATGTACATCGAGATGATTAGCTTGTACAACAGTCGCGATCTGACCTATCCGCAGGACGCGCTACCAGCGATATCTGGTGTGTTAAGTACACTTGGGCACACTTTCGTTTCTGGTTTCGTCAGCGGCCTTCCTTGTGCATTCCTAGACCTCGCGCTACTATGGCAACCTTACAGTACAGCAAGTCGTAGAGTGGCCAAAGAAGGAGGCACTGTCGCACCAAGAAGAAGTCTACCATCATGGTCATGGTGCGGATGGCAATGCCCAGTGGACCCTCACAACCTCCGTTTGAGGTTCGACTACTTTGAGAAAGATTATCTCGGGGAAACCACCAGCCCTACTCCATCGACTTGGCAAACCCACCGACTTGTGCAGTGGTCTGCTTTGTCCGAAGATATGCAGCACACGTCGTGCATTGACGAATCTGATTGTCTATCTATGCGCGAAGAACTCACTCCCGATAAGAACGCTGTAACCCCTGGCACACAACCATCTTTTCATCAGGGCGAACTTGAATCATCAAGAGAACGCCAAGATGCTGGATCCGTAGATGCAAACACGACTTCGAGCTCGCACCGTTTGGCAGCATCTTCCCCTCGCGCTTCACGCTCTGTATTGCAACTTCGAAAAGATTGGCCATTCCTCTCATTCGAAACAAGTACGGCTTCACCCCGTGTCAAAACTATCCTCAAAAGGGCCCACTCCCCTGATATGTTGTATATGGGCCCCTCGGTATTCAAACTTGATCGATTTGCCCGTGAGCCATGTCTTTCAGAGATATGCTATATCATATGCCTGGAGGATGAACGAGGGAATCAAGCAGGCGTACTACGTCATATGAATCGTGACCGAGTCGATCCCGGCGACGTGATTGAGCTGATTGCTTTGTCCACAGGGACTATACGGTCGGAACACCTCCGGAACGTTGGAGGAGATGGCGGACCTCTGTTCAAGCAGATGATGAAATCAGATACTGATGAGATATGTACTTCTGAATATCTGGGTAAGTAGCATATCAAGCCTTGCAAAGCTAGCAAAACCCTCGTGAATTTGACCTACATAATCTCGGGCTAACTTTAGTAGAACTGCAGAAAGAAGTGAAGAAATACGGCAAAGAAAGTGAATCTGGCTGGGAATACCACTTTTACAATGTTCTTTGGATTGAACGCAAGGGCGAGATCGTATATCGGAAGGCAGCTGGGCGTGTACCAAAAGTCGTCTGGGAGGCGAATTGCACGAAGCCCGCGAAGATCATTCTTGGCTGATACTTCGCAAAAGCAGCAACAATAGATGTTATTCATGAATACCAGACTCTAGTTGCAATGTATACGCGTCAATATCGACAAGCTCAGGATGATACACAATGAGTCATTTCGCGCTAATCGGCCAAGACCCGGTCTTATCCGAATATAAAAGTGAACGTTCAAAACCGAAAGGATCCAAAAGGCATATAGGAAATTCCAATTTCGACTATTCCAACACTCGCAGCTTCCAAGAATGATAGTAGACATCCTCCACGACATCCGCATCTGGACGATGTTAGCCCTCCTCGGGGGCATCTACATCTACATCCAAAACCACCGGCGCCGCCTACCCTTCCCCGTGATAAACACGCACGCAAACGACTTCCTCAATCGAAAAACCAACCAAGACTACGCCACCAATGCCTCCGCCCTAATAACCACTGGCCTCACCACCCACCCCGCCACCCCCTTCGCCCTCGCCCTCCCCAACGCCTACAAAGTTGTCCTTCCAGCTTCCCTATCCAACTTCGTCAAATCGAACCGAGATCTAGATCACAGGGAGTTAGTGCGTCAAGACTTCTACGCAGGATATCCCGGTTTCGAAGCTCAGGATGTGTTACACGCGTCTGGGGATATGTTGCTAGACATCATCAAGACGAAGCTAGGGCAGAATGACAGTGTTATGTCTGTTCTGAGCGAAAAGTTGGATAGTGCATTGCGTGTGCACTGGGGTGAAGAGAGGGAGTGGCGGATGCTGAGCTGGCATGCTGACACAACGGCCATCATTGCGTGCGCTGCGTCGTCGGTTTTTGTTGGACCGGAGAAGTGTGAGGACGAGGAGTGGCTGAAACTTGTTCAGGAATACGTCATGGCATATTTCTCTGCGGTGGGCGAGTTGCATGCGTATCCAGCATGGTCGCGACGCATTATCCAGCGATTCTTCTCATCCAATGCATCTGCATGCCGGAGACACGTCGTCCGCGCGAGGCAAATCATGAGAGACGTCCTCGCGGATAGGGAACGCCAAGTTGAAGAAGCGAAGGCAGAAGGCAGAGATGTACCTGTTTGGAACGATGCACTTGCGTGGACGCAGGCTGCTCCAGGAGGAAAAGAAGCGGAGGCGGGCGATTTGCAGCTGTCGCTTGCGATGGCGGCCATGTTCACAACGAGCGAGCTGTTCAGACAGGCTCTCATCGATGTGGCAATGCATCCGGATGTTATCGCGCCGTTGCGAGAAGAATCACGGCGGCAGATTGCTAAGCATGGCATCTCGGTCGCTGCGACGAATGGGATGGTGTTGATGGACAGTGTCTTGAAAGAGAGTCAGAGAAGGAGTGCGGCCGCAGGTTTGTATTCCCCTCCTTTCATCCAAAACCCCTTATGACTCTCTGGATGATATAAGGACGAACGAAGAGCTGACATGTCGAATAGTGGCCTTGGAGCGCGTCGCTCTGAAAGATGTCAAGCTCCCAACCGGGCATACACTCCCGCGAGGCACACACATAATGGTCGACTCCACCTCGCTCTTCTCTCCTACGCACTACTCCAACCCCGACTCTTTCGCCCCAGATCGCTTCCTTCGGAAGCGCGAAGCGGGCGACAAGTTCATCCAATTCGTGCAATCAGGTCCTGACTATAGTGTTTTTGGCGGTGGAAGACATATTTGCCCGGGGAGGTTTTTCGCAGCGAATGAATTGAAGATGGCGATGGCGCATGTGCTGGACAAGTACGATATAAGAGTAAAACAGGGTTATGTTTCGAAGCCATTGGAGATGGGAGTCTACAAGGTTGTAGATCCGATGATGCAGTTTGAGGTTAGGAGGAGGGAAAGAGATGAATGTGTATTATAAGGAGTCATTTCGGGCTGATACTTGGCCAGATCAGTGAGCCATTGTCAACTTCCGGGGTCCACGCCATCATGCGCATGACAGACTTAAGGGCTATAAAGTCTCCAACACACACCTTACCTCCACTTCTTCTTTTATCACACTTCTTTCGTATTCTCCAAAAAGATCCTATGGGACGATGTATGTTGAGTCCGCTGTCCAAAAGCTACATGTCAACAAGCGCATTGCTAGCATGCCCCGACCCCCACCAGAACAAAAAACACGATGGTCACGGATATGATCGCGCGGAGCAGGAGAAGTTCCATTTTGTGTACATGAAGGCTGACCGCACCGAAAATGAGGAAACGAAGTCATGATGAAAGAACACTATGGGAATACGTCCAAAACTCGACTGTGCACCTTCGATGTGTCCGTCGTGCAGCATCATCCAAATCATGGGACAGCGAGCTCGGTTTTTAGTTGCTAGGCATATAAATACCCTTTGTCGTTCAGCACTCTTTCTTCTCAATACCACGGCGCTTCCTTATTGTACCAAGATAGCAGAAACATGTCTACATGACTGCGGCTCTGGCTCTCCAAAACTACCAAAACTATTGGGATGTCTCTTCCGCGTCTCGTTTCGAAGCCCGCATCTCGGTACGAATAGTTCGGAAACGCTAGCCGATTTTGTGATGAGAGACATCAAAAACGATCGAATGAACTGTACATGGAGCAGAGGACTCGAGTTTTTCCACGGCACAGTCCCAAATCCTAGGAGTGGAGTATTCATGTAGAATGCTAGCGCATCGGTCGTGATGTGCATATAAAGTCCTCGCCAAACACCTTTGTACGATGCATCCTCTTCCTACGTTTCGCCCTCTTTCCTCCAAAAAACCTGACTCAGATGTACCATGACTGGACTTCGCGTTCAAAACTCCATGGCGTCTTTCTTCATGTGGGAAAGCTCGTGTGCCTTTGATATATAATGAAAACTGGATAACCAAGACTTATGTGTCCAGCTTCTCGCTGCCGCTAAAACCACACCATTCAACAAGTATGCAATGACGTACCCAAGACAAATCTGACCAATGCATGCGCTTGAAGGACACCAAAAAAGCAAAGCCAAGGCTCCCGCGCAAAATAAGATAAAGACCCATAATATACAATCGCTTTTCGTAAATGCACAATCGCTCCGTCATAATGCTATGATACAATCCTCTCCACTTCGATCCGCCTCCCCGCGCCATCCGTCCTACTCCCCAACTCTGCATACATATCCCAAAGATACTTCCGATGCAGAAAGACTTCGCCTTGCATCTGTACGTCATCGCTCGTGTCTTCCATCGCTCGGCCGATCTTCAGATCTACATAGGTTGGTATAGCGGCTAGCAGTTCCCGGAAGAAGGCCTTGTGGACGAATGGTGTTGTGGACCACTCATGGAATTCCGGGTGCGACCATTCGTAGTACCGGGGATGCAGCGTGGGCACGATGCGGAGGAACTGTAACGATGGCAACGCGGAGAAGAAAGAAGCCCAGTCGACGTAGCGGTTCATTCGTATAGCGTCTTTCAGCTGGAGCTCAACTTGTAGTCGTTTGACGCGTGAAAGATCCCAGCCGTGTGGTATGTCGTAGGTCGGGACGGGCAGTTTGTTGAGGGAGATGGCAAACCAGTTGTTGGTGTACATGCAGTCCGTTGCTTCGCCGGCCAGTCTTTGAGACGCGCGGAGCAGTTCCAAGTGCAGGAGTGGTTCTGTTTCGGCTGTTCTGGGACATACTGGGCGTCTTCCTGTCGAAAGTCGCCGTTGGTTCAGCCGTTCCCGTGACTTGAGTGCGGCCAGGCGTTTCTTCCGGTCATTGAGTATGGTCGTTGCGTCGAGGATGGGTAGAGAGCGCGATGTCCTGCGCACGACGAGGTGTGAGTAGACTTCATCCCTGATCTCCTGCGGTAGTTCGAAGAAGCGAAAGGGCCTGCCGTTGGTGATGCGTTGCGTCACGACTGCGTTGGATACGCGACGAGGCCTCCGGGGCGGTACCGTTCTCGGCCGCCGTTCATGCTGTACCCCGTGAAGCGCGCGACTGAGCTCGGCGTCTTTCTTCGAGATATCCCCAGACTCCAGGCCCTTGAGGATGAGTAAACTTGGTAGTAGCTCCTCCAGCATGGAACCTCCCCGACGACGTTGTGGTGCGGCCATCACAGACCAATTGCATAATACAATCTGCTCCTATCAGCCACATGTTGGCGACCATTTTGTTTATGAAGTCGCCTGGACAGGGAAATTGCCTTCATCTTACACTACTGTCAAAATTGCACCAACATGTGGGACCCTGGCTCCCGCGCTGCAGGTCCTGCAGGATCGGAGGTTGCAGGGTGATACCGTGTCGTCGAGGTGTTCGCACCATGTTCAGTACGGCCCTGGTTACCGAGTGACGGGGTCGCAGGATTGTGGTGGAGAGGAGGAGCCGGGCGCGGAGATTGTGGTCCAAGCCGCTGAATCACGACAAGCAATGCGAGAAAGAAGCGGCATCGTCAGCTTTTATTCTGCCAAAACTGTCAGCTGTTCTGTCAGCCGTTCCAATATTTGAGATGGTAGCTGCAGTTATTAGGGCGAGTATCGAAGAAACAATAGCAGAAGAAGTAATTGTATTACCGTAGAGTGCGGTATAGCGAGGCTATGATGTGTCTTAACAGAGGTATTATAGCTTAGTGTTTCAGCCCAAGAAGATATTGCGCATGGCGGAACGCTTAAGCGAAAGCACTAGAATAGAGAAGGCGTTCCCAGGACCTTGGTACGTTCATGCGATCGGTGGTGGGTGATTATTTTGGTGCGTTGCTTCTGGAGGCTACTAGCCGTCTACACCTACTTTGGCGTGGCGGAAATACTTCATGCCAACCCAGGCCACGACAACCCACACCCAGCTCGTGACTGCCGTGCAAACGATCAATGCGGGATAGTAGCCCGTAATGGGCAGGGTTGCGTCGTCTTCCAAATCGGGTGGAGCATACGGTGTCTCGCCCACGTCCCAAGCCCAGCTCCAGATTCCGAGGCAAGAGCCCATGCCGACGACGAAAACAATCCACGTTGCTATGAGCACGACCCAGCCCCACCACTCCGTCTCGCTGTAATCCCACTCGTCATCGGGGTCAGCCTCGGCAGGTGTCAGGACTGCCGAGATGGAAGTGCGTCGGTTGCTCCGAGTTGAACGGCGGTGTGCAAGAGATGTCGCAGAGCCCTGGTTGGCACCACTGAAGGAGAAGTCATTGCCGGCGGGAGAGGGGCGGTAGAAGGACATGGTGTCGTCTTCGTCGGTAGTCGAAGCGTAAGGCGCGACCGGGCTCGTCATGGGTGATGCAAGTAGTGAAGGAGCAGGCCGTTCAGGGCCATCGGGTGGGGTGTAAATAAGCGCGGGTGACGACGGGGACAGACGGGCAGCGGGTAGCCATCCACTGTCGGACGAAGAGTTGAGGGGAGCGTTTTCGTAGCTGAAGCGGCCTGGAGCCGAGCCTTCGTCCGAGGGGTCTAAGCTCGTGGTGGTGGTGATTGTGGGTGTTTTGGCCTTGCGCAGAGAGCTGCTCCGTTCACGCATCTTGGCCATGGCGGCTTTCCTAAGGGATCCCTTTCGCTGCCTCCCTTGGCTCTGGCGCAGGGCAGTCGCGATGGAGGACGCCCTCTTCGCACCTTCCGTATCCTGATCGTGCTCCTCGTCGTTGCCTAGTTGTGTCGATGGCGCCTTCCCCATGGCATCCATAGAGGACCTGAGAAAGGCGCCCAGTATGCCTCCCGACTTGCTGCGTCTATGGCTAGACGCGCCGTCCGCCTCGTGCTTCACATCCGCTCCCTCAGCACGCCCCTCATTGCGCGCACCGTTTCCGTCTGGCATGGTTCCCACGTGCGTCAACAGCCATTGAGGACCGAGGTGGTGAATCAAGTGTCATGTTTCGGAGCCAGACCGTCAACGTCAGCGTCATGTTGCGCTCTAGGGTACCAAGGGTAGCGTTCCCTTGCATGCGGGCTAGTCGGGGCCGGATTGGTCGATTCACCGAGTATGGGCCGCCGCATACAGAAGGCCTCCCTCAATTTCCCCTCCACCTCCCGTCCGGGGTTCAACTGCGCTGGTTATCTCGTTAAGCCTGGATTGCGCTGTCGCTAACCGTCACTCATTACCGTCACTCATTTACCACCGTCATGGCCTCGAAAATGCCGCTGCCAGCTCCACCACGGACCCCAACGCCGCCTCCTGACGAGAACGCGCCCCAGCCCGTAGGACTAGGATTCCGAGGCGATCTGGCTATGGGCGATACGGGGTCTAACAACAATGCGCTGCTGTCGCCCATGTCGGCTACGTTTCCCTCGAAGCAGTATGCTACTCTCGGACCCAGTGACTCAGTTTCGCAGCGGGCGTCGCCGGCGACTCTGTATACACCCGCGAGCGCGACCTTTCCACAGACACCCGCGAGTGCTGCCAGTGGAACCATGGATCTCGACGCGCCCTCTATGAGCGGGTCCGAGAACCCCAATCCGTTCAACTTCCAATCTATCGCCTACCAGCCTGGTCGACCTCAAACAAAGGCCAATGTGCGTTCTTCTATATAACCCGACGCGCTTATACTAACTTTCGCAGGATATCGGCCGACGACGAGGACACAAGTACAAGCACAGTAGTGTATCGCATCAGATCTTCCTAGAACCCGCACCGCGCGCCCCGCTCCAGCTCCCCGCCTCGCTCCCGATCCCGACCTTCAAAGAGTATCGCTCGTCCATGTCCAAGGATCAGAAACTGAGGCTGGCATGGTGTTTCTGCCATTTGGTAGTCGCTGGTCTCGTACAGTGGGGCGCGCACGAATCCCTGGCTCTCACAGTGTTGTCGCGACTGATCTTCTACGATGCGCTCGGCGCATTCCTGTGTGTGGCCGTTGACGTTGGATCCAACTTCGAGGTATGGAAGCGATCAAGCATACGACACCCGTTTGGCTTTGAGCGTCTGGAGGTTATTGCAGGACTGGGCATGTCTGTTGGGCTACTGTTCATGGGACTGGACCTCATATCGCATGGCTTGACGCACGCGCTCGAGAACAGTGGAGGACACGAGGCCCATCATGCAGACACGCATGAACGAGTATCGCCTGGCAGCATTGATCTTGCTGCCTTGTGTGGCATTGTCTCGACACTCGTCTCGGCAATCCTGCTGAAGAACCATGCGCGCATCGGCAAGGTCATGAGGCTGAGCGCCATCGCTAACCTACCCTCCGTGCTGAGCAACCCTTCGCATTTTCTGACATTATCGTGCTCGACACTGCTCCTTCTGCTGCCATTGCTGAGCATCCAGATGTATGTGTGGCTTGACCGGACCCTTTCATTTTCAGTAGCGTTCTCCATGGTAGCGCTGGGGTGGATTCAGGGATGGACGCTGGGGAAGATGCTGCTCATGTCCTACTCGGGGCCCGGCGTTTCGGACATTATGTACGACCTCGAGACGGACCCAGCCATCAGGGCGGTCGAAGAGGCAAAGTTCTGGCAGGTACACTACGGCCTCTGCCAGGCGAACCTCAAACTACGAGTGCGGAATTTGGAAGAAATTGGGCGCCTGCGCGATCGCATTGGCAGCATGGTGCGGAACCGCTTGGGCGGCGGATACGGGAGCGGCGGGCACAGATGGGAAATTTCGACCCAAATTACACTCGAGAAGGACTGAGGACGCTGGGCGCCGTTGCATATCCGCGATTAGATTCTGCAATAAATCTTCGAACCCCTGTGGCGGGATCATCTCACTAAGACTCAACCGCAGCCCGAACGTTGCCCCAAAAAGCAGTGCGACGCCAGAAGTTGGTCCACTACGAACATACTTTTGCGGCAGCGCAACGCTGCATGATAGCAGTGCACCCGCTGGTTCCGATGGCAGGTTTGCTGCGGAAAAACGACATCATCTGCGCGTGTGAGACAGCTGGCATCGACGCCTGACGACGGCCCCTGGGCCGACTAAGAGCCTTAGCGAGAGCCCTGCCGACGCTTTCGATCAACAGGCACCCAGTGCGCGCACACCGCTGGCGGCTTGCCCCGTGCGACTGGCCGACTTTGGTCTGATCCGGCTTGGGCTGCCTGCAGGTGCTTGCTGTTCGCTCGTCACGCCCACCGCAACTCTCCACACACCCGTTCGCTTTTGTGCGTCGCCTGCACAGCGTCCTCAAGTTTTGCGAGAGCGTGAATGAGCCTGTGACCTGCGCGGCTGGCAGAAGGCAGATAAAATACCGCCCGCATGCCCTGGCTGGGCATGGCGAGAGGACGCGATGACCGGGCCACACGACACCGTGACGACGGCGAATATCTCGACGAGCGAGAGCGGAGGCACCGGCGCCGCCACAAATCCCGCGACCACGACGACGAACCCACAGCTTCCACACGCGAAAGGAGAGAGCGCCGACGGGCAGAGGAGGCAAGACGGCAGGCCGAGGTCGACATTGAGGACATCCGGGCGCGCAGAGAGTCCTACTACTCACGCAACGAGGCTGAGAAGAGGCGCGACCGCGATCGCGTGGTATCAGACAGCAAACGTACTCCGGCCAAGGAAAAGCCACGGAGCAGCCGTGAGAAGGAGGTGCGACGGGACAGCACGCGGAAGCCCAAGAGAGCAGTGATACCTGATGACCATGACGACTTCGTCTTTGGCCGCCCCAAGTCCATGGGTCACGTTGAGGAAGTCCCTGTGCGACGAGCATCTGGGCGCAAGCGAAGCGAGGAAGGCGGCTCTTCTAGCAGGACTGCCTACACTCCGCATTCAGGTTCTGGATCTGCGTCAGTCCGCAGGGTCGAAGTTCCGCCATTGACCAGGTTAGTCCCGTCTCCACTTGTACACGTAGCTCAGCTAATGAGGGCCAGGAATTCATCTACACGCGAGCCAAAAGCACATACTTCGGCCAGAGAACGAGAGCCCAGGCCGACAGTACGACGCAGCAACACTGTCAAGTCGCCTCCCCCAACGCCACTCACCAGGACGCAGTCGGTCAAGGATGCTGCCCGTCGGAGCACCGGGGGCATCTTGTCAAGCTTCTTCTCCAAGGCGGCGCCTCCAGTTTCGCGAACGCCTTCGCGCAAGGCTGAAGAGAAAACGCACGTATCCCCGTCACGTTACCCCTACAAAGCTAACCTCAATTAGGGTCGACTGTCTCGTGTGCATGAACGATGACCTACCCATCACCAAGACCGTCAAGCTCGCATGTGGCCATCGCATGTGCTACTCGTGCCTCAAGCGCCAATTCACCCTTTCCGTAAAGGACCCTGCTCACATGCCACCACGATGCTGCACCTCAGAGCACATCCCATTGAAGTATGCCGACCGCCTCTTCGATGACAAGTTCAAGGTCCAATGGAACCGGAAGTTCCAAGAGTACACCACTGCCAACCGCCTATACTGCCCGACGAAAGGGTGTGGTCAGTGGATCAAGCCTTCCAAGATCAAGATGGACCCGACATACGGTCGCAAGTACGCACGCTGCAGCACGTGCAACACCAAGGTCTGCGTACTCTGCAACAGCAAGTTCCACACAAAGCGCGAATGCCCCAAGGACGAGGAGACCAACCGCCTTGTAGAGATGGCCAAGGAGAAGGGCTGGCAACGATGCTACAGCTGCAAGGCTGTAGTCGAGCTGAAGGAAGGTTGCAATCACATGACCTGGTACGTTCATTATATCACATTCACACAACACTATCTAACAACATCCCAGCCGCTGCACAGCACAATTCTGCATGGTCTGCGCCGCCCCATGGAAGACCTGCAGCTGCCCCTGGTTCAACTACCAACACATCCCCGACGGCGACCAGCTCAACGACATGCGCGTCCCCTACCCGCAACAAGCTCGCTACGCCGATGTTGAAGTCATCGAAATCCCCGACGAGCCCTCGCCACCCCTCGCCCGCCGCCCCAGTGTCCGCACCCCACGCAACCGCAGCGAACGCGACCTCCCCCGACCCGAATCCCGCCGCCTGTCCGCTCACCTCCGCGACTCACTGCACCTCAACCCCACGCCCACCGTCTCTTCCATCCGCCGCACCGAGCCCGAGGTGCAAATGTACGGCGTCGGTAACGCAGGTGGCCACCACATGAACGACTCGTACGCCATCCGCTCCATGCCCGCATCCGTTGCGCGCACCGCAGCACGCACATCTACTCCACGCACGTCAACCCCACGTGGCGCCTTCTTTACCAGCAGCAGCGTACGCCGTGCTGCGCCCGCGCCTGCCCCCGTTGCCGCCCCTCGCGTCCGACCCGCATCCACACCTGTCGTCACCTCCTCTACCATGGCCGGCCTCTCCCGTGACGGCCGCAAGGTCGGTCAGAACCGTGTGGGCACCTGGCTCACTCACGTCCAAATCGACCCCGAAGCTACCAACACAGCTGCCCGGGATGTCGAGGTGGATGAGTGGAGGTGCGATGGTACCATGATTGGTATCGATTAGATCATATCGCATTCTATTGCACACATAACGACCGGCGTTTTTTGCTTTCGATCTGGGTTTTACATCTCATTCTAGTCGCCACGCTTCCTCTTCTTCACTCAGCATCATTTCTGGGCTTTGCGTTTTTGGGATTTATACACCGGATTGTTTTATTTTCTCTCTCGGTTATTGGGTTGGTCATTTTGAGCTTTGGGAATGTTTAGAGTTACCCTTCTCCCTCCTTTTATCTTTCGCGGGCGAAAAACCGCGAAGGGTTCTTTTTCTTTTGTGTGTATTAGTCGTGTTGATTAGCGGTTTTTGGATAGCATTTAGCCGGCAAGATACCCACCCTTTACGCCCTCGTTTAATCAGTTATTTTATTGAGTTAATCCTATTGTACTCTTTCTGTTCAACTTCAAAAGTGTTTGAGATTGTCTTGCTATGGGTGATGTAATGTGATGTAGTTTAGCGAGAGTTGGGGGAAGGTCAAAAAGTTGTTTGTCGTCGAGAACCGTAATGATATTGCTATCTATGCCATCCTATTGCTGTAGAATGTTTGACAGTGCATACACCAGTCTTGTTCCAAATGCTGTATGACTAATTGATCTCAAGCCCGTTGCAGCACAGTGATTTGAAATACTTCTGTCAAATACTTGCCAAACATGTCTGGAATTCTAGATATCGTGTTTGAATATCAGCCCAATTATGTGTGCGAAGCCAAGACAACCATGAGGCTACCTAAATCTACGCCTCACACTAAGAAGTGACTGAGCAGTTCTGCAGCCTACACTAGGGTCAAACGTGCAGGTTAGAAAACATAGCGAGTCTTGATCTTCTTTGTCGATTGGAGTGCCTACGCCATCGCCCCTCAACTCCCCATCCTAACCGTAACCACCTCCCCGAGCAAGTAAGCCAAAGGAGATCCTGAGATCCACCTCGTCATCGTGAGGCGTATGCAGAGTACGTGGCACCAGCGCAATGGCTGTCACATTCGCTTGCCCTCTCGCTTGATATGTACAAAAAAAATGAGGCAGTGAGCAGAGAGGGGTAACGGACCTACTCTCCCAGCCCCCCTTCAACCCTGTACCCTGATCGTCTACTGAGCGGTGAAGCCCGTTGGAAGAGCAAAAGATTGGCAAAAAGAATGGTTCGAATGTTCTTGAGCGAACTCAAGCACGGTGATTGTCCCCTTCGTGGATCGAACACGATACCTCCAGATTTAGTGACTGATGACTTCAGTCTGGCGCTCTCCCAATTGAGCTAAGGAGACGGTTTCTTGATGGAAGTTTGAGAGAACACAGCAAATATATCGCAAGCAGATCCGGCTCTCTGAGGGCTTCCATCAACAAAGATCGCAAAATGGGCCTTCGTAATATGTCTCTGCCGTGTGTGGAGTTGATGTCGTTGACTAAGAAAGATGATGGTTAGTGTACCGAGGCTCACCCATCTCCAATCCACCAGCTCCACAGCATCGTCCCCAACATCCTTCCGCGCAAAAGCTTCCACACCACCACAACGCCGTCGCGCTCGTTCGTACATCGTTCCGACTCTTCCATAATGCAACCCTCACCCCTCGCGAACCCATTGGCGACTGTCGCCCAGCTCGAAACCTCCGGCTCCCAACTCGATGGCATCCCACCCACGCTCGAAGACTCCGTCCGCTTCGCCGGCGCGCGCCTCACGCAAGCCGCCGGTATCCTGCTCCGCCTCCCACAAGAAGTAATCGCGCAAGCCATCGTAATCTTCATGCGCTTCTGGCTTGGTCCCGAAGGCGGCAGTCTCGCGGAGTTCGGCGCAGAACAAGTCTCAGCCGCGTCGCTGTACCTTACGACGAAGCTCTCCGCATATCCCAAGTCAGCGCGCAGTCTCGTAAACGTGTACGCGTATCTCGATTCGCTGCCGGCGACGTACTTCGACATGGAACAGCTTCAGAAAACGGGGGAAGACGCAAAGGGATACTACGTCAGCGAAGGGACATACGAGCGCCGTCGCGCAACGCTGTTTACAACCGAACAACGCATCCTACGTACCCTCGGCTTCAACACGCACGTCCAACTCCCCTACACACTGTGTATAACATACATGCAAGCCCTCGACATCTTCAGCCACCCGCGCGCCTCTGAACTCGCAAAACGCGCAATCGCGCATCTCAATACCGCGCTCTTGAGTCCGCAGTGCCTTTACCTGACACACCAGCCTCATGAGTTGGCGACGGCGGGGATTTATCTTGCGGCGCGCGAGACGGGGATCAAGATGCCGGAGTGTGAGTGGTGGGAGGTGTTTGATACTGATAGAGAGGTTTTGGGTTTCCTGTGCGTGGGGTTGTTGAGTTTGGAGGGGTGGGTGAGGGAGGAGCAGAAGAGGTGGGAGGGAGGGAAGGTGCCGATGGGTGTGGAGGGGGTGGAAGCGGAGGTTAAGAGGATGCGAGAAGAGAAAGACGCTTGAGAGACGCGATACCATTTGTTCTCACCTTGGATCTTACGGAATATCCATCACGGACACTGAGGACCTTGCATAACTCCTCTACACGACTCTCGAAGATACGTGACGAATCTCGGAAATCACACACTGTTCGCCATGTTGCGCAAACTTCTGGAAAACACCATATCTTCACGATGTTTCTCGTACGCAAACAACGTGTGGATTTGAAGAGCAAGGCGACCGTAATGAGCAATCCGATATATTCCCGCTACTACCGTCGACTAATACCCACATCATATCGACATGGCATCAAGAGAAATACCACTTCAGAAGAGCGTGATGCCTTTCGAAGATTTTCTAAGGTGGAATAGTGACCGCAATATTGAAGTGCGGTACGATCGGTTCGTGAACGACAATAGGTATGAGCAGCGCATCACCTGTCTACCGTCAAGCGCGGGCGTCCAACAGAAATGGTCTTCACATACGGAAGCTGAAAAGCACCGAAGTGCTCCTGCACGGCTAGAGGGAACATACGAGGGTTTTAGCATCGAAAGAACTACAGACACCGTTATGGATGCACCACTCGACAACGCTAAGGACCATGACGCTGTTCTTGGCCCTCGCAGTAACCCCGTCAGACTGAGTCGCAAAGCTGCTGTGAAGCGCAGCAGTACGAAAGAGAAAAGGTCTGCGACCGAGAGACGCGACAGTACGATGCAGAACACCCACGTCCGCGCGAAGACTTCTTCCAAGGTTCCAGCTATACGAATCATTGGGAGCACGCCACCTATTTTACGCCGCTTCAGCTTCGATGAAACACCCAGTGAGCTCTCGTTTAATATCGGCAAGCTCTCCGACTCGCCTGATTTCGAAGATGTTCCGCTCAGCCCTGTGGCTGGTCCAGAGCCGGTCAACTCGTCTCAACGGCAGCTACCTGCCCTGGAACAGCGAAGCCATCGAGTGGCCAAAGAGGAGCGAGAGGAAAAGGTTGGAAGCCAAAAACTGGAGCGACAGCAAGGTCGCGTTGCGACGACTTTTGATCAGATATTGGGGGAGAAGAGAATTCCTACCGCATTGATGTAGATGTTGCAGGAGGATGACGGAGGTGAATGAAGGAGATACGGAAGAAGATGGGCTCGAAAGCTCAATCATCTAGCAGATACAATCACCATCTCGCCCACAACCGAACACATCACTTGAAGATTAGCAGCACGCTGTTCACCAACACGTGCTCGATCTCAAACGCAATTCCACAACGCAATCGTTTGCTACACTGTACATCTTCACCTCACGTTTCTTCGTTACTGTCGCGACAGCTAGATAAGACTGTTATGTTCTCGAAGTGAGCCATTGTAGCCTTAACACAATGTATTGTCCCTCTGATCCAAACTTTCACACTACACTGTAGTCCTCTCAGGCGTAACACGTACTACTATCTAGGCCTCAATATTAATACATCACTATCAACTCATAAACTGCTCTTTCAGACAGAGCAGGAATAGCTCACCACCCATAGACACAGCCATGCCACGTGCCCTAGTCGCCCTACCTACAGGAACCCACGCATCATGGCTTGACCTCCTCCCCTCGTTTCCATCCAAGCCTAAGCGCCAACCCCGCGCAACCCCCCAAATGCTCCTCCGCATCTCCGCTCTCCACCACTCCCTCTCCATCATAAAACACTCCCTTATAACCCGCACACACATGCACAACCTCTACCGCACCCTCGGCGCCTACTGCCTGACCTGCACTCCCACCTCCGCGCGCGGCCGCTGCGGTCCCACATGCCCCCTCCTCCGTCCCTACGCTTCCAGTTGTGCGTTTTACGGGGCGGTGGAAGCGGACAAGGGGTGGGTGAGGCGGTTGGTAGCTGATAAGGCGAAGTATAGGGAGATTGTTGGGGATATGCAGACTAGGGGTACGGCGGTTTATGCTGCTACTGTTGCGAGGTGGGAGAGGGTGGTACAGGGGTTGAGGGAGGGGTGTGAGGTGCCGAGTGAGAGGTGGGAGAGGGAGGGGTGGCCGAGTGGGAGGGGGAATGAAGGGGAGGGGGTGGTGGTGTTTAGAGAGGGGTGGAGGTTTGAGAGGGCTTGGGGGAGGGGGTGGATGGTGGGTGGGGGTGGGGGTGTGGCGCCTGAGGTGAGGTGTTTGGTTTTGAGGGGGGTTAAGAGGAAATTTGAGGAGTGCGGTGAAGGAGATGGTGAAGATGGGAAGGATGAATTGC
The DNA here is from genome assembly GCF_023758015.1 of Alternaria viburni. Taxonomy (NCBI): domain Eukaryota; kingdom Fungi; phylum Ascomycota; class Dothideomycetes; order Pleosporales; family Pleosporaceae; genus Alternaria; species Alternaria viburni. The sequence continues at coordinate 250,444 of NW_026055774.1, forward strand.
TGGAGGGTAGCAGGAAACGTGTTAAGCGTGTGCAGTAGTCTACCTTCGGTGAGCTAGGTACTAGTAACTTTCTTTGCTAGATTGTTGCAAAAGTAAATTGCCAATGGTACTACTACCGCATCCATTCCAGCCCGATCCGAAATCAATGTCCGAGTACGCAGGCTAACCTTCATCCACGAAGTGGAACTGTGGTTGACCGTACCTTGGGTGTCTTTGCTACCATGATTGCTAATGGTACAATTTTATCGAACTCAATGACACATCCATCTGACTCCGGCAGTCCAACTTAGTCCTCAGAAGTGCGCGATGGACTTAGTGTTCTTTCGATGCTCCCGAAGCAGAACCACAAGCTCGTTGTCATCAGGGAGGCGCCTCATCAATGCTCTTGCTGGCGTCCCGAACGAGTCGCTTTTGTCGGGGTCGGCACCATGCTCCAGTAGCCATTTAGCCGTCTCGTATCGCTTCCGGCGGAGAGCACAGTGCAGTGATGTGCCTTCGCGTCCGCAACACTCGTCTGGTATAGGTGGTCCACTGTCCATACCGTGGATGTCGAGGCCTAGCTCTCCGACGAGATACTCAAGCATTGGAATTCTGTTGTCGCTTATACTACCCGCTGCACGGTGGAGCGGTGTAGAGTTGGATAGCACAGCACCATGAGCGAGCAATAGAGCGAATATCTCTGGGCTACAGTGTACGGCTGCGCTATTGAGTATGTGACCACAGTTGGATATGGGACGCATATTCATCGCTGGCGCTGTTATCTTCTTCGGTGGCCCGAGGTTGGGGTTCGCTCCTAGTTTGAGGAGTAGTCGAATGCTCGGTTCGTCGTTTTCTTGAACAACGAATCTAATCACAATAAGCTAGTTAACGCAGTTGCAGTTACCGTGCAGACTTACAGGAGGAGAGTATTACCGCGGGCTACGCTGGTATTGACGTCGTAACCAGACTCTATCAACCACTTCACTGTTTCGTGGGATCTGGATGCAAGATGCACTGTGCGCGTATCCCATTTGGCACCTAATTCAAGTAGCTGGCTGGCTAAGGCGAGATGTCCGCGTTCAACAGCTCGGTTGAGACCATATGTCAACATTCCAAGCTCGCGATCCGGTGCCAGTTGTAAGGCAATGGCCGCGTCATTATCCTCGCACGACTGCAGAAATATTGGGTAGTACGAGTCCGTTTCCGAGTTCTTGGTAATAGCACGCGCGGCATGCGGCGGCATGGTGAGATCAGGTGGTGGTGCACAGTGTGCCCAGGTGAGGAACGTAGCGGGGTGGTGAGATCAAGCGACGGTTTCGATTGCTCGCTCAGTCGCGATCGCGATATAAATACATGTGACTGGCCCCCCGTAGGATTTCCGTCATCATGCGGCGTATGCGGCGTACTGTTTCAGATACTACCCAAAAACGATGGGTGGCCATTTGGGGTCGCCATGGGGCTAGCGCCAGACTCGTGGTCGTCCGTGCGGCCTGTAAGTGGCAGTCGCACTCATCCTCGTCACCTTCGAATCGCTTCCTTCTGTTCAACGTCGACATCTCCCTCTCCTAACTCTACCACTCCATTTAGTGGATTCGCATTCGAAGTACACCTGGCATAACGCTGGTACAGTAACGTCAGACAAGTCACAAACATGGTGAATTGCATCGTCAAATCAGCCCCCATGGCCATCAGCGTCTCGTCTAGACAGAGTATGACGCTACGCCACGGGCCAAAACCTCTTCGGAGACCAAACATCCGTCTCTGTCTTTGCTTGGATTCGCTGGTCGGTCTGACAACATCGCACCTTCGGAATACCGCTGCTTCGCGGCGCAGAAATGGACAGCGAGACCCAAGGCAGAATACGTGTCCTGAGTCCCGGTTTTAGAACATCAACGACAATCGTTTGCAAGCGCTTCGGACATGTAGCAAATTACTACATGGAGCGTATGCAAGAATATCTAAATTGGACTGTAGGTGGATGGAAGCGCAAGCACGCTGACCATCCAGATGACACATAAAGCTGAACAAAGATCATGATTCTAGGAGCGTTCAAAGTACTCTCCCCATCGTTCCATTCTTCCTGCATCACTACGTCGTCATGAAACTCCTACACCGCGGTAATGCATTTGCTTTGCTTTTCTCCCATTCGGCTTTCATCGAGGCACAGATCAGTACAGGTACCGGAAGCAGCAGCGTGATCTTCCAGAGTCAGGCCCCATTTCCAGTGCCGGCCAACAGCACAAGCACCACTATCGTCAAACCTTCCACTCCACTCAATGGACCACATACGACGGCTTCCTCGAGCCTTTCGTTCACTAGTCTCTCTTTGGCGACGCAGACGAACGATACCGTCGTGTATACCAGCACAATTGCATCTTCGTCGAAGGCCTCAACTGGAGGACTTACTACTTCTCCCCAGCCTTCCGGCCACCCTTTAGTCTCGTCTATCACTTCGTCTTACACTCCATCTCCAGTCACGTCGAGTACTGCCACGTTTCCACCAGCGGTATCTAGTGCTAGCAATATAACGACTATATCAAGTTCCTCTACGGGAGTTACAACCAGTGGTGATACAAGCCTCTATCCAACCGTACAGCCTACTGTAGTCAGTTCAGCGTCCAACACTGCCTCAACAATACTCGAAACATCAAATAGCCCAGTACTTCCTCCCGGAATCACCATTCCTCCTTTGCCAGTAACTACCTTGGTACCCACTGGAACCGAAGTCCAGTCGAGTGCGTCGGATCTATCCATAGCCATCTTGGGCGTTTTTCCTATTCTCCAAAACTGGATAGAAGATCCTGTCGCTCATGTCACCGAGGTGACAGACGAGCTGGACAATATCATACCCGACGCAGTTGGCTTCTTGGCCAAGCTACCAAAGCCAACAGACGGAGTTGAGCCATGTGGGTCTGGAAAACGCCGAAGAAGCGAAGGAAATCATGAATTGCACGATGTTCTCAGTGAGCGCGATTTACTCGGCGGGTTGTTCAAGACAGCATTCTCGCTCGTCAACTGTGTCATCAACACTACCAATAAGGTGAAGGATGCAGTTATCGGCGGAACGACAGCCGCAGTGGATACTGTCAAGGGCTTACAAGATGACCTCAAGCCGTTGCTCGATGCTCTCAACGAAGTGGTTCCAGACGAAGCCTCCGAGCCCTCTGACTCAGTGTCAGAGACTGAAGAACCTACGCAGACTTCCTCCTCTACATGCACTCTAACGACCGTTAGCAACTGCGACATTGCGTGTACAGCGACTGCAACTACGACCAAAGGAGGGCCAAACAAGCGGGCGCAAGGTGATGTCTGCACCACAGTATGCGGTGCACCCATCACCAAATGCGATGTTACTGGTTCCACTTCTTCATCCACGGTTACGTCTACAACAACGGCTACTAGACAGAGATGTGCCCCCGACTGCGACAACTGTAATGGAAAGGTGCGAAGATTGGCGACTAGCGTACCTGCACCGACCGAATTTCCCACAGCTTTTGAAAGCACTGCTATCTCCTCAACCACGACCATTGCTGTATCGCACTTCCGCAACCCTCAGTTGAGCGCGGAAGGGCTTGCACCAGTGGAAACCGGCCACCCTACTAGTCATGTCTCGAAGCGAAGTCTTTCGAGCCCTTATGGGCCTGAACACAACGGTATGTGACTTGTCTCATAGCTGGTTGTATCCTTTTAAAGCTATTGGAAGCTACTGACATGCATCGCCCATATGTAATACTCAGCTTCCACTGACGTCGACTAACTCTATCAGGCGATGTTGGGGCATGGCTCCTTGATCAGATCGAGGATAGCCTTAACCCTTACGGCTCTCTTGAACAGGGCCGAGGAACGACTGGGCTGTCGTTCCCACTGGAAGATACAGCGGACGATTGGCACCTGGTCAACCTATGGGGTTGCACATCCGTCGTGGTCATCTCCCGCAAACGCATGTTTCTTACCCACATCTGGGAAAAACCTTCCATGGAACAGCCACAGCTTTTCCAAAGTGAGGTATTGGATGTTCTCCGAAATGGCAGTCCGGAGTTTTCCCACCCTCTTACAGTTTTCACTGTGCCCGGCGAAGGCTTCGAAAACATTGCAGAGAACAAAGTACGTGCGTTCATCATTACGCCGTATAGAGACTTTGCTATCAACCCGGCCAGTGACGACATTAACTATCCATACGAAGTAGACAAGATCAAAAATCTGTTAAACAACATCCTTGGACGGAATGACGCAGTAATCATACCCTACTCTCCGGCTGAGGAAAATAATCGGGATGATCTGACCCCGAAAGGCAAGCTTTACATTCAATATGACCCCGTGACAGCCGCTCGCGTACCAGCAGAAGGCGGTTGCAATCAGCAGCAAGTTGCGGCGATAGAGCTTTGGTTTGAGGATGCTCCCACCTACCGTTATAGAGACACATGGCAGCCATTCCCAGATCAGGTTGTGCAGGCAAAGAAACGGTCCGTCGCATCCAGTGGTAAAGACCTGCGCTTGCTCAGAGGAAGAGAGGTGACGGATGCGGACGAAGCAGAGTGGAAAGAGTACGAGGCTTTGATGAAACGTCAAGATGGCGACACTTGTGCTCGACCTAGCAACAGCTTGTCGGTATCCTCGGTATCACCCATCTCATCACCAGCTTCGACCGTACCTACTCCTTCCACCTTCCAGACAACGATCAGGCCGTCATTGAGCGACTCAACCAGCGAAAATCCAAGCCCACCGCCCTCGTCGATAGCCAGATCATCACCAACTTCAAAGTCTTCTTTGACGTCGGAGACTCCGTTTCTTACGTGGAAACCGGCCCAGCCCAGCACGACGAAAACACCTTCAGCAGTGCCCAAGCCATCCTCTGCATCGCAATCTCCGCCGCCACCTCAAACCGAGCCTCCGACGAAGGCATTATCGGTGATCTTCCGGAACACAAAAGGCAATGACGAAGACTACAACAACTGGACCTTCTTCGAGATCAAACCCAACACCCAAGCGGATGGCTGCAGCGTGCCCGTCCTCAACGATGTCTCGCGGCAATGGTCCGATGCCTCAGCCCTGTCAAACCCGCCGTGGCCGCACGGCACTTTCACTATGCCACTGTTCGGAGAAGAGGACTGTGAATACCTGAGTGATGGGACTAACCCGGGTGTGCTCCATTGTCCTAGTATGGGATTGGGGAAGACTGTGGGATGTAAGAAGGCTGATGAGAAAGACAACCCTGATGATATCACGGATTGTCAATATCCGGGTCTAGAGAGGAGGGTTCATATTGTTGTTTATTGTGAGTGGTAGGATAGCTCATTCTTGGAACTACGAGTCTTTTGTGCAAATGCCGGCGATTGTCGTCCCAGTAGTAATGGCTCGCTGCTCGCTCCGCGTTATCGCAAGCCATTGGCATGTGTTCTGCTCATGCCGAAGAGACGCTTGAGATGCAATGCGCCTCTCCGTCACCATAACAGGCTTCAAAGTCCCCCAAACAAGGTCTTATCTACACTAAACAGCGGCTGAAGTGCAGTATCGTGTGAATGGCTGGTGTTTGAGAGGCTAGCTGATCGTCGCTGCGGCACTGCAGATGTGGTTATGCGAGCCTCCTGTGACGTGCGTTGCGGCTGGAAGCTTAGCACTTGAGGAAACCATGACGTCAACAACGAGCTTGGACTTATTGCAGCTCTAGACCCTACGTTTGGCGGGCAACCTCAACTTTAAACTACACACCTCACAACACAGGTATCTTTGTCAGTTTCAATTGCATCTCACCAATTCACATCATGAGCTTCCTACGACCCATGTCAATGCTGCGCTCGGCAGCACTACGGCCCGCAGCCCTCTCGGCGGCTCCCCGTGCCCGCGTCCAAGTTCGTTTCGCGACATCAGATTACGGCTCTGGTAAGGGCAACCCAGCTGGAGAGAAGCCCGAGAAGCAGGGCGCCAACCCCAGCGAGAACCTCGAGCACCCCGGCCCCGCACCTCCCAAGGTCGCTCAGGGCAAATCTTCGTCGTCGCCGAACAAGGACAGCAACGCCAGCCAGAATGACTCTCCCAAGCCTACATCCGAGTCACCGGCTCCTAAGAGCTCTTCCGGCAAGCGCGAGTTCTCAACATCGGCCCGCCAGATGAAGGACAACAAAGAGCCAGCCGTCAAGCAGGGCCAAGACAACAAGCCCTCGCCCAACGAAGTCAAAGGTGCGAAACCCAAAATACTCAACGAAAACCCGCCGGCTTCTGAAGAGCAGAGCGAGGACGTCAAGCAACACAACAAGGACATGGATAACAGGGCGGAACAGGCGCATGAGAAGGTTAGCAACGAAGAGGCAGAGAAGGACAAAGTCCCCGGCGGCTTCTGGAAAGGTATGTCATAGCTTGACGAAGGGCATTGGCATGTTGCTAACACATTTACAGGCGAAGGTGGACGAAGCGGCTCCGAAGGCGTACGAGGATAAGCAAGGGGCGGGTGAATGTTCGGACACGATGAGCATGGTGTATAACTAGCTGGAATTGACTCGCAGAAGTCTCCTGAAATGTACAACACTCATCAAATATGAGCTGCCATGAACAACGTGTCTTGTGCTGTCTATCTATCGTCGGGGCGCTGAAAGTAGGCTTGGCTTCATAAGTTTTGTGCATGTTTGGGGATGACGTAGGGGGCTAGCGTGTGGATCGCCCCCGCATTTGTCGACGTGATGGGATTTTTTTGAAATGCCATCGCGACACAACGCCCGGCAGAGGGGCGCTATTTCGCACGACTTGTGCCACAATGATGCTCTCTGCCTTTGTAAACAAGAGTGACAGGCCTCGGAGCTCTCTTACTGCGAAAACGTCAAGCATATGCAGGGCCTAGACCGGCTCCTGAAAGGCGATCTCACAATTGCGCACAGCCAAAAGACGCGGTTGCATGTGGCCATAGCTCCTCATTGGCTGCTCTACGAGGCAGGCGCGTTGGGGATCTTGTTTGCCCAAGCTCCATACGTGCAGCACTACGTCACTCGCACGCACACAATCTACCCGCCATTGTCTGTTCCCTCCCCTCATAAACTCGCTGCCCACCACTACCCTCTAGCCCTCACCCCCTCTGCCGAGTTTGCCTACCCTTCAAACCCTCGTCTTTGCTTCATTAATCGATATCAAGCACATCCTCACATCGGCAGCCACACATCATGAGGTTCTCCCTTACATCCACCTTCGTGGTGTCCCTTGCTGCCACGGCAACGGCCAACAGCTGGTTTGGAAGCGCCGGTGCGTATAGTACATAACCCCTCCCGTTTGTTTTGATTTGTCCACAGCGCCATGCAGCAGTATACTGACGCCAGGAAGCAGTCTACGACAAGTGGCACGAGACCGAGCTTGAGCGCTGGCTGAGCGACCACGGCGTTCCCCACCCCAGCCCCTCTGACCGCAAGAACCTCCAGTCGACTGTCAAGGCCAACTGGAATGACAAGGTTGTCACTCCCTACACCAGCTGGGATGCGCAGACGCTCCAGAACTACCTGACCCTCAAGGGCCAGCAGGCGAAGAAGGGCACCGAGAAGGACGCCAAGAGCCTCGCTGAGCAGGTCAAGGTGTACTGGACCGAGACCGAGGACTCCGCGAACCAGGCCTATGGTAGTGTCAAGGACTGGATCTTCGATTCGTGAGTACCCAGAAACCTACACTTAGCACAGGTACTAACGACCTGCAGTTGGTCCGACTCCCAGCTCAAGGCTTTCGCCGATAAGCACGGCATTCCCGTCCCCCAGCCCCGCCAGCGTGACTCTCTCCTCGCTGCCGTCCGTAACAACTACCAGTCCGCAGCCGAGAAGGCCAAGGAGACTGCCAACTACCCCGGTGACTGGCTCTACGCTTCCTGGTCTGACTCTGACCTCAAGTCTTGGTTCGATGAGCGCGGCTACAACGTTCCCCAGCCCAACACCCGCGACTCGATGATCGCTGCTCTCCGCCGCCAGTCTCGTCTTGCCAGCCAGCAGTCCCAGAGCGCCTACGCTTCCGTCTCTTCCGCTGCTGCCAACGCCCAGCAAAGCCTCAGCGACGCCCTTCTCGACTCCTGGTCTGACAGCCAGATCAAGGAGTGGGCTGACAAGAACGGTATCAAGGTTCCCCAGGGCTCCAAGCGCAACGAGCTCATCGCTCTCGCCCGCAAGCACCGCGCCCGCCTTTACGGTGACAGCGCCTCTGCATCTGCCGGCTCCGTCTCTGCCTCTGGTGCTTCCGCTTACGGTGCTGCTACCTCCAACGTCGGCCAACAGTACGCCGCTGCCACCGGTGGCTTCGCCTACTACACCGACTTGATCAAGCAGCAGATCGGTCTCGCTCAGGCCAGTGTTACCTCCGCTACCGACGCTGCTGGATCCAGCGCCAGCTCTGCTTCCGTCCGCGCCGCTTCCAGCGCCAGCTCCCTCAGCGGTGCTGCTGGCAAGGCCGCGTCCTCATCCTCTTCCTCCATCTCCAAGTCTGCTGCCAGCGCTAACGCCGCTGCCTCATCCTCTGCTTCCAGCGCGTCGTCGGTTGCCTCCAAGTCTGCCCAGAGCGGATACGATGCCGCCGCCGCTAGCGCCAGCTCTGCTAAGCAGGAGTTGTAAGCACACCACAACAACCGACAAGTAGCGTTCGGTCATATCTTCTCTCGATATGACTGCCATACGCGTCACTTCACGACCTTACGATCTGCGTACGGATAGGCGGAAAATGGAAACCTGTAACATTAGCATCACGGCGATATCCCCTCTGCGACCTCCTGGTAGGCTTGAGGAGGGTCTTGTAGTTTTTCTTATTCCTTCGGAATTGGGATGGATGGATGGCGTCTCACGTAGCTTAGTATGCGCTTGATAATAAAAAGTATAATTGCACTGCTGTTCCGATGGCGATGTGTGATTGATGTATGACATCATTTTATTGGTAGCTATATTGATCGAGCTGCTGTCTCGTCACAAGGACGAGATAGTGATGATGATCATCATCACTCCACATCATATCTAGCCCATGATATCCTTCTCAGTCAAATTCAACTTGTAAGGGTGACTGAAGAGTTCTTATGCCACCGGCAGGATCATACGATTTCACGATGACGATTTTGTGGACAATTTTCGATAGCATAACTTTGAATTTTAGTGTTTTGATCGAGTATGTGCTGACGCTGGACTTTCAACAAAGCCTCATGCTTTCGTTGCGGTGCTACTTTCGCACGGGCCATTGGCTTATCGTTCTAAGATTTTGAAGATGAAGAGGTGGAGAGAACCGCAGACATAGAAGTAAAGGACATGTGAGCCAGTCTTTGGAAGAAGTCATCGGTATGCTGAACGGGGATTTTGATGTTTGAAGGCTCGCGCTGGACCGCGGACACATATACCTTCCGATGTTATGTTTTTGTTCCTGCAGCTTGCAACTCAGAGGAGAAGGTGCTCTTCACGCTCGAGTTTGAGCGAGTATTTGATGTATCGCCGGAGGAAGAGGCTTCCCTCATGTGAACGTTGTGAACGAATTTCGATGTTTCCTCGAAGGGGAGGAACGAACGCAGAGTCATAGGCAAAAGTTCTGTAGTTTTTTGGAGAAGACGGCGCAGCCATGCAATGCGTTTACTGACATTTTGAATACTCAAGTATGGAGAAGACATCGAAATGACGGAGAGAGGAAGAGAGGCAGGCACTTGCTCATGTTGGCTGCAGCTGCGTTTTTGAGAAGACGACGCACACATGGCAGGGTTGTGTGGAGTTTTTGGTGCTTTGAGTACTCAAGTTTGGAGAAGGTGCCAAGAAATTGAAGGAGGAAGAGAGGCAGACACATTGATCGGGGGCTTTGGTTTTTTTAAACATGAAGACGGCGCAGCCATCCAATCATCATCTTGAGTTTTCGATATTTTAGATACTCAAAAAGAGAGAAGATAGTAAGAGGAAGAAGGGAGGAAGAGGGGGTCTATGTATCCACCCACACTAGTCGCGGCCTTCTCCATGCCTCTGTAAAACATGTATTTTGGGCAAAGGAGAGAAGAAGACACAAATCTCCTGGTAGGTTTTGAGACATGAGTCTGACATGTCCTTACTTTGCACATGTGCAGTTGGGTACGCAGACTTTTGGTGGATTCGGCTGCTGGACGGACATGGCAATTGCAGAGGTATATTTTAGTAAGATGAAGCCTGGGTAGAAGATGGAAGAGGAAGAAGCGACGACATGTTGACTTGATCAACGAGTTTCAGAGTCCACGAGCGCGCTCATAGAACGTGTATCCGGTGATTTGGATGTGCAATGTCTCGATTGACGAGTCCTCTTATGTGAGAAAACACAAAAGACTTATAGAGAAAGAGTAGAAGCTGCCACGTAGTCAATCGGATAGCGTTCTTTTTAGTTTCTCTACACGTTTCAAAAACCACGAGCGCACTCATCAAAAGGTGATAACTCGGTTTTGGTATGCAATGTCAATTGGACGAGCCTTCTCATGCTTGTGAAACCTTTGAGTTTTGGAGAAAGGAGAAAAATTAGTCCACATGCGTGAAGTCTGAGTCGCTTTCTGGTTTCTATGCGCTTCTCAGAGTACGCGAGCGCGCTCATCAGAATGTAATTATTTCGTTTTAGTGTGCAATGTTGGCTGGACGAACCTTCTCATGTTCGAAAACGATTGTAATCTTGGAGAAAGGGACACAGTCCTCATTTTTTGGTTGCTCTACAATTTTTAGAGTCCGTTGCCGCGCTCATCGGAAATATCCTGCCCAGTTTTGGTATACAAAGTCAGTCGGGCGAGACTTCACATCAGACGCTTTGCTTTGAGTTTTGAAGAAAGAAGAAAAGTCTCCACATGGAGAGTGCGATTTGTCATTTTTGGTTCCTCATTTTGAAAATAAACATGAAGATGTGGTGTAAGAGAGAAGTAGAGGGAAGTGTAGAAGAACGGCTTTATAGAGTTCTCGCGGCAGTAGCGTCATGGAGATGGTAAGAGTGCATGTCGTGCGCAAGCAGGAAGTGTTGGTCGGAAGACAGAAAACAGGACATGGTAACTGATCACGATATTTGGAGATGAGGTCATATAGTTGAGCCGATGCAGAGTGGTGTGGGACACGCAGCTCGGCAGCGCCATGAGCTGTTCGATGATGGTTTTAAGTAAAGGGATATGCGCGTGTGGAAGGTGGCAGTAACCTCAAAGCAGACGTCTGCACCCATGGTACGAAGTCTTCCTCGTTTTGGTATTTTCGAGAAGCGCTGAGGCGTTGTAGTGATGCAGAAGAAGACGCAGCAGCCTCGAAGTAAGCGCACCCAAAACCCCGCGCCATCCCAACACAGCCTAGCCCCATTCCCACCGCCCACCCGCATCCTCAAACGCCACCACACCATCCCCAACTCTATCCCGCACACGTCAACCCATCACGAACACGTCTCGAACGCCTTCTCGAACGTTTCGCTCAGCCATCTGACAAGCTTTCACAAGCCTCGCGCACCGCATCCACCGGCCCACCACGGCCCGATTTGTTTCCACTCCAGATCTGCGACGCTGACTCCCCCGTTTCCCGTCTCACGGCCGTCTCCAATTTTTTTCCACCGCGCGAATCGAAGGAAAGAGTTGGCAACTCCGCATGAACATCTTCCTGGAGATGTAGAGACGTATTGTAGGCCCGTTTCCGGTCGGTAGGTAGAGGTAGGTAATAAGGTTGAAGGGTGGTGGTGCTGAGGTGCATGTTGTGAGAGCGTTGCGTGGCGAGCTGGTGAGAGTTGTGTCGGTCCGAGTTTGCTGACGTGCCGACGTATTGGGCGGGTGAGTTGGGACGGGACGGGAAGGGCAGTGGAGGATGTATAAGAGAGGGATAGGATGGCGACGGATGGAAGTATTCATTCCAAATCATCTCTCACATACTTCGCCTACTTCTTACGATCGCTACTCACCTGGTGTGAGCTTGCCTTTAGTTTTCACACATTCTTTGAACATCATTCATCTTTATTCTAATCTTTTACATTGCCTCTCTCGCTGTATACATACGTCAACATGAAGACCTTCGCCATTCTCTGCCTCCTCGGTGCCGCTCTCGCTGCACCAGCAGCTCAGCAAGCGCCCCAGGCCCCCCAAGCTCCCCAAGCGCCTCAGGCACCGCAGGCTCCCCGTCCTTCTCAGGCTGCTCAAGCGCCTCAGGCTCCCCAGGCTCCTCAAGCTGGTCAGGCTCCTCAAGCTGGCCAGGGCGCTGGCGGCAACTGCGCCGACATCCAGTCCAAGCTCGCAAAGGGCATTCAAGCCAACCTCGACATCCAAGCCGCCGAACTCAAAGGGTATGTCATTATCTCCCCCTTCCAACTTTTCCCTCCCTAACATCCCCCCAGCGTCTACGCCCTAAAGCTCCAAGCCGGCACCGCCGGCTTCAACACGACCCAGCAATCCGTGCTATCCATCCAAAAGCGGGGCGTCGACATCCGCGCCAACAACCAGAAGCTCGCCGCTCAAATCAAGTCGCCTGCTGCTGATGGCCTGGCTATTGTAGCTGGAGCCCAGACCAAGGAAATTGGCCAGGTGCAGAGCCTGAAGGGGACGGGCTCGGATGCGCCGGTTATTGCGATGTTGGTCCAGGAGGTTATGGATGGGACGATGCAGAATCAGAAGAACCTTGCTGCGGCTAAGGGACAGGTTTGTGCGAAGTAGGCGGTTGTGAGTAAGTGTGGGTGTGGGATGAGGATGTAAGGTGTATGATAGAATTGGTAGGAGGGTAATTGGATTTTGGGCCGCGTTCATGTTTTGGAAGTAGTGTAAATGTAATGGAATCGATATGAGTTGAGAAGACAGACACTCTCACATGAGGATGCGAAGTGCTTGTTTCGGAAGCACGCTCAGACGTGGATGAACCTGATGTCCTTTTTCGTGCTCAGTTCATACCGCGTCAAAAGATAACACGACGCAGCATAGTAGAGACTACTATCCCTTTTGAGAGACCAGCGCAGCCATCACGACCTTGGCTCGGGTTTTTTATTATGATTCTGAGGGGACGAATCTGAAAGTGTAAAGAGGAGGAGTGAGCAGCCAGGAAGGACTCTTTTATACATAGCAAACATCAAGCTAGTGGATGAGAGAAAAGGCGTTAAAGTCACCAGCAAAGACTTGCTATGGAAAGAGAAGGTAGCTTGTGTTGCATCGGTTGCTCATCATCCAACTTTGGACGCACACACAATCATGGATGCTCTTTTGCTAGTTTTCGATTTCTACATCGGACTCGGACTTAGATTTTGGAAAAGACGACAGGTGTCATCATATTTATCGTTGTGGAAGAACAGAGCAGACATCGAGCCAGTCCGGCATGTTTTTGAGTTTAAGGACAGGAAGTCAAGTGTGTGGGAAAGAGAAGTGAGGAGCCGGAATGAGTGGCTTTTGTATCCATTGAACATCACGCTAGTCGGCATGACCGAAGATAAGGGGATAGACATGGTCATCGCGATAATGTCGATCTTTTTGGAGTAATACATCGACATAGTTTTCGAATCTCGGAAAAGCTTTCATGGGTCTTATTTGTCGTTTCTTTTGGAAAAACCCGAGAGAACATTCGGACCATTTGTTGTCTTTTTAGTGTTGTAGACAAGAAATTGATGGTGTGAGAAAGAAGAGTGGATAGCCTAGATGAAGGCTTTTATAAGCGCTGAATGCCAAGCTGATTATGGAGAGACTAGATGGTATGATCATCGACAGGGACATGGTTTTCTCTCGACGTTGTTTTGTAGAGCACGTTGACTGTGGTCAGTACATCAATTGACAACATACTTTCACGTAAGAGTCTACCCAGCTCAGAACCCAAAGGTACGTGTATTACAACGAAGTAACACAGCGCAATCTATTAAATAGGTATGGTCTAATGTCTAATTGTATGTCTGCTCGAGCAGCAACTCCGAGGGAACAGTCCGTGGGAACAAAACGACGATGGTCTTTCACGTCGAGCGACGAAATTAACCGCACTGAGATCATTAGCACACCATTACTCTCAATCGTCACTTCATCACTTACGCAGCTGATAGTCTACACATATCCACGTTAGCCCTATTCTCCCCACAACGTCCAAGATCAGGGTACTTACACCACCAGCACCACACCCATTCAAACTCGGCCTCCCCCCACTGCCAGGGTAAACGCAATTCCTAAACGTGGGAAAGTTCCTGCTCGGCGCTCCAGGGCTCTGGCACTGCACACATGTCATGTTAGAAGCCGAAACTTGTTTCGTTTGCGTTGTTGTTGTTGTTGTTGGTGTTCGGGACTTACGCAGAAGGAGTTTGGCTGGGAGATGTATTAGTAATTGTTTTCGAAGGATATGTCTTCTATTAGGGAAGAGAGAAGAGGAGAGGTTAGGACGTGGACTGGATTGGACTAGACTTACGTAGGCACCAGGACATGTAGAACCACCCGGTAATCCCCATCCGCCGTTACAAAACGCGGCTTCGGACGCGGCGGCAAGAGCGAGAATGATGGGGGCGAAGAGTTTCATGATGGTTGTTTTAACAAACGTGTAGTTGGTAATCCGAAGATAGCCAGCCTTGCGCAACGGGACGCAAGCATATATATATCAACCGCAAACCGCAGCCAAGACGATTCCAACTCAGGGCCACAGGCAGTGCACGCACGTATCGCATGAGTAATAACCCGAGGTCTAGTGCGCGTCGTTTGGTATTAACAGTGGTTCCTCCATGTCGTTGTAAAGCCGCAGTTAATCCGCATGCTAGCTTCACACAGCTAGCTGGTTCCGTATTCCTGCTCTCATGAGAGGAGACCGCAGTACAGATTGCGCGGCTAGCCAGAGACGTTTGACAGGAGAAACGTGAGTACAAACGTCCATGGAAAGTTCGAGCTGTCTGTCCGTGTTTCAAGCTGACAAGCCGCTGATCTCACGGTAGTCGAGGGAGGTGCCGGTCATCGTGATGATGGTGATGGGGGAATGCCAAATTGCGATGTGAATCAAAGTTCCGAACCAAATCGCCGGTGTAATTGAGGCTGGTATCTCGATCGACACGCAATAGCACGCGTGGGTAGGGCTGGGAGACAACATGGACAGTGCAGCTTACGCTAGCACTAGGTTCAAACGTGGTTAGAACCGGTACTAATATGTAGGCTTTTTGGTAAATTCCCAGTGGCTAAGGTGAAGGGCCGAAGACGAGGCTGAAGTGGTGCATTGCTTTCATGAATAGCCAGGTATTCAGATGCTGAAGTAAAAGCATAAAGCGCAATGCAGATGTTTTCTGTACTACGATCTTGATCTCTAAAATTCGACCATCTCAATCATCACCAACCTACCCAGGGCAAGGTTCAAGTAGTCACACTCAGAACAACCCTCCTTATGCCATCCGCTTGGCGACTGCGGTGGCGATAGGTGGAGCGGAAGCGTGACGCTCCGGCGAGCCGGGCAGCGATGTGAACATCTGCGCGAGTGAGGCCAAGATCGCGAAGAGGGATATTAATTTCAGGAGATCTGGTGACACGACGTTCGAGAGGGAGGTAAACAATGTTGTTGTTGGAGTGAACGTGACCAAGAAGACACATGAAGATACGGTGAACAAGGGAAGACTGTTGTTTAGGCATGCTGAAGACGTAAGAATGACCTCGAGGCAGATACATAATATGATGAAGAGGTGGAAGAATGAGTAATAGTAGTGACTTGCACCACATACACAGACATCCGCCTGACAAGACATCCAGCGCCCGCTCGATCCTGGATAAAAGGCCAAATCAATATTATACATGGACAAGCAGCAGAGCCACATGCAACAAGTGTCGACTGGACGAAACTCCTCGCGTCCGGTAGGACATCTTCAGTACCATCTCACCCACGACTTGAACACGAATAATAAACCCAACTCTACCCTCACCAAGTCCGTTCTCACGACTTATCCTTGTCCAAAGCCCCAGCAGACGTTTTCGTCGCTTGCACTCCATGCACACTCGCCTTCTCAACCTGGTTTCTAGTAAGCAAGGGACCTTCTTGTAACTCCGCGACTTCAGCCGTTGTTGCCGGAACAGTACCATCTCTGCTCCCACGTCTATCCTCTTCCTCTTTCTCTTTCATCGCCATCGCGCTGTCGACCCCCGTATCCACGACCAGACTGTTATCGTCAACCCTTTCTCTCGCCTTCTGCAACTTTAACAATACAGCATCCGCCGCTCTCAATAGCTTCCTCCCATCCTCTGCATCCTTCTTCCACCTCTCCCTCTTATCCCTCGGCTGTCTATCATCTTTCCAACCATCCTCAAATGTCTTGACCTCTCCAGAAATCTGCCCATGTATTCTTTCTAACTCGCCCATTGAGTATGTCGGTTTGTGTGTGGCGGGGACAATGGCTTCGGTAGTGGGTGATATACATTGCGGCTCGGGTGCCCAGTTGGCGAGCCTATCCGTCCCTGTCGCGGTGGTTTGGCCTGCTTCCCAGATGGTTTTGTGTCGGACGCACATGCGCCATTGTATGAGCTTGACGTCGATGTCGTGGGCTGCGTTGCGAAGACTGACGTGTGCTACCTCGACGAGCTGGATTTGTCGGAGGAGGTCTTGACGTTCATCCTCATCTGTAGACCCCATGTGGCAGTAGTCGTACTTTTGCTGTGCGTTTATGTAAAGCAGGTATTCGGCCTCCTGGAGTAGTTCCATCTTGTCTGCTTCCATGGTTTCCATAGTAGCCAGCGTGCTTTCAATGTCGATGCGTCGCAGGTCTTCGGCATAGTCGACGGGTGTGGTGTAGAACGGTGGCTGTTGCTCGACAGGTGTTGCAGCATCTGTCATAGGCTCACTGCTGCTGTTTTCGAGTTGCACGTCCTGTTCTGCTCGCTCAAAGGCCTCATCTGACAGCCACCGTGTGTACCAGAGGCTGTTGTGTGAGACGTATTGCTGCATGATGGGGTCGAGGCTCGCCATGAGCTCCGGATCCCAGAAGATGTTCCAGAACTCGAATGATCGTCGCTTGACATGTCGACCAAAGTGTTTGTATGCCTCCTGCCTCTCCCCAGTGTACTGAAAGTATGCATGCGCTCCGAGCACACCTGCGCAAGCGCCGATATTTGTCATGCCCAAGCATCGCGTCCACCTCGGTATAGTAGGCCGGCGCATAAACAGCGTAGGCACCGAGACAGCGAGCCCCAATGCCGCGCCTGCCAAAGCACCATCGTCAATGGTATAGTTCTTTGTCCGCTCATACAGCTTCCAGGGCTTGATTTCCGGTACATTCGTCGACACCAAGACATCCGCAAGAGAAGAATAGTAATACCAGTTCAGCGCCGCTCCAGCCACGCCTGCCCAAACTCCAAGCCTCGCCGAAGCCCGTATGAACACCGCTGGCCGCGATATCGGCCTTGTAGGAGTGACACTCTGCGCATATCTCGAGGCGAAGGACGTATACGCGGCGGCAAGGGCGGTCGAGGAGATGACGGCGTACTGAGGTGTCGCGTTCGCACCGATGGGATCAGGCCGTTTAGGAGTAAGGCGATGTTGCCCTTCGCCTATACCGTTTTGTTAGCAACTACTTCTCCACATCGTCTTCGGCGAGACATACCAGGCGGCGCAAAGAGTCTCAGGACCATGGCGCCAAAACTACGCGTGTAGTACAAGATAAGCGATAGAGTGTGGTATCATATGCGGTCCACGATACACGGCTATGAAATAGTGTGCGGCTGCAGCGAGCGCGTGGGGCATTCACGAGGCCGCTCATGGCAGTGAAGGTGCGCGGGCACTACCGGTGAGTGCCCGGATTGGCGCGCCTGGAGGGTGTCAGGAGGCAGATGTGAAGGAACAAGGTTCCGGAAGCAGCTACGGCGGGCGGCCGCCGGGAAGGCGCATCGCAGCGGGACAGGTTTAATCCCTGCTATGTTCGCATGGGAAGGCTGAAGGGGGGCGCAAGGGGCGAGGCCGCGTGAAGAGGGTGTCGTTGTGTCTTAGTCGGGATGGGTGGTCGAGAACTCGCGATGATGCGTGAGGCCGGGGTCGGAGGGGTGCACGTGAGGACGTGTGGTCAGACGACCTCATAGGTCCAGACCGCCAATGGATGATCGCATCTGGTCATTGCGCGAGTGGAGGATGGAGTCTCGTCGGGTACAGCATCACACAAAAGACGATTTCACTACTTCGGTACATCCATACAGTAATTAATGCAAGCTTCATTCCCCGATTGTTGTCAATTATTCTACTCCGCATCGCACAATCATTACCACGCATCCAATCTCGATCCCATCGCCCGATTACAACGACTATCCATACTAATTTAGTAACACAAGCTTATATCGAGATCCACACCCGCTTTTCGTATTGAACACAGAAAAAGAAATAGTCAAACGAAAGAGGTAATCCCAAACGCCATCGCTAATACGTTTTAAAAGCAAGTTCAACGCCAGAAAACGAGAGGAACATGCGCAAGGACCCCATCCACCCACGCTAAGTGGCATTAGTACAAAGGTAAGCGAAAGATCGGAATCGAGAATCGAGAAAGAGAAATGGCATGCGAGCGGGTACGAGAACCGAAGCAGATCGCAGAAGCAAAGAAACTGGGAATGGGGAGAAGATGGAGAGACGAGCAGAGAGAGGAAGGCAGTCAGAGAACGCAAGCCCCGCCCCCGTCAGACTCCCACCACACCAACTTCTTTCATCCCGCCCTCGTATCCCTCCGCTGCATAACAATCTTCGCATCCTCACTCCTCAAAAACTCAAACACACCCAGCTCCAGCCTCGCCAACCCATCTTTAAACATATACTCGCTCCCCTCCGTATTCGTCATAACCCTAAAAGCCATGCAAAGCAGATCCTCAGGACTCAGTCCATCAATACTACTCATGTTCTTCCACTTCAACCGCATAGCCCTAAGATCGTTCATAGCCAGCAACCGGTCTACCAGGCCAATGTGAGACACGCCGGGGTTGGCAGCCATGCTGTGCCGTAGTGAAGCGATGGCTTGACGTTCGTGTAGCCATGCAGTGAGGATCTTGGACACGAGATCGTAGTGTGTGGATAGTTCTGTGCGGAAGAGTGGCTCGCCGTGATACCAGAGTGTGTGCATGCGGACGAGGAGGCTGGCTTCGTCGGGCGGCATTGTAGAGCGAGGGTAGAAGAAGGTGAAGAGGCCGGCTGTGACTTCGCATTGGAGGAGGCGGAGGTCGGCCGTCGAGACGGAGCCGCGGGGGAAGGTTTGGGGTTGTGGGGGCTGGACGACGTGTGCGGTTTCGGGGGGTTGAGGCGGTTGTTGGTGGCTTTTCAGCACGGGTTGGTGCGGTGAGGTGTGTTGGGCGGCGGCGGCGGGTTGGCTGTGGTTTGAGGGGGCTCGGGGTTTGCTCGACGGCGCGGGTGGTGCGTCTTGTGTAGTAGGAACGAGTTGTATGCCGTATGCGGGGGCGCTTTGTATCGCGGGGGCAGAGGTAACCTGCTTATTAGGTGCCATGATAGGCTGATTAGGTGCGGCCTGCGCATGTGGTGTACTAGATCTACTGCGAGGGTGTGGTGCGAGAGAACGGCCGAAGGGGTGGCTCGGGGTATTAGATCGACTTGGTGGTTGGGGTGGAGGCTGTTGCTGAGCCTGAATGTGCGGATGTGACGGTAGCTGTGTATGTTGAGGATGATGTGTATGCGGCGATGCCTGGTGTGGGTGTGAAGGGTGAGATGGTGTCTGTTGCTGCTGTTGTTGTGCTTGAGGTTGCGGTTGCGACTGCTGTGGCTGTGGAGCAATATTCGTATGCTGAGGAGGCTGAACGGCAGGCGACTCCCTCTTCATGTATCCACCTGCTCCGTTAGCTGCTGAAGATGCGTTCACTGCTTGAAACCCTTGATTCAAAGCTGGTGTAGGAGTGGCTGGCGGTGCAGAACGAGGAGTTTCCGTAGCAGATCGAGCCATGGCAGCACTGCGTGAAGACGGCTCATATGGGCTCGTATAACTGTTGCTGTGACGATGTCCGATACCAGGAGGAGGTCGATGCACTTCTCTCGACGGTTCTCGGGATGCTTCCCGTGTTGGCTCTCGAGGTGGCTCGCTTGGTGGAGGCGTGTTGTTAACAGCAGTGAAACCTCCATTGTTGACAGCCGTGAATCCTGCAGGTGCGGAGCTTTGGGTGATAGCAGGAGGCCTTGACGTGCCGTTCAAGTCGTTGTTTGACAAAGGACTGAGCTGTATCCGCGAGGGTTCAGATGCTGTTCCTGGGGCTGGCGAGAAACGATGCATATGAGTCGGCATGGGAGGTATGTTCTCCATGCTGCCGGGGCCTGCAGGATACAGTGATTTGAGTGACTTCCTTGGGCTGCCCTTTCGGCTCACAGGCATAGTGCTGTAAGGCCTTTTGATAGGCGAAGCCTCAGGATCTTCATCGTCGGACATGGTGAGGTGAGCATTGCTCTTGCGCTTCTTCAGATTAATAGGTTTAACGTCAAGTTCAGCGCCTGCAACAGTATCCGGATCTGGTGGGGTGAGTGACTGTGGCGTCCCATGTGGTGACTACCCTGAATTAGCCATGACAACACCAAACATCTCATCAAAACTTACAAGGCCTTCGGCATCAATATCGGCAAGCTGATCATACTCATTCGCACCCGATGGTCTCTTCAACTTCATGTTGCGAATGTAGTAGCAAGCTTTGATGATGATCCACCGATGCAGATGAATCTTGAGACTAAAACGGGTTTAGCGCGCGTTCTGACACCTGACACCTGACCATCCCAACTTACATATCCTTATGCTCCGGCTCCTCGTAAAACAGATCTTTGTTATACGTCTTCTTGGTCGCATCCGGCGTGAGTAAACAGCTGCGATCCGCATCCCTGCCCCAAATAGCGGGTCCGTAACTCGCTAGCAGGTCCTCGAGCTCCTGGTTCAGGGAACTCGGATCCGCCGCGAAATCCAGCAACAAATCTCTTTCTTTTGGCAATTCCTTGGACAGCTTCGTCACCTCACTCGAGAGCTTGCGGTAGTCTGGGTTGTCGAATTTCGGAATGCCGCGGTTGGTCGTGGACGAAGACGCCGATAAGCCCAGGCCCAAGCATTCCGTCACCTCGCGTATAGTCGGGTTATGCGAGCTGAAGACGGATATCCAGCGAGCGCGATCCCAGCGTCGCACGCCGTGCTCCAGATCCAGGGCCAAGTTATCCTTTGAGCTCATGGCGCCACATGGGTGACGACGGGCACGTCAACAGTTGAAATGGGAAGTAGGAAAATGACGATGGAAAAGTAAGCGGATGGGATGGGGAATGACAATCAATGGCGCGTGCGCCAAAGTGTGATGGATCCGCCCTCGACGTTCCAAGGTTGGGGTGATTGATGGTAGCTCGCTCGGCAAAGGTAAAAGGAGTACGTTCCACTAGGCCGTCTTGGAACAAAGTTTTCTTATTGCCAGCTGCTGCTACCCCAAGAAAAACTTTGTCCAGTCTCAGATGCCGATCGTGCTACCAAACTAGACAAAGAATTGAAAGCCCCTGTACACAATAGAAGAACAAACTGCGCAGCAATTGTACTCTGGAGTAGGGACCAACAGGCGCTGATGAGGGGGGCGTTGGGCGGCGAAAGAAGGATTGGTGATGATGATTGATGCCGGTGACGTGTAGAAGGCGAACGACGGTACGCTGCGTCGAAAAGATACCCAGAAAAGAGGTGTGTCCAGTAGCGAGACAATGATCCGGCAGGGGCCGCAACAAAACATGTGCAGAGGTAATACGCGTCCGCACTCCGAAGTTAATGACTCGCACGCCAATAAATCCCCATCAGGTGTAATCATAGTACCGCCCCATCCTCATTCGTTCACACCCAGCGGGTCTCCTTTGCCCTTGCCTGTTCATTGTACGACACTTGCACTATGAGCGTGGTGCTCATTTGCTGCATTATGCTAATCATATCTATCGCAGGGGTCAATCATCATACACGAGGTACAAATGAATATGTCGCTAGCAGCACAACTCTTACTCGCATAGGCCAAAACATCCGATCCTCTTACTCAAAGCCTCCATTAGCCGCCACATGCAATCAGCGAATAAGCGGCACTATCACGGTTTCGTATAGCCGGGGATAGATGTCGTTGGTATCATGGTCAGGAGTTACAACTACACATGCATCTATGACGCGCTCGTCCCTCACCCATAGATTTGTACTACCGAGCTGCGATTACTCAACTGTGCGACCGGTTCCTGTCCAGACCGCGCGCCGCATAATATTGATGGGAGGTACAGCGAGATCTGATAAACGCCACAGCTCGAAAGAAAAAAATGTGAGGCAATGTGACGAATGTGCGGCGCGGTCACTGCCTGCACTCTAAAATAGGAACGTGGCATTAGGGAGATTTACGGCGCAGTGCGGAGCCTGAAGACAACGCCCCTTGGCTGCAGGGAATACACTAAGCGAAAAGGTATACTGCGAAGTGCTGCCGAGCCGTGTATTCATTCGGATACTAGCTGCCGAACTATCGAAGTTGCGTACAGTCGCGCCCTCACTATGCGCTCGCGCGTTCCAGGCGATCGCAAACTAAAGCAAATCACGCGTCGCAGAGTCCCGTACTGCATGGTGATGAGGTGTGGCACAGCTGAGCTAGTGTAATCCTACACGGTCCTGTAACATGACCAAGTAGCTGAAACCACCACTCTACGGCTGACCTACCCGAATAGCTTATTTTCCCGAATTGGACACCTACTAGTGGGGGCCTCGACCCTGGCGATCGATCGTCGCCCTGAAAACCTGAACGCCTGTATGATCCTCGTACACAGTTTTTGCGATTACAGCTGCCTGCGCGCACGATACGTGCGCATCTCCATCGTGGTAATCGTGACTAGCGTCGTGACTCGCCAATATACCAGAGCATACCCTTTCCATCTTCCTCTTCTTCCTTGCGGAAGCTCTCCAAGTGGTCGTGCAGCCAGCCCATTACTTGCGTAAAGTCTACTGGCTTCCACTGCATCTCTACTGCGTACTTTTCTCCGGCCAATACCACTATGGCCTGTCGCAGGAGCTCATCGCGGTCGACAGCGACGTTGGGGCCGAGACCAAATCCTCGACCCACGTCTTCAAAATTGGCGATGATGGTTTGCGTGCAGCCCATGAGCGTGCGGTGCTGTTGGATGCGCCTCTCGATCTCGGCAGCTGTGTGGCCTTCGGCTGACCAACCTGCAGTAGGGTAAGTAAAGATAGAATGGATGCAGATGCAGTTGGTAAAGCGTACGTTCGTTTGCTCGTAATAGAGCTGCCAGGTGGCGCTTAAGTTCCACCCAAGTCAGAAATGCTCGTTCCCTCGCAATGAAAACGGGTATGTTTTCGATCATCTTATTGTAGTCGGCTCGAACGCCTTCTCGCCATGTTCTTTCGAGTTGGTTGAGGAGCGCTTCCTCGTCCATTGAAACACCTCGCTCCTCTCCATATATGTACTGCCGCAGCGCCCGTAAGCCGTCGTAGTCTAAACCACGGTAGGGTATGCTGTTGTTTGGTTGCGGGAGCTCTTCTGGCACACCGTCATCTGACCGAAAGCTTGCTACCAGCGCGGCCATTTGGACGCTGACTTGTCGATCAGCAGCCGCTTGGGTCGCGTCGGTGATTTGCTGCTGTGCCGCTGCTTTGGTCTCGGTAGGATGTGCAGCGTGGGTAGCAGCAGGGCCTGACATCGTACTGAGATATCGAGACTTGTTCGCTTCAGCTGTGAGTTTGTTCCAGACACCCTCGGCGATGTTGGATTGTTGTGTAGCCTGTTGTTCGTGGGCTTTCGCCGATGTAAAGGCGGCATTGCCATTCGTTGCATGTCCACCGCCATTGACAGCTGTGAACCCGCCTCCTTCCTGCGGTCCCATAGTGGGACTTTCCCCAGATTCCGGAGGTGTGAGCATTGCACTTGACGACATTGGGCTTCCACGTGACGCTGTATCGCCGTCGTGCAACACCGAGTTTGGCGCAAGCGCAACAAATGATGCGGGCGTGCCGCCCTCTTGCTGGCCAGAGAACTCAGCATCAGCTCGCGCCTGACGATTTTCTGCCTTCTTTCGTCTCTCGCGGTCCAGGCGTTCGCGCGCAAGAATGACGTTGCATGCCTTCAGCCCAATCCACCAATGGAGAAGTTTGTGGATTCTGCGTGGTGGGTCAGTAGCTATTCGGCCGTATTGCGAGACCCAAATTCGAGATAGATGTGCTCTCAAACTTATGTACTTACAACGCTCTGTCTTCCTCGTTCTCCAAATAAAGATCCCGCGGGTAAAGTCCCTCTTCGACTCCGGGTTCATTCGCAGTGATTAGGTGCTCGCGATCGCCCACTCTTCCCCAGACCTTGGCGCCATGTTTCTCAAGTAAGCCATCGACTTGCTCTTTCAAACTTCCCTCGTCGCTCAGAAACTTCATCAGCTCATCCGGCTCTTTCGGTAACGTGGAGACAACATCGCCCATGTCTGCAACAAGCTCGCGTACGAGGGCGGATTCAAAGTTTGTTTTACCGCGTTTGTTCGATGACCACTTTGCGCGCAACCCAAGACGCTCGATCAGCTCGTGCATACGCACTTTTGACCGATTCTTCATAATGTCCAACCAGTCCTTGGACGTTGCGTATGTGATAGCTGAGCCGTCCATGGTGTCTGGGCTAGATGCATGGATCGCAAAATCTCGCCAGGTGAATTAAATGTAGGCTAGCGATGCAGCCGTACACAGTCGTATGAGTTCCGAGCGTTGTGGTGTCGCGACTATGCAAGGGAGGTGTGATGTGTAGTGCTGATTTTCTCGGGTATGATTACATGCAGATGCTCTCAGGACTGGGGCAGCCAGATCGTGCAATTTCGCCAAAGGGCCGTCTAGAGCATGTACGAGTCAGTGATGGGGCGCGCAAGGGAAACGAACGACATTCTCAAAGATGAATCGAGAACACGATAGATGATAAGAAAAGTACAGATGAAGAAACCATAGCGGCGTATGAAAGCTTCGTCTACAGGTTAGCGGCACCCGCCTGGGAATGGCAGGCGGAACCAGAGGGCAGTTGCTGCCGATTGGCTGGAACATCGCGTTAGCCGACGATCCCCCCAAATCACTTACACAAGGCATTGTGCACATTGTTCTTCGTCTACGAGGTGGCGAAATGCAGCTCACCGCTGCTGACAGTAATGTCTTGTGGCCCAGGTCTATGCATACGACTGCATTTCCTTTTCCACTTATTGGCGCGACTGACATCAGATGCGCAGTGGCGGGCAGATTTCGCTGGTGTACAGGCGATGGGGAATTACTACATCATCGCATGTGCTGTAGCATATGCAAACACCCAAACAGAGGCTCTGTAAGTTTTGCGAGAAAAGGCCACATAGAGATCGTCATTAGTAATCGTATGTATATACATTTTATGAGTTGCCTGGATCCTGCCCAGCCTCATGGAGCACCAGTGCTATACAACCGCCAGCCTGGTATCGATGCTTTCGACCAACTCGCACGCGAAAGATCAAAAGTGATCGGGGTATATGTAGGACAACGCAAAAAAGCCATCGATGTACTCAATGGTATATAGATGCTAGAGAAAGTGAGAAAGAGCACACCTTCGAAGAACGCCGAGGGTGGAATTCTAGGAAGAGAATTATCGATGACCGTTGTTTATGCCGCTCAAGCAGGGTTTGGCCGGCTCAAAGACTTGAGTACGATATCGACTTTTGCTTGAGGATTGTCTGCCCAGATAGACGCTTGAGCAAGTGTAGTCTGTAGACGATCGAATGCGGTCTCCGTGCCTTTGCGGGCTACGATCGCTTTGCTGATACCGTCACCAAGATCGTATGTCAGTTTCCAGGTTTTTGTTTTCTCCAATATGCTCGCAGCAGACGGTAGGTCCTCAGATTCCTCCTCCAACAGGCTGAGCAGGCCTCCAAAAGACTTGCATTCGCGCAGCGTATGAATAAAATCCATTTCCATGCCTTCATCATCGACCGACCAGATAAAGTACACGCGCTCGGCTTGTTCGTCGGTCAAATCAAGAGAGATGATGCTAGTCGAGTTTGTGCGCTTGATGGCTTGAGGCGGAGGTTTGAATGTATCCGCGGGCGTTGGAGCATGCTGTTTGACATCGTCGACAGGTGTTTCTGACGTTCGTTGAGTCTGTGTATGTATCTGTGGCTGCGGTTGGGGTTGGGGTTGGGTTCGGGGTTCCGGCTCTGGCTGTGGCTCCGCCACAGGTTGTGGTGTCGGTTCTTGTTGTGGTGTCGGTTGTTGTTCTGGTTGCAACTGTGAAGGGCATGTACTGCTATCCTTGGGAACAACGTCGATCACGTCCGATATCTGTGTCCTGTTTTCGCTAAGCTTTCGCCGCTTCCTCGCTGCGGGTTGCTTAGTATGAGCATCGCTTTCATCATCATCGACCTTTGCCATGGCATTCGATGCTGGAGGTGCGGCATTCGGTGCTGAATGTGCAGCATCTTCATCAGTAGATTTCGATAGCTTGGGGGTAGAAGAGAGACGATGTCTTGGTTCCGGTAGTCCCCTAAGCTTCGAGGCGATGTCAGCTCGCTCTTGCGGAGACAACACTGAGAGCACGGTCTCTAATGTGCCAGCATCGCTGTCAGGATTGCGAAGTGTGAGCATCATGAAATTGTTGGCGAACTTGTCTCCCAGACCACCTCCACTGATCTGCAGAATTAGATGTGAGGTCAGTATGTTTTCCATGGACTATTCGTTGATCCGAGTCTTACCTCGTAGGGGCGATAGGCTTGAAGACCTTGTAAAGACCTGTCACTCGTCTGAGGTAGCATGATGGCAAAAACCCCAGCGTCGTCGTCGCCGTCGAGTGGCATAATAACGACCTTCTGTATGCTGTCAGTACTCTGAACGATGTAGATTGTATGTTTCTCGGTACAACTCACAACCTTCGGTCCGAACTGCACTTCGCTGAAGGCAATAACAGCTGAGTCTTCCCTAGCACAGCCTCGGCAGACAGCGTTGCGATTCTCCCTAGGACTCCCTGATACTATAGGAGGGTGTGGAGGAGTGAACTTCTTGTAATTGGCCTTCAAGTCGTGAAAGGAGGGAAGCCCTCGGAATGATTGGCTTTGCCTGTCCGGAGCCAGGTAGCCAATCCAGACGCCCCGCGCAAAGAGCTGATTGGCCGAATAAAAATGACCTTTCAGATGAGGTTGCGAGTTGAAGCAATCATACGAGATGGAGTTTTTCCTAGGACTGGTGTTTCGAGATTCTTCCATAGATGCCTGCAGTGCACGCAGCCTAGGTGACATCATTGGCGAAGTCAGTTCGCTCGACGCGCTACGACGTGCCGGCTGCGCATCGCTTTCTGGAGATGCCGCCTTGGAATTGGTGTTTATTTCATTTGAGTTGGAGGGTGTTTGCAACCGGATTGCGTCACCAGGCTGAGGGCTGTTGTTGTCGAGACTGGGCTCGCGGGCGCGCTTGCAGCTTGTTGACGGGGCCCTCGACACAGGTGTGCGCACACTCTTCCGTGCTCTTTGGGGCTGGGGCGGCATGCCCGAGTGTTTGGGTGGCATGCCGGCGAGATGTCGGATAGCGACTGGTAGGTGGTGATGGCGGTCTGTTGTTGCACCATGCGGCTGCGCGCGCTAGCGTCCGTGCAGGGCTTTAATTGGCCCACAATTCTGCATGGCATTTTAACTCCGTCGCAGCACCGCCATGGTACATCCCATCTCCCTTCACTTTAACGCGAACAACCGTGTCGCGATACGTATAGCACGCGACATCGGAATGCGGGAGATTTATCAGTGAGCACGAATAAGACGAAAGCTTCTCCTTGCCAATTGAGGACGCGTCAAGTAAACAACGAAGGAGCGAGGACGCGTCTGTCTCGACCGGAGTCTAGATGGAAGGCGCCTTGCATTAAACCGCTGCCCACTCCATCACCACCACGTTCGGAATCTATTCGCAAGCTCTCACCGCTTCATACCGACGTCGCCAGCTGCGGTCTATACATCACAATTGCCAATTGGTTTTTTGTCCATCAAATCACCACTATACCCGACAATGGGGCGGCAAAAAGGCGAAATCGGCGTTGCTCATCATATAGAATGTCTTGGACTTCAGACGTATGGGAGGGAGAGGATTGAACCGGGCTTCGTTATGAGAAAACCAGTGTTCAGGTATGAGCCCGCCACTGCAATCCACGAACTCGAGGTACCGGCTCTGCTTGGTCTACTACTACGCGATGCACACGATGCAAATACTGTCATCGATCGACACGATCCCATGCTCCTCGATAAAGAGCTAGACCAGCTGTTAGTCGAGTATGGTCCTCTGATCTGGCCTGAGCCTGGTCAAGGAAGTAGAGACCATCTCCGAAAACCACAAGAGGGTACCCGATATCCGGCTGATTTGATCTATCCGAGAGACAGTACCACGTAAGTCCGCTCATCCAGGTACTGGGTGCGAGCTAATGGAAGCAGCATCAAGAAACACCTGCTGGGCATGGTTCTCTGCAGGCAGACTCGCACCGACGTAGAGACCTTCATAAACAGAACATACATGAAAGCCCTGAAATACAAGAAAAGAGACCTAAACATCGATAATAAGCCTTGGTTTCAAGGTTGCAGATTCGTAGCCCTAAGCGAGAAAATACCAGTGAGGAAGAGACGCAGCACTGGTACGACTACTACAGCAGACGAACCCGCTCCTCAACGCGCACGTTCCGAGGAAGACCAAACAGATGTTGACTCCGATACGTCTGAAGATTCGGTGATGGGCACCAAGATAGGATGTCCGACCCGCAGGACAAGCGCGCTTTCACCCGAGCCGTCGCCCTTTAAAGTTGAATTACGAATCTATCGCACCAAACCACCGGGCCAGCCAATCGGCCCTGGACCGACTTGGTCTTACGGCAGTTTGATGTTTACTGGAAAGGAAACAACATGTGAAGACTTCTTCGGTCTCATATGCAATCAGACCAAAGCCGACTGCAGCTTCCTCATCTTCCAGTTGCCCGAGGATATGTCCATGGACGGAAGGGTGCGCATCGACCGAGGATCCAAGGAATCTGAGATGACCTACCGACGTACCCTGGGTATTTTGCAAAGGGCGAGGAGGTTTCCATGCGGTCCTGCGCACCGTTCGGTGGAGCTGGAAATAGGGTTCGAGACAGTCGTTGATTAGTGTTTTAAGATACCCCGTACTTCGCGCCTGCGACTACCAGTTCTTCTGTGTGAACTGCGTTCGTGCATATCCTTCGCTGTATCTCTTTCTTCTTCAACACCGGCGCAGGCGACGGCAAGATGTCAAACGCTTAAGCTTGGAACCCCCAACACACGAGTGTATCGATGTAGCTTGTTGACATGACAAGATGTATATAACATGACCTCGTTATTCGTCGTGTAATTAGTGTACCCATATACCCAACCTTTTCTTTTTGTACAAAACACCTCCTTGTGTATTCCACCTGTGACTACCGGTGCTGACCCACTCTCCTCTCATCAACCAGCACACTCCAATTCTTCTGCACACTAATCCCTCCCGTCGCAGTCCTCTGCGCACTATCATCGCTGACCCTTCCCATCTCAATCTCCACATTATGCTTCCCCTGTGTATCCTCCCCAACGAACTTGAACTCCTCCTCATCCTCCAACCGACTCATACCCGCGAGTGTCGAAAACAACCCGCCCGTAGCACCCTTCTTCCTGTGCCTCCCTCCGGAGTTCTTCGAGTCATGCATATACCCATCCAGTCCGCCATTGGAGCTCGGACCAGGACTCTTCATATCGCTCGGCCGCGAAGAAGCAAAAGAGAACAATTTATCGAGGCCGATCCAACGGAAAGCCGGTTTCAAGCTAGGCAAACAAGCACACGTGAGACCGATGTTGATCTCAACAATCGACCACACGATGATCTCGCGGAAGTTGTAGGTCACGTCGCCCTGGGCTGAGATGGGGATTTGCAGGAAGATGATGAGGCGCACGAGCGAGACGACGGCGATGAAGGTGCCGAGCGCGAACATGCCGGCTAGAACGATGCGTTGGGCGAGGGGGGCGTGCAGCCGCCAGACGTGCGGAATGGGCATGATGACGATGAAGAAGTCGAGGATTACGTTGGGGACGGAGCCGCCGAGGTAGATGTCGCGCGTTTCGATGCAGGTCTTTTGCGTGATGGTTATGTCCCAGGCAGCGCGTACAGGCAGGCAGTTGAAGATTACGCAGAGCATCTGTGAGGCGATGCTGTTAGCCTATTGCGCTGATGGTGACAGTGTTCGTGGAATGAGTGGCTTACAATAGCGATACACCATGCGATGGAGGCGGCGGTGACCACATAGATGGTAATGCGGGACTTGATCTCGAAGAGCCGCCAGTAGAAAGCCAAGACTGATAGTTTGATACTCGTGATGCTGAGCGTATACAGAATCTGGCCGATGTAGATATTCCGTAGGAAAGCAATGATTTGTAGCGGGTTCGTGATTTCATTGATGTGTAGTCCCAGTGACTCTCGCATGCCTGCAAGCACTGAGCGTTAGCCTACGATTCGTGTCCAATGACGAAAGATACGTACCTATTATGCACACGTAGAAGAAGCCGTTGGCCACAGCCAGTGCCACCATGGACATGTAGTCGTCCATCTGAACATTGCGCCATCCCCCGTGCCGTTTCCGACAGTAGACCTTGAGGGGGACAAGTAGCATGATCAAGATATAAGTCGATATCGCCACTCCATCTAGACGACGGCGGTAAGATTGGCTGGAGAGAATGTCAGATGCATGCTACCCAAGACACTGTTTTCTGGTCGTGATAAGACATGGGTTGGGTGAACCGCGGAGGACCACGGAGACTGGGTATGGAAAGGGTAGAGAGCAAAGAGATGGCGAGTAGACACTCCCGAGCAACTTACACGCTCTCCTGTGGATCGATGATAGGCGCCATGATGCACAATTCATGTACACACTCTCTTTCCTATCCTCGACAGCGTATACACCAGGTATATCACAAACAGCGAGAAACAAGACGTCGCAGTGGCGTTGACGGTGATGCACGAAACTCTCACATGGAAAACGCGAGACACGCACCCATGATATATCAGAAAGAAGAACACGGCACAAGACACGCGATGCCCAGAAGGAAAGAAAAACCTTTCCTCACCTCCCATGCAGACGCCCTGACCAGAACTCCCCAGATGTTCCCAATCCACCTACCGCTACCGCCGCTCCCGGTCGCGGGAGACCCCCTTTAGGTCTGTAAATCACAACCCTTCAAACCCATGACGGTTTACTTGCTTGTTTAGCTGTGCATCAGCCAATGGCCATCGCAGCATCCGGCAGAGAGAAGTAATAATCCGACATGCTGGAGCTGTTGGGCAAAGCATAAAGTCAAGAAGCGAGGCACTGACACACGGGGAGCATCTGGGAAGTGGATCGTCAGTTACAGGTTAGGGGGTCCTGGTCGGCCTGAAGGGTCCCTCGTCTTCACATGTGAGTGGGTGGGGGATGATCCGGCACTCGCTCCCAACGGAGACGGCGTCGTGCTACGCGGGAACGAAATGGGAAGTCACTCCACTTCAATTATGCAAGACTTCAATCTACGCCTGCATCGCACGCCCTCTCGTTCAGCAAGCGCGTCGCGGCTTGAGACGAATGATCAGTATGAGAGGGGTAGATTTTTGCATCTTGCGAAAAAAGAAATAAGAACGTATTTGTTTATCTGTCGCCGCGGGGTCGAGTCTGCCGTCTGCGTGTGTACCCAAACCGACAATCACTGCGCTCGTCGATCAAAATCCTCCGGGGTAGCCGTGGCAGGATAAACTCCGAGCTGTGCGTTATTCTAAATGGCCGACTCGAGCAGATCATCCCACTTCCTGGTGTTGAGCGCATGTGCCTGGCCGTCGTTTTGGCCGTAAACGGTTTAGCTTGGCCGTCCGTTGCGAGTCAGAAATGAGGCTTCGGCAATGGATTACGAACCAATCGATGGCGGACATAAGCGATGAAGATATCAGACGCCTTGCAGCTCCTCGGATGAACACGCACTGCGTCTGCTTTGTGGCGTTCGTTCCTGTGGATGTCGTGCATTGCCGGAATCCTACTATGACGAATTGCAGGGCATTTGGTAGGGGCGCAAGCCGCAAACGTGTGTGCAAGCTTTGTGGCGGCGTAGGAACCAAAACGTGCTAAGCTCTCGTTGGAGGGCAATCACCGTTTGCCAATCATACGCCTTGCATACAACGGCATGGGTCGCGGAAGCGGAAGGACCCTCACACGCTATGCTGTGCCGTGGGAGCGAGAGGGACTCACGCCGTCGTCTTGGTAGTTTTAGTAGTGCAACAACGAGTCGAGACGCCGTATAGACCCTGTCGAGGCCCATCAAGTTATTGTCTCAAACCCGACCAGGGTAAATGCAGTGAAAGTCCCATGGGGCTTAGCGAGAGACCCACCTATTCGAGGGCGTCCGGCACATGCGCCATCTTCCACGTGGATGCGAGGAACGCGATATGCGGGCTTATTACAACCAGCAAAACAAAAAGTTAGTGATGCATCGTGATAGTGGCGTCGCTCAGTAAGCATCAGTAACTGTTTGATAGTCAAACTATGTGTTATGGATAGCTGGTGCGGGAGGTGCGGCTCGCCATCGGTCCTTTCTTAGCCCAGCCGAGAAGCAAAACTCCACATTTCAGAGTCGTTTCTGACAGGTGCCCCGGCTGCTAGTTAGCGACCTAAGGTTTTAGGAGACCAATCAACGGGCACTAATTTGGGAGCCGTGAGGGTTCAGATGCCGCGGAGCACGACAGGTTCAACCATGTGCGATTTGCAAAGTCGGCGAGCATATGGAAAGGCGTAAAAGAGGCCCCACGCTCTGCATTTCGCTTTCGGATTCCTGTCAAACTTTCCTTCTTCTCTGAATAAGCCAGGTGCATGATGGCAATTACAGATATCCAAGGCAATGGGTCATACCCAGGGCTTCTCGTGTTGTCAGCTCTGTTAGTATCGACCTACGTAATCGTTACTGGAATCTATCGCCTCTACTTCCATCCACTCGCGGCGTTCCCGGGGCCGTTCTGGGCCCGCTTGACTGTGTTCCCGTCATGGTGGCACACTCGTACTGGCGACCGACACGTTTGGCTGTATAGTCTGCAGGAGAAGTATGGTATGGTGGCCTGATTTCATCCCCAGAGTCAGTGAGTTGTTAACGATTGGTAGGACCCGAGTTCCGGTATCGTCCAGACAGTGTCGTGCTCAACACGCCTGCTGCTTTCAAGAAGATCTTTGGACCAAAGGGAAATGTTAAGAAAGGCCTTTACTACGAAGTGTGGCCACGCAATGTCCACACTATCAACACATGGAGCACCACCAGTGTTGAGGTGCACTCGCGTAAGCGTCGTGTGTTGAACTACGCTTTCTCAGAAGCGGCGCTGCGAGATGCTGAGGTCTTCCTTCACGCGAACATCGATCGTTGGTTGGAGCTGATTGGTCAACAAGCGCCAAAAGCTGGCGAGTGGACGACCTCTATCAACATGTGTGACTGGATGAACTGGCTTGTTTTCGATATCCTTGGTGACTTGTGCTTCGGTAAGAACTTCGACATGAAGGAGCCTGGAAGCGATCTCCGCCACATCCCCGAAGTTATGGTTCAATTCATGGAAATTCTCCATCCAGTTAGTCCCCTGCATCAGATCATCGATCGACCATGCTGACATTCCAAAGATTGCTTTCGGCCCGTTAGCCAACGCTTGGGTATGGATGAAGCCTCGTGGGCTCGACAAGCTTCTGGAGGTCGCCTCACCGCCGGTAGTCAAGAAGTGGCAGGACTTCGTTGAAGGATGCCTTGAGAAACGGTCCGCGGTCGAACACGAATTGGAGAACAATCCCAAGCCTGAGGGTGAGGTCCGGAAGGACTTCTTTCACTGGCTCTTCAAGGCTGTCGACCCCGAAACTGGCAAGCGTGGCTACAGCGAGCACGAACTCTTCGCTGAGTGCGAGTTGCTGACTATTGCTGGTTCCGATACAACATCTGTCGTAATGTCTGCCGCCTTCTTCTACTTGGCTCGTCGACCGGAGGTCCAGGCTAAGATTGCTGAAGAGGTCAAGTCGGTCTTCTCAAGCTATGACGAGATCAAGTCTGGTACCAAGATCATGTCCTGCAAATACCTCACCGCGTTTCTTCAAGAAGCTATGCGCATGACACCACCAGTCGCAGCAGAGCCCAGCCGTGAGGTACTTCCTGGCGGAACGACTGTTGGCGATCACTACTTCCCCGCTGGCCTCCACGTCAGCACCGGTCTTTACTGTCTGAGCTACAACGAGAATGTCTACCCGGAGCCCTTCAAGTTCCGCCCTGAGCGCTGGATCGTAGACGAGACTGGAAAGGAAGGATCCTCGGCTGAGAGTGTGGCATTGGCGGAGAACGGTTTCTGTGCCTTCTCATATGGAACGAGGGGCTGCGTTGGAAAGAACCTTGCCTGGCTGGAGATGCGACTTGTCATTGCCAAGACACTCTGGATGTACGAGGTTCGGCCTGATCCAGAGAACAAACTTGGTGGAGGCAATCGAAATGGGAAGCCTGGGCGACAGACGGAGGATCAATACCAGATTTACGACATCTTCGTGGCCGGCAGGAAGGGACCGATGCTGCAGATGCGCAAGAGGTAATGTTGAGTAAGATGAGCCATTTGTGCAGACGACCGAAGTAAAGCCTGCAACGTACGATAGTCATCTTGGCTAGCCAATTGAGCATATTCTGATCCCTTTGAGAACGTTGTCCGTGTACAACACCACGTGTCGCCAGATGCGTGCGCGTGTCTGTGGTGCAAACGGTGGTGCGACCATTCAGTCCCTGACGATCCTCAAATAACTAACAGCCGTTGTACATGTATTGCGCACAGTCGGGAGTGTCGTCGCGCAGCCTCGCCAGGTGATCTGGTGTTGTTGTCGCCTCAGAGGGCTTGCTGTTACCGTCAGCGCATGCCCAGAAGGACGTCCACGTGACGTCTCTAGCGGGGCCGATCAGAGGAGCTTCCTCAAGCTCCGAGTCCGGTCCTTCTTTCTCCAACTGCTCAACACCAACATCGTCGAATCTGTAATTCGTCGTGCGACCGTCGTTGTGCCCAACACGATATGACGATGTTTTTGGCCCCCATCGCAAGCCACCGGCATGCCTCAGACGGCAATGCCAGGCGAGACTCGAACGCCATTCGACCGCAGCGGCACAGCGCCGTATTTTTAGCTCAGCTGGCCCCCAAATCCTGACCGGTCGATTGTTGTGATGGCATTGCTGCAGCTTGTAAAGCGATGCATTCTCTATCGTTACGCTCAACATTCTGAGCTCCTTCGTCGTTACTGACGCCTTTGCGCAACGCCGTCTTTCTGGCATCGAACATCAGGCTATCAGCCTTCAGTCTGGAGTTACGCGGGTTGATCAGCACAGGGCTGAGCGGCTCGTCAAGCCCCGCGACGCCAGCGCAAATCAAAGGCACGGCGAGCTTGATTCCACGACAGCTGTTCGCTTCGCCTGGACTGCACATGGTGTGCCGCACTAGAGCAGCCTTTCCTGCCTGAGTAGGGCGAAAGCATCCGTGGGCGCATATTGGTGTGATGGAACCAGGCTGACCGGTGCAACGCATAGGCTGCAAGGTATCGTCAGCCTCGTGCAACATCTTGTGCGATTTGGTGATTTCCCGCCTTTTTTCGTGGCTTCTCTCTTTCCTTTAACCTCGCTCGCTTTCGTCCTACGGTCGCTACACATTGCAAACATCATTGTACAGTACAAGAACGTGAGCGCACGCCGCGCATACACGAAACGAAATGCGGTCACCATCCGTCGAAGGAGTACCATCACCCCTCAAGGTTGGCTCCCCGAGCAGTAGGAGAATCTCCGATATCACAGTTCCTTCTGCTTTGCGCGTTGGCTCTCCAACAACTGACGATACCCCGCCCATCCACGCTCGGCCACCACTGCGTCGCAAGAACACGTCTGGCGCTTCCGACAGGCTCTCGCAACTCTTTCCGTCCCGACCGTCCTCAGTCGCCTCAATCGCATCTCCTAGCAGCACCCCTGCATCAAGACGTCAGTCGTTTCCTTCGCCTCTGCTACCGGCCGCAGAACCCTCGTATCGCATACCCCGCGCTCCAGCGCCGCCCTCGTTTGCGCAAGAAACGTCATACAACCCTGTCGCGAGCGTGTTTACTCAAGATCGCGCATCACCGTCGTTGGGCAAGAGCAACAGTAGGACCAAACGGGTCCTCGACCGAATCGCATCGTTGCACAGGGGAGCCTCTCATGGGGGACGTTACAACCGACTGGATGATGAAGAATCACAACCCGGCAGAAGACGGCTTGTGGGAGTCGATGAGGGGGACGAGGCAGTCGGATACGATCTGAGCTCGCTAGGCGGTCTGCCGCTGAAAACATTCGAGGCGCAATCGCGGACACAGGACATACATGAAGGGCAAGAGCGTGATAGAGACATGGATGAAGCTAGTCATGCCGCAGAATTTGAGCGTCTCGAGGCGCAACTCGGAGCTGGAATGACGTCTGTGCTCCATGTTCCGTTTGAGCACACCCCAGCTGGACCAGTACCAGGCTTCTTTCCAGGCCACCGACGAATTCTAACAAGAGCGGATGTAGTAGATGAGCAGGCCAAAAAAGCGCAAGACGAGGCTGAAAATACTGGCAAGGTCGTTGCTGTTGCAGCAGATATCCCAGTCGATATCAGCGAGTTCACAGGAGTTGCTCGCGACTTCGACTCTATGAGAACTCTGACGGCTGAGGCTGGTCTCATTTCCAGCGGTGCACAGACTAGCTACTTCTTTCCTGAAGGCAAGTTTCCCTACATGTACGTGTCGAGAGATAGGATCTAACACGCATGCAGATCCCCAGATGCCTGCATGGCGACCCCTTACTATGAGCTCGTGGTGGATTCTTATGCTCATCATCCTTGCAATTGCACTTGCTGGTGTACAAGAATATGTTTGCCAGATTTCCTTACGCAGTGTCAAAAAGCATCCTGATAGAGGCGGTTTGTGGTCGTTCGAGAAGGTTAACAGCTTGTCCGTCGCGCAATATTTCGCCTGGCAATACGCGCCCATCATGATCTCGGTCTTCTATGGCGTCCTCTGGCAAATGTCGGATTTCGAGGTGAAACGTCTGGAGCCATTCTACCAGCTATCCAAGAAAACAGGCGCAACAGCGGGAGAATCGCTGAACATGGACTACTTAACCTTCTTGAGTTTCTTGGTCCCACTGAGAGCACTTCGTCACAGGCAATACGCCGTCATTTACAGCTCACTGGGCACATTGGTCGCTAGTAGTCTTGTACCTGTCTTGCAGAGTGCTTCTATGACTATGTGGCCAGACGAGGAGGCCCGTGACCTCGGCGACTGGAAAGCCGTGAGAGTCGAACCAGTCTGGTCTAGAGCGCTTTCCGCGTGCCTTCTGATTGTCGCAGCTTGTGGCGGGGCGCTGATGTACGCGATGCAAAGAAAAAGCGGCTTGCAGTCAGATCCCAAGGGCATTGCGGGTATCGCTGCCATGGCTACGAAAAGCCACATTCTTACGGACTTTAAGGGCCTCGACCAGGCTTCCTTGCCACAAATCCACAAGCAGCTTCGCCAAAGAAGATACATCTTGCACAAAAGCTCACTTTGGCAAGGAGAATACATAAAGAGCAAGGAAAAGATCCACGAACAAGGCTCTGATCCTAGACCGCTCATGCTTCGAATGTGGGCGGGTGTACTCTTCATTGGCTTTCTCTTCCTATTCACCGTTGCGGTACCACTCTTCACATTTGTCGAGGAGACGGGCATAATCACACAAAAGCTGCCATGGATGATGACTGGGATAGCGACTGTCATACGCATACTCTGGAACACTATGAATAGCGACGTGCGCATGCTCCAACCGTTTTACATTCTTTCTCTTCGACATGCCCCAGCCAAGACTCTCACACTCGACTATGCTGGTACAAATCCTCTCTGGCTACCATTCGAAGCTTTCCTCAACGGGCATTACCTTGTCATGCTCGTCGCCTGGGGATCCATCTTTGCCGAAATCCTAACCGTCTGCGTAAGTTCGCTCAGCGTCGACGGTAAGAAATTCATACCCGGTTTCGGCGGTGAGAATGAGGACAGTAACCATGACGGCAAGGATAGCGATCCATCTGATCGATGGAACACAGACCAAACGTTTCGCAGCTTCTGGTGGAGCTTCATTCTCACCATGTTCATCCTGATCTATCTTATCGGCATCGCTCTCCTTACCTATGCGAAGCGCAGTCAGAAGTTCATGCCCAGAGAAATCGGCACCATGGCCTCCGTCCTCGCGTTCATCCACCAGTCCAAGATGCTCTTCAGCTTTATCGACACGGAAAAGCTGAACTCAAGGGAGATGACGAAGCATCTCGAGAAGAGTGGGAAGACATACGCGTTGGGCTGGTTCCAAGGCAGAGACGGCGAAGATCACTTGGGCATCGACGAAGAAGAGATCAGCAGCGCGTACGTCTTTGGCAAGGATTGGACTGAGGGGCGGCTGAGACCAGGTAGAGATCTGACGTGGGAGGTTTATTAGACGCGTCGTCACACGATATAATGGCATCTCCATTTTCATCGACATGAAGAACGCGCATGCAATTACTGACGTTGACTCCCCACCCCGTATTCACAACCCTAGCGCCGAGACGCCATTATGCTGGTATAATAATCCGTTCTGACGCGTATGTGCCGCGTCATATGTCCCCGCTCCCGCCTCATCCTCATCCCCATCGCACGTATATCCTCATATCCCCTCCGTCCCCTCCTCTAACTCTGCTCCCCAACATTCCCCACCAGCCAATCCATACCCTCCTGGACACCCCTACCATCCACCGCACTGCAAGCCACAATACTCCAATTCCGGTCTTTGAGTTCTCCCAATTTGAGCGCCTCGCTGATCTCGCCCGCGCCCTTGGCGCCCGGTTGATCTTGTTTGTTTGCGAAGACGAGGAGGGCGGCGTCGCGGAGCTCTTCTTCGTTGAGCATGGCGCGCAGTTCTTCGCTGGCGGTGGTGAGGCGCTCGATGTCTGTGCTGTCGATTACGAAGATTACGGCGGCGGTGTTGGCGTAGTAGCAGCGCCAGTAGGGGCGGATGGAGGTTTGGCCGCCGAGGTCCTGGGGGGTGGGGGGTTAGATGGTGTTGGTTGATGGGGAAGGTAGGAGGTGAACTTACCCAGACGTTGAAATTGAGGTTCTTGTATGTGACGGATTCGACGTTGAAGCCTATTGTTGGTATCGTTGTGACTACCTCGCCAATCTGTCGTGGTCGTTAGCCTCCGTATACCTCGTGTCCAAACCCAGGATGCATGTTGTTTCCATATTCGCATGCCTCCTTTCTTTCCTCCTTGGATATCGCGTACCTTCAGTCTGTATAGCAGCGTCGTCTTTCCAGCATTATCCTGCATTTGTAATCAGCGCCATGCCTCCCATACTAGCCATGCTGAGGTGTTCATACCAGCCCCAGAATCAATATCCGTATCTCCTTCTTCGCCCATATCAGCTTTGTAAACGTCGATAAGTAGCCGCCCATGTTGTTCTCCCTGTGTCTTGTCCGCCCGCTCGTGAGGTCCGTTTGTATGCGGCGTTGACCGCTGGTCTGGTGGTTTCGGCGAAAGGGACGGTTTCGAGAATGTCGGCGATATGGCGGTTTCGTGAAAGAGGTTTAATCGTTATGCGATTAGCTTGGAGAGAGTCGGGCGTATGTTGTCTTATGGGTTGGAGTGTTTCAGTGTTGCTGTCTGGCCATAAAGTTAGGCCGTCGCGTGCAAACAGGACAAACAGACCGAGGTCGTCGGCGGCAACTTTTGCCGATGTTCAGGCGGACCACGGGTAGAATCGATCTAGCCACGCTCCAGTTGTCTAGCGTTACACTACAACCCCATCATCCACACCATGCCTTACGATCGCGATGTAGTCGTCCGTTGCATCAAGAGGCACTATGATTTGCTCGTGCGCATGGCCTACCTCGACCCGGACACGATCCTCCGCCCGCCGCCTGAAGGTTGGAGTGATGAGCAGCTCGCTGTTGACACATTGCAAGAGTGGAAACGGTCGGACAGAGTCGTTGATCTCTTGCGTCACTTGCCTTACCTGAGTAGGAATATGTTTGACGATAAATACGAGGTCTACATCGAAACGGAAGCATGTATCTACCTACGCAATTATGGCTGGTTGAAAGATGCGCACAAAGAGAAGGCTATCAGGCGTATGTCGCCATGCGGGGAGGGGCAGGAAATACCTGCTGGAATGATACCGTTGAGCCAGGGCAACGAAGCGACAGTGTGGATGATAGATACGGACCAAGGTATGAGCCGCATACTACGTGCATCACCGGATATTGACAGGTTTCACTAGGCATAATCTGGCCCATGGGACCGTTCATTGTAGACCGTAGTGCACCAGATGACCAGTTTTGGCGGCAGGCCGCAAAGCCTCGGGAGGTTCAGCAGTACTTCGATGAGCTCTACGACGAGATCGAAACCTTGGTCACCGTTCCTGTACCATTGACGCGAGGTAGCGATGCATGGTACAACGAGATGGTGGATCATCGAGACAACAATGCAAAGGTGAGTGCGATCCTCTCGGCGAACGTGACCGGAAGACTCATCAAGCAAATGAACAGCTACCCAAGCGCTTGCTGAAAGAGTATGGTTGGCCCTCAGCTTTCAGAAAGGCAGAGTATCTCAAAGCTCTCGAACAAGAACGTCTCGACGCTAAACGCAAAGAAGCGGAACGGAAAGAAGAAGCCGCGAGGAAACATGCACAAAGGCGTTTTATAGCAGTTGACAAGACGTATGATTTGCGTTCCAAGAATGGAAGCGCTGACAGCACAGCAAAGTGACAAGTCTCACGATAGATCACTACGCATTCTCCTATCTTCTTATCTGGGTCGGTCACACGCATTACCACCGCTTCCGAACGTTCGAGACGAACAGACAGCCTCATGTACGAAGAGCAAAACTTGCCGACGCTCGGGCGTACCACGGTTGGCAGACAGCAGCTTTCCGACATCGCGGAACTTACACAACGTTTTGCGGCATGCGACCCATATATTAAATTCTAAGCGAAATGCTTCAGATGTCAAAAGACGATAGTCGGAAAATAGTCGGAAACACGATACGTCAAAGAATATCTCCAGT
Source organism: Alternaria viburni (assembly GCF_023758015.1). Classification (NCBI taxonomy): domain Eukaryota; kingdom Fungi; phylum Ascomycota; class Dothideomycetes; order Pleosporales; family Pleosporaceae; genus Alternaria; species Alternaria viburni. The sequence continues at coordinate 291,379 of NW_026055774.1, forward strand.
GGCTTAGCGACGATTGACAGCATTCGATGCGGCCACCCATGTTCGCTGCATTAGACTGCTACATGGAGGTCAAAAAAGACTTTGACTTTGGAAGCCTGAATGCATTCTCCAGATGAATGTTTGCCGACAAAAGAGAAAAGCTGGTTAAGCGGGATCGAAAAATCATTGTCGGCACCCAACCAGCATTGCGATCCTCTGACCTCGCAATAGAATTGGCCAACACCGATATCAGCGTACTCCTACCGGACTGTGGAGATTATTAATAGCAAGAGAACAGGCTGCAGGGTAGGACTCGTGATCGCAATTTCAGTTCGCTAAGCTCGAGCGGGTGATCTGTTCGCGTACGGAGGTAATGACCGAGAGCACATTTGCGCTGAACATCAATATTGGCAGCATTTCTATAGGCTACCTATCCGAAAGACTCAGTGCGATACACGAAGACTACATCCCTTTGGAAACCATGGTCTCGCATGGTGAACCGTGTGTCGGCCTTGGCAAAATAGACTAGTCTACTGCCACACTGTAGTCATTGTCCGGTAGCAGGAGCCTGAACCAGATAACGATCCTCACCTTGAGTCAATGCTACGCATTGTGAGTCACTGCGTGTCTGGCACTGATGTGTTTTGCTCGCTTAAAGTGCCACTTGAATATGTTGGATTATTCTTTGGTCTTGCGACTGGCTGTACAAGAGGAATAAGGATACTTACTACTGGTAGAGGTACAAGGCCATATGGTCAGGGTGAGTCTATCTGCTCATGTTTTGGATGCGCAAACACGGGACGCACGCGATACCATTTCTCTTCTACAATGTTCTTTAGATAGTATATAAACTCACATCTCCTGCCTCCTCCATCCTTCCATTCGAACACATCCACACATGTCCCAAAGCCCAAAGACATACTACTCCAAACTCTTCTTGCAACACACAACCACATTCACAACAAAAGCAAGCACACCCCAAAACCACAACATGTCTTGCCAACGCCTATCAACCGTCCACGGACTCGCACCCGAAAAGCTCATCAAACTCGCTTTCAAGTTCCTCCCCTACCGCACTCTCCAAGCCGTCTTCGCGACGCTCCACCCCGCTCAACATCGCATCTTGATGCAACAACGGCGCCGCGGCGTGAGTCTGCACCATCTAGCAGACACACTATACTACCATCAAGGCGCCACACTGTCGCGCCTGTCGCGCTGGAACGAAATGACGAAGCTGCAAATGCAGCATGAACTCCTCAAACGAGAACACCTCGACGAGGGAGAGGAAAAGAGCTTGAGTGAATGGAAACTGAGGATCAGATTGGTGTGCCTCATGGCTGAGGAGAGGAAGGCGTGGAAGGAGGGGAAGGAGCAGAGGAGGGTGGATGAGGAGGGAGACAGGAGGGCATGGATCGCCCAGTGTAGGGCGTATGAGGAGGAGGATGAAGGTGAACCTATGGAAATCTTCGTCGCCGCTCCACAGGAGGGAGGTCAGGTGGTGTGCTGAGATGGTGAAAGGTCAGGGGCCTGAAGGTGAACCGCTTGTTTTGCAGTTCGTCATCGCAGGAAGCCCATTGGTGTAGGTGTAGTCGTTCCACAGTTTCGCCAACGAAGTCCTCTTCACTCAACCAATATTACTACCAGACCTCTTACAATGCCGTTGATGACCAGAGTATTACCCACACTGTGAAAATGATCTCCCCACTTTCCCTTCTCCCGTGCTCTGCCGCACGCTCCGAACGTGGTACATTCACTTTCACTTCCAGAGACTTGGTATCACATCACCTGCACCCACTAACCTGAGTGAGACTTCTCCCTAATGAATACAGACTCTTCCTTCTTCGCCGACTGCTTGCCTCTCTTTTTCAACTGACCGCTTCTGAACCTCTTGGATTACTTTCAACGACCCAGTCGCCGTAACAACAAATACTCCTCCTTCTCAGCTAACCTTTCACACTAGCAAGATGTTTACATCGCTCATCGCAGAGATCAACGGCGTGGAACCCTCCGTTATTAAGAATACAACCCAGGTCAGGTCAGCGACTGCGCGAAAGCGTACCGTCGCGGAGACTACATCAACTTCGACACCATCACTTCGACAGCGCGCAGTCCCTCGTCACCCGCAACAGCGTCAAGCCATCGATCGGTACATGGCTGTTGCGCATAACCCATGGAGGGAGCCAAAGCGCCTAGCAAAATCCTCATACGAGGTAATGAAGCAACAAGAGCTTCTCGAGGAAGCGCAGATTCGAGGGCTTGAGATCGACAACGGGGATAAGACATACCTCGTAAACATCTTGATCGTCGACGACGAGGCCTACGCCAAGCTAATGGAGGTACTTGGTTGCCGCTTCAGAGCCGCCGACTTTGCACAGGGCGAAGTAAAGCTCTACAACCAAGAGGTGAAGCGCAAGCGAACTGAAGCGGAGGCGAAGCAGCAAAAAGCGACCCGTGAGATGCATAAGAAGGCGAAACGAGATGCGCGCGTCAAAGCCGAGAAGCTGGTATGGGAGAAGAAGCAGGCTGAGAACAAGGCTGCTAAAGCCAAAGAGCAAGAGCAGCGGAAGCGAAAGAGAAGCGGCAACATCGATTCCGGTTGCGCTTCTGCCCCCAAGAAGGCCAAATCCAAGCATGTACCGGCGGTATCTTCGCGCTCAAGAAAGACTGGCACCAACAAGGCATCATCAGGCGATAGAAAGTTCGTCAAGATGAGTATTCCCAACGACATGAAGGATGCGCACGACGATGACGAGGATGAAGATGGACTTGGCGACTTCATTGTTGACGACCTGCCGAAAAAGCCGAAGCGCAAGAGCGATGTAGGCGGCATGGCAAGGAGCAGGTTGATTGCTGGGTTTTGATGGAAGGCACAGCTTCCTTTTTCTTGCTGTCGTTGTCGTTCTCCTTCTAGTATAAGACAACAATGTATTGTAGTTCCTTATGTATAGCATTGTTGCGGGGAAATCTTCCTGTTGTTGTAGTACTACTGCGCCGTCGGAGTATCCGTTAGCGCAGAATTGAGTCGGCCTCAGCGCTTACGGGCACTGCTCTCCGCCGGCGTAGCGCAGTCAACTGCAAATTGTTAACTTCATTGCGACATGGATTTACTGCCACACAATGTTCGTTTAGGCGGGTAAGGCATGCCGAGCTCTGTCGATCGCGTCCGTATTAACCACACTCTTGGCTAGTGCGTCATTCCCATAGGGTGCCTAACCGCGCCACGTATATATAGATGCATTCTCGCAAGTCCAAACGATCAAACGTCTACGGCTTTACCCTTATGCTACGTCAATATGTGGACATATGACAATCCAAAGTTGCTGCTCCTTACGATATCAGGACTCCTCACCACAGCGGTCGTCCATGCGCAAAACTCCTCCTGTCGAGGCTTTTTCGACGAATTCACGGCCGTGAACTCAACCGGCCAGCACGAATTTACTTGGAACTCCTCCTACGCCGGCGATGACCCGTGGTATGTCTCTGTCCTCGTCGGATCTCGCTATGACGATCTCAGAGGACATGTTTACATCTCCGTACCTGGAAACGTGCCCAACAATACCGAGCTCTGCAAGTATCAGTGGAGCAACATCAATGCGACGTTAGAAGCCGGAGGGGAGAATAGCTGTAGCGGTGTGATCAGCTCCGACTGCATGGACCACCTGAACAAGGCACTTAGTGATACCTCTGGTACCTCGAATTACTGTCCTAGTAAAGATACTTCGTCCGTATCAGATGAGTTCAAGAAGGCGTGCCCAATGTTGAGTGGCGGCTCACACAGTACGTTCCTTCCCTTGCCCCTGTACAAACCTTCTATATGCACTTTGTTTTTCCTTCCCCTGCACAGAACAGATACGATCGACTTGCGGCTCGGAAGCTGCAGCCTTTGTACATATAGCTGACAAGGTCGCACAGACACGGTCCGTCAAGACGTGACCAACAGCACGTGCGCCTACAACAACATGCCCGAGGAGGTGCAAATTCCAGACAATTACAACACGTTCGGGACAAATGCAGGCGTCAGCCCGTCCGATAACTTCTACGCCCCTGCGAATGAGACGTATGATCTCTTAACGCGCCAGACGATTCCAGTCGTCCTACTGGGACGATTTGTTGACCCAGATTCGAATCTGGTGCAAACCAGCGTCGAGTTCGTGTGTATGAACGCGAACAACACAGTGGAGGGAAGCCGTGTAGCGGACGAACAGACGCCGTGGGATAGTGCTGGGGCTGATATCAGTGCTAGGATGGTGGGATGGGCGGCCGGTGTGATGACGGCGGTGATGCTGGTGTTGTAAGACTGCGGTACATTGTGATGGTCTATTATGGATGTAATCGATGGTGGTAGAGCAGAGAGACCATCTGGGTATCCCGAATGATACATGTTTTGACTATCGGGGATGGAAGCAGATGTAGACTCATTGCTGGGGGTTGAAGGTGGGAGGGGATGGCACGCAGCTGGTGGCTTCGTTCGGAGATCGGCAAAACTCCGGCGCTAATTCCTGAGACGCGTGCATCGCGTCACCTTGATGCGATCGAACGTACTACTCCTTCGCATCTCTTCCTCTATAACATACCATCATTATCGCCTCGTCTTTATCGCGAATTTAACGCGCATGTACGATGTTGCATCGATTAGAGCGATGATCGCAACCGTTACGCGTTCGTGCAGCGCGTTCTTGCCCAGCCTCACCATGTGGAATATATCGGTACCGCTTTCAACGCACGGCGAGTTGCTGCGCTACCGATGTTTCGCGCGGCATGCTCGTCTTTGCGAGCTGTGCGGGTTTGAAAGACCTGTTGACATTCCCTGGTAGCGAGAGGAAGCCACCCGCACCGTACGCTGATGACACAGTTACAACGTGCTGAAATTTCCTTCCTGGCCCCCAATTTCTCATTCCTGTGCCGACCTGCTTTCGACACTTCGTCCGAAAATTCACAGAAGTCGAGAGCATAGCTCATCACCTACACGTTACCACCGTCAAGATGGCGTCAACGCTTACCGCTACTCAACACGCCCTGGGCATCGCGGAACTTCTCGAGAATATTTTGCAACACCTCAGCCCGGCAGATGCTTTGTCGAACAAACAGATGGTGTCTAGTACCTTCTATAACTGCATCAACAGATCGTCTGTTCTCAGACAGATCTTCTTGCTTGACGCCAACCGAGTCGAAGAAGATGAAGCCGATAGCAAGCTCTACTTCCCCTTAAGCAATATCTTTCCCGCATATGGATCCCATGAGGGGCGCGGAGGAGTCCTTATTCCTGGATACAAATACCGACCTTTTATTTTTCTGAATCTCGCAGCCATCAGATGTTTTGTTCCTGCGGACTCCTACTACATAGATCAAGCTGCGGTCAGCAGAGCTTTGATTCCATCAGGCAAAGATCGGCTCCCAAGGTTAAAACACGGAAGTCGAAGTTGGGACTGGGAAGCGCCTATCACCCAAGTCCGTCCATCAGCTATACACCCATTCATCGCCCGCAATCTTTGGATTTCAAACGGTTTCTTTTGGACTGGCTTTGGCTCCCATGCAATAGTCTTCATGGAGGACCCCTTACCCATTTCGAAATTGGGCCTCTCTTCTACCCTAGTCTCGCGAGTGATCGAGGAGATATTGTTCCAGGTACAGAGAAGCCCTACCGCTAATTGGATCAAATCTACGCTCTCGAATCCCGCTTTCACCACCATCAGCTTGGTTATGCACCGGGAGGTCTCAAACCGCTCTACCCGGGTACACTTTGTCCATCGCTTCAAAAGCTTCCGTCGCGCTACTGGTGTACTGGTTGACGATCTTCTGATACTTCTCGCCATGTACTTCGTCGAGCGGCTCGAATTTGCTGGGCGTTCTAACGCGCTCTACGCCCCCCAACAAGATCTCGCCGCGGCTAACGAGCTCACGAGACTACTGGACCCAGTCGGTCACTTCTACTTGAGCCAAGCCTGAGCGAAGTCTGGATTAGTACAAGCAGTCTCACTGCACGCGTGGTTTGTCTCGCGAGCTGTCTTTCACTTTGCTGGCTCGTGCTCAGTCTTGGCGTTGCGACAAACGCTTACGCCGCACAACTGGACCATTTCCTTTCCGAAATACAAACTGCGCGCCTCATCGACCGATCGCCTTCGAACATCGGCAGGCTCATAACGATCGCTATGGACAACACGATTACTCCTCCACTCGCACACGGCGATCCCGCCCGCGTTTTGGGCGTCGCGGAATTGCTCGAATACGTACTCATCAACCTTGAACCCGCCGACATCCTCTACAACGCCCAGGCCGTCTGTAGCTTTTGGAAAGAGTGTATCCAGGGATCCAACTCCATCAAGAAGAAGTGTTTCTTGGTCGCCGACGAGATAAGCGAAAAGGACACAGACCGTCTTTTGTTTCTCGGATCGCATCTCCCGGACTTGGGCAAAACTCTACTTGCAGAATGGCGCCATTATGGAGATACTGAAGATCTTTGTCGACTGACAAAGGTAACTCCGGTTACTCTTCGTGCACTCTTCGCCGGTGACCCACTCGATCGTCGATTGCAATACAAGTCGGGCATCTACGATTATTTCAATAAACTGGACGATGCAAAGGAGTCCATTCCTCTCACGATGAACGTGGGTCGTGAAGGTTGCGAGCTTTATCAGGATCGTGAGTACGACGTGCGTATCTGGGAGTCGCTGCTTGACATGTCTCGGTTGAACCCGCTGCTGCGCCAGTCGTGGAGAGGGAAAGCGTCGGCTGCCTTCACAGGCTACGAGAAACACATCATCTTTGCACTGGGCGACAACTCCCTCGATGGCTGTGAGTACTTCACATATATTCGAGAGTTCCTGGAGACATTCGTCAATGCAATGAGCACCAATGAGTCAAGACAGCCCTGGAAGACTCTCCAGATCAGCTCACCTGCCGCCACCGAACTTACTGTCACGATTTCCCTACCGGCAGGCGACTCTGACGCCCACTATCTTCTCTGTTATACTGGTATCACGATGATCGATTTTGCGCGCGCTTTCATCATTGCGGTACGGGGACCTTTAGAGGACTACGAGCAAATCGATTTGGAGAACTGGATGGGTAGAATTCACCAGTTCAGGGAAGACACTAGAGTCTGGACGGGCATGATGCGCTCATACAAGAAAGAGAAGAAGCTTATCGACGACTTGATTGAACGAGTGGACAACATGGAAAGTGTATGGTAGTGCCGCTGGAAGTCATCGGTCTAGTCTAGACGCTTTACTAGAGTCACAACTGCTGGGCGTTAAGGATCTTCTGGTATATGACACGCATAATCTGCGCAACGACTGATACAACAACGCTTGCTTGTATATAGATCACAGGAAAAAGTTGAAGTAGAAGTTAACATCATCTTACATGCTATCTACTTGGTGAGACATAAAAGTGTGTATCCAGCCCATTAACTACGGGCAGACGGACAGCATTGGAGATCAGAGAAGCATTGCACAACAGTAGAAAACCAACATCTGGCAAGCTATCAACCCCATGTACCCTATGCATCAACCCTACATAGTCGTCCCTGCTGAGTAGGGAGTCCTCCCGTCCCTTCAACGAACCAACTCTCGCTACCCACACCCGTAACCGCATAGAACAACCCCCAAGGATCTCTTTCCTTCTTGATCTTCAGCAACCTATCGTAGTTATCACCATACATACTGTACTGAAAGTTCGGCTCCGCAACATCCGCCTCGTTCATATAAGCACCGCTGAGCGGCGTCGCATCTCTGAGCTTTTGCACGTACGAGTCGAGGCGAGCATGCGATGACTTCCAGAGCTCGTCAGAGAGGCTAGCATCGTACTGCCGACTATCGAAGCCGGTCATGTGCATGACTGCGTTGCGCAGGTGCGGCGAGACCGCAGAGTCGGAGCCAGGATAGCCGGCTGTTTCGAGTGTTGGTGCGTAGTCGACGGAGTGGAAGCTGTAACCGCCTTCTTCCACAAATGAGCGAATCGCTGCCATGGTGGTATTAAATGTCTGCGAGGTTGGGTCTGCGAAGTTGGATCGGGGAACAAGCCGGCTCACAAGACGACTGTTACTAGTACCGCCGCTTGGGCCGCCGGGCAGGGTACCGAACTTTGCATATGTGCTCCAGAACTTTGGCTCGGGGTTGACTAGTGAAATGCCAACGTCGTTGAGATTTTTGATGAGCGGCGCCATGAGCTTTTTCATTTCTTCGACGGTGACGCCCGGCATGGTAATTTGGTTGGAAAGAGTGAAGGTGCGAGCGGTTGTCGTGATGTAATTTGACATGATACCTTTGGCATCATTGATGCGTAAATTGTGCGAGAAATAGACCTTTATACCTTTCCAAAAGGTTTCATTAGATACGCGAACGGTGGTATTGTCGTTACTGGACACTGGGCCGGTCTGGAATGTGAAGTCACTTCGTGCGACTGTCGTAGGCGGATACGCTTTCACAATCGCAGATGTGACGATGCCAAAGTTTCCTTGGATATAGGTCAGTATCGGAGATAGTAGTAGTTACTTTGGAAGCTTACCAGGCCCGCCACCTCTAATCGCGAAGAACAGGTCGGCGTTCTCCATCGGATCTGCATGCACGAACCTGCCGTCTGCAGTGACAAGCTCTAAAGCAAGTATTTGGTCTGCCATCAGGCCATACTTTGAAGTGATGTACGAAAATCCCCCGCCTTGCATGTAACCGCCATAAGCACCAACAGTAGAAGACCCTGGGGCTAGAAGCGTTATGCCATATGTACTCATGGCGTCGTAGACTTCATGTTGTTCTAGCGCTGCCCCAACTCGGGCCGCTTGACCACTGTATTGACCAACTTCGTACGTCGGTAAGTACTCGAATGCTTTCATGCGATGCACCCAGACCTGGAGTGCGCCACCGCCGGTGTTTCGGCCGAGGAAGTCATGGCCGGTATTTCTACTATGGTCAGTTTGGGGCTGGTATCTTTCCTGAGGACGTACTTGATCGTCAAGCGGATATTGTTGTTCCTGGCAAAGTTGACTGCCAGCTGCACGTCTTTGACTGTAGTAGCATTGATGACAAATGCAGGAAAGCTGACGAGTTTGCAGCCAGACAGCGGAGGCGTGGCGCTAGCTGCTGGTACGGGGCATGGATTATGTAAAGTCCACTGCCCAAACGGTATCAGTGGGTCTTCCTTGCTAGATGAAATAAGTCAGCTTTCAACCGAGGGTAAGGTTTGCAACTACATACGCGAAGAGAGCATCGCTTTGACGTCGCCTGACGTTTGAACACTTTGCGGTATCCTTGTACTCGCCCTCATAGCAGGCAGCAGCAGGTGGAATACCCTTGAGCAATGTGCCTCCAAGACTGATGTTCAAGGCACTCCATTGCGTCGATGATGGCCAGCCGTCGTAGCCTGGATAGCTCTTGCAAGAAGGTATGTTGCTCGTGTTTGCTTTACCGAAAGCCAAGTCAGGGTTGGTCCCCACATCCGAGTCCGTCAGCTGTATACCCTCATATGGGAAGTTGTACGCATAGGCAGCTTGCGCAGCAAGAAGGGTTGAAAGAAGCGAGAACCCGAAGACCATTCTGTGAAGCGCGAACACGGAATTGAGATTAATGATGTCTAAAAGCTTCGACGACGAAGCTTGCTCTCTTGGAGGCTATCATGCTGGTGCCTTATACAAGCTTCTGGTAACAGCACTGGCGACACCCCTCTTCTCTACTGCCCATGAAATGCCCCACATACATCCAGGCTGATGATAGTCTGAGTTCCGGGGTGGTGCAAGGACTGTATCCCCATCTGTTGACTCGTACTCCTCATACGATGCGGCCCAGTTCTCGTCTTGGCCATACGATACGGGCCGGCCCAGACGTGTTGCCATATCGGGCGCGCAGTCAGCATGCAGCCATGTAGCTTTACCCGGTCTGGTTTCGCGGTGCATCTCGTGTGATCAATACGTCGCGCATATCGCGAAGGTTGTGAGGCTTTTGTGGCGTCCGTAATCATACAGTGGTTCCGACATCATGGTAAACGGTCGATGCTGAGGGCTGCGAAGCTGCATACTGAGTCTTCCTGTTGGTCGTAACAAGCGAATCAGAATGAACTAAACCTGCGATAAGAGCCTTTGAACGCGTGAAAGCTGACTTCGGGGTCTCCCCACACTGGGCGTACAGAATCGCCTTGTGGGACACATGATGCAAATGGATGTCGATATGGAAGCGAGAATGATGGCAGCATGTTCGAAAGTGATGCAGCACCCATGGTTTGATGAAAATCGTGCTGGTCGTGATGCGAAGACGAAGGACCGCGTCGAAATGTCGGAGGCCTCTTGCAATTGCCCCTGTGATAACAACGCTAGCCCCTTTGGGTATTGACCAAGCCCCCACCTGTTCCGCATCCCAAAACGGTCTAATCGTCCCCCATCGCATCAACATCCGGCATATCAAATGGCTTATCGTCTTCCCGTCTTGATAGAGATACGCGATTGATGCGCACGTCAAACCCAGGCAAAAAGACTCTTAGGTTGAGTCCGGCTACAGCTTGTCGCCAAGTTTCGCCATTGTCTGCTGAACATGTTCATCAATCTACAGAACGGCGCAATCCTCGGTATCGATCTGCAAGCATTGCTCAGTCCTTGCCCGCCCTATCATCTAGCTCTGTAGCATCCTCCATGTACTTCACCGAGTGCTTTCGCTGCTCCTCCTTCATACCCGCCTCGACATCCTGGCGACGCTGATCAGCCGACACGTCACCGAACAGGATGTCAATCTCCTCAAGTGTCTTTCCTTTCGTCTCTTTGATGAAAAATGTAGCAAAGATACCCATGGAAAGACAAAAGATGCCGAACATGAGGAATGTTTTCCACCTGCAAAGGACGATGTCAGTGCATGTCTTGTATGCAGTTTGCAGAGTCATTGTCTTACCCGATGGAGTTGATTGCAGCGGGTGTAATCTTCGTAATGACGAAATTGAAGAGCCATTGTGTTGCTGCTCCCATTCCCACACCATACGAACGAAGTCGGGTTGGGAAGATCTCCCCAAGGTAAACCCATGGGACGGGACCCCAAGAAGCCGAGTAGCCGATGACATAAAGGTAGATCATGGCGACCATGGCGATGGAGGCGGACGAGACTGATCCAGAATCTGGGTTTGGTGGGTTCGTAGCAAGAACAGCGCCGATGATGAACATCATGGACGCCATCCATGCCGCGCCAGCCATGAGCGAGTACTTCCGGCCAATGAAGTCGATACCAACGATCAAGAAGATTCCAGTCGTGATGACTTTGACTGTGCCATAAATACCCGTTGCGAACAGCGAAGCGTTAGCTGCTGATACACCAATGGTCTGGAAGATTTGAGGAGCGTAGTAGCCTGAAGGAGGGTCAGATGGCGAAGTTCAGCTCTAAAGAACTTCATCTTACCGATTGAGTTTGTTCCGCTGAACTGCTGCCAGAACATCAACACGAAACCAGTGATGAATCGGTATCGGTTGCCTGGAAGGAGAACCTCCTTCCACGTTATGCCCTCAGTCTGGTTCAACTCCTCCTCGACTGCAGCGCGAATCTCAGCCAGCTCCTTTTGGAGCTCAGCGCTATCGGGTTGCTCGCAGCGAATGAACGCAAGCGATTGCGCAGCTTCCTCTTGTCGACCCTTTGACATCAGCCACCGCGGAGACTCCTTGAGGAAGAAAAGTCCGATCAACATGAAACCACCTGGGATGAGTTGAATCGATACGGGCACTCTCCATTGCTTCGTTGACGTGGGCATGTGGAGCGCAACACCGTAATCTAGCCAGTACGCAAAAGTGCTACCAATGACCAGGAACTCCTGGAAGAGACCAGCGATACGTCCTCGAAGAGCTGGAGGGGCATTTTCCGAGACGAAGACCGGGGTAATGGATGACATACCTCCAATACCGAGCCCTGCGATGACGCGACCTGCGTAGATCACGCCAATCTCATGATGAGCGGCAGTCTGGATTGCGGCACCGATAAGGAAGACGAGGGAGAAGCCCATAAGAGACAATCGTCGACCGAACCGTTCGTTGATCCAAGCGGCCCCGATGGCACCGAAAAAGCAACCTGCAGTAAGAAGCGATACGACGTTCGACGATACCGATGCATTTTTCGAGTCGGAGAATCCAGACGAGTCTGTTGGCAAGCCGAAGTCCTGTTTGAAAGCTTTGAGCGCGAGCACGCTGCCCATTACTCCGGTGTCATAACCTTCCATAGTGTTAGCTCTTGCTCAGGAATGGAGACAGCGAGCGCCTACCGAACAGCAGCGAGCCCATGTAGGCAACACTGGTCAGTAGATAGACCCTGCGGTTCTTGAAGAATTTGGACGGCATCTTGGTTATGTCGTCGCAGCTTTCTGGGTTGACTTGTCTGCGTACAAAGAGAGCGAGGTAGGCTTTTCAATAAATACCTAGGTCAAAACACCAGACGCCGAGGGTGGCACCACCGGCAGTGCTGTCCCCGAGTATTGCGTCGTTATCATGTGGAGGAACCTGTCCGACCCCAGACTCCACCTTTGGCCTCCGCAGACCCATTTATCTGTTCTTCCACCAGTCATTTGTTCATCTCTGGGATCGTTCAGGCCTACTGTCCGACTCGGTTGCTACATACTCATGGAACAGAGCCGTTGCGACCTTTGCGAGCATTCTTAATGGTGTTTTCGTTGCGCGACGCTACAACATGCGGCTCAAAATTTGTGAAGATAAGCCTCCCAAGCCATGTATACGAGACCGCCCGAATGCTTGGTGCTGCATGTGTTGAGTCTAGCGCTTTCGTCTGAATGGCGGTATTTTTCAAGCGTCGGCGGAATAATGAGCTCCACTTGAATCTCGAACGCTAAGCTTGCCAGCGATCATAGCGCCTGCGTCCGAAGACCCTTCTCCATGGACGCATTGACATGTCAGCAAGACACCCTCGAAGACTTGGAAGACATCAGGATGCGAAGGCATCTTAGTCGTGCGGGAGTATAGCCAATATCCGTCACATCCGGTCCGCTGCGCATTGGCAATCCGCCACAGACGTGACTGCAACGTCAACATGACGGGCTTCAACAGCACGGCAGCGTTCTGGAGGAAGAGTACTGGACATACTCAACTATAATCTTATGGCCAGCCTGTCCTGATACCACCTTTCAGGTGTTCCCACGATATGCACACATGCTGAGGCCTTGTCGGTTTGACCTACCTAGGTAGCCTAGAGGGCGACGTTCATTCCGTTCGTGTCCGCAACAACGACCGTCGCTGGATGCTCAAGTGAGATCCATAATATTGCGCGCGCGCTTCAGGATACTTCATACTGGAAGTGTAATGTTGCGTTATGAGGCTTGGCTTTGGTGAAGTACAGGTCCCTGGCGTTGGACGAGCGTGGTGAGCATAACATGAATGCTAGGCGTGGCAGGCATGGGCGTGGCAGGCATGGGCGTCATGGGGGACATTGGGCCAACCCGGACATTGGCGACCTTGGCGTCATTGAGTGCCGTCATCTACACCCAAGCAAAACCTTCCTATTTAGGCAATGGGACTTACCATCATCGTTTAGCCTCAGTCCATCATGGATGGATTAACATGTATCCAAAGGGAACCTAAAAGCCGAGAGAAGGCTTTCTGGAAGATACCAGCAGCAGATTGTGCATTGGAGGAACCCGTACTGGTCTTCTCGGTCTTTTCGGCCATCTCGCTGCTGCCTACGGACATCTCCACACTACCAACCTGAATCTCGCACATCTCGGTCAACAAACAGCTCTTGAGCGGAAGACGGAATGTACGACCGAGGAAACCGAGATAGTCGTGCGAGCAGAGATGGAGTATAAAGATCGAAGCCTGCGATGACGGATGTGAATCAACTCAGCAATTGCAACGCCTCTTCCTTCCAGCATAAACCCTAGTGTACAGCTTCAAGCCCACAATTATGGAAGCAGCAGCAGACCAGATCCGCCAGGCATATGCCAAGGGCAATGCCCGAGAAAGACAACAAATCCAGGAACAGATGCGGGACCTACAGAAGGATCTCTACAGCGACTGGGAGATGATGTTCAGCCTAGCTATGGCAGTAAGCCTCCCCTATCCATTACATACGACACCTGTTTACTAATCTATCCTCAGCCTCTTCAATGGGCTCTCATCGACGTCGGTATCGATCTCAACATCTTTACCACGCTCGCCTCATCGACAACACCAGTAACACACGATGAGTTCCAGCAGAAGACTGGCGCAGCACCAAATCTACTCGCGCATCTGCTCCGGTCCATGGCATCGTTCGGACTCATCGCGGAAGTTGAGAAGAATACGTTTGCAGCAAACCGTGCGACACGCGTCTTTGCCAATCCGCACGTGAACGGCGCCGCGCCGCATCTGTCAAAACTTCATCTGCCGGTTATGCAAGCACTGCCTGGCTATTTGAAAGAGCACAAGTACCAGGACATCAACGATTCCAAAGACCTGCCTTTCCATGCGGCCATGAAGACGGCCCTTACGCCATTCGAGTGGATGAAACAGGATGGTGAGCAGATGAAAGCACTCGGTCACATCATGGTGCTCGACTCTGTCGATAGCTGGGTCTCCTCATACCCTGCTCAAGACGTTGTGGGCGACTTCAAGCCCGCGGACGACTCTGCGCTCTTGGTCGACATTGGCGGAGGCTTTGGTCAACACTCCGTCGCATTCAAGAAGAAGTTTCCTCAACTGCCTGGCCACATCGTCGTTCAGGATGTGCCTTCAACACTTGCGCATGCGCCTTACGTGGACGGTATCGAGTTCCAAGCCCATGACTTCTTCACCCCGCAACCTATTCGTGAAGCAAAGTTCTACTATCTCAGGCATATCATGCATGACTGGACGCATGAAGACTGCATTCGCATCCTCTCAAACATCGTTCCTGCCATGGGTCCGGAATCGCGCATCTTGATCGATGAGGTGGTGCTACCGGAGACGAAGTTGCCTTGGCAGGTCGCTATGATGGATCTTGCGATGATGGCGTCGCTGGGCGGCATCGAGCGGAGCAGGGAGGACTGGACGAAGTTGTTGGAGAGCGCGGGACTGAAGATCGCGGATGTGCATTGTTATGACGAGGTGAGGTATCACTCTGTCATTACGGCTGTACCGGAGTGAAGCGCAGCCTTGTAAGTAGTAAAGCGAAAATCTTGTAGTAGCATTGTAGAACAATGGGACGCACTCAACTCAGTCATTGCCAAAGTGGCTTAGTAATGCACCAGTCACCGACCCCGCGGCCTTGTGCCGGCATCGCAAGTGCAACCCTCGCGAAAATCACGATTTCGACCAACCCAACCCACACCGCGCCCTGACAAACCTCACACGCCTTCCGCCCTTTTCTCCACCATGGCGATCTCGGAGTACGAGCAAGTGCATCTAGGAATAATCGGAGTATGCCAAAAAGCTCCGAAGATGCTAATCAACGGTTGAAGGCGGGGCAGGCCCAGACACGCCGCTCCACTAACCGTCGCTCCGCCGATAGGGTAGGGCGCATCGAGCGTTAACACGCCCTATGCGTCTGGTCGCTGTCATAGATGCGTTTTTTGCGCCAAGCTACTCTACTCGATGAGGCATGCGAATCCGGGTGTTGTCGCTGTTGTATAAGGCACGGTAGGCTCGTGTGGTCGACGACCAAACTTCTGAACGAACGGATAAGATATCTTTTTGGTTCACGCTACGAGCGCTTGACGCAATCTGCTGTTGTTTATCTTTCGAAAGACGATAAAAGGGTAGAAGAAGTGGTCTTTGTTCAAGATGGATCCAATCGCCAACCCTGTTGTCCAGATGCAGGACATTCCGACCACGAGCGACGGAAGACCCTATGCTTATGAGGAGCCTGATGAGGTTTGGGATGGATTGAGGAGGACGGTGTCAAAGATGACGGGTCGATCGAAGGCGGGCAGCGAGGCGAAGCAGTCTGCGCATCACGAGATGGAAGTCAGATCACATGGACGTACTCGGTCGCATCGAACGCAGCCTATTGACGAACTTGATGAAGAACCTGGGATACCCGTTGTGGACGCTGAAGACGATTTCCCCGAAGGTGGGCTGCGCGCGTGGCTCGTTGTCGCATCGGCGTGGTTGATGTTATTCCCTTCTTTCGGCTTCATGGTGTCTATCGGCACACTTCAGGACTACTGGGGCCAGAACCAACTTTCGTATATGTCGGCGCGTGATATCGGATGGATCCCGTCCGTCTTTGTCTACCTGTCACTTGCGCTAGGTATCTGGGTTGGACCACTCTTCGACCGGTATGGGCCGCGATGGATCGCTTTGACAGGAAGTGTCATGTTTCTCTTGATGATCTTTCTGCTTGCTGAATGCGACAAGTTCTGGCAGATGATCCTCTGCTGTGGCGTACTGGGAGGCTTTTCTGGCGCCATGCTGACGACTACGAGTCTCGCAGTAGTTGCGCATTGGTTCAAGGAACGACGAGGTCTTACACAAGGCATCGCTATGATGGGTAGCTCTGCTGGTGGTCTGACGATTCCGTTGGTCCTGCGAACTACTCTTCCGAAGTACGGCTACGCGTGGTCGCTCCGGATATTGGGCTTTGTATTCCTCTTTTGCTTCATCATCGCCAACATCCTGATGAAAGCTCGCATCCCGCCGTCTGCCGCCGCAAAGAAGAAAGCCATCATCTCACTCTCTATCTACGGCGATCTGAGGTTGAGCTTGTTCACCTTGAGTGTCTTCGGCTTCGAGGTCGTTCTCTTTGGTGGATTGGGCATCATGCCCACATACGCAACGCTGAGTACGAACTTTCCGCCTGACACTGGCTTCTACCTTATCGCTGTGCTCAATGGTGTCTCTTGCCTTGGGCGCCTACTACCCGGGTATGCCGCGGATAAGATTGGTCGATTCAACACTCTGTTTATCATGATCGTCTTCACCTTACTCTGGATGCTAGCCCTATGGCTGCCACTCGGTACAACATCGCTTCCAGCACTGTACGCTTTCGCAGCGCTCTTCGGTTTTGGAACAGGGTCTTGGATGGCGTTAACACCCGCATGCGTAGGTCAACTATGCAGGGCGGAGGAATTTGGTCGATACTATGGAAGCATGTACTTCATTGCGTCCCTCGCAACGCTGGTCTGCATTCCAATCAGTGGAGAGCTTGTTGAAACAGTTGGACCCCAGCCAATGGTAGCCTTCTTCTGCGCGATCCTCGGTTTGAGTCTGATCAGTTTCTTGTTCAGTCGGTGGGCATGTTTGGGAAGGCGTTGGACGCTGAAAGTAAAGGTTTGAGCGATTTGATAGATGATATCGTCATGCTAGGAAACAAGCACGCTATGATCTTACCCACAATTCTGTTGTTGAGCGGACCGAACTAGCGTAAAACAGTCCTGGTAGTGCGAACATCAAGAAAACTTCATCGCGCTAAGATCGTCCCCTTCCGAAAATTCACGATTTAGTGGAAACTAGTCCATCTAACAAATCACATGGCTATGCTTTAAACCTGTCAAGATAGGGTCTACAACTGAGTAAGTCTATCGATAAAGCGTGATAGACGTCTAGCCGCTTATATGCTGCGGCGAGGTTCAAACCTCCAAAACGACGCACCATGATGAGTACCTAGGTATTCGTATAGTACTTCCCAACTACATTCCGCGCCACCACATGGTGGTCCAGGCTCACAACAGATTTACATGACGTGCTTTGATAGCGCCGAAAGAAATTTGCGGGACGAACGGGAGGAAGAGTAAAGTATAGTACATAGCACCAAGACAGCTTCATAGTGCGAGCCCTTACATACCTGGGTACACATCCCCGCCACACTACCGCCTGTGCGTTCTCCAACAATACCCCAGAGCCCTGTCTCCGCGGTCACGTCGTAGTCGAAGATGTTGAACCAAATCCACCAGCACGACATCGAAAGCTCACCACACATCGATCACCATGGCTCCGATGACGGCAAACCGATTCTCGAACCGCAACTCAATGTCGGTGGGCATGGTGCTACGCAGCGGCGGCTTAAGAACTACCATGTTACGATGATAGGGTTCTGTTCGGGGATTGGCACGGGACTTTTCATCGGAACGGGATCGGCGTATGCAAGTGCTGGGCCTGCGGGTCTGTTGCTTGCGTATTTGGTTGTGGGGAGTGTACTTTGGTGTGTTATGCAGAGTATTGCGGAGTTGGCTACTGTGGTTTGTAACTCTTAGGTGTTGGGTTCCAAGAAGTAATTGCTTACTGTGCATCAGATTCCTACTGCTGGTTCGTTTCCACATTTTGCGAGCCGGTTCATTGATCCGGCCGTTGGGTTCTCTCTCGCCATAAGCTATGGGTATTGTTATACTATATCCATTGCTGCCGAATGCTCGGCATCCGCGATTCTGGTGGGCTACTGGACTGACATGTCGCCTGCTGTTGTCATTTCCATCAGTCTGGTTCTCATCCTGGCTACGAACTTGCTGAGTGTACGTTGGTTTGGTGAATCTGAAGTCGTCGCTGGTGCAATAAAGATTGCATGCTTCCTTGGACTCATTCTGGTTTCCATCGTCATCACTTCCGGAGGAGCGCCAAACGGTGAAACAATTGGCTTCCGCTACTGGAACAATCCAGGCGCTTGGGTGGACTACAATGGCATCTCCGGACCAACGGGTCACTTCCTGGGATTCCTGGCCTCTTTTGTCAACGCAGCTTTCTCCTTCATTGGCGTCGAGGTGGTGGTCATCACTGCTGCCGAGAGCATCAACCCTCACTCGGCCATCCCGAAGTCGGCAAAACGGGTCACATTCCGCATCGCTCTTTTCTACATACTAGGCGCTCTTCTGATTGGAATTATCGTCGACCCTAGGAATCCGGGCCTTGTGTCAGGTACTGGAAATGCCAACTCATCGCCGTGGGTTATCGCGATCAAACAGGCCGGCATAAGCGTACTGCCTTCGATCGTCAACGCCTGCATCCTCATCTCTGCTTGGTCGGCGGGAAACTCTTACTGCTGGGTCGGTTCCCGAATCATTGTCGCCATGACCACAGATCGCCAGCTTCCACAAATCTTCGGTCGCACCTGGAAGAACGGTGTACCATACTACGCGGTCCTTGCGTCTTGGCTTTTTGGACCTCTCGCATATCTCAGTCTGGGCGAGGGTGGAGCTGCGCAGGCTTTCGGGTGGCTAGTAAGTCTCAGCACAGTTGCAGGCCTGATCGCATGGGCAACCCTATGCTTTTGCTTCATCCGCTTCCATGCTGCTATGAAGGCGCAAGGACTCAGCCGTGATAGCTTGCCTTGGAAGAGCCCCTTTCAACCTTTTACCGCGTGGTATGGTTTCATCGGATCTACTATCATTACGTTGATCACTGGTTTCCCTGTCTTCCTGAAGGGGAACTGGAGTACGGGTGATTTCATCGCCTCGTATATTGGCATACCGCTTTTCATCGTGCCGATCATTGTATGGAAGTTGGTACACAAGACTAAGGTGGGTAGTTGTAACTTTTCCGAAAGTCGGATTCGCTGACATGATCTAGTTTGCTCGTGCTAACACCATCGATCTTCACTCTGGACGTCTCCGGTGAGCGTCGGCTATGCAGATCCGAGTCGTGTAGAGTCGGGTATTTGCGATTCATCAGAAAGAGACCGGCGGGCTCAGGGGGGCTTTTGGACGCCGCGGACGGCAGCCTGGCCGGTTCCATGAAGATCTTCGTTGTGCTACGAAAGCGAGGCTCTGGTAATGGTCATTCCTCTGATGTATATATTTCCACTGTTAAGGCTGTGCCTAAGAAGGTGGGACGCGAGCATACACAGGTATGAGACCAATTTCCGCTCACTCGTACGAACTCAGGGAATTGCCCGCCACTGAGGGCCGCCCTGACGACAAAGATCATAGTGAATAGACGTGCGGCACTGTGGCGACCGTGTATTGCCTACACGTTAAATTTGCGACGATATCAGATGCCCGAAGAAGTCAGCTTCGAGATACCGAGCATCCCAGGTCTAGGGTAATATGAACGGCCAAGATACCCTTTAGTAAAACTATTTTCGAGCCTCTCGAGGTGAAAGTCCACGATGAACATATCTTGCGAAAGGACTTTGGCAGGTGTGATGGAAACCTTGAGGCTAAGATCTGTCCTGGTCATGTTGCCCTGTCGAAATCGCTGAACCTGGTATTGTGGTGGTTTTGACGATGTATTAGCATGGAATGCTTCCAGATTCATGGTACCTTGCCACCGGATCGCGTCGTCGATATAACACCATGGTTTGGGTATCTCTGACATGGCGTCATGTTTGCACCCCATTGTCAAACATACCACGTGCGTCCGAGGCATTCCATTTGCAGTGTAACCGAAGAGGCCTAGCTCTAGGGAAGCATGCCAAGACGAAGGCTTCATGTCGTCATCTTTACCCTGTAGGATGTTGTCTTTCTCGTTCCAGGCTGTTTTGGGAAAGCAACGCCATGTATGCATGCCTTCTGGAATTGATCGAATGAGGAATCCCCATCGGCGCCGGACACTGTTCGCGACAGTTGAGGCACGGGTGTTCCGGATGTAGATCTCTCTGGAAAATGCAGAAGACGGTATGCATTCGGAAGGAATCAATGACACACTGGTACTGATGTCCCGAAGATAAATGTCGGCTGAGAGGTGTCGCAACGGAACAATTACGAGGTGTTGGAAGTCGTGGACCACGTGGCACCTTAAGATCCCCCAAACAACGTCATGGCCGGACCAGATCATGATTGGGGAGCGAAGCGGCCGGAGCACTCCACGTCCATACTCATTAAGCTGATGGGTGTGGAAGAGTGATTGACATATGCGTAGACCCCTGTGAGTGATCGTGTAGGGGGGAACAGGATCATCCGAAGCGAAGGGTATCAGCTCTCGCGATTCTCGAAAGTCATTCGGATCGGTCGCAAGCACGTCTGCGGTCAACTCATGGAAGCCATCTGAGGCCTCCCATGCAAAGAGCGTCTCATCCTCAGAAATCTTCATGATTTCTTCCTGCAACCTTTTGAACGCCTTTATCTTCCCCTCGCCGTACAGCAAAGGCATGTTGACATCGAAAATTCCAAGTAGGCTGTAGGCGATGTCTTCGGATCTTGTCGCCTGCCTGTCTGCGGCCCATGACATTCGCATACTGATGCTCGCAGTTTCCAAGGTTCGGCCTTCGAGATACTCTATGGGAATGCCTGTAATGCTCGATATCTGTCTGCCAAGGGTTACCTTATTTCCAAGGAGTTGCCAGTCGCGAGAGTAGAACTTCATGCCCTCTCCCCTACCAGATTGGAAATTGTTTGGAGCCAGTAACTCTTGCAATGTCCAAGCACGCATGAACCATCTGCTAAGCGCGAAAGTATTGTCATGCCTCGCCGCTTCGCCTTCCGCAAACGCGCCTACGAGTTCCACATCGGCGAGATATGCGTAACATTGCTCTGAGTTTCTGTACCATGCAAACATACTGTTGATAGCTTCCGAAAGCTCAGCGCTGCTGCTCTTGTCAATGCAACAGGTGTCGATCCACGCGTAATCGAATCCATCAGCAACAGCAAGTTCACAGGTTTTTCTGATTTTTGCAAATCCCTTTCTCTTCTTCGCTTGCTCCAGATCAGTAAGATCAGAGAACACCACCTCTTCAGTATCCCAGCAATGCGACAGAATAGCGTATGGTGGGATCTTGTCGACAAAGGTCTTCAGCTCCAGAGTGCGTGCATCTAGAAGCCGCATCTTGGCTTTCGCTGGCAGACGCCACGAGCAATTGATCGAGCAAGCATACAACTGTACAGAAGCGTTCCCTCACTATGTGCAGATGTGTGCTCGGGTTGTCGGAGTGCGGGTCGTAATGGGAGAAGGTATGCCCTTTTCATGAGCAATACATCGGAAGTGACGAGACATTAAGTCCTGACGTTCACAAAAGTGAAAGACAAGGAGACAGCAGTCAGGACCAGCTTGAGCGAAGTGAGTCGTGTTGCGAGGGAAGGCGGGGGAGGCACGGACAAGGAATGGTCCCAGCGCTTCGCCAAGACTTCTCGCTTCAAACCTTCTCGCAGCTTCACCCGTCTTCTGCCCACAACACACCGGCGCAGCCACGGCATGATTTGCTGACTTATTCAATAACAACGTCTCGCGCGCAATCAATACATCGCGAAATTTACGTCAGACGCTGTGAAAGCCGACCCAAAGCGCATTCACAATCTCAACACTAACAGCAGAACCAACCGCCCTCAGCCCTCCTTCCTCCAAACCAAGTAAGTCCACCAACCCTCTCCCTACACACACTTCCCACACCCCATCTCGCAATGATGAACACAATACAAATCACAAGTTTCAAGACGGATCGGAGAAGGTTTCACGGCCTTTATTGAATGAGTATTTCCTGTCTGAATGAGAGAATACACATACATGTCACGTCGCTTCAATACGTTTGGGGCTGGTTGCTGACATACATTACAGAAAGGCAAATGGGGGTCTGGAGTGAGCGCGGCAGCAGATGTAGATGGAGTTCATAGATATATCATGCAATGCCATCTTTACAAGTACTCCGTCTTCGTCCATGCCATCTCATTGATGACACGCCATCAGAGCATTTCTGCAGAAAGAGAAAGCACGTGGAATTTTGCAATTATTGTTTACGTTGTTGATTCATTCCATGTTACAGTTACATACAAGCCCAGAAAAGCAGACGAACGATACCGAAGTAAAAGCAGAACCTCAAAAAAAGGAAATGAGAGTGCGAAGTCCATCCCTTATGAGCGCCTGCCACCGATGAATACATATCCTTTTCCATTCCGTTCCACCCAGTATCCATTTTTCCATGGTCGTTTCATTGTTATCCTTTGCGTCGCCATCCGTGACCATATGCATTTTGAAACCTATGAGGAGACTTTCGTATCATGTCGTGCATCTAGTCTTCCGCCATTGATGCGGTGTTCTTGGTGGTCCTGCCGCTGCGGCGTGGTGTGCCGTCAGCAGTGGCAGCCTTCTTGGGTGCCTTCTTCTTTGCGGGTTCCTTCTTCTCCTTCTTGGCACGGCCGCCCTTCTTGGGGGTAGGCTTTGTCTCGGCTTCTTCCTTGTCCTCGACTTCATCGTCGTCAGCCTCGTCGGTCTTTGCCTTCTTCTCGGCGGGCTTCTCATCGGCGTCAGCGTCGGCGCCGTTGGTCTTGTCCGCGGCTACTTCGTCAGCCTTGCGCTTGTCGCCGGCCTGGGGTTCCTCGTCCTTTTCGTCGGACTTGTCTTCTGTCGGGTCGTCCTTGGCCTCTTCTTTTGACTCTTCCTTCGCATCCTCCTTGGCCTCTTCAGCCTTGGACTCGCCGTTAGTTTGCGCTTCTTCCTTCTTCTCCTCACTGTCAGGCGCGTCCTTCATCTCCTCGTCCTTCTTCTCGGCTTCAGAGGTCTTTTCGTCCTCCTTCTTATCTGAGTCAGCCGACTTGTTGTCATCCTTCTTCTCTGACTCTGCCGACTTGTCCTCTTCCTTGGAGTCGCCGTTAGCGCCACCGGCCTTCTCGTCGATCTGAAGTTCGGAAGCGCGCTTCACGACATCGTTCCCAGAGCGCTCGACGTGCACAGCGGGGTTGTCGGGCGAGGCGTTCTTCTTGATGGTGTTGCCCTTCTTTGATTCAATGGCAATCTCGCCTTGGTCCTTGACCTCGGCAGCGGTGCCACCGGGCTGTCCGGAGCCCCAGTTCCATGAGACTGCTCACACGTTAGCAGTGAGTTCCTGAGTCTTTTGCGATTATACCGATCGCGGCAAGGAAGGCGCGCGCGGATGGGCAATCGTTACGCGCCAGTGAGCGCAATGCGCCTGGCGAAACCTCATGATGCGCAGCCACTGAGCGGCGGAAGAGGTTTCGGATTGATAATTGAAAGGCACGTACCCTTATCTCCTTGTTGGATCTCAGTGTCGGTCATTGTGTGTAACGTAGCTTAGCCGTGGCAGGTGGTAAGAGATGACGTTATGGTGCGCAAAACCGCGTGTAAAGTCGCGAAAGCGGGGCGGAACAGCAATTGATGCGCGTAGAGGTGCAATGGATACGGTGATGCGTAGAAATGATGCGCAAGCAGTTGGAAGAGACGCGACGGGCGGTGTGGAAGGGAAAAGAAGAATGGAAGCCGGGAACCTGAGTGCTGGGAAAGAGAGCTCGAAGATCGGAAGCTGCGGTACTGAGGCGTGATTGGCTGCCCTGACCCACAAACGCCAATCTGTGCAATCTATGGGGAAGGTGGCTGGCGATCGAGCCACGGCGTCATCGGCTGGTCTGTGCGCGTTCTCGAAATACATCCTTGTCGATCGCTTCCTTCACGGCATAGCATTCTGAATGGGGTTTCGAAGAGGACGAGACTACACTCTTGAGTCGGTCATTGAAGGTGTTAAGCATTTGAGTTGACTGCGCTTTGCCATAGCATCGTGTATTCATGTCCAAACTTTGCCTCCCATACCATGTATCACCTTGTCCATCCTGTGCGTATGTGCGTAGTCAAATGCCGTTACCAAAGCCACGAGATGACTAGCTGCCGCAAGAACAACCAAGACGTGAAAGATCTGATGGCTTGAGCCCCAGATATCGTACCTCCCAGGACTCCACTTCTCGGGTACCCTCGCAGCATAGATAGCAGCGCCAGCAATATACAGTGCGCCCTGCAAGAGGACCCAATCCAAGCCAATGCTCTTGCGCAGGTGCTCAACACCGTACAGTCTGACACCATGAAGTACAGGGAAGACAGCGGAAAGTCCCATGAGCACGAACATGAGCGCTCGAAAGGGTCTCAATGCGGGAGTGCGGAACTTGGGATGTGTGGCTGCGACAGACGTGCCGGCAGCCAGCGTCGTGATCATGGTCCAGTACGTCCTTCGCAGCTCCGGTTCGCTGCCAAAAGCATAGTATACGATGGGTACGAAGCTGCCCCAGATTAAGAAGACGATGCCCAGATAGTCGAGTTTGTTCCCCCAGACAGCGACTTCGTGTGAGTGGTTTTGTATCGTATGGTACGTCGCGCTCATGCCCAGGCATGCTACAGCTCCTGCGAAGTAGCAGCTGAAGGCCCAGACGTCTTCTTGTGTAGCTGTATCATAGCGGAGAGCCAATGTGTTGTAGAGCGCGACGGACGAAATGGCAGCCATCACAGCTCCAACGAGATGGGTGTAGATGTTGACGGTCTCGTTGTGAAGATATCCGAGACTCTTCCAAGACTTGACGAATGAGTTGGATTGAGCGCGGTACCCCGATTGAATGTAGTGGTTGTCTTGCTGCCATGGCGACAGCTCGTCCCATAGTAATATCAGCTTTTCTTCGACCTTTTTCTCCAGCTCTTTTCCGGTTTGCGCGGCTTTTGAGGTTGCTTCCTTGGCTGCTTCCATTTTGAGAATATTCGATGAATCTAATTAGATTCAGGACTGAGAAGGAAGGAACCGGAATATATAAGAATTCGCTGGGAGTTCACATGTCACGAAGCGGCCTCGGAGAATCCGCGAATACCCTCAGGGACTACACGCGAACTAGGTAAACTATGCCGCGTCCGGTCAGGCTTGCGAGGACAACACGTCGCTTTGAACGCAAAGCCATGACTGCGACAGCTCAGTCGCTCTTTACGCTCAACATCGTCAATGGTCTCGCTGTTGTCACGAGACAAGGTATTTCCGACGCGTCAAGCTCGTGCGCTGCCCCTCCATCCCACCTTCCCTTCTTCCCAGTCCTCGAGCGCGGTTGCTTTCACCACCACCCACCATGTGTCGCAAATACGCTAGGTGATATACAGCCATGATCATTCCAGTCTTTGACATTACTTGACCTCTCGCGCGTTCCATAAGAACCCTCCACCCAACCACCAGCGTAATGAAGTCCTCAGACCCCGGCCGACCCAGCAGCCGTCGCGCCGCCTCAGGTGCCTGGAACCGCCTCAAGCCCGTCCGCGAAGATGTCCTGGAGACATACGGACTCCCTTCCAAAGGAGAGACACGGTACATCCTTCTCACACGACACGTCTGCATACAATCGCTAACGAGAATATAGGCTGAACGACTTCAAAACACAAGAAATCTACTTCAACCGCATAATAGAACGCTACATGAAACTCTGCGCCCTCAACCGCGACGAACTCGACCGCCTCTTCATATCCGTCAGCATCCCACCTCCCGACACGACCACCACGACCAAGTCGACGACAGCGCCCACCGCCAATTCCAAACTCACATCCTCCTTCTCCTCGCTCTCCCTCTCCAAACACGCACCCCCAGAAGCCCGTCAACAGCCCGCCACCCGCCCACCCCTCGCTTCAACCTCTACAAACACACCACACCATCCCATCCCCCAAAAGGCCTTCACGCCCTCCATCCAAGAACTCTCCACAGTCCTCGCCTCCCTCCGCAAATTACGAGAAGCCATAACCGCGTCCTCACGCACCGACGCCTTCGCCCTCCGCGCCTACACCTTCGCTATCCACGTCAGCATCCTCTGCCACGACTGGTCTTCCTACCTGCCCTCTCTTCTTTCCCTCCTCGGGAAAATCCATCCCGTAAACCCGCTTTCGCCATCTACCTTGCACGAAGTCGTCGGCCTGCTCATCCTCGACCAAGCATGTCGGCAATCCGATTACTCGGGCGCGCGCGCCACGAAACTACGGTATGGATACAAAGATTGGAGGGTGGAGAAGGTGTTGCGGTGTCTGGTCGCAGATGACTACGTGGGATTTTGGCGCGTGAGGAGGAGTGTGGATGGGTATCAGAGGAGGGTTATGGAGTGGGCGGATGGAGGGGTTAGGGTGCATGCGCTTAAGTGTCTGGGCAGAGCGTATTTGAGTGCGGATAGGGCGTTTGTCGAGAGGTGCGCGGAGAGGAGTTGGGAGGAATTGGTGCAGGAGGGTGTGGGGTGGGAATTGAGTGCGGATGGGGAGAGGGTTTTGATCAAGAAGATGAAGGGATGAAGTGGCTTGTGGATGGATGGTGTTTTGATACCCGGTTGTATTGCATGTGCCTTGGAGCAGATTGGTTGGATTTCAGGATGAAGCGTTGAACATTCAGGGTATCATTAAGACTTTTCTATCAGACCATATCACTCATCCTCCATCTCCTCGTCCTCGTCTTCATCCTCTTCCTCCCCAGCATCAGCAGCATCCTGCCAAACATCATCGTCCATATCATACGCATCCAAAAGATCATCATCCATCTCCTCATCCTCATCTTCCTCTCCTTCGCCCTCACCCTCACCAGTCTCCCCCCTAGCAGCAGCCCTCTCCTTCCGCTTCTTCTCAACATTCTCCTTCTGAATGCGTCTCCTCTCCTCTTTCTCCTTATTCCTCTGTGTCCACTTCTTCTCCAACTCCTGCTCCTCTTTCTTGCTCTTCTTGATGTACTCATGCCACATGATCTTGCCGCCGCAGACATCTTCTTCGACTTTTGTGAGGCGCAACTTCATGCGCGGACCCAGTTCAACGAGCTTGACGGCGCGCTTCTCGACGCGGGGTTTTGAGCCGCGGGCGCGGGCGTGCGAGGTTTCGTCGCCGGCTTTTAGCTTTTCTTTTTCTTTGCGGGAGAGGACTTTTTGGCGGACGGGTTGCGCGACTTCGACTTCGGCGTCGGTGTCTTGTTCGGTGTCCGAGGCGGATGTGTAGCCGGCGGCTGAGGGGTCGAGCATGTAGTCTGCGACGTCCTGGAAGTGGAGTTAGTGGGTGTTGTGCATGTATTTCGGGTAGTTACTGCTTACCTCGAGCTTGCCTAGGTTGGGCAGTGCACTCTTCTTCTTCTCCTTGCTGCCAATGAGCTTCTCAGCTGCGTATAACCGGCGGATGGCTTTCGGTACGCCCGTAACTTTGGTTGTGATTGCGTAATGTCGCAGGCTGATTGTGACGGAGCCATTCTCTTCCGAGGGAGGCTCACGGTTGAGAAGGAGGACGCGCTTGATCGAGTGTAGAGGGGTAGTGTGCGGTTGGATGGGTGGGAACAGGCCCTGGAACATATCCGTCACAAGCTTCTCGAGATGCTTAGGAGGTGCCTTGTCGCCGAGTCGTTCTCTTTCCGCATCGCTGGTGAGGAAGTTGTTCATGACAAGCAGAGGCGCAACTAGGAAGTCGTTCGCGCCTGCCCGTGGGCGTCTCATTGACTTGAGAATGTCTTTGCAGAGACTGTAGTTTTCGACTCGGAAATGGAGGGTAGGTCCGCGGGGGACGCGGCATAGTCTGAGGTTAACGTTGCCGACTTCTGAGCGGGAGAAGAGGAGAAGATGGCTGACACCGAGCGGTCCACACATGACGAGGAAGTCCTTTGAGATTGTTAGCTTAGATCATGCTGTTGAATGAGTATACCATACCTTGAGCTTATTCGCCCTTCGCTCTTTCAGCCGAATAGCAGTATCGGGCTCCAGGCAGTGGCGCACATCGTTTACGAGGTCTGAGACAGATCTTCCTACTCTGTACTTTGTTAACAACCGAGGCGAAAGTTTCCTCGACCTAACAAACTCACTCTTGCGCGCCGATACGAATGACCATAGATTTCGGTGTTCCTGCTATCGGCTTCTTGGAAAGCTCCTTGTCGCGTACCGACTGCTTCTTCCTCGCGGTTCCTTTTCCACGAGCCATTGCGAAAACTCGGCTGTCTTGGTTAGATTGGATTACTGGCGAGTATTATTGATGTTCGAGTGTGTGTTTCTTGCGTCGCGATCGTATAGTACCTCCAATAGCTTGAAGGGAAGCGTTGTGGTGATGTTGAGTGAACGAGTTCGTCGCATGCAGTCGCAAACTAGAACTGCGGCTTTCGAACTTTTAGGTGGGTCCGCCAAGATTTCGCGGTTTCTTTGGTTCCAGCGGCGATACCACGATTCCGTCGCACAACTTTTCCAGACTCAACATTCACAACAACATCATGCCTGGAGTCACGAAAAGGAAGCTTCACGCAGACGCGACCACCGCCGTCGGTGCGTCGTCAAAGAAAGTGCGACCATCAAGTGCACCTGCGAAGAAAGCCCAGAAGAAGCCTGCACCACCACCGGAATCCGAGTCCGGCGATGACGACGTTGCCGAAGAGAGGGACTCAACCGATGTCGAAGAAGCCCAAGATTCAGTAGGCGACAGCAGTTCAAAAGACGAAGCAGGGCCCTCTACCACAGCCGACGCAACCAGCGAAGAAGCGCAACCCGCCGCGAACGAGCCGAAGAAGACCTTCGCCGATCTAGGCGTGCGCGAGGAGCTCTGCGATGCAGTCGAAAACCTGAAATACGTACATCCGACTCCTATCCAGGAACAAGCTATACCTCTGGCTCTCCAGGGTAGGGATGTCATCGGATTGGCCGAGACAGGTTCTGGAAAGACGGCGGCGTTCGTCCTACCTATCCTTCAGTCGCTACTGGAGAAGCCACAGCCGCTGTTTGGTCTAATTCTAGCCCCGACACGAGAGTTGGCATACCAAATAGCACAACAGGTGGATGCTTTGGGTAGCATCATCAACGTCAAGTGCGCGACGTTGGTAGGAGGAATGGACATGGTGCCCCAGGCCATCTCGCTGTCCAAGAAACCGCACGTCGTAGTAGCCACACCTGGACGCTTGCTTGACCGTGAGTCACGCACATATACGAACTATAAGTGACACCCATACTGACCACATCATGTAGATCTTGAAAACACCAAGGGCTTCAGTCTGAAGCATCTGAAGTACATGGTTCTCGACGAAGCCGACCGCCTGCTCGACCTGGATTTCGGCCCCGTACTAGACAAGATCCTGAAGGTACTTCCTCGGGAAGGACGACACACATACCTCTTCTCTGCGACCATGTCCTCCAAGGTCGAGAGTCTCCAGCGCGCCGCTCTACAAAACCCAGTCCGCGTGAGCATCAGCAGCTCGTCGCATCAAGTCGTCTCGACCCTACTACAACGCTACATCTTCCTCCCCTTCAAGTGGAAGGACCTCTACCTCATCCACCTCCTCAACGACAACATCGGCCACCCTACCATCATCTTCACCCGCACAGTCAACGAAACACAACGTATCTCCATCCTCCTCCGCACCCTCGGCTTCGGCGCCATCCCACTACACGGCCAACTAGGCCAGTCCGCCCGCCTGGGTGCTCTCAACAAATTCAAGTCAAAGAGCCGCGACATCCTCGTCGCCACCGATGTCGCAGCCCGCGGTCTCGATATCCCCGCCGTTGATCTCGTCGTCAACTTCGACTTGCCAAGCGACTCTCAGACCTACGTCCATCGTGTTGGTCGAACTGCCAGAGCGGGAAAGTCGGGTAAGGCGGTATCGTTCGTTACGCAGTACGATCTGGAGATCTGGCTAAGGATTGAGAATGCGCTCGGCAAGAAGATCCCAGAAGAGGCCATCAACAAAGACGAAGCGATGGTCTACGCGGAACGCGTCGGTGACGCGCAGAGGATAGCTGTCAGAGAGATGAAAGACTACCATGAGCAAAGAGGTAGCAGGGGTGGACGCGGTGGTAGAGGTGGATCGAGAGGAGGTCGTGGCGGAGGCAGGGGAAGAGGTCGTGACACGATGGATACGGAGGAGGGTTAGATGTGTTGTCCCTAGGTGTGGGTTGTCAGTTTTGGCGTTTTGATCTTTTCGCGTATACCCTACGAGTTGCTTGATCCCCGACCATGTCTTGGAGAAGATGGCACCCTTGGTCAGGACCGAAAAGTTTGTGTGCTTCTGTTTTGGATGGGATGTGGGTGGGGGTAGATCATGATGGATTATGCGAGCATCGAATATGATATATGAACACATCGCTTTATCTTGGACACTTTGATGGGCCTGGTGGGTAGTGTGGAAGGTATAAAAGGCGTCTTTCGGACTCACTTCTCTTGTCTTTCTTCACATCCAGAATTTCCTCTTCGTTTACAAAACGTAGATGAGACAGACTGATGATTCCAAAATGCCCCGAATTCTCCGTTCATGTTTTCTTCCAAATTGCCAGGAACACCCGTAAATGGCTCGGCCTGCTCGTCCCCTTAGCCTCTTACTTTACAACCAAAACTTCTGCGATCCTGTACATGGGATATGGTGTTTCAACATCTCACACTGGCCTCACATGCATTGTTACGGCGCGTCATACGTCATGCTGGAAGCCTGCTACTGTGCACGGTATAAAATCCACCCTGCGACGGCGTCTTCTCTCTTCTTCTCGTACACCAAAATCTTCTCTCCTCTTTCGAAAGATGAGGAACGGTATTATCATGACTTCAAAAGAAGGAGTTCCAATGTTATGTTCTCCGCAAAACTCAGAAAGATCCCCGCTGTGGCTCCGCCCGTCGGTACCATCAGGCTCATACTTTATCATCAAAAGATCCTTCCGTTCTCTACATAGTATACGATATCCGAATGTTTGAGTTGAGACTTGCTGAAAAGGCATGACTATCCGGCTATGCGACTTTGGAAGCTCGTGACTGTGGATGGCTATATAAGCTGCCCTCTCTCCTCCACTCTTCTTCCTCCCTCAAGCTCAACATCTTTCCTCTTCATTGATCCCAAAAAAATCGAGCCAGAGAGTTCATGTTTCCAAAATACGAGGATACGTGTGCTATGTCTCGTTCTGAAAAGATGATCAGTTTGTGCCCATGGCACTGGCTCTCGGAAAGACTCAGTTATCGATCTCGGCGATACGTTTGTGTCTATGATACAAAATAACAGTCTTCCATACTCTAAAAGCATCGATAGAGCACATATGCGTTGTGCAGCATACAGCATAATTTTACATCAAACACATCGCCCGTCAACAGTACAAATATACTGTTCGTTTCCGTTTGTCGCACAATTCAAGTTGTACGAGAAGAACGTCGTGTAACATAGCAAATTTGACAAGTTCGGCATAGCCATGTTTTCTTTGCGGTTGGTTTTGAGTAGTGCTTTGAACAACACGCATAAGGCTGAGAGTAAAGTTCTTGCGCAGAATGACATATTTATCCCAACGCCGGAGTCACCCACATCGGGAGTTATTAGTATCGTTTTGATCAAAACCTCAAAATGCAGACTAGATCATTAACCGCCCATAGAGCAAATTTTGGAGGCCACATCGTTCTGTTCGGCGGCGTTTCCCAATCATGAGGCATAGTGCCGTCTTTTTGAAGTGCGGTAGACTGAACGAGGCTTTGGGTAAATGAACAGAGTGCGGGAAAGCAGCCATTCTGTTGTCCAGGTGACATTTAGGGAAATAACAGCAACAGTCCATGTCACGTCCCGAATGATTTTTTAAAACTCAGACTCGAGCGAGTGAATAATGGAGTAGAAGAGGAAGAAAGGACTGAGGAGTATTTATACGTCGCCGTGCTACGTTGTGCCATCGCTGTGATAGTTCCAGTGGACTCTGCCGAAAGCCATGGCGGTTTAGGTAATTGTTTTTGGAATTGAGCAAGTTGCAGACGACAAAAGCCATTAAAGCTTTCTCTGCTTGTTTTGGGAAGACCACGTATTCGCATATCTTAGCTGTTTCAAGGTTTCGAACAGACAGGAGAAATATGAATACTCCGACGCTCACGGCGAGTAAGACGGAAGTGGAAGAAGGTCAGGAACGGACGATCATGCGTAGGAGTGTGATACATTTCGGGAAACTTGCTGGCAGGGGACATGTCTCCTTCGACTCTATTGTTCGGATTTTGGGGATGTTGATAAAAGTTTCGAGGTAATAGACAGCTTTATACAATAGTGGTAAGCGACATGTTGGTCTGCTTATTGGTTTTTTCGACTGCCAGCGCAGCACATAGATAGTCGGGGTTCCTTTCTTGAGAGATGAGAATGTCGTGGAAGGCGGGGAACACATGCCCTGCTGCTTTCCAAACTTTGGTAGCCATGCGTTTTGCTGGGATTAGATTGAATTCGAAGATCAGCCCTTTGAGTAGATCATGGAAGGAAGCATTAATCTCGATGAAGCTCTGAAATAGACGAAAAAGAGCTTGGAAATCTGCAAATGTATGTCTTGTATACGGTTTTTGGGAGAGAAGCACAGGAAGCCCATTAACTTTTTTGTCGGTATCTTTTAGTATCCTTGTGCAAAGGAGTGGATGATAGAGGAAAGGAAGCAGGGTGACTAGGCGAGCTTTCATAAATGGCCCGGTGCTGTATTGTGCTAGAGTGGATCGAGGTGTCGAGAGACATGGACCTGTACAGTGTGGCTTTTGGAATACGTAAATTCTTGTCGTGCCGAAAGACATTGCGTTTGCAACTATTCCTTTCCGAAAAGTCCAAGCATGTGTGGGCTTTCATGAGGATTTTGAAAGTTGGAAGGAAGATGGATTTGTCTTTGCTCGCACGGAGGGTGAAGAAAGCAGCCACATGGAAAAGTGTTCTGAAGACTTTAGTGTTGGAAGTGCCGCCTGAGTTTGGCACCGATTTGTATTTAATGCGAGGCTTCTAGAACCTTTCGAAGTGCCTAAAAGTCCCATCGGTTCCGTCGATGAGTTTACGGGACGCCAACGCGGCACATACGGAATGCTGAGACGAGTTTTGGAATGGAAGAGCTTTGGACCGGATTCAACAACCACATGTCAGATGCTTTGGTCCAATTTGTGCCCATGCAGTTGGGGCAAGGGCTTTTTGGAGAACACCAGTTCCGCGTAGATGATAGAAGGAAGACTCGATCCAGATCAACGATACTTATATATCGCTCCCGTCTCCTAAATCGGCGTACCCGCAGTACCCTTCTCCATCTCCTCACAAAGCTTACCCAACTCCTCAATCACAACTTGGTGATCATCCCACTGCTTCAACCCACTCACAACAACCACCGCAACCGGCCCATCGCAGTTCTTGATGTAAATCGGCACGCCACCACCATGAATCGCATAGTCTTTCGCCGTCTCGCCCAATCCCATCTTAGCCTTGAACTTCTCCTCATCGCCCTCAAATTGGTTCTGCAGACGCCATGTGCTTGCGTTGAAGCGGATGACGGCTGCGCGTTTGCGGCTGACCCAGAAGTCGTTGTCTAGGGCTGTGCCGGAGTGTGTTACCTACTTCGTGTTAGTACACTATTCATACGCATCGATCATGGTACCCACGGCATGGAAAAGCACATGACCTGGCGTGCTGATGGTAGAAATATCTACGACAGCCGGTCGCTCAAAAGTAAGCAGGCGTGTGCGGAGGTTGTAGCCGAGCTTGAACGCGATGCCGGAATCCCAGTGTGGCAACAGAGCGGCCTTTTCTTGCTTCTTGATGGCTTCGACATCGCGGGGTGCTTCTGAGAGGCCCACGTGTTGCGGGATCTGGATATCGTCTGTCGCCATGTTGAAAGTTGTTCGTTGCGGAGGTCAAAGTGGTGTAGATGAACGATCAATGTATGTGGTAGCAGGCGTCAAGTAATTCCTGTTCTGCCCGCGAAATAGTGGCTGATGCAGAAGGATGTATCTCCGACAACATGTTGAGATGCCATGCCGAGTTCTAGATCGCCGATGTCATCCGTTGGCAGAGCTTTTCATAAATGTGGCTCTGCCGGCAGGCGGAGGCTCCGCACTGTTGCGCTAATTCCCCGCCATCATCGATCTGCCGCAGAGCCGCGTCGGGTCGCGCTCCTACTCTCTCGACACGCTCAGCTACCGACGCGTTTTCACGCGTGATATATGTCGCAGCGACCTAGGCATGTCTTTTGAAGGGCCACGGAGTGGTGATGCAACGCGAGGAGTACACGTGTTTACTCGGTTCAGAGGTTGCGACGCTGGCCCTGCCTTCCCGACAGCCTCTAGCTTACAGCATCAGGTGCGGCACGTGTAATGGGTAGCCGCTACGCGGCACGCAGTATGAGAAAGAGAAGGACAGGACGTTGCGACCACCGAGACCATCGCAAACACTCACGTCATCATTGCAGCCCCCACACAGGCCCTTGAAACGACACGTCGATAAAGACATAATCTGCCTTCGCGAGACGCTGATGCTATTCAGGTCCGCGATCCGACGTACCTCGCTGACATCAGCGAACGCAAATACCTGACACTCGATGGCAAGGCGACGGCAAGGCGAACGTACGTTTCAACGATGTTGCTACGCAGATCTTTGGAGGCTCCGTGCTACAACCCTGTCCCTGTCACTTCTCCAGCTCATCGAACTCAGAGAATCTGGGCGATATGGCTTGAAGATGCGGGCCTAGCGGACCTGGACTTCTCGTTAACCCGTTGAGCATGGCTCACGTTGATCGAGACGGACCTTGTTCAACACCAAACTATCATTCAGTCGTCCTATGCGGCGCCCATACAAATTTCCGTGCCGTAGGACCCAGTACGTTGTTCTGATCCAAAGATACAGTACATCGAATGTGGCTTACGCCGCTTGGTCTCAGAACAGGCTGGCAGTTCTCAAACTGAGGGAGGCGTCAGGCATCCGAGCAGTACTATTTCCTCATCGGCATGGAACCATTCCGTTTGTAATTGTGGGCTGGTACAGGTGAGCGTTCTATACTTATTCACGCTTTTGAATATAAGAGGAAAGCATGACGCTCCAAAAGCGAGACCATACACACACATTCAGCAACGACTACTCGCATACCAACTTGTACACATTACGATTTTCGCATCCATCAGACTACTGCTTCTTCGATTGGTTGTTCGCGGCAATTGAGCACCTCTTTATCCGATTCGCTGTGAACTTCCCCGCTTCGCCAAGGCTTCCGACATGGTTCACATCTCGCGCGTTGTTCTGGGAGCAATCGCAGTCTTCCTTACACACATCACTATTGGAGCCGCTACAACTGGGCCTGCCGTCTCCCTCCGTCACAGGATGGCTACCAATGACGAAGTGGGAACTGGATCAACCAGCCCCATCGATTCGGCCAACCCCGTGGTGAAATCATCATGTGCCCCCTCAGACAACAAGGGAAACGAGGGCGATACATGCCAGCAGGATTCAAATGACGCCTCTCCAGCAGGGACCATGGAGACTACGAAGCGCGTCAAGAGAGAGGAAGACATTCCCAGAGCCTATCTCCTCAGCACCATTGACGGCATCAACAGAGCCCAATACGAAGAGTGGGCCAAGAAGCCGCCGCTTGGTGACAAGGAAGGTGACATAATCGCTTTCGATGAGCTCGAATATGTTTCTTGTCAATATCTCAATCTTACTGACGCGGAGGCCGCTATTGTGCGCCAGGATCCTATCATAAGATTCATCGAGCGAATTACTGAAGACGATGGCGAGCTGCGCGTCATCCCTCCGCAGGAAGATCCGAGTTCACTACTTCCAAATTCACTTCATGTCAAAGCTCAGGCACTCAACCAGAGGGATGAGAGTGCAGCTCATCTCCAGTTGCTATCAGCCAGGAACCAGAGAAACGACCCCACAAAGCTACCGAACTATGTGTTCGAACCTTCACTCGGCAAAGGTCAAACTATCTACGTCCTCGATAGTGGTTATCGTAAGAGCCACCAAGAATTCGATGCTTCGGAGCGCGAGGTTCGAGACTTTACTGTTGCTAACCGATACACATTCGCTGGTATTGGGCTCACGCCAGATCAACAAGGTCCAGAGGATATGACGGATGTCACTGGTCACGGCACTATGGTTGCGAGCATCGCAGCCGGATACGTCAGTGGTGTGGCTTCGAAAGCAAATCTTGTTGTCGTGAAGATGAGGAATTGGGCCAAGAACCCTTTGAACCCTGACCGACCTGATCTTAAACCACGCGGCGTTACGGACTCAGCGCTAGAGTATGCCTTCGCGTGGACAAGAAAGGACATTAGGAAACAACGGCTTGAGAATCCCGACCCTAATGCAAGGTACATTATCAACCTATCTTATGGTAAGTGTTGCCTTCCACGACCTGGTCCTAGACCACACTAACAACAGTTCAGGCTGGGACAAAGAAGAGCATCCTGGTAAGATTGCGGTATTGGAGTATGCACTCGCGGAATGCAAGAAAGACGGTGTCACGCTTGTTATCGCCGCGGGTAATGATGGAGAACTTCGCACTCTGGATTCCCTCATACCGCAAACCTATGGCACCGACAATAGGTTTGAAATGATCACTGTGGGTGGCGTGGACCAGACCGGGAAGTATTACGCACACACAGTCCAAGGCAAGGAGGGCCAAGGCGGCCAAGTCGATGTATACGCCGACGCAGTTCAAGTTGTTGCTGCGAAGCATGACGACAAGGATGACTCCACTGCGCCAGTTGATGGGACCTCCGCTGCGGCACCAGCTATAGTAAGTATTCGGCGATATCTCCAGCCCAGCACAAGACACTAATGACGGAAGGCCGGACTCGCTGCATATCTCTTCAGCATCCCGGGACTAAGCAGCAACTGGGGCGACGGCACCGCACCGGCAGACATGAAGAAGTTCATGTTGAAGAACTCTGAAGTCAGGAACGACAATCCGTTTAAAGAAGGCGAGGAATATCCTACATCGCCAAAGCCCGACAAGGAGAGCCTCAAAGTACCATACAATCTGGCGCAGAATACGTACGATATCTTCCTTGCCTCAAATCATCACAAACTAATTCGGCCACAGACTATGCGATCTTCCTGATGCGGCGGTCAAGCGTTCTCTCTTCACAAAGCGAGCCCCAACACCCGAGAAGTCGGTTCCAGGCCGCCCGATCATCGAGGGTGGCGAGGTCGTCAATGAAGATCTGAAGAATGTTCGTCACCTTCAAATCCCGACGAAGACCATGAACTAACAACACTCCAGGAAATCTGCAACGTCCACAACCGCCCGGCCACCGACACCGAGCCAGAACCCGAGCCGACGCCAGAAGCACCCCCAAACACAGCGGGATGCGAAATTCGCGGAAAGGGCATAGGAGCTGGGGAGTTCAAGATCACAGGATCTGGATGGGGTGACGAAGCGTCGCTCAAGGAGAAGTTCGGTGATTGGGCGTTCAAATATACTGGTGGCGATTCTTTCACGGCTACTTTTATGACTGCCATGGAGCCGGGTGAGGTTGAGGAGGCTGTGAGGGAGATGTCGGGAGTTGGTGACGTTACTTGTACTTAGAGGATGGAGTTGGAAGAGTGGCGCATGTGAGAGCTTGGTTTGTTAGGCGAACGAGGCGTTTGGGACATGGGCTGCGCTTCTGCATGCATGGTTGGGAACGATGTTTCATTAGGAAATGCTATCACTGTCCGCAGGCCTATCGAATGCTTACGGGCGCTTCTCTTATATACTGATTCTGATCCGTAAGTTGGTGACATGGTTGCGTGAATATTAGCTTTTGGAACAAGGAAACACATCAAATCTCACACGCAGACTTTCGGCATTGAGCACTAGGGAAGGCATCGACGCACCTCTCAGACATAAATCAGGTCTTTCCTTCTTTTGGTATAATCGCCTCAGCTCCGTACTACATGATCTGGAGGAGTGAGAAGGGAAGCGGCAGGTATTTATACAGCAAAAGAGGCCAAGCGCACGTCTCACATGGCGACAGGGCATGCATCTTTTTGGATATCGCGCGGGCATAGACTTGCGATGATCAACTTCGAAGTGCTCGAGGATAGCATACACCCGAACATGCGATGATGGTGTTTAAGCTTTGGAAATTCTATGGAAATGGTCGACTGAAGTTGTGAAGAAAGGGGCAAAGCCGAACGATTAGAAGTTTTTATACTGCGCATCGGTATCATCAACTGATGCGGTTGCTGTTTTGAAACATCTGAAAGTTCATTTCGCATGTAAAGGTGGGGTAGTTGTTTCTTAACCACTGCGAAGTCATATGTAAGAGCTCTGTCTTTTTCGAAAAGTGTAGTGCAAGCCACAAGTGGCCGAAAGACATGGGCGCCTGGCTTTGTGTTTTGAAGAACAGCGAAAGCGCAATTTTGATGGAAGAAGATGGAGGAGAGAAAAGGTAGCGTTTTATATCGAACGTCAGCCCACGAACGCTAGAAGGTACCACGGCAAGTCGAACGAGCCTGTCGCTATGAAGAAGCAGCTCGGACCTTTTCAATTGCCAAATCCAAGACCATGACCTGTTTCGCGGCCCTTTTCGATAATCCGTATATTTAGGCATGCCTGGCAGGCAGGAAGCCACATGGCTACTGGTTCGCTGTATTTAGGAAATAATAAAGATCTGCAGGTGTCTTGAGAGGTTGGTAACCAGACAGCAGAAACTTTTGTAGTCGGAAGGCACCAGTCTTGCAGAAACATTTGTCGATATTTAAACGCTTTTTGTGCAAATGTAGCTGAAATCTGACCTTGCAAGCGGAAGTCGAAAAGATGAAGAGACAGGAAGACGTGGCCAGTTTGAGTGTGGCTTTCGGAGGCATGAACGGCGAAGGGAGGCGCACCACCCATCATCCGCTTCATCAGCATTTTGGTATGCAGAACAGCGCAAAGTAAAGTTAGTAGAGAGAAACCTCAGCGCGAGAACATCTGCTTTGATACCAGCACCAGTGCCCGTACTTTCCGCACCCTCATTCGCCGGCATATACCTATGACGTCAGATACCTTGTCCTCGCGTCACGCCTTGCGCATCTTACGCATCGCAGACGCATCAACACAACGCGTTCTTTCTTCGCGCATCGCGTTCTTCTTATCATCCTTTCGAGCGACGGAAGATCTGGACTGTTCGGTAATTACTGCCCCGATAGCCGAGTGCGGGTTGACCCTGGACGATGCGGGGACTCCGCGTCGGCGTGATTCCTTGAAGCTATTTCCGCAACTTCTAACGTGTTTGAACTGCGGAGATGAGACTAGCCTGCTGATGGCGTTGCTAAACCCCTTGCGACAAATTGGAGAGATGATATCTTCCGGTGGCGTTGGAGATGGCTTCGGTATAAGTACTGAGCGCTTGGCGCAACACTCGCGATCGTGTGGAGTAGACGCCAGTCAGTATCTCAGACTTATCGAATCAGCCGCTTGGTGATTTTGAGTATCTCGTCCCAGTATGAAGTTCCACACATCGTTACCGTATCTTCTGGGCTTCATCACCGCGGCCTCGGCGCTACCCCAAAGCATCTCCGAAAGACACGCAGGCGCAGCTACAAGAGCGACCGTACCAACCATCTGGATTGCAGGCGACTCTACCACCGCACCAGATGGAGGGCACAACGGTACAGAAGGCTGGGGACAATATCTCCGGTACTCATTCGGCACCAACGCCAAAGTGAACAACTCCGCTTATGCCGGACGATCCGCGCGCTCGGTACGTCCACTCTCTCTACTTCTTTCACAACACGGAATCATGGACAGAACTGGCTAACACGTAGCGAAAATAGTTCACACGCGAAGGCCGCTTCGACAGAATAGCCAAAGCCCTCCAACCCGGCGACTGGGTCATAATCGAGTTTGGCATCAATGACGCCGGCACGCTTCAGAATGGCTCGACCAGCTCAACAGGAGATAAAGGCCGTCCGTCATGCCCTGGTGTGGGCGATGAGACGTGTGATGTGACTTTCAAGTACGCCACCCGACAGCCACACCCATCAACATTGACTAACATATTCACCCGCGCGATAGTAACGCCACGGAAGTCGTCCACACATTCCCCTCCTACATCAAAACCGCAGCATCCACTTTCCTCTCCCTCGGCGCCTCCGGCATCGTCATAGCATCGCAACTGCCCACCAACGTGTGGGAATCGGGTAGTTACAGCTTCACGCCCGGAAGATTTGCCTACTACAATATGTATGTAACATCACCCGGCCGACCACATCAATGTCCGCCATCTGAGATTTTGAGGAACAAAGAACGAGTCTGACTAACATTCGACACAGGCTATCGGCCATCGAACTAGGTGGCCCAGCATCACATGTGTACTTCGTTCAGCATGGGAGTTACGCAGCGCAAGCGCAGAAGCTATTGGGAAAGGAGGTGGTGGATAAGGAGTATCCGATGGATCACACGCATACCGCGCCGTTTTTGGCGGATGTGGTACGTTCTTGCAACTCCTCTCGCCCATCGCTACTGTCTTCTCCGTTTTTTCGAGCATTTGTCTCTTTCGACTGCTTTTTGTTTTGTGTTTGAGAGAGTACTTGGCTAATAAGGAGAACAGCATAGCCAGGCTTTTGTACTGGGTTTGAAGTGCGGAACTAGTCCGTTGGCGGGGCTAGTGGTCAATGCTACAGCGAGGATTGCAATGGAGAGGGGAAGCTGTTTGCCTGCTAATGCGACGCTGCCGATTTAGGTGTCAGACATGGTCTTGAATGCGTGGTCGACTTTAGCGGAACACATGGCTTCTTCACTCCTGCCATTTGGAAAAGCTTCGGGAAAGCGAACGCGCAGTTCTCATCATGCATGACCTTGGTTCCTTTTCAGCTCAGCAAAACCATGAAAGTTGTGGTATTGTTCTTCAGTGATACAGCGCATTACTGTATGGTAGATATAATGGAGCGAGAGGAGGGGAAATGGTCATGCATTTGCCACCAACTTATTTGGAATTCAGTTCGCAATTTTTGAAGTATGCGAGCTTCAGGATAGAAGTGGATTAGAGAGGTGGTACTGTGGTTATTCTCCAAGAAATGCCAGAATCAAAGCAATACCTCCTGAGAAGATCTGAGAATGGCAAACGCGCAGCTCTCATGAGTAGATTGTAGAGGTCTTTTGGACCCGGGAGAACATGTATACGGACGAATGTTGTTTCGGCAATGCAGCACAGTATCGTATCTTCTTAATTAACGAACGAGAGGAGCCGAAACAACCATCACCAGATTTATCATCGTCTTAGGCTTTAACATTCATGTTTCGAAGTGTGAGATATAGAAGTAGAAGTTTGAGGGTAACATTGTAGATGTTTTATACGCAAATCTGCAAACCAGGAAACACTTGCTAAAGACATTTGAGCAAGGCGAAGCGCGACCCTCATGCCACGCTCGATTTCTCTTTTTAGACTCCGCAGAACATGGTCAGATCCTGCATCTTTTTTGGTGAGTTGAGAAGATCGCTACTGCGCATATGATGCAACAAAAGAAAGGAGCAGAAAAGACCATTTGTGTTGAGGCTCGACTTTTGGAATCTGCCTTCCACGTTTTGTAGTACGTGAATGCATGAAGAGAGAAAGAATGACAGTTTCGCTGGCCTTTTATATGGAACGCCATACGCCAAGAGTTGCTTTCTGGGAAGATCGGAAGCAGGCGAAGCGCAAAGCTCCGATGATGAAGGTCTTGAAGGTGTTTTGAACTCCGCAGAACATGGCTTGGGCCTATGCCGATTTTGGCAGCATGGTAAGGTCGCCTCTGTGCAGAGTCGATGCAACAGGAGAGAGGAGCAGGAAAGGCCATGAGTCTCAAAGCTCGAGCTTTTGGAATCCACCTTCCACGTTTTGGAGTATGTGAATGTAGGAGGAGGAAGACCAGGATGAACAGCTCCCTGGCCTTTTTATATGGGGGCCCAGAGACCGGGTACTACTTCCAAGCAACTTTGAAAGCAGAGTATTCACGGCATGCTAGGAGTTTGGTCTCTGTTTGCCCGCACATTGGGGGACCGAAGGGTGTTTTGGTGACGCGGCGAGATCACCGTTTTTGAGACTCCCGCGACAGAAGAGAGAGCAAGCCACCCATATGTACGGATAGTGTGTCTTTTGAAGAAGCAGGACTCATGAACTGAAGGCTTGTGTTTTTTAGAGTAGAAGAAAGGAAATCAGTAAAACTGTTGTGTGAATTGTAGCGGAGAATCAGGTACAAATTTAGCAACACAAGAGGAGAGCAGAAAGTTCATTTGCTTCGATTTTTGACTTTTTAGGAACGCCAGGAATCATTGCCAGTAGCAAAAGTGTTTTTAATGTAGAAGGGAGGCACGTCATAACCACTTTTGTGTGAGAAATAGCGGCCGGATAAACAAGTATGATTTCGGTAACACGAGAGGAGAGCAGACCGCCCATGGCTTCAGTCTTCTCGGCTATTGGAGAACCAGGAGTCATGGTTTCGAGCATCTCAGTTTTGGAGCAGAAGGGAGAAACGTTGTATTTGTTTAAGGCACAAAGAAGAGAAGCACCATGTGAGATAATGGTGGCTTTTTCGAGGACGACGAGCGCACGACTCCCATCAGGAAGTGTATGAACTGTTTTATGTCGGACACACATTCAAAGGTCTCCGGAGATTTTAATTTGCACATATCGTATTGCGCAAGAACTTTTGATTGAAGAACAGGTGAAAAGCCAGAAGCCAACATCCAGTCTTCAAAGTGACCTTTCGAGAAAATCGACTGGTTGTTTTGGAGTGTTGGAGAATACGTGGAGAGGTGCAGCGTAGTAGATATTTTATATAGAAGGCCGAGAGACCATGTGAGGCTTGGTAGTTGATTTAGAAAGAACGACCGCACAGCTCTCATCGCCATCGGGTCAAACAGTTTTGGATTTGGGACAGACATGCGGAGGTCCGCTACATGTTTTGGTGATACAGCAACGCGACAGTTACTGCAGTTTGAGAAACAGCAGACAAGGCAGGGACAGACATTTGGTCTTGCTCGAAAACATTTTGGTATTTTGAGCTCACATTGTTGGAGTGAGAGAAGTAAAGAGGAGAAGTGGAAGCGCGCCGTCGTGGAAGTTTTATACGGAAAGCCCGAGACATAGCACGTGGAACGGTTGTTTTTGGAGAAGGGAGCCATCCGCTCATGGATAGGTATACCGGTGATTTTGGGATTCGGACAAACATGGATTTGATGTAGATGTTTTCCGATGTTTTGGACAAACATGCAGTGATCGACGCCGGAATCTGCACACATGTGACGGACGGGTGATATTTTGCAGAAAGCGGAGGCAGAGACGGCCATGGACTGGTGCTATATACTTTTTGGTAAAATGAAGCCGCGGTTTGATGAAGAGAAGCAGGATGAGGACAGAAGGAAGGGGAACTTTTATATGCACCGCCGAGCGCCAAAAGCATCATGTGGGATCGAGGCGACCTAGTCAAAAGAGTAAGTATCGCATATCACATGAACAAACTTGAAAGATCTTTTGATGATGACAAATTGGTATCATTACGCATTACTTTCTTTCTCAATCATCCATCCACCAGCTATCATACAACATCCTCATCTTCTCAACTAATTACATGGCTCATAGGCCTCATCCAATAACTTTACATGTTGACAATGCTACGGTAGCATCGGCACATTTAACTCCTCATCCCTCATTGCACAGACTTAACCAGCCTGGTACAGACCAAGAGCAACAACGTGAGGGTTGATCATGCTCAAGTTGAAGGGAGTCAAGAACGGGTTGGCATCAGTCAGCGCAACGAACATGGTACCGTTGACGGATGGGTCACCCTCGTAGACTTCAGCAGCGGGCTGGTATGTGAAACCAGTGTTCTCGCCGGTGACCTCAAGGGGCGTGTATGTCAAGTTCAGCTGGCTGACCCAGGCAACGTACGCGGGGGCGCCGGCACTGGTATCCGTGACGTAAGAGTTGTTGGGGCCGACAGCCTGACCGGGCTTCTCCCAGGTGAAGTTGATCTTCTTGCCGGGGAAGGACAGGGGTTCGCTGTGGTTGCGCGCGATGGCAGGGCCGCAGGAGTAGCCTGGGTGCTCGGTACCGTTGATGTTGACGCAGGACTCATCGGCGGGGATGGT
Organism: Alternaria viburni; assembly: GCF_023758015.1. Taxonomy (NCBI): domain Eukaryota; kingdom Fungi; phylum Ascomycota; class Dothideomycetes; order Pleosporales; family Pleosporaceae; genus Alternaria; species Alternaria viburni. The sequence continues at coordinate 335,647 of NW_026055774.1, forward strand.
AGAGTCAGAGGGGTCAGCGATGCGGTCGCCAACTACCTCGTGGGGCTTGGTATCGTTGGGCGAGAAGCGGTTGGGGTTGGCCTGGTTGTCGATGAGCAACGTGGGGAAGTTCTGCCATGCGAGACGGGTTGTGTTCTCAGGGCACGAGCTGATGTAGGGTGCCAGGTAGGTCCATGCCCAAGACTGCGGGATACCGGTCTCGAACCATACGGGTTGGGGTGCAAGGCCGAGCATTTGGCGGAAAGACATTTGCTGGCGGGCCTCGGTGGCAATGGACTGGGAGAGGAGGGAGGCAACCTCGCGGGAGTCCAGGTGGGCGAGGAAGCCCCAGACGCCAGACTCGCCCCAGCGGGTGAGCTTCTGGTTGAAGTCGATGAACTCGCGGACGGTGCGGTAAGGGTAGTTGTAAGTGCACTGGGGAGGAGCAGTCTCGCCGAGCATGTTGGTCAAGAGGGTGGCGTGGCCACTCTCTTGCTGGGCCATGAAGGCAATATAGGCGCGGTCCTCAGCAGTCAGACCAGCGTCGAGGAAATCCTCTGCGGAGAAGATGGCGAGACCGTTGTTGAACAGGTCGAGTTCGATCCATTCCTGGTAAAGACCCAGGGTGATGGACTCGTAGTCGAAGTCGCTGTTCACCATGTAGCGGGGCTCACTGCCGTTGGTACCGAGACCACCAGCGGGCGTATAGGGAATAGGCATGGGGTTCTGGGGCTTGCCATTGGTGTTGTAGTAGGTAGCAGTGGGGTTTGGGGGCATGGGGGCGATGGCAGTGCCGATGGTAGTAGGCGCCTTAGCAGCTCCAGTGGTAGTGGGAGTGCCATCGAATGGGCCATGGCTGGTTGCGCCAGTGACATCTGAACTCCTTCGGGGAGGAGCTGAGCCAGGTGCGGTGGGGATGGCAGCAACCTGAGAGTCAGGACCGAAAACCGAAGCGGGTGTGGCAGCTGGCGTGAAGGTAACGGAGAAGCTGGCATCCGCGTTGGTGTAGCCTGGGACATCTTCAGTCGGCTTAGCAGCGCTGTAGCCGTCCTGGGGCGCAGGAGCGGCAGCAGCGAAAGCTGCGAGGACCGAAGTGGTGAAGAGGCTCTTGGTCAACATCTTGAAGTCGATTGTCGGGTCGAGGTGTTGTGCGGCTGGGACAATGGACGGCGTCTGTAATGGTTATATACGCGCATCGCGCATCAGTGACCGCATCGCGTCAACGCTACTTCCTACTGATTTCACATCGATGACCACAAGCGTCGCCGCCGAAATAGGTTTAACACCTATGATTTCATGACTGAACGGATGCGGTAGTGGAAGCCGCGAATATCGAAAAGTCGGCCACGACATGGGAATCTCGGGATTGGCATCGGGAAGACATTTCGGACGAATCAGAAGATGCGCTGCTGAATCTTGCCTCTGTGCTCCTCAATGCCTGCTGGAAAAACTGGGCGCTGCGTGAACGCGTGCGTACAGGGGGCGTGTTTTCCACGATTTGCCGCGTGCAGACAACGTGACGACGTGATGACATGGTGGAGCGTTTAAGTTTTGAGCCGCTAGTGCTCCCGCCCCGCAAGAGATCAACAACGATAATTAACAAAACCGGGTTCCTTCCAAGGCTTCGGCGATGTCGCCAGTGCTCTTTGGGGGTAGCTTAACGCTTAAGCATACACCCGGTCTACGTTTCTTGCTGAGAAATCTCGACCCGCGTACATCCAGATACTCGCCCCCGCGGAGCAACCAACCCAGCAATTCAAATCGCACTGGCACGGGAGCCCCAGGCTCGGATAAACATCAAAAGCTGCAGGTACAGAAGCAGGCCCATCTCCGCTTGGCCGCTTACCGATGCGGCCATCTGAGCGCGCTCCATGCATGCTGCAGCATGTGGATCGTAGATGTGGAAAAGCTTTGGCCGAAAAAATAACGTGCATCTGCGATATGGACAAGGAAGACGGGGCATTACCGATGCAGCTTGCATGTCTACCCCTTACCTAAGCACATCGGACGATGACGTTGGATCTGCGCAACGCGCGCCGATGTTTGACGAACGGCGAACATCATGTGTGCCACGCGAGATGATTATTGGAGAGATGCGCGTAAACAACGCACAACGCACAGCGCACATGCAGTTTGTGGAGCGATAAACGTGCGAGCTGGGATGCAATAGTGCAACTGGTATTATTCGCTGATGATTGAATTATTTCGCGCGCGACATCGGACCCCAATTCTCCCTGGGCGCGAGCTGGTAGCGGACGTATTTGCCCCTGTCGTGATCCTTACCAAGCTTCTCGTCAAAGTTGACCTCGAACTTGGTGTTGAGGTAAGCTGGCAGATCTTTTGCGGATGTCGTCGCCGGATCATCGCCGCTGTTTTCTCCATTGCTTTGCGCTCCAGGCGCCGGATCGGCCGGTACTTGAGCAGGTGCTATGTCGGCAGTTGTCGTTTTTGTGTACCCTGTTGCGTTGGACTTTGCGAGAATGGCGGCGCCTGGGCTTCCTGCCTTGGGCAGATTCTTCAACGGCGCTCTTTGCCGCACCCATTCGAGCATGATGTGCCAAATGTCCTTCCACGATGCGTCGGTCTTGATGGAGCCAGGTTTGCAATGGCTCATCGTCACCCTAAACCCCGCATGTCGTAGCGCACCACGCATGGCCGCCAACGGCGGCGCTGAACAGTGAACTATCTTCGCTACCGAACTTGGGATGATAAAGAAGGGATGGTGGTCTACCTCTGCAGGATCGGACTTCGGAATGAGGGGATCTAGCACTTGAGTCTTTCCTCCATTTGACTTGTCCAGCTTGGTGCCAAATGTGATCTCCTCCAATGCTGTATGCAGCATTCCTTCAATACGGTCCGTTGTTGCGTACGTCTGCTTGTCAACTTCGTTTAGCTGCGCTAGTACTCTTTCGATAAAACCGACATTATGCAACGGCCCGCCGTACATTGGTCCTGACAGGTGGGTCTTGTGACCGCAGTGCTCGCAGTGCTGGTCCGCGGAGGGTCCTTGTGCAAAGCCGTGCTTGTACATTGGGTCGCCGTTCTTGTTCTTCAGCACTTTGTTGCGAGCAAGGAACTGGGTAGTCCACGCACCGCAGCCGCTTTCGCAGTGGTAGACAAGCATCGTCTTGCCGGCGAGGAGCTTGACGTCGGTGGGCGCTTTGCGCACTCGTACGAATACTCTTATGTAGTAGTCGATAGAGAGAGAAAGTAGGGGCTCGATAGCCATGCCGTATCGACCGGCCGACGATGCAATGGCGTGTAGAACCAAGCGTAACCCGCCTTCGTGACAGGGCTCGCCCTTGAATGGCAGTCCACCATACTGCGAGTAGGTCTTCTCGAGGTAGCCGTGTGACGCAAAGATGGCAGAGTCGGTGCAAGTTACACAGAGTAATCCATCGTCGTTGATGGCTTGTATGGCCGCGTCAATGAAGGGAGCGGCAGTGCCGTATGGGTCAAGGTCAATGACATCGTAGCCTTTCTTGTCGCAATAGCTGTACATGTAGGCTATGGCATTACCAGTCTTTGCTGTTACTGTCTCCTCGAGCTTATTGTGCTTTACGTTGAGCTTTATGGAGTCGACAGCATTCTGTGACATGTCGTTTGCTGTAACGGCGGTTGCAAATGGGACTTCTTTGGCGAATCGTAGGGCACGGAGACCGGTCGCGGATAGGGCATCGAGGATTTTGAAGGATGGTCTCCAGGGCGTCCGTCCATTCGCACCAGTATCGTCCTGATCATGTCCACCTTCTTCTTGTTCTTCTTCTTGCTCGGTGGCACCATATTTATCTAATGTCTTCTGCCTCTTTGGGTGGACCGCACCTTCTTCACCATTAGCCTCTACATGCTTCCTCTTTTTAGACAGACTTTCATCTGTGGTAGGAGCCTCAGTCTCACCATTCCCACGATTTGTAGCATCTCCCGCCGCCCGTTCCGCTTGTATCCGCTGTCGCGTGCGTTCCCTCTTCTGTTTGAATTGCTCGTGCTTCTTCAGTTTCCGTTGTATTGAGTCCAGGCCGAACGTCTTGATCGCAAGTACAGTCAAATCGCGATTGAACTGCTGGATGGGGTTGTAGAAGACTTGTTGCTTTGCATGTTCCTCCTTTGATAGCCTTGGGTCGGTGGACGTGGGGATGTCATGGGGGACGAGAATATGCGCGAGGCCTTCCTTGATGGTGGTGTATTCTTTGCCGTCGTGGCTGATATGTTGGTCGGCTTGCGGCGTCGCATCAATAGTCTGCACAGTTGCGTCGGTCATGGGGACGTCGGAGGAAGCCATGGTGAGGGCGGTGTGGAATGCGCGTGGGAAAGAGCTACTGGTTGCCCATGCTCTGCGGGGAAGGCGTGGAGGGACTCGGAAGGCGCGTGAGCAGCGTGTCCAGATTAGAATGGAGGCCAGATTGGAGGTGAGTGTGGAGGTCGATCTAAATCCGGCGATAGTTGTGGCTTGAGCAAAGAGTCACGGCGCATCCACGGTTCTGTCGTGTCGAGCTCCAAATTTTTGGCTTCGGAGTTAAGCTTAATTTTAGCGTTACCGCGCGACTTCCCCGCGTCGCCTGTCACGACTATCACTACTCAATCTATACAGCGAGTATACGAGATGCACATTGTCGTGAAACTAATGAATCGGCGCACAGAATGGTGCTATCGACATACCAACATTAACATGCAGCAAACACATCCAAAGCGTGCATAGTGGTTCCGCATAGACCAATGGGCGAGTGGCTGCCTGGAGAGGGCTGAGACTGAGACTCTGCTCCGCCTCACCGGCCCCTTGAACGCCCCATCCACACCCAAGTATTGTCTTTCCTTCTCCATCTCAATCGCGATCTCTATCTCATTACTCTCTACGTATCTTCCCTTGGCATTTCTTCGCACGCTCGAGAACATACACCATGGGCAGACCTTCCGACCCCCCACCCAGCTACCGCGACGACCCAGACGCCGTCTCCCTCCATACCACCCCCGACGACTACACCTACGACGATGCACCCGAGATCTCCGGCCTCCCACCCTCCTACACCGACAGCGAAGCAGGTACCAGCAATGTACCCGCATCCTCGATCCCCATCCACCACATCGCGCCCCCAACCACATCAACGAACCACGCCAAACCCTCTTTCAAGAACGGAAACCCCGTCGTAAACACCACGATAAACGTCCAAGACTCACTCTACGACAACGATCCCGCCGCTCTCGAAAACTCCATCCGCCTCCTTGCCGAAGCCGCCCCAACACCCCTCATCTACATAATGGGCACGCACCGCGAAACCACCAAGAAGAATAACGAGACCAAGTCGCGCTGCATAACCGACTTCCGTCTCGTCATCAACCTGTCAAAATATATCCACGCGCACTACATTGCCAACAACTTCGGCACCATGTCCCTCACGACAGCTGAGAACAGCGAGAAAACGCACCGCGGCACGATTCTCAAGTGTAGGGCACCAGGCGCAAAGCAAGATATTGAGGTGGGCGGGACTCAGAAACCGAGCTTGACGGAGTGGTGCCATAGATACTGCGCCTCCCCACGCGCACTTCGTATCTTCCGTGTGCGGCGCGACGTCACGGGTCTGGATGAAGCATACCTGCGCAGCCGCATCGAAGGCATAATCCGATCGACCAACTACCGCGGCAACATCTCCATAACCTTCCCCGTCGAAGACGCAAACGTCGATTTCTACACGAGCCACCGTGTGAATGCTTGGAGGCTGAAGACATGGGTGCGATGGGTCTTCTACTTGACCTTCCTGTGGATATTCAGCTGGCCGATCTTGTTCTTCGCAACGCGGCGCTGGAGCGTCGTTCGAGCTGAATGGCCGTTTTCGCGAACGAATAGTATGGGGAGGAAGGAGTATACGACTGTTAGTGAGGAGGAGTGGATGGGTGAATGGCATGTGGCGATTAGGAGACTGGTGTTGGAGAGATATGAAGGCGAGGCGAGTGAGGAGATGATGAGGGCAGTTATGCAGAGGAGTGAGGATCCGCCTGTGCCTGGGACGTTTAGGAGTGGGCATGTAGGTGTGGACAATGTGGTGGGTGTCCTCACGCAGGGCTTCCAGGTTGCGAGGGCTTTGAGCAACGGGGAGGGAGTGGGGAGGGTAGGACAGAGTGGGTGGGGCTATGATTATTGATGAGTGTGTTGGCTCAGATGGTAGGTTGGCGTTTGGGTAATCTACAATATTCGGATCTTATTGCTGTTGGTGACATAGATACACGGAAATCCGTTGACTATTTCATATTATCATACAACTGCTACCACAGTGCTCTCATAGAACAGTCAGGTGTCTACACTCTTCGATTGGGGACTGTTCAGACTCTCCATGTTTCCATGGAATTGACCATGTGATACGATGGCTACAGCAAACCTATCCGATCTCTGAGAGTTTAAGAAGCGACTAACACGATCACTCTCGCGCCCATCTACCACATCGCAGAGGGTACGATGGCAACTCATCACCAACCAGACCCATCTCTCAGTGAACCTGACATCACAACAGCTCTGAACATTCTCACAAGCCTGACGGAAGCCACATTAACGAGCGATTGGCCATGTTTCAGTCACGCTCGCGCCACTTTCATATGGCATCTAACACCCGCACAGTCCGACGAGGTCATTAGGAGAATCTCGGATCTCAGCAGATCCGAACGGCCTGGATACCCAACGTTAGAGCAGTTGAAAAATTTGATATCAGAGCAAGTGCTCAAGTTGACATCAGAGCAGAGGAACACTTCCACGACTGCGCATCAAGCACGCTACGAACACCCTTCCGTAGAAACCGATGACGACTCTCAATCGGACTTCACAGAACGGGGGGTTTCTTGAAATGGGAGGTAACTAGGACGTAGCAATGGCACATGCTTGAACATCACGGGGATGTTGGCTCAGATTTTAGAATGGCGTTTGGGTCATGTTCAAATCCCTGATTGTCTCTCGTAGCGGCGTATCTCGCTACTCTAAATTTTTGATCTTCTGGTACCGCACCTACGTCGATGTGCGTAGTTAGTCTATGCCTTACGCGGTTCGTGTATGGGACATTTTGCCTTTCAGCGTGAACATAACAGTGGCATCCTGAGGTTGTTCAAAGAGCCAACTGCCCACATTCTTCGACTGAGGCAACCCATATGTTTACGGTTTGTTGTTGATTCGACCTTGTGATCAGATGATTTCAGCAAACCTGAACGACCGAGCAGAGATTTAAAGCGACTAAATACGATCATTATGCCACTCCCGCTCAATCATACCGCGCAGTATAAGATGGCGACAAGCTATTACCCAGAATCACCCCTGAGTGTTGATCGCATCACGGCATTCGTGAATACACTTCTCAGCTTGACGAAAGCCATAAGCATCAGTAGTCTGCCCTGCTTTACGACTGCTTGCAACGCCTTTGTAGAGCAGCTAACAGACGACCAGCTCGATCATGTTGTCGGTAGACTCTTGCAGCTTGATATCACTATGCAAGATAGGTACAAACATATGGAGTGCATTGGAAAGTATCTTGAATTTGACGAAGGCGTTGCCTTCGAAAACTGTGAGTGACAGTTCAGTAAGGTAAACATTGTCATTTCATACTAATCTTATTGGTTATAGTAAGCACCGGGGACCTTATGCACAAGTTTTGTCTCTATTGGGAGGCGATCGACCAGGCTGATGGCAAGGATTCGACTTGGAAGAGGTATGTCAGGACTGATGTACTTACTGGTCTGCTCGAAGACTGTGTTGCATGCGGCATATTCGATGCGACGCGTAGTAAGTCTCCCGCGAAAGACAACATCGGTTACGAGCTGATGATTAGCAGCGTATAGAGGACCCCGAGGACGAGCAAATGTGGTTGAGATACATGCGGCATTGTTCATGAACAGAGAAAGAAACAGAGCGGTGTCAAACCCGACGCAGGATCGATGGCGTGAGCTGATTGCCACTTATGCACTTCGGCAAAAGCGCAATACTTCATCCGAGCAGACACACACCCATGCGTCCGGGCAGACTGGTAGTTCTGCATCCGAGCAGACGCGGGATTCTGCTTCGGAGCAAACGCAATCTTCTGGGGTTGGGCAGACGGACAACCAAGCAGGCTACGAATTTCAGCCCGCAGAAGCTGATGAGAACGGTCCATCGAACTGAAGAGATCGGAGTCTTTCTTGACATGGAAGGTATGTAGCACGTAGCAATGGCCGCATGCTTGACGGACGTACCGACAGTTTCGTTGTAGCAGTCTAAACATCAGCATTAAGTTCTTGTACAATCGTCTTCGCCTCGCCCTGCAACCTCTTGACCAAACTTCCAGCATCCTCAACACTATGCACTAGGCCTACCGCAGCCCCAGCATACGTAGCCAGCCTTCCCTCCGGACCCCACCCTGCATCACCCGACTTCTCAGCCTTTTCATGAAGCTTCTTCAGTTCCTCGAACGGAACACCTGCTTGGTAATCATGCCAGCTCTTGTTCGTAATACCGCGCGGGCTATACTGCTCTGGCCAGCCCACCGTACCTCGCAGATGATTGTACAGCATAGTCTTCGTAGTGCTCTGAGCACCATCCGTAGCGCGTACAACTTCGTTTAGATAGCCTTTGCTGATCCGCGCTTCGGTAGATGCAAGAAATCGCGTACCCATAGCCACACCCTGTGCCCCAAGAGCAAGTGCAGCAGCTACACCGCGACCATCGGCGATGCCTCCAGCAGCTATCAGTGAGATACCAGACTCGCGGATGCCATCTGCGACTTCAGGGAAGAGCGTCATGATGCCCATGCCGTCTGTGGCTCTTCCGTGGCCTCCTGCTTCCGCACCTTGGATGACCAGCACATCTGGCGGATGGTCGCTTTTTGCAGCTTCTAAAGACTCCTTCAGGGTCCCGACCTGGATCCAGATATGGATCTCAGGTGATACCTCCCGGAGGCGCGCCGTCCATTCATCCAACTCTTCCTGCCCATGTCGAGGCGCGAACAGCCACGCAGCGCAAGGATGGTGTTCTTTCACTGCCTTGGTTGCTGAATTGAGATCCCCATTCCAGAGCTGGAATCCAACACCCACCGGTAATCGCTTTCCAGCCAGACCTGCGTCTGGGAAAGTAGAGCCTGGTACGTCCTTTAGCAGTTTGCGCAATTTCTTCAGATCCGTAGCGGTATCTTCGGGTTTCGCGCCAGGCCCAATGAATCCTAGGCCACCTGCGTTGGACACTGCAAGAGCTAGGCGCGGACCAGACATGACGCGCATCGGTGCTTCGACGATGAAGGGTGATTTGATCCAAGAGAATACATTGCTGAAATGTTTACGCGCTGCACCGGAACTCATCGCGTTGCGTATTGTGTTCATCTAGACAACCTATTGTGACTTGAGACGAAGTATTGGAAGGTTCGTGGGTGCGTGACGAAGAGAGCCGATGACGTTGGTTCAGCACCAGCGTCCACCATCGTGGCATGCAGCTTTACATTACCTAGCCATGCTGGAAAACGCTGGTACGTTTCCACGGAGAAGGCTCCTTCGTGGTGCTCGAGTTACGTCAGAGCACACGGAAAAGCACGAAAAGGACGCGCCCCAGACGCGGGCGCGTTCAGATGACTAATGAGGGGAAGGTGTCGGGCCGACTACTCATGCTAGCCGAACACACCTGCCCTCGAAGTCCCTACGACCTGCGTGGCGCTTTCGCACAGCAACCTCTATGACTGAAAGAGCCGTAGTAATGCCGAGTATCTGAATGTCTGTCACTTCTTGAGCGGCTATACTGAACGCGCTTTTCCTTCATCGGCGGAGTAAATCCACTCCGCTAAGTACCCACCGGATCTTCCGGTTTACTCGTCCGAGATCTGGCACCGATAGACATACTAGTCCTGCTCATTAAGTTCAGCATAGATGGGAAGAAACCCTCCGCGGTGGTTTCTTGAGACATCCAGTGGAGACAAGTCGGGCGCTGTTGTTGCGTTGACATGTCAGAGATGTCAGATAGTCAGAAAGTACATAATCGTACCCTGGCTAGCCTGACAAGTAGCAACAATATCCTAACTCCGCACTACGTACCCCATGCGACTATCAGTTAGTACCGCCGTATAGACCGTATTGCGTGCTTTCCAACGGTCCTGGCCATGTATCTAGATTCTAGTCAAGTTGAAACCGGACGAACAAACGGCATCGCTCTGTTGGTTTATATATCCATCATTGGTAGGATAGATTTTACATCCCATCATCATCACCTTACAACAGCACATTCATCAACAGCAAAACCCTCAACTCATCAACATGCCTATCAAAGTAGGACTCATCGGCCTCAGTTCCGTCACTGGCGAAATCTCCGCCAGTCCAGGAGACAGCTGGGCAGCCAGGTATATACCCTACTTTCGAACTCCCAACCCCAATCCCAACTAACCCACGCACGCAGTGCTCATCTGCCCTACCTATTGGCCTCACCTCACTATGAGATCACCGCCCTCTGCAACTCCAGCGTTTCATCCGCCCAAGCAGCTATCAAACGCTACAACCTCCCCTCCACCACCAAATCCTACGGCAGCCCCGAGGATCTCGCCCAGGACCCAGATGTCGACCTCGTCGTCTGCTCTGTTCGAGTAGACAGACACTACGCACTCCTGATGCCATCCATTAAAGCAGGCAGAGACGTCTTCGTCGAATGGCCCCTTGCATCAAACCTGACCCAAGCTCAGGAGATGCACGCCGCAGCCCAGAAAAGCGGATCCAAGACCATCGTCGGCCTGCAGTCCCGCTCCAGTCCTTTCATCCGCAAGATGAAGCAACTCGTCGCGGACAAGACCATCGGTGATGTCCTCAGCTCCACGTTGACTTTCGAGATGGGATGGCCGGGCGACGTTGAACCGCCTGCCAACGACTTCATGACCAAGAAAGAGAGCGGCGGGAGTTTCCTCAGCATCATCGTCGGACACACGGCGGATGCCGTGTTCCACGCTTTAGGTGGCCTGGAAGAATGTTCCGCGTTGTTGACCACACGCTGGCCAGAGACCAAATTGCTCAAAGCAGACATGAGTTTCGACCGTATCGCCAAGCGCGAAACCCCTGATCACGTCATGCTTCAAGGCATTCTCCTTGACAACTCCGCGCCCATCTCCATGGCCCTGCGCCACGGCAAAACCTTCAAAGACACGCCCGGTCTCGTATGGCGCGTTTTCGGCACGAGGGGTGAGATCCGATTTACTTCTGCCACAATGCTGAATCTTGCTATGGGCGGAGAGAAGATCGAGGTGTACGATCATGAGACGGATGTTGTGGAGACGGTGGAGGTGGAGTATGATGAGGTGGTTAGGGAGTTGACGCCGATGGCGAAGAATGTGGGAATGTTGTATGAGGGGTTTGTTAAGGGGAAGAGTGTGGAGGAGGGGTTTGTGGATTTTGCACAGGCGGTGGATTGGCATCGGGCTATCGATCAGATGGAAAAGGCTAGTGAGGGGAGGAAGTGGGTGAAGATAATGGGCTGAGAGGCATGAGCGGTGAGCAGGGTTTTAGAGGAGTGAGACGGGTAGTAACAAGGCACATTCATTCAGAGTTCATGGTCTTTCCTGTGAGCAGATAATGCGCATATACATTGACTTCAAGTTCTGTCTAGACTAAACCTCCCTCCCCTCACTTCCCTCCACATGGTATCCAAAAAGCCCACATGTCAAACCGCCATAATCCATAAACAATCATAAAGTTATCAGCCAACCTCAAAGTCAGCCGCGCTAGCTAGCGCCATGCTCAAACAGCATTCATTTGCATGAAGGGTATCCAAACCTTGCTATCCAAAATCAGAAAAAGCAAAAAGCAAAAACGACCCCTCCCTCAGAAAGTTGGCCGCCCAGAATCATCAGAATCGTAAAACCACCAAACTTTCAATAAGCTTGATAAACTCCCTGCCGCATATGGTCAGGAACAATGTTCTTCTACTCTCGCAGCAAGCCGCCAATGCCGAGACCTACACCTTGATCGACGCGTCCGCGCTTCGGCGGACTTGTCTGAGTGCGGAGATCCGCTGTCGAGGGCATGCGGCCGCGCTTTAGCTCGCCGGCACGTGTTAGACCGGAGCCTTTCTTGACTTGGCCGAAGATTTTGCTTTGGACGAGGTTGGTTGGCTGGGCTGATGGTGGGGCAGACATCATGCCTTTGGTGGGTGGTGCTCTTTGTAGGAGGTTGCGTGCCATTTGGCTGGCCTGGGATTCGGGGACTTCGTCTTCCTCGCGGTCGGTGAAGGCTTCTTCTTCGTCGACGCTGGAGGCGGTGATGGTGGAGTTGCTGCTTTGGCGACGGGTGTTTGAGGGCTTGGCTTGGTAGTGCGCTGGTGGTGCAGATTGAGGGATGTTGGTTGGCACGAAAAGTGGCGGTGTGCGGGGTACCTGAGGGTAGGCAGCTCTGCGGTTCGGGGTCTGTGGCAGTGATGACATGGACTGCGCGCCTCGCTGGTGACTGAAGCGTGATCTGGGTGCATGTTGCCTGATGGGGGTTGTGGGCGCGGTAGCGACCTCCTGACTCAGCATCTTGTCGGCTAGGAGAAGAGCTTCGAAGTTGTTCTGACTTCTGCTTTCCTCGGATAGAGCAGGCGGCACACGGTTGACGCGGTTTCTGGGAGTCGGCTGATGAGGTGTGCCGTAATTCGACCGCGGTGAAGACTGTTCGATCTGCTCAAGAAGAGGTGCGATGTGGTCGCGATTCTTACGAATCCTCGTCTTCAGACGGTCGTTTTCATCCAGCAGGCTAGCAAGCTCGCCTTCGCGGTGCTCAGTGAGACGTTTTTGCTGCTCAAGCATGTCGCGAAGCTCCTCGTTCTCACTCTGCAACATCTGGTTCTGGCGACCCATCTCTGATAGCAAGACTGCATTGGCTGCGTTTGCGGACTCTTGGTACGTCTGCTCTGGAGTTACCATGTTGTTGCGGCGCTTCTCTTCAGCTTGCTGCAGAACGTCAAGCTCTCTCTGAGCCATGGCTAGCTCGACAGCCATGCGGCTGGCAGACTCCTGACTCTCCATTACAGCCATGTTGTACTGAAGCTTGTAGTGGGCTGCGGAGAGTCGCATGTCGCGTAATGCATTGGAGATGGTGTTGACCATGGTTCTCAGCTCCTCAGCAGAAGCACTGTTGACTTGGTCCTGCGGGTAGAGACCTGCACCCATGTCTGTCAAAGCAGACGGCTGATTGGGCAGTTTGCTGGTTGGTGGGGGAGACGTGAGCTGTGGAGTCGGGGGAGTAGGCGTCCTCATGACTGCACGCATGTTTGGGATCTGAGAAGAGGGTGGAGGGGTCATGGAAGAGGTAGTCCGGGGTGCGGGGGAGGTAAACTTGTGGTCTGGGGATGCAAGTTTTGACATTGCGAGCGCTGCCGACTCAGCGGGCGATGGAGAACAAAGCTTGGGTGGTGTTTCGGGTTGTGCGTTCTCAGTCGTAGGCATCAGCGAGTCCTGGTACTGCGTTCCGTGGGACTCCATTCTGCCTCAGGCGCAATTGGCCCACGCAGTGCGACACACGTCAGGAAGATATGGAGGCGGTGTTTGGTCGAGAAGAATTGCGCTTTGTCCAGTCCAACTGTGACACGCGGGGGGAGAGGTGTCAAAGAGCTGGGGGAGCTGGCGTGGTGGGCGACGCGGTAGAGGTGACGAATACGATACGGTGGGTGCAGGGGTGCGCGTCGATGCGCGTTTGCCAAAAAGAAGTCGCGGGGGTTATGCGACCGTGATAGCGTGCAAACGGCAGCGAACAGGTGTTTGCAGAAGACAGGGCGCTCGTAACGGGTGTGTTGGGTGTGTGGGTGACGATGTCGTCGGTGCGGAAGGCGCGTGGAGCGAGGTTGAGGAAGGACCCGCCGGTCGTCCCTGCTCTACCAACCGGCGCTAGGCCCGACCTGTCAGCGCAACAGAAACATGGCTCTCCCTTTGGTTTCACGGGGCAACGGTCGCCTCCCGCTCGCTCAGACGCCTCTCTGCACCCGGCGCGGAGAATTGGTTCTCGAAAAGCAACCTGGCGACAAGTGGAGGACCCTTAATCTGGTTGGACGTGTGTTTCGCCTGTGCCGTCTTGCATGAACGACTTCCCAACCCTTAGGCGTTGCATCGTATAGCGCGCTGTCTGACAGCATCACCATGGACCAGTCCTCGTCCATTCCGCGCCCGTCTGGGATCCCACGGCCGGCACCGGCTTCGCGACTCCCTGTGCTCAGGCCGTCCAACAGCCATTCCCAGCTGCGCGCGCCCGCCTCGACGGAACAATTGCGCAAGAAGCCGTCGCTGTCGTCGATATCGCGCCCGACCACGTCGACGCTGCAGAAGAAGACGTCGAGAGCATCCCTTGCTTACTCCAGCAACCCCCTGACGGCCTCGAGCCCTGTGCCTGACAATACAGCCTCCAAACGCTCCTCCATCGCGCCCTCGTCGAACCGCAGGGCGAGCGGCATTCCCAACTTCGGCTCAAGGCGGACCTCGACCGCCGCCTCAAGTACCAGCGATGCGACCGTCTTCAAGCGGCCATTTGCCCGTCCACCGTCGCGTCAGACGAATGCATCGCGCTCATCCTCGATCGCTCCCACCAAGGAAGATGATACACTGGGAAGCCTAGAGGGCTTTAGGTCAGCCTCGAGGGCATCCTCGCGGGCAAGCTCGAGAGCCGGATTCCGTGACAACGACCCCGAACCGGAACATGCGGACTCAGCTATCGACGATTTGTCCAGTCCCATCAGTCCTGTGAAGCCGGAGAAGAGGAAGGGTCGCCCATCGCTCTCAGAACGGACGGCAGAGACTCTGTCCAACCTGCCATCCTCGCCAGCACCCGGCAAGGGAAGACGTAGATCGAGCTTCTTCAATGCCGACAACAGCATGGCCCCTCCGGTGCGACCCGGATCCGCCATGTCGAACAGCAACGGCAGCAGGCCATCCACGAGTGATGGTGCCCCGCACCCAATACCAGCTACACCCAAGCGATTCGGTGCTCCTTCCAACAGGCTGTCTATGACTGCACCTGGCAAGAGAAGCGTTAGTGCAAATGTTAGCACACCAGCTGCAACACCGAGTAGGCGTACTTCGATGCTACAGCCTATGTCGACTGTCAAGAAGCAACCATTGGCTCCGACACAAAACCTACAGAACACACCTAAACCGCGTCCGCTGACGAATAGCAAGAGTCTCACGGGCATGCGAACACCCCGATCTCGGCCGTCCCTGAACAACGTCTTCGGTCAGGCGATATCACCCCCCGGCACTGCTACATCCTCACCAGCCCGAGATACTCCGGTCAAGAAGACACCTGATACCGTCCGAAAGGTTCCAAGCTCTTCAACTGCCCTGCGCGATCAAATTGCGAAAGCAAGAGCGGCGAAGAAGGCAGACGTCGAAGAAGCACCAGCTGAGGCCCCGCCGAAACCTGCCAGCTCGTCCAATGCCCTGAGAGAACAGATCGCAAAGGCTAGGGCAGCTGCGAAGCAGGCAAAGGCTGAGCCGGTGAGGAACAGCACTCCACCGACCGATGTTATCGTGCCCGATCCTGCCGAGATTGCGACCTTTGACTTTGGTCTCGATGACGATCCCTTCAACCAGCGCCCCAAGGGTGGCAAGTCTGTACTGCGCAGACGTATCGATACCGCCCGATCAGATGGCCGCCTCAACATCGCTGCGATGGGACTGAAGGAGATTCCTGACGACGTACTTTCCATGTACATTTACGACCCCAACGATACCAAGGTGGCCTGGGGCGAGGTAGTGGACCTGTCCACTATCCTGGCTGCAGACAACGAGCTTGAGATTCTTCCCGACAGCATGTTCCCTGATGTATCAGTTGAAGACATGATTGATTCGGATGAGGCTGGACCTCAATTTGGAGGTGTGCAGAGCATCGACTTCCACGGCAACATGTTGCGAGAGTTGCCCGTAGGCCTAAGACGACTTACGCAGCTCTCGAAGTTGAACCTTGTAAGTCGCACTATCAGTAAAATCTACCAGATCCTGTAGCTAACATTGCCTAGTCGCGGAACAAGTTGCCTATGGAGATGTTGGACGTCATCGCTCAGATTCCCACCTTGAGGGAGTTGAAGCTGGCAGAAAATGATCTCAACGGAGACCTCTCATCGGCGATATGCGATCTCACAGCATTAGAGGTCCTCGAGCTGCAATCGAACAAGTTGACAAGCATACCGGCAGACATGCAGCGTTTGACGCAGTTGCGGACACTTAATGTGTCGGACAACCAGCTCCGATCCCTTCCTAGCGAAGTCTTTTCTGCAACCCTTGTCGAGCTTCAAGCGTCGAAGAACCGTCTGGAGGGTACGCTTCTCAGCCTGAGCTCAGTACCTCATCTACAGGAACTCAACGTCTCACAAAACTCTCTCACGTCTCTGTGCGATGGCGATGTGGTTGAAATGCCTGCTCTCAAGACGCTCAATGTCTCCACGAACAGACTTACGTCGTTCCCTGAAGTATCCACCTGGATCAGCATGACGACGCTGCTAGTCGGCGAGAACAAACTCTCAACCTTACCAGAGGGTTTCGTGACGCTTCAACAACTACGTACTGCAGACTTCACGGGCAACGATATCACTCAGCTTGATGAGAAGATTGCCTTGATGGAACATCTAGAACATCTCACAGTTGCAGCTAACCCGTTGCGCGATCGTAAATTTCTTACTATGGGCACCGATGATATCAAGCGCGATCTGGCATCGCGACTACCAGCTGAAGTGTCGGCCGACGTGGATGACGAATTCGAGAATGGTGTCACGGAAGAGGCTCAGCCGAAGTGGCAACTTACACCCTCAGGCACACTAGACCTCGCGGACAAGAGTATGTCCGAACTAGAGATGGATGAAGTCACCATGGATGTCATGGTCAATGGCCTGCGTCAGTTACATCTGCAGCGCAACAAGTTCGAGATCATTCCGTCCATCGCGGCGCAGTTTGAACACTTGACATTACTCGATCTGTCTAGGAACAGCATCGAAGTTCCTCTGTCAGCACCCATCGAGCTTCCCCAACTGCGCGATCTTCGTCTCGCCAGCAACAAGATCAACTCTCTTACGCACCTGACAACATACCTCACTGCGCCACTCCTTGTGACCCTAGACGTGTCGATCAACCGCCTCGCCGGTGCTCTTCCAACGCTCCATGTAGCATTCCCTGCGCTTACCACCCTCCTCGCATCCGACAACAGGATCTCCGAGGTCTCGCCCGAAAGCTTGCACAACCTTAGGATTGTAAACCTGGGCAACAACGACATTGAGCGTCTAGAACCACGAATTGGATTGCTGCAAGGTACCCTGACAGGCTTTGAAGTGGAAGGCAACAAGTTCAGGGTACCTAATCGACAGGTGCTGCAGAAGGGCACTGACGCTGTTCTTACCTGGCTCAGAGACAAGATTCCCCGGGAGAGTTGGACGAGTGCACAGAGCTCCAACACCGAATTCTTCGATGCCGATGATGGTGGTTTTTGATTCTTGATTCTTCTTGTTAGGGTGGTGGTTTGAAGGTTCTTGTTGTACCGGGTTGGGTCTAGAGTGCACTTGTGCGGTTTCACTTCTTTGGATACATTTTAGCGTTTTATAATGTCTTCGTGTACATTATGTGCTCACTACAGGAGAGTACTATAGGGGTGTTTAGATCATTGTGTTCAGTTTATTTCGAATGGATGTCGCGATACCTCCAAAAACAACCGTTCCCAGTCAATCGTATCAGAGTGATCAAGTTTCTCGTCATCGTTGAAGGAGTGAAGCACCCAGTACAGCGACAAGAATGATGAGTATGCTCAAAGTAACCACACTCAATCGTTCAGGACACCACGGTAACTTTCGCGACAGAAGACTGTGTTCCAGTAGCGGGTCGTCATTGGTGTTGCAGCGCAAGCTGATCCATCACGCTAGTGTCGGCGTCGGCAAAACGTGGCGCCGAAAACTCGGTTGGCCCACTAGCGTTAGGAAGGCTGTCGAAATTGGCGAGCGAACTTCGAGATTTCTTCCTCGACAGCCGTACGATAACTAACCCACAGGTCAGCCATCGAGGTACGTCTACCATCTTCGGAGTGCGCAATCGAACGAGCGCAATCAAATCGAATCGCCGTCGACACTGCGCGCTTCCACACACCTCCACGAGCGAAGGACGAAGGCTGATTAGGGCAGACAATCCGACACAATGGCGATCAAGCACAACCAGCAGATTCAGAAGAACCATTTCCACAAGGACTGGTGAGTTCGCGATTGGGACGCCGGGCACGTTGATGTCATTGTACTAACATTCTCCAGGCAACGCTACGTCCGCTGCCACTTCGACCAGGTAATTCCCCTCTCACGTCGCTGAGAGTAGTGGCGCCTGTGTTCAGATTTCTGACAGTACGATAGCCTGGCAAGAAGAAGTCCAGACGCAATGCTCGCGTTGCCAAGGCCGCGAAGGTAGCCCCAAGGCCCGTCGACAAGCTCAGGCCCGTCGTCCGCTGCCCTACCATCAAGTACAACCGCCGTGTCCGCCCCGGCCGTGGTTTCTCTCTCGCTGAGCTGAAGGGTATGTTCCTTTACCCAATCGCGCAATGCGCTCCTAACACATAGCAGCCGCCGGTATCCCCCGCAAGTTCGCCCGCACCATCGGTATCTCTGTCGACCCCCGCCGTCAGAACCTTTCCGAGGAGGGCCTCAAGGCCAACGTCGAGCGCCTCCAGGAGTACCGCAAGCGCCTCATCCTCTTCCCCCGCCGCAACGGCAAGACCAAGTCTGGTGACGCTTCCGCCGAGGACGTCAAGGCCGCCAAGAGCGCCGACAACCTCGTCCAGTCCACCGCCGCTGCTCTGCCCATCAAGAACGTCGTCCAACTCGAGGAGGGCCCCATCGGCAACTACGAAGCTACTGAGAACGCCTACCGCAAGCTCCGTGACGCCCGCTCCGAGGCCCGCCTCGTCGGTGTCCGTGAGAAGCGCGCGAAGGCTAAGGCCGAGGAGGCCGACTCCAAGAAGAAATAAGCTATTCGCTGAAGTAGCTGCTTGGTTCTTTGCTATGGCTTACGACAATACAAAAGTCAGGATTACGATTCGGCAATGGGTATTCCCAGCGTGGGCTTTCCCAGCATGGGCGGCGTCATGGTTAGGTCTGTCAAATAAATGACAGCATGTGAATGATACCTAGTTTTGCAAATGCAAGCCGTGCCTCCCATTCATCTCTTCGTTGTCTCTTATCTTCTTACAACAGAATATTTTCCACGCCACAGTGCGTTATCAGCCTGTTCGTGATGTGATATTTGACCGAGCAGCATGAAATTACCGTTCACCTCGAATTCTAGTATCGATGATACCTTTCGCAAACGAACGCTGCTAGCGCGGTTGTTGTTGCTATGAGCTCCCCCACCTAACGCCGTATCCCTCACAACACCACAACACCACGCAAGACCTGCAAGGTACAAGCTACGAAGTCTTCAAGCACTCACTTGGTAAGTCCCTTCAACAGTTCCCAGTAAGCAGGTAGGAGGCACGCTCCCGCCAAGGTAATTCTTGTGCGCTCAACTCCCGCATCGTATACATCTTAGTGTTGTATTGGCATCCACGTACACCGTGAAAAGCCGATGTATCCTCCTCAGATCGTTTCAATCGGGGAGATATCGATGCAAAGCCCTACGGTTGCTGACTCATTGTTCAGATCTCAACGTCTTTTTCGCGTTCACACCCATCTCAACATCACGGTAACTGTTAGTCTCTCTGACCTTTCCCCCTCGAAAAGAAGTCAGACTCAAATCCAAAATGGTGATCAAGGCCAAGAGTCACCCCGCCGCGGCACAAGCAAACGAAGAACCGTGTGATCTCAGCGATCAATCAAGCACCAACACCAGCCCCATCATCTACACGCCCCCAGACTCCGGCACCGAAACCGACGCCATGGCATCCTCGGCAAACAACAAGGGCGCCTCACCTTCTCTCCAAGCTCCCGCACAGCCAGACGATGGCGGTGGTTCCTTCACCATCACTACAACTCACGGTCCCAAGCCCGTCCTCCAAGACCCCAGTGCCGCCAACATTAGCAAGCGCGAGTATATCTACTTCCTCCCTTACCCTCTGCCGCCTAACACCGAGATCCCTTACTCCATCCACCTCCCGCAGAAGAACCCACTGAACCTACCGTCTCACCAGTTCGAGCCTACATCTACTTTGGTACTGACAAGCCCCAACCATACCTTTGTCGACATTCGTATCTACAAGTCGTTCTCCAAGGACGCCGTCAATTCCAACAGCGCTGGTCCTGCGCCCATCAAGGATAGTACCAACGTAGGCAACTCCGCACACCTAGACTGGGCCTTCACCGGCACCTCCACCAGCGTACCCATCACACCTCCCCCCACCGGCCCACAGCACGGGAAATCTGCCAAGAAGATCAAGGAAGAAACTTGGGTCAACGTCACACACTCTACTTGGACTCACTGGCTCGACTCACGCTTCCCTGTTGGCCACAAGAGCATCCCTGTTGATGAGGGCGACATGTATCCCATCGCTCCCGGATTGACGCTGGAGCATGGACATGGATACCATCCGGCACTTGGTGCGGTCAAGACCCACGAAGAGATGTGGAAGGATGTCGACGCCGTATCTACGAATGAGAAGGGCAGTATGCTATGTGTGGTTATGCGGTGCCAGGCTGATCACGCGGGTGTTAGAGGTGTGGTCGTGAGGTTGGGGCAGTACTGCCAGGGTATTCTCATGTGGGGTAACAAGGTTACCGTTGAGCGATGGGAGTGGGAGGACGGTGAGGGCAAGACTGCGAAGGAGAAGGTTGGTGGGAACGGCGCAAAGTCAGAGGTGGAGAAGTGGAATAGAACTGTGAGGGTAGGGGATGGGTTCTTGCCTTGTGGCGTTACCTTCAGGCCTGAGATCTTGAGTGTGGGTGCGGTTGTCAAGTTCCAGGACTTTGAGTGGATGGTGGAGGAGTGTTGGGAGTGGAAGTAGGTGGGTATGAGCGTAGGCAAGATATCTCGTGCATGAAGATTAGAAGGTCATGGAACCGAGTCGACGAAGTTAAGATGGACTTTGTATAATAGTATGCGATACGGATCGCGATGAGTAGGGATACCCACATGTCACTGACAGCAGTGACGACCCGAATCTTGTAAATTACACAAACGCTGTCCTGACCACTGAGCATACGCCAAACGGTGAACGTGCCGCTTGAGCTCAGACCTAAGAGCGTACGTCAACCGGCATTGCAGACTCTCCTGCAACGCAGAAACTATGATCAGCATCGACGATCGCAGAATTTCGGAACTCTCAATGCAGTACCCTTGTCTCGACTGATTGAAGCAATGCACATCATCATGCATCTCAGAAGTTCCTTCCCTCTCCTTGCATTGTGGCGGCCCCGCACCCTGGCCTCTCCAACCATGGACACAACCTGGTCCAACGTTCAGCAACCTCTAGCTCCTCAAAGAGATTTATTGAATGGTGATGATACTGTCATTCTGGGTGCAGGCGTCATCGGCCTTGCGACAGCCTATCAGCTCGCACTCGCTCACCGAGAGACTGCTAATGCGACGACCAGGTTACACGGCAGAATCATCGTCGTCGAACGAGCTGCGCATATCAGTCCTGCTGCCTCTGGTCAAGCGACAGGTGGACTTGGAGATTTCGGCTTCGCGAGCGGTGTCGCTGATTTGGGCGCGCTTTCCTACAGGCTGTTCCAGGAACTTGCTCTCGCGAATGGAGTGAAGGAGTTTGGCTTTAGCGAGTCTACAATCTATCGCATCATCCCCGAGGACTTCACGGGTACGCCTAAGCCACCTGATACTTGGGGTCCAAGTCCTCCCAGTGAACGGCCTGTGTCTGCGCTCCCTGACTGGATCAAACCCAGGAGCAACTGGTCAGTGCAGCGCATCGCTGGCCCCTCTCATGCATCGCATCTGTATGTTCGCGTCTCTATTATCACGATGACTTGGACTGACCGATAAGTGACCCCGGCCAGTTCTGCCAGTTTCTCTACGAAGAGTGCAAGAAGCTGGGCGTTGAGTTCGTGTTCAACGCGAATGCAACATCAATTCAGGCAGCACCAGGAGCGAGACATTTCACAAGCATCCAGATCGAGCAACAAGATGGTGACTCACTCAACATCCCCTGCAGAAGCCTAGTCATAGCAGCAGGCCCTTGGTCCCCACACGTCTTCTCAACACTCTTCCCTCACGCCTCTTCCCAACTACCAATGAACTCCACAGCGTCAGCCGGAAACCACTTCCGCATCCGCACACCTGACTGGAAGCCTGAGGACGACGAGAAGGGAAGTCAACAAGTCTTCTTCCAAAGTGAGGTTCCAGGCAGACAGGGTCTCGACATCACTAGTTTCCCGGGAGGTGAGTTGTACGTGGGTGGATGGGGAGCGGCACCGGAAGAACTTCCAGAGCTTGCGGAGGATGTGCGCGCACAGTCGGGTGAGATTGAGAGTATGAAGAAGATTGTGAAGGGGTATCTGAGGGTGCCGGAGGATGAAGACTTGAAGATCTTTGCGGAAGGAAGGTGCTACAGGCCGCTTGCGATGTTCAGACATCCAATTGTCACGAAGGTGGACTTGGAGTTGCTGGGTATGGATGATAGCTCCCAGGATATGCCGCGTCTTTCGACGCAAGAGGATGGTGTTCAGGATGATCGGTATAGCCCTGGTGGCTTGTTCCTGAACACCGCTCATTTCGATGATGGTGTGACATTGTCGCTTGGAAGTGGGAAGATTATGAGCGAGCTACTGATGGGTCTACCACCTTCGGTTGATGTGTCGGGACTTGGACTGAGCTGAGTTCGTTCTATGATCTTACTGATGGTGAGAGAATAGCCAATCTTTTTACAAAGAATTTGGTGACACAACTAATCAGACATGTGCTTTTGCGTCTCTACGCCAAGGAGTTAGTAAGCAAATGCTGGTAAGGTGAAGGCTGTACGGTAGCATGACAAGATTCTCGAACCCTGAAATGCTCTTCCCGTTACTATTGGCGAGGTGAGCGGCGGTCTACCGCTCCTTCCCAAAGGGTCCAGCGCCAAGGTTGCCTAATCGTCAACAAACGCTTGAAACCATATCGCCTGTCAGACGCGCTCTCACCTACCATCCACCACAGTCAAACTTGATACCCACATCTGCTGCAGAGAGCGACCGACGTTCCGGAAACCCCAAAGGACGCAATGAGCTCCAACACCCGAGCCGATGGTCTGCTCAAGACCTTGCAAAATATGAATGAAGTGGACCGCGGCCGCATCGTGGAGTATCTGCCGCCCGAGGAAGTGCGCGCTGCCTTCTTACTTGTCCTCCGCGAACAAGATGAAGCCTCAGGTATGTTCAAGATCACCGCCTTTGGTACAAATGGGGACCCAAGCTGACTGATGGTAGTTCCGCAATCTCAACCTCCCGTTCAGGCTATATCGACAACACCCCAGTTCATCCCCACAGACGATCCAACTACTGCTCCTACAAAGCGAAGGAGTTCTGCGGCGAGCTTCAATGACTCAAAGCGAGCAAGGACCGACGCAGCTGAAGAGCAAGAAACTGTCACTACTGCGGCTCACATGGAAGTGAAGGAAGAGCAGATGCCAGCAAACGCTGAGGTGGCGGGACAGCAAGAAAATGACAATTCTACCGCGCACATACTATTCAAGAAAGAGCACGAGATAATCGACCTCGGCAGTGACGATGAAGAGAAGGAGGAGCTTATGGCCAATTACCAGCGCACGATCGAGGATGAACAGGCACCGGCGAAATTACCTAGGAAGCGGAAGTCAATAGTCGATCGGAGGTCGAACGATGTTCCTAGACAGCGGAAGCCCCAAACGGTCCGGAACCCGGTAGATCTGCCAATATACCTGCGGTTTCGCAACGAGCAGGGTGAATATGTCTTGAAGACACTTGACGACCTTCCGGTCCTTGTCCGGGCCCAGCTGAAGCGACGTTACGAGTCCATGTGCTTGTCTTCTAAGTACAGAAGAGATTACTACGCAAGCTGCACCCTCAACCCAGCACGATACACAGACAACCCGGACAGACCTTGCTGCATCCGAACGGTCCTCCTCGGTGCTATGACTCCTGCCGGTACAGTTAGGCAAAGCTTTAGCCAAGGAGGGGACTTCATGGACGCGGCAGATGACCGATGCGTCAAAGCCTACGAACCCTGTGCTCACTTCGCTAACCACAACGGCGAGTTTGTTATACGTATCGTACCTTTGCCGAGCACTTTCCGGGCGGGTAAGACATGGACAGACCTTGGGTATTGGGTGTTGTGAGAGAGAGGTGGAAAGTAGTGTAGGTTGTTGGTCGGTCGAAGCAGCGGTCAGAAGCTTCTTGATTCGTTGTCTCGACTATAAGTTGAGAGACCGCTACAGAGGAGTTCACAAGATATGTGTAGCTCTTTGTACATTAGGGATGGAGGCACAGCATCTAAGGATTAGTCCTGAGATGTCGAGCAACTAGGAAGAACCAGAATGATGAGAAACGTTAAGCGATGAAAATGCACTTACGCATATCCAGACCATCGTGAATGTAGCCCGCGACTTGACTCCTTGATAGCCGCCGCCGACTCTGGTGTTTCGTTGGAGTAATCAGCACTAACAACGCACGCTAAGAGCGCATTGGTGCATCTGGTACATCTACAATTACCCTCAACGTTGTCCCACTCCAGCCAACACCGTATCTTCCTCGACCGCGGTGAGTCGTATCGATCACACTGCTTGAGTAGCGGATAGAGAAGAAGCAGCAATTGTAAATGCAGCAATTGTAAATGCAGCCTGCTATTTTGATCAGTCAAAGCAGCGACTAGGCGCCAATGAACCCCGTCGTGACGCAAGAATCAAGGGTACGATCAGGACCTCGGGGAAATGAATTGTAGGGTGATGGGAACACACTTACAGATATCTGGTATATGGTGAGCGTAGACTGAGTACTGACTCCATGAACGCCGATGCTATGCAATGTGGATAAGCCCCGACTAGGGGTTGATCGACTCCAGGTATAATTATAGTAAAAGTGTCGATGTCAACATAAGAGCGATGAACGCGTGTCTTTCAAACAGCATCCACAGACACCCATCCACCAGTCCAGATGCCATCTGTTTTGCATCCAGGACAACTCGCATGATCGCATCCGGTTGGCTTCGTGAAGTCGTACTCTTCCCATGTAATCTCATCTGCCTTTGCATCATCCGCCATAAGTGTATCCTCTTCCTTCTTGACTTCGGCCTCCGCGATGGGCATCGCAGCAGCAACCGGTGCTTCAATACTCCTCTCGGACATATCCTCCGTCTTCACGACCACCACCTCAGCCTTATCCTCGACACCATCTTTCCCACCAACCGCAACCCCAACTTTCTTAAACCTGCCACCCGCCGCAGCATTACCACCACCCCCAATCTTAGTAAATCGACTTCCAACCCCCGGCTTCTTATTCGCATTCTCCACATCTATACTCCGCATCTCTAACCCTTGTTTCGGTTTGTTGCTCTCGGTGTCGTTGGACGCGGTGAGCTTCTTCATGTCGGCGAGACGTTGGCGGTGGTTGTGGTCGTAGGAGCGGAGGTGGTTTTCGTAGTCGAGTTGTCGCGGGTAGCCTTTATCGCAGATTGTGCAGTTGAAGAGGCGGACGGCCGCTGGAAGGGGGTTGTTTCGCTGAGAGGGGTGTTAGTGATGCGTGGGTGAGAGTAGGGTTGGGGAGGGCGTACTGGTGGCATGGTCGCGTCTATGTGTGGTGTGTCGCGATGGGGATATGTGGGCGAGGTGATATATCACCAGTGATAGAATCTCCGTGAGCGATTCGTGGGATCGTGAGGTACCGGGGTCGTTCAGTCGTGGCGTCGCGTAGTCGCGTGTGGTGATAGAACAATTGGTGTTGCGGCTCAACAGCACGCGCCTCGGCTCAAGCATGCAGCGCCCCACTTATATCTTCACCGAATCAACGTCATTCCATGTCTCAGCAACGTAGCATTTCCCTTACCTCGCAACACCACGACACAGACCGCAAGATGGAGAAGAGCCCGGGTCTGCCACCGGTAGAGGATGAAGAGATGGGCGTTATGGGCCTTACCGAAGTCGACCCTTCGCCCGTCGACACACCAGAAGAGTTGAAGGTAAATCAATATTTCCCGGTTCCGGATGAGGAACGGCCTGAGAAGGAGACGGAAGAGATGAGAGGCATAAGGAGGATGAACACTTTGGGATTGCGGTTAGGTGACCATGGACCTGCTTGGTGGCGTACGTCTTCCTCCAGTCGTCAAATGCAGAGCTGCAATGCTGACATTACTACACAGTCCTCCGCGTACAAAAGTACTCCTCCTACACCTTCACAGCCTTCGCCGCCCTCCACATAACAAACGTCTCCATAATACCGCTCGCCACCCGCTCCGTCCTCGAATCAAACCGTTACCTCCTGCTCACACGACCATACTACCAATCCGCGCTCACGGAACCCCTCCTCGTTGGCCTCCCCCTCGTCGCACACGTTACCTCTGGAATCGCACTACGACTATGGAGAAGGCGACAAGCGTTGAAAAGATACGGTGCAGAGACACGAACGGATAAGCGCACGATTCCATGGCCAGCACTGAGTGGAACGAGTGCGTTGGGTTATGCTCTGGTGCCTTTTGCTAGTTTCCATATTTGGACTACGAGGATTCTTCCGTTGTATGCGCATGGCGATTCGTCGCTGATCAATTTGCAATACATCTCCCATGGCTTCGCACTACATCCTGCAGTTTCCTTTACCGGTTTCACAGCACTGGTAGGAGTCGGGGTGTGGCATTTCGTCTGGGGCGCAGCAAAATGGTTGGGTTTCGCACCAAGTCAGGTCAAGCACACGGAAGATAACAGAGCTTTGATCCGGAAGAGGAGGTGGTACACTATCAATGGCATTAGTGCGGCTTTGACTGCTCTATGGCTAGCGGGCGGCTTGGGTGTTGTTGGACGAGACGGCAAGATGGTAGGCTGGGTAGGCAAAGAGTATGACGAGCTGTACAAGTACCTTCCAATCGTTGGGCGATGGGTAGGACAGTAAGAGGAATGTGTGGTGCGAGTTTTGCATTGTAGTATACCCTTGATAGCGCATCGACAATAGTCTACACTTTCTCGCAAGAACACTCGACTCCGCTTTCTCAGTAATCGATGTATATCCTTCCTTCCAGCGGTCGTAGTACTGATCCCGTCGCCTTCCCATACGAACTCACAAGCAGCTTCGAACCCTCGATGTCATGCTCGATCCCCTGTTCCTCGGTCGTAAAATTCAACACAACAAGCGCCATCTTCCCCTCACACCTCTTCCGATAAACAAACAAATCCCTCCCCTCCGGATCCACCAACTCAAACGACCCATACACAAAGACATCTTTATGCTCCTTCCTCAAGCGGAGTACTTGCTTATAAAACGAAAGCACACTCTCCTCATCCTTCTCCTGCGCCGCCGCATTGATACTACCATAATCATCATGCACCCTCATCCACGGCTTCCCCGTCGAAAACCCACTGTTGGTACTGTCATCCCATTGAAAAGGCAACCGCGCATGATCCCTAGCCATAAGCTGTAATCCCCTCTTTATGCGCTCTTTACGCGTAGGATCCGTGCCGTTGTCTGTTAACCGCACGGCTTCGGCCCAGTAGTTCTGGCTCTCGACGTCTTTATATTCGCTTTCTATATCCCACGAGGCTGGCGCGTTGATCATACCGATTTCCTGACCTTGGTATAGGAACAGACTGCCCGATTGACCAATTAGCCACAAAGCAAGTAGTTTGCCGCTAGCGACTCGCCATTCGGGCGCGTCATCAGCGAAACGCGAGATACTGCGGCCGTTGTCGTGGTTCTCGTTGAAGACGGTTGTCCATGCGGCTGTGCCTTCGATGAAACATTGCCATTTCTCTACTATGCGCTTCATTTCTGGTAGTGTCCAAGTAGCGTAATCGTACTTGTTATCAGAGCCTGGTGGGCCTTGACCGAGATGCGTGATGTCGAATTGGAAAACCATGTCTAATTCCTTTTGTGCGGCGCTGATGTAGGGGAGAACAGAGGAGGGTTCGGGACATAAGGAGAGTTCGCCGACTGTTACGAGGGGTTGGTTGTCGTAGGTGCGGTAGTGGGAGAGGACTTTACGGTTCATTTCCTTGATGAACTCGTGGATGCGGGGCCCGTTACACCACATTTGGGCAGCGGGTTGAATGGCACTGGTTGGGTCGGTGATAGGTGCATCGGTGAAGGGGAGGACTTTGGAGTATTTGTTTACGGTGTCTACGCGGAAGCCGTCGATGCCTTTGTTAAGCCAGAAGCGCATTGCTGAGTCGTAGATCGCTTGCCGGCAGTCTTCATTCTCCCAGTTTAGGTCTGGTTGGGACTTGTCGTAGAGGTGAAGGTAGTATTCTTCCGTATGCTCATCCCATGTCCAAGTTCCACCAGCGAAATATGAGCGGTAGTTGGTGGGCGGCATGCGGTTGCCCTGCTCGTCGTAACGTGCTGGCTGCCAGAAGTACCAGTCTCTTTTCGGATTATCTCTGGAACTCCGGCTTTCCTGGAACCAATGGTGCTGATCACTCGTATGATTAACAACTAGGTCGAGGATGATCTTCATGTGGTTATCGTGGCAGGCTTTGATGAGTTTCTCCATATCCTTGACAGTGCCGTACGGTGCATATATACCTTCATAGTCGGAAACATCGTAGCCCTGAAATATTTAGGCGCGAGGTCAGCGACGGTCTATATATTTCATACATCGTTTTCTTACCATATCAATCTGTGGTGAATCGAACATGGGCGATAGCCAAACCACATCTACACCAAGGGACGCGATGTAGCTGATCTTCTCAAGTATACCCGGGATATCTCCCCAGCCATCGCCATCACTGTCCTTGAAACATGCCGGGTAGATTTGATAGAATACTGCTTCCTTCCACCACACGCGTTTGTGGTAAGAGAGGTCCACATGTGGTGACATGATATTGACCGACAAATTATTTGTACTGAGTTTAGGGTATCGGTGACTGTAAGACTTGATGAACGCAGGCTATTCGTAAGCAGATGTGATCCATGGATCAGAGAGAAGTTACTGGTAGAAGCTGGGCAGTGGCAAGATGATGACCGCTGGGTGTACGGAATGGGAGATGAAGGAGAGAAGTCGTTGCAGGCTCCAGAAAACTACACTTTGGTCTGTACTCCGTCCCAATGATCATCGTCATGCAGTCCATTGTGACAGTCTCTCTCATTCGTCGTTTTGGTGACTGCTTGTAAACGGTTGGCACCCTGGTGCGAGTCGTGTCAGCCCCGCAATGTGGCGCCCGTGTTCCTTCCGTGTTGCTTCCGCATCGCCTCCGCCTTGGCTCCGTGAAAATCAACTGGTTCGCCGAACCACTATAGGCCATCCGCGTTGCTTCCGATCATTCGGTAACAAGAGAACTCGTAATTACGAGAAATTGGCGTTCTCTGGTGCTGTAGAAGTAATTTTGGGCGTAGTATGAGCGATTTCCACACTGAAGCTGGGGCACCATGGGGAGGTCCGAGGTGCTGGGCCCTCGCTAACCCGCATCAAAGGCAACCCTGTTCTGACCATGATCATCTGTGCTCGGAGATGGTTATAAGCCTGTCACGCCTCCTCGGTAATATGGCATCGATTCCAGTCTCTTTCACCCGAGTTGCCACTTATTGCGACAATGACAGACAAGGACTTGGAGCAACCTACGGCGACACAGCTCGCAGCGCCGAATGAGGAGGCACAACATGCAGCTGACGATGAGAAATCTATGAGCCTCGTTCAGGCGATCAAACTTTACCCAAAAGCCGTCGGTTGGTCAGTCGTTCTGTCGAGTGCTCTTATCATGGAAGGATACGATCTCGCATTGCTGGGGAGTTTGTATGGCAGCCCTCAGTTCAATCGCAAGTACGGAGTTCTGAACGCTGCTACTGGCAAGTACAGTGTTCAAGCTAGTTGGCAGAGCGCACTGTGAGTATCAATGGAACGTTACCCGAGGTTTTGTTGTGGCTGATAGCGTCAGATCCAACGGAGCACGAGCTGGCGAGGTCATCGGTCTTGTCATCAACGGCTTCGTTAGCGAGCGGTATGGGTATCGGAAGACCATGATAGGTGCCCTGATATCGATGACTGCTTTCATCTTTATCCTGTTCTTTGCGCCCAATGTTCAGACTCTGGTCATCGGCGAAGTCTTCTGCGGGATCCCGTGGGGCATGTTTCAGACCCTCACAACGCAGTATGCATCGGAAGTTGCACCTGTACGTCTGAGGCCGATTCTGACCACATTCGTCAACATGTAAGCACTAGCTTTCATTCTCTCCGAGACCAGATGCTAATGACCTTCCAGGTGCTGGGTGATGGGGCAATTTATAGCTGCAGGTGTAAACCGAGGCTGCGTCCAACGTTCAGACCAATGGGCGTATCGCATCCCTTTTGCCGTGCAATGGGTCTGGCCCATACCGATCATGGTTGGTGTCTTTCTTGCACCTGAAAGTCCGTGGTGGCATGTTCGTAGAGGCGACAAAGTAGGCGCTAAAGCTGCATTGCTTCGTCTGACCTCGCCGGAAAAGGATCCGAACTTCAACGCCGACGAGACGATCGCCATGATTGAGCATACCAACGAAATGGAAAAGAACATGTCAGAAGGCACCCGATGGACGGACCTGTTCAAGGGAACCGATCTCCGACGAACCGAGATCGTATGCTTCACCTGGATTGCTCAGACAATCTGCGGGACCAACATCATGGGTTACTTGTCAGTATTAGACGTGAAGTCAATAGGAACTCTGGGCTAACATCAAGTAGCGCATACTTCATGCAGAAGGCGGGCCTCCCCACCGTACAATCTTTCAACATGTCGATGATCTCACTCGCCCTTGGCCTCGTCGGTACTGCTGGCTCGTGGTACCTCATGCAGAAGTTCGGTCGACGAACGATCCATTTCTCCGGCGGCTGCACACTCTTCATCATCCTGATAATCGTTGGATCATGCTCTTTTGCCGGTACCCAAGCCTCGAACTGGGCTATTGGCGCGGTGTTGATTCTCTTCGTCTTCGTATACGACTTCACGATCGGTCCCGTCACCTACTCAATCGTATCGGAGATGTCATCCACAAGATTGAAGGCCAAGACGATCGTACTCGCGCGAGCGCTGTACAATATCTCGAATATTGTGGTCAACGTACTGACGAACTACCAGCTTGGAGATGCCAACTGGGCCTGGGGAGCGAAGACGGCGTTCTTCTGGGCAGGTACTTGCGGCTGCGTTGTGGTGTGGGTGTACTTCAGGCTCCCAGAACCGAAGGGTAGGACGTATGGGGAGCTAGATATGTTATTCGAGCAGAAGGTCAGCGCACGGAAGTTTGCTAGCACGCAGGTCGACCCGTACGGGCATGGGCGTGTCGCGGATGAGAAGGCTGCCGTGGGCTCGGAATGGAAGGAGTGAAAATAGCCTTAATTGCGGTGCTGATACAATAGTTTTACGCGTCTCAAACGGTAATGAGCTATGTTCGCAGATGATTGTTCGTGTTAGCGATGTCTTGCCTGTCCAGTGACGCGCATCTGCTTAGACATTAGTGTGTTGACATGACGTAAGCAGCCTCGGCAGCACGCGACGCGTCTGACCAGCCCGCGGGCTACCTCGGGCTGCGGCCACTCCACACAACGCCTCCTCACATCTCTAATCAACATCATGAACCCCACGTGGACACTCGAGCTTGATGCAGAACACCGCGTCTAGGACAGTCTACCGGAAACAAGTTGCAAAGGCATGTGACCCATGTCGCCGCCGCAAAACCAAGTGCAATGGCGTACAGCCTTGCGCAGGATGTTTATCGGCAAAACTAGCTTGCACCTTCAATGCACCACGGGGTCAAGGAGGTCGCACAGGTCCCAGGGCTAACGTACTCAACGAGTTGAGAGCGATACCCCATAACGATGCCGACGTCTTCGACCCACAGGATGCTGCACCGACCGCGGTCGTTACCGCCGCTGTGGAATTGACAAGGGAAGTCTTCAAAACGTTGGTCGACGTCTACGAGAAGCGCATATACAGGATAATAGCTCTCGTACCAGCCGAAAGACTGCGAGAAGAATTCATGCAGATGCAGACTTCGCCGACATCTCGACAGCTCATATATGCCTTTTGCGCATACATGGCAAACTTTGCGGAAGCCTCCACTAATGCCAATTGCGGATCTACACAGTCTTCACAAACGCACTCACAAACCTACTACTTAGATCATACCTTGCTCTCGCTGCAGCGAGATAGGATTACGCAGCTTGACCATCGATCAGTTTATACCTCCTTCTTTCTGTACGGAGCTTACGCTGGCCGAGGCGACTATCGTCAAGCATGGTTCTATTTGAGAGAAGCAACAACCCTGTTCATGATGCTTAAAGACGAGGACAGGGATTGGTTCGACATGAAGACAAGGACACGGCTGTTTTGGATTTTGGTAGTGTCAGAAAGGTACGCTAAATACTTCCCGTCTTTCCTACGTCTGTTCCCCCACTTCGATGCATCGTGGTTCATCATATGCACTTCCGACTTCATGATATCATTTGTCCCTTTCTCGTCTATCCAATCCCACCTGCGAGCGAAGACAGCGACGATTCTCAGTACCCATGGGCATCGTGATGAGTGTATTGCTTACTAGTTGTTAGAGCGCATGGCGTTCGTAGGAATCGGCCCATCACACTATCTGTCACTTCCTCAAGCTACCCACTCGATGGTCATGATGATCTTGGCTTGGTCCACCTCGCATCAGTCTTCCGACCGCTCGATGAAGTCTTTTTCGCAGTGTGGAACGGTGCAGCGCAAAACTGCAGTAAAGAGTGGTTAATCCAGCTCGAGAACGATGTTCGCACCGCGCTGCCCACTGATCTCGAACTTTCGAACGAAGAGATTGCAAATGTTCGCATATCGCAGTTCTGGCTACAGATCAAACTGTGGGAGCTGTTTCCCCGCTTTGGGTTTCTCTCCACAGAGTCTGTTTACGATTGCTTAACATTCAGATACCCCATTCTGGTTGGCAAAGACTTGACCATTCTCTCGATGAAGCTACCCGTTCAGAGTCTGCAGATACATGGCGTCGGCATGGTACGTCATTCAGCCGCAAGCTTGTCTCATTGCTAACAACCTTAGACGGAGAAGGTATTCGACATAGCCTGCGCTTTAGCGGACGTTCTTCATTTCGTGCCTCAGTCTGCATCACATGCCGAACTCAGCCCCCAAGATTACTTGACCCAGTTGATGCTGTTGATAGCAAAGCTACCGGGCGGCTCGTCTAAGTTCATACCTTTGCTGCTAGCCAAAGTCAATGAACTACTTCCGGATCTGCTGGAGCACGTATGCGAAGCCATTCAAATGCCAATCCCCACCAATCACAACCCTATGAGCCCAGACACACGATTTGTATATGAAGAGGAGGTTGGTAGAGGCCTTCACGCAGACTTGAGGAGGACATTTTAGCGGGAAGGAAGAAAGATGCATTCGAAAACTACAATCGGGACAAACCAGACTGGGTCTCACGAACATATCCAACCATAGGACATCGGACACGACCCCGAAGTACTATCCTATCCACCTCTACATAAAGAGTACCGACCGGTCTGGACTTCCCAGCGACCAGCGCCAGGACAGCCCGCCGACGACAACACTCAAACCCAAACCCCAAGCAAAAAGAAACAAGAAACCCTGACCATCCCAACGACCAGCGTCAAGATGGCCCACCGCCAACCACAACCCCACCAGCATGGCGACCAGCGCTCATGCGAACCTCGGCCTCAGTGCCCGCCGGCGAGAGATCGCGCCTTCGATGTCGCCATCGATCACCGTCTCCAGCCCACCACCAGGGCCACACACGAAGATGAGCTCGCTGCTCAGGCGGTTGTATCTTGTGTCCCTTTTGGACACCACTGTGGCCTCTGGCTGCTTGCACATCCAGGGAGGTCGCTCGCCAGGGTGATCCCTCATGTATGCGAAGGCCCGCTCCAGTTTCGTCGTCTGACTCTCATGAGTGAACCAGCGGACAAGCGGAACGGCAACGGCGAGGAAAACGGCGACGAAGGACCAGAAGAGCGCGGTGCGGAGGTATTGCCAAACGAGATCGATCTCGTATGCCTTTCGGCGGCGGAAGGTTTCGTGCCAGTCTGTGAAGCCCGACCCAGGCACGTCTGGGTCGAAGCGGTATCGGTCGAAGAAGAGGTCGAGGATGCGGCCGAAGGTGTTTTCCCAAAATGGGTCGTTTAGGCCCGCCAGCAGGCCAAACGACACCATCATGTAGGTGTTGTGGGCTTGTCGAAAGGAGATCGACAGGGAGAGTCGGCGGATGAGGACGTGGCCTAGGGCCCAAGAGAAGAGGGTGCCGATGGCGATGCGTAGCTCATTTGAGCTCGCGGCGAAGACGGCGATGAGCACCAGGCTCAGCAAGATGCGCAGCTTGTTCTGCGGGGACAGCATTGTTGCTGTTGTGGTGGTGGTGGTGATGATGGTGATGATGTTGGGAAGAGGGAACTTGGAAATGTCTTGATATTGAGCAAGTGTGGTATTTGCTGAAGAGCAAGAGGTAGAGGCAGATGAGCTGTTTATATAGTACTGGCTTCTGGGCGAAGACGAAGTGGTTGACAATAGCTACTATTGTTACAATAGGTACGTATCCGCCTTCACCTCTACTTTCTACAATACCGACTGAACAATAGCGGACTCATGGAAACCTCGCCTTCACCCCGGAACGCCAACAACGATTACAATACCAAGAAGTTGACAAAAGACAGGAGTCTCGATGTACCTCGCCTTCACCTTCACCCCAGTGTCACGTAGACCACAGGAACACACATGCCCGCTGCTCACACCAAGACGCGCACCCACGTATACCTCAAACCTCACCACCAGCTACCCCACCGTCGCCCAAACTCCATCGTATACCCCAACCTCCCCCCTAATAATCACTATACCTCCTCTTTGACAGCGCACTCACCCTCGACACCCTTCTACTCGCCACATCCAGCCCCTCCCCCTCAACAAACAACCTATTATGCACTATCCAATCCTCAAACTCCTGCTCCCTTCTCTCCTCATCCGGGTCAATCCAATCACCCATCTCACTTCCTTCCATAGTAGTATTAGTAGTATCGCTCATCCTGTTCACGACTCCATCGCGTGAGTGTGAGACCGAGGAGCTGGATTGCTCCGAGCGCCAGTGGTGCGGGAGGGGACTTCGGCCTCGCCCGTCGTCGTTGGCGGCGTCGATGTCGCTGGGATCGAGACGTTGGATTTGGGACTTTTTGTACTCGTGCGCTGTTTCTGCGAGGGCTTTTGCACTGATACCTGTGTTGTTCTTGTTGTTGTTGTTGTTGTTGCTGTTGTTGGTCTTCCAGTTCCGTGGTAGCGTGTACGAGAAGGCTGAGCGTATGCCGCTTGGCTTGCGGCGGAGTGAGCCGCCTACGCGGCTGAGCCAGGTTTTGGGGCTGGTGTCTTGGGTTGGGGTTGAGGCTGCATCAGCACCTGCGGGTGGGGGTGTGACGAAGGGGGATTTATGGGGTAGTTCTTCTCCGCTGGGACGTTGCATTAGGTGGCAGGAGTGGTCGATGAGTGCTGGTTCTACGCCATTGGGGAGTTGCTCGTAGGTTGACATGCCGATGCTTACGCCGCGTTTGCGGCGGAGGGAGAAGAATCGTGTTGGGCCTGTGAAGGGGAGATGTTGGGCTGGAGTGGGTGTCGTGGGCTCGACTTGTGCCTGGTCGGTGTCGGCTTCGAGCTGTTCGTTTCGTTGTGCGGTCTGGCGGACTGCTTTCTTTTTGTCTTTGCGTTCCTGATGTCGCTTTCGAATCTGTTGTTTGGTCAGCATGCGGCCTTCTTGGGCAGCGGTGCGAGGGCATGTCTCGACAATAGACGTGACATGCATGTGATAGATGTCCTTCATTATCGAATAGCCAGAGACGTTACTTACCGTACCGATCAAACCCATCCTGGGCATCCTGGGCAAACGCCTCACAAAGTCCTTGCCGTTGGAGATCAAGGATGAGGTTGCAAAGGAGAGCAGCGTACTTTCATGAGTACAGCTGTCAAGTGCAACGTTAACATGTCCACCGACGGCTTGTGAAGTTTGGTTCCGTGGGTGGGGACGCCGTCAACCAGAGGATCTGGTTGATCGAGGGTCCATGGACATGTCATGGTGGCCGCCTCAACACATCATGAGCACGGTGCAGAAGTATTTTCGACGTTATCATTACTCGTGGTATCAAGATCTAGTTTGATGGTGATCGTGTGACTATTTGCAGAGTCTTCACATCAAAGCGTCTTAGTACGTCTTTCGCCCATAGTGCACTTTCAAAATTCATCAAACTCGAATGCAAACTCGCTGTCAGGTGTGCACTCTTTATTCTATGCGGCTATTGTCATCTATATACCACCCAAGCAGGGAAGGGCTTCCACGGACATTCTCTGACAGTCAGGAACGGATGCAAGAGCTAGGACGGACAGCGGGTGAGGATGGAGCTTGCGTACCACTATCCAACCAGAACGAACGGCGAAGTATATGCGACTTTTTTAAGCGGCCTAGGCTTCGTGAAGTGATTGTCCGTCGACCTCATCGTTGTCGCGTACGGTTGCAAGATCGATTTTCGCAGCATCAGCAATGCGGGAAAGAGCCGCCATTTCCAACTGCAAATTAGACAGTATCCACTCATGATCACGCTCGATCTGTTCATAAGTACGTGCTTTCCTCTCTCTGAGTTCTCTCGCTGCGTGTCTGTGGAAAGTGAAAACCTTGTCGAGGAAACCACACTCTCTCGCGATGAGAGCCTCGTGTGGTGAGCCGTCCACCATGTCTGTCAGATTGTTGTGAAGAGTTGCCCTCTGGTCACACGCGTCATCGTGAACCCTAGCATGGGTAAGCAGGAAGTCCAGAACTCCCTGCTGAGCTTTGAATGCTTGGGCCGTTCGGTGGAGTGTCAGACGCTTCCTTGTGGTTTCGTGGTCGATATGTCTCTCGCAGGTCTGGATGGCGTCTTCGATGGTTTTCGCGAGCTTGGTTTCGTCTTCTGCCGTGAAATCTGTTGCTGCTTCGCTCGAACCTTCCTAAGTCTAACGTCAGTTCGAGGGTCGCAGAGAAACTCAAGACAATGGCACTCACCAGTGACAGCTTCTCCGTCAGCTCACTAAGCCCATCGCTGCGGCTCAGACACTCGCTGATCATTTTGTCGACGACACTGTTGAGCCCTTCCTTCATGTTCTGAAGCACGTCCAGCTCGACAGTGTTACCGTGTTTCAGGCCCTCGATAATGGCGTCCGACGACATGATGAGTTAGCGCGACTGTCGCAGGCGTCGCCGCAATATTGATTTCTGTCGGTGTTGTGGTCGTGGTGTGTCGGTCGGAGTCAGAGAGCCTCCCAGAAGGAGCAGGAGCGACTAGCGCGAAACAACCAGGCCAGCGGTGAAGGTGAGCGTGAAGACTGAGACTAGCGATTGCTGCATATCGCACTTGGTCTGCTCACAGTAGTCTCCAGATATCAATTTCCGCTATGCGATCCTGTCGAGTCATGTGTATCTCACGTCTAGACATTCCCCGGCTTCGATAACCTCTCCGTAGGATGGTCAGAACCTTTCCTCAGTTTTGACAATTTTCTTTTCCGCTTCTGGCTTTCTCTTTCGGTGTCTTTGGAGGTCACCCCGACATTCTTGTCGCGTTCGTTTCGGGTTTCAACCAGGATCTTTTTTCTAAGTTCAGCGAAGACTTACACTCAGTGAGCTACGCATATGCTGTCTAAGCCGAGACTTGTCCGAGTGCGATGGTCCACCGTTGCAGAACCCTGTACTGAGTTTAGCTACTTGGCCGTTGTAATAGCATTGCATCACCTTAATCCTTCATCATGAAGTACCGGAACTCACGCGAAACAAATGATAAGGGCTTAAGTAGCTTAATTAAGCAGTAGCCCTAGAGGTGTTGGACACTCCCCATTAATCATCTCCATCCTCGTCCACATCAAGCTCAACACCAGAAAGCCTAGCCATGACCTGAAGGCCTCGCAGCAGCTCAACCAGCGCCTCGTACTCCTGCACATGTACCTCTTCCGCCTTCTTGATCTTCTCAGCCCGCCTGACCTCGATAGCCGTCCTCTCAATTTTGACCGCATCGAAGAATTCAGAGATCAAGATGCATTCTTTGTGATCTTCCTTGCGAAGAGCGTTGTGCGCTGGGGTAACCGCTCGGCGCAAGCGCTTGTGAACCCTGGTCCTTTTGCGTAGGATGTGCTCGTGTCCCTTGATTTGTTCGCGCCGTTCGCCCAGTGACTTGGTTTCTGCTGCGTAGGACTCGTCGGCTTCTTCGATGATTTCTTCCCATTTGATACGGCTGCCCTTCATGAGTCCTTTGATGACGCGGAAGTTGGCTTTCATGGATGTTGCAAGCTTTGACTCCGGTTCTGGCGCTACCGTTTCGATCGGTTCCAAGTCTCCCTAGAATGCAAATGTCAGTCTTAAGCTGGTGCTGAGTTCGAGGATAATGTGGAAGTTGTACCTCCTCCTCGAGCTCGCTCTTTCCATTTTCGTTGTTGTCATACTCGTCCCCGGCAGCTCTACCGTCATCTTCGGGTTCTTCGTAGTCATAGTCATTCTCGTAGTTGGACAAGCTCTCGTCATCAGAGTCGCTCAGCTCACCGCCATCGCTGTCGCTCCAATTTCGAGTTCCGCTGTCAGTCGAACGGTAAGACATCTTGGGCTCTCGTCGCGTGTGCACAGTGCCGTGTTGTCGTGCTAGTCCGTAGCGTTCGGTGCGGAGAGCGCAGTGCCAGCAGAAGCTCCTAGGTCGCGCGGCACCTGTTATCGTGAGATTCGGATTCATCGATGAAAGTGAAGATGAAAACCATCAACTTCGTCGCTCCCACTATGACCAAAGCGCAGCCGCTCGTACCCTTGCCATGCTCTTTCTCGTACCGGCATATGTGCCGTTAGATGCTCATCTGAGCCATCCAACGTGAGTCCAGGTCATCGAGGCATATGCGCAACTCGATATGAGCGGTATGCCGGCGTAAAGGCAGTTGCTGAGCATCGTAGGCATCATCACCTCTTTCTCTTAGAGATCTCCACTGGGAGTAGTTCATCCTGCTCAAGGACAAAATTCATTGAGCGAGTGTGGTATAGACAGGACGGCGAGAAGTAAAGTGAGATTTCGACGAAGAAGTAGAGGTATCACAAGAACAAGCGACATATACTACATCCTCAGCATTGAAGTGAGAGAGTCCCAAATACTCATCGACAAAGAAAAGCGGTGAGTTAACAAAACTGTAAACCACAAGAACAGCATGTGATAGAGAGAACAGATGGTAGACACTTGGAAACCAAGGCAGCAAAAACCCTATTAATGTCAGCATCTTACCTCCCATCCCCTCTCACCTCTCACCCAAAGCCCATACCATCACTTCCAGTCACCTTCCCCAGATCTGAAGTGTTTCAAAATCGTTAGATGGAGTTGCAATAGAATACTTGTACATGCAATCGAAAATGCTCTAAACCAGCACCTACGCGTCTACCTCAACCGAAAATTGGCCATCTGAATCATACATAATCCGGTTCCTTCGCCAAAACCCAAATCTTCATATCCACATAGTTATACAACGCAATGTGTCGATTGAACACAGAACGCTGAGACCAACTACGCTATCCTCTTTCGTTCATACTCCATCTTACACCCTGAGGAGCTTAGCAGCATAATCCACAATCAAGCTCTCACTGGGGAAGCTCATCTCCTCGAGCTTCTGGGCATATGGTGTGGGCACCTCAGCACCAGTGACACGGGCAGGGGGCGCCTCCAAGTAGTCGAAAGCGTACTCGCAAGTAAGCGCCATAATCTCGGATGCGACACCGAAGGATGGGAAACCAGACTCTACGCAGAGCATGTGGCCGGTCTTCTTGACGGACTTGACAATGGCCTCGACGTCGAGGGGCTTGATGGAGCGCAGGTTGATGACTTCGGCTTCGACGCCGTACTTGGACTTGAGTTGTTCGGCGGCGACGAGGGATTGGCCAACGCAGCGGGAGAGGGTGACAATGGTGAGGTCCTTGCCGGGGCGCTCGATCTTGGCCTTTCCGAACTGGGGGTGTGTTAGTATGAGAATAGAGTGGGATAATGGTGGGGTATCTTACGGGAATGACGAAGTCGTCTCTCTGGGCCTCCTCGCTCATGGGGAAGGAAAGACCGTACAGAAGTCTGTGGATGTTAGTACACAGTCTCCCGTCTCGCGGCGCTTGTGACCTACTCGTTCTCGAGAACCACGACCGGGTTAGGGTCGCGGATGGCAGCCTTCAACAGACCCTTGGCGTCCTCGGCGCTGTATGGCGAAACAACCTTGAGTCCAGGAATGCTTCCGTACCACGCAGTGTAATCTTGGGAATGCTGAGCAGCGACACCGGACGCGAAACCGTTGGGACCACGGAAGGTGATGTTGCAGGGCTGGATACCACCGGACATGTAGTGGGTCTTTGCGGCGGAGTTGATAATCTGGTCAATGGCCTGCATGGCGAAGTTGAAGGTCATGAACTCGCACTGTCGTCGCTGTCAGATTTGCTTTTTGCGTCATGGAGACCGAGAAACTCACAATGGGGTGGAGACCAGCGAGCGCAGCACCGACGGTCAGACCGGCGAAACCTGACTCTGTGATGGGAGAGTCGATTACCCTCTTCTCACCGAAGCGGTCGAGCAGGCCCTTTGTGACCTTGTAGCTGTGGCTCAGTCAGCACCGTCCATTGATATTCCATTGTGTGTAGCCTGCGATGTATTCTCTGCCCAATTGGACCCTCCTCTTTCTTATCGCAGATATAACATCTCTCTTCTTCATGGTGGGACGTACGCTCCGTTGTATTGCGCGACTTCCTCTCCGAGCACGAAAACCTTGTCGTTGCGCTCCATCTCCTCGGCCATGGCCTCGTTGAGCGCCTCTCGCACCGTCATCTCCTTCTGGCCCGACGCATATCCTCTCCTCGCAATTGACGGTGTAATGGCTGCGGCGCGGAAAGCTGGTCGGAAGGCGGGCGCTGGCCGCGACGCCGAGACGAGGCGGGAGGTGGGTCGGAGGAGCCTTGAAGCAGCCATTGTGGGGTGTGTGTGAGGGTGAAGGTGTGGTGAGGAAGTGCCGTGGGCGAGTGATGGCCGCTGAGGCTTGTGGTGGTTGCTGGGGCTTGCTGGACAATTTCTTGATGCGAAGATCCGAGTCGTTGGGGCCGGCGCTAACGATCAAAGCTCTTGAGCAGGGACCACACTATAGCGAGAACACCCGACGTGCGTCTGGATGGTCCCTGGATGGTCCGCCTCAACAACGTCGCTTTCACCATAGTCAACCCATCCATACAGCATCTACTGGATCGTGATTCAATGTCGCTTGCAAATTGTACGATGATGATTAAAACATTCAGATGAGGATTACTTCTTCTATTCTCTATAGCTCCACATTTCGCGTTACCATGACCGTCCCTAGACCGTGCCCTACTCTCAAATATTACAGTATATATGCGCGTCTCCAATGCGCGTGATGCAAATGCCAGGAGATGATGCTCCTATATCGAAGGAATAGCTCGCAGACCAACAAGGTCCTAGATGCGAAGAGAAGTCTAATGCAAAGGGCGAGAATTGAAAACTTATGCGTCGGCGGGTTTCCTTCCGACCATAAGGTACATGGGTGTGAAGAGCTTCTCCCTGCCACCAGCAACAAGGCAGTCGGCGGCGAGAGCAAGACTGTCGGCAGTCTTTTGGGTGCCCTTGGGGGCGAGACCGATCACCTCAAGACCACCGACGAACTTGTGAATGAGGCCACGTCCGACCTTGGTCATGCGGAGAATGGTGGGGATGTCGCCAATGGTGCTGATGTACTTCAGCTGGCCAGAGAGCGGCCAGTACCACGGGTAAGGGTCGTCCCTGTCTGCCAGATCCTCGTTGTGCTCCATCACGAAGCCGGCCTTCTTCATAGCATCGAGCGCGACCTCAATCTTCTCCATGTTCGAGATACCGTCACCAATCTCGATTCCAAGACGGATCTCGCGGTGGTGGGGGTTGTCGTTGTCGTACTTGTCGGTCATGAGCCACTCGTAGACACCAAAGACACCGCCGGGCTTGAGAACGCGGAAGATCTCGCTGTAGATGCCCTCGAGCGATGGTGCGTGGACAGTGGCCTCGATGGCGTAGACGGCATCGAAAGAGTTGTCGGGGAATGACATTTGCTAGGACGAGTTAGTGAAGGGTTCTCAGGGTGTGGGAGTATATCGTACCATGAAGTCACCCTTGGTGAACTTGAGCTTGTCTGAGAGACCCTCCTTCTCGGCGTAGGCAGTGGCACGCTCAATCTGGTAGTCGTTGTTGTTCAATCCCACGACGTTGACACCAGCGAACTTGACAATCTCACGGGCGGGTCCACCGACACCGCAGCCAACATCCAAGACGCGCATGTTGTCCTGGAGGTTCATCTTGTGGGCGAGGTAGTGCTCGTGGCGGGCAATGGCCTTGTAGAAAGACTCGCCATAGGCGTAGCGGGCGAAGTGGAAAGACTGTCCCCAGCCGTACTCGTAAAGGTCGGTTGCGAGGTTGTAGTAGTGTCTTGTGAGGGTAGCGTATTCATCTCGTCGTTCCTGGGTCTGTTAGTAAACACGGTATACAGCAATGCCACATATGCATACCTTGCGGGTCTCCTCGGTCTCGTCGCCAGCGGCCTTGTTGTCCCAATGCTTGAAGTACTCGTCGACAGCGGCTTGCTGGGCAGCCTTGTCCTTCTGCAACATGGCAGTCATGCCACCGCGAGCCTTTGCAGACTTGCCGTGCATGGCCTTGTTGAACTCGGCATCGCGAGAATGGTCTTCCTTTTCGAGCGCAATGGGAGACATGATGGGTATTAAGAGTGATAAGGAGTTATGCGGGGGGTGAAGTGAATGAAACGGATAGTAGAATAAACAATTCGAAGAGGACAGGACCCTGAAACTTTATAAAGACGACCCCGGAGAGGAAAGAGCGGTATGGGTAGGAGATTGGGACTTGAATTTCTTAGGGGGTAACTGGCGTCGCCCAATCACGACCGACTCTGTACGCGGCCCTGGTCAACAGCGCTAGCGGTCGGTCGTCGCCACCCGAGCGCGTGAAAGCCAAGACCGTAAGAGGCGTATAGCGTAGTGCCTAGATTTCTACCGTCACTCCCATACCATCTGTCGCAACAACCACCGCGCCCCACTACGCGTACTCGACGTCCCCAGATTCGCTCGGCGAAGTCGCGAGATTACATTCAAAACTCAGTCACTGTCGCACACCCTACACAGCAGGCCTCACCATGCCGCCGCAAATCAAGAGCGACCTGAACCGTACGTCATGTCTTTTTCCACTGCGCGTAGCATACACTAACTTTTGTAGGATCGGGTTGGGAAACTACCGACTTTCCGTCCGTCTGCGAGAAATGCCTGCCGGATAGCACCTACGTGCAGATGCTGAAGGAGGACTACGGCGCAGAGTGCAAGATCTGCACGCGACCCTTCACCATCTTCCGCTGGAAGGCCGACCGCACCGCGCGACAGAAGCGAACCAACATCTGCCTCACATGCGCCCGCCTCAAGAACTGCTGCCAGCACTGCATGCTCGATTTATCATTCGGTCTGCCCATCGTAGTCCGTGATGCCGCGCTGAAGATGGTGGCGCCCGGCCCACAGAGCGATATCAACCGACAGTACTATGCGCAGGAGCACGAGAGAGAGATCGAGGAGGGGCGTGGAGCGATGGAGGCATACGAGAAGACGGATGAGAAGGCGCGCGACCTCCTCAAGCGTCTGGCGCAGAGTGAGCCCTACTACAAGAAGCAGCGACGGATAGAGGCTGAGGAGGGCGAGAGTGGGCAAAAGGCGTTACCCGCGCCCGGCGGAGGTGGCGCAGGAGGCGAGAGCAGTCATGTCCCAGGACCGATCAGAACGCGAGATTCACGAGGCACACCTGCGCGAGGAGGCATGAGGCCCGGAAGAGGAGGTCGCATGGGCGGCGCATCCGCGGAGCCAAACCCGCAAGACTGGCTGCCACCTTCGGACCCCAATGTCGCATCGCTCTTCGTCACGGGTGTGGAAGACGACCTTCCCGAACACGAACTCCGCAAGCACTTTTCACAATACGGCCAGCTTCGGTCACTCGTCTGCTCACATCGAGCGCATTGCGCATACGTCAACTTCGTCAAGCGGGAAGACGCCGAGACAGCAGCGGGAACACTGAAGGGCAAGGTGGTCATCAAGGGCTGCCCTATGCGCGTCACTTGGGGCAAGCCGAAGCAGCTGGACAGCTTGGATCAGAACGTCAGGATGCAATACGCAAAGGAGGGACGACAAGTGGCCGGCTCATCGCGACGGGCAGCCGCTTCTCAGGCTGCGATTGAGGCCGCACCACAGAACAGCCTGGACAGCATGGTCGTTGCACCACCACCGGGAGCGGACGACGATGTCCAGTACGCCAGCTTGGCCGGAAACTAGGTCTTTATTTCTTGCATTGGGACGGCGTTTTGGACTGTATGGGTATCATGATTCATTCGATGTGCATAAAAGCCTAGGAGGAACAGCATTTTGCGCCTCCCAATGTACTCTTTCCCTTGCCCTTTTTGATATCCTCGTTGTCGCCTCGCTCGGTGTGCTCGTGTATCCGTAGTTCTGCCTGCGTTAGCTATCCAGCTCTTATACAATCATGCAAGAAGCATACTGTAGCTTTCGCCCTCTGGGTCCGCTGCTTGGCCTTGAACCACATTTTCCCGTAGGAATTTGGCTACTTCCTCCGCGTGCACTAATGACGATTGCAACTCTTCGCTTCCGATTCGTAGGTTACGGTTCGCCTCAAACTTGTTACGGGCCTCAGTGCGGGCGGCGAAGAGGGTGTTC
Organism: Alternaria viburni; assembly: GCF_023758015.1. Taxonomy (NCBI): domain Eukaryota; kingdom Fungi; phylum Ascomycota; class Dothideomycetes; order Pleosporales; family Pleosporaceae; genus Alternaria; species Alternaria viburni. The sequence goes on from NW_026055774.1 coordinate 380,402, forward strand.
ATGTCGCCTGTGCTGTGTGAGCGCGGGAAGTAGGTCAATGTCGCATTCCGTACCTTGAAAGGCGATGCGCGCGGATCGCAGCAGGTTCCGGTACGCAACTAGCGCCATCTTGTGTAGAGTCGGGGCGGTGTGTATGTAGTGAATCGAAGCGTGTGAAGAACGATCAGTTCCGTTCGGAACTTCCGCGAGGAAAGTTGGCACACGTGACATCGTTCCCGTCAGGGTCCCCCCGGCTGGCGATCCGACACCCGCTGACGTCGCGCAGCTGAAAGTGGTCCACACACGAGCAACGCTTCGGTGGCCTCAACGGTAGAAATCTAGCTCCCACACCGGGCTGCGATCTACCAGAGCCAACATGGTGTCCTTCTGGCCTTGGAAGGTACGTCGAATCTAACTACGCGCTAATACGCTTGCTGACTGTGGCAGGGTAGCGAAGATGCCGCCTCGTTCGAGAGGACGCTCAACACTCTTACTGGCAAGATTAACAGAGCTGCCGCGCGCAATGACAAACAGAAGCAGCTCTCGCGACGCGCGCGCGTCATGTGGACGCTTTATACCGGCTTCGCGTATATTCTGGTCGCGGTCGTGCTCACCTTCGTGACGGGCTGGCAGAATTGGGGGCCCATTGAGGGAAGCGTGGTGGCTGGCGGGCCTGTCTTGTATGTCCATCGTCATCGCAGCAAGGAATATATCTAACCCTCCAGGATCTATGGCCTCCGCTACGCGCTCATGAGCTACTTCGACTACCGCATCCGCAACACTGAAGCGTACCTCAAGAAGCTGAACAAGGAACGCGACGCTACCATCGAGCGCCTCAAGGAGGCCACGAAGTACAACTCGACCCAGCAATTACTCGAGAAATATGGCGCCTCGCCCAAACAACCCGAGCAGCCACAACAAGGCAACTCTCCCAGTCGCACAAAGTCCCAAGGCCCCCAGAAACCAGCGCCGCCGCCAGGCCCCCGCACTGGCATGCCTCCTCCCCCAACGGCAAACATCCAGCGACCCCAGCCACAGCAACTCCCGCATACCCCACAGAAACCTCCGTCGAACGTCTCGTCCGCTCAGGGCCCATCCCCGCCACAGCAACTACTCCCACCCGAAGCCCCAGGTGCTGAATTCGCCCCAAACGCATTCAATACCGGTGCCGTCGACCTAACCAAGCAATACACCGCCGACTCCCCCGCCGCCTTCACACAAACCCACTGGTACGACCGCATCCTCGACGCTCTCCTCGGCGAAGACGAAACACAGGCTAAGAACCGCTTCGTCTTGATCTGTTCAGAGTGCCGGCTTGTCAACGGGCAAGCGCCGCCCGGTGCACGCACGCTTGAGGATGTTGGGAGGTGGAGATGCGGTGGGTGCAGTGCGTGGAATGGGAAGGAGAAGCCGCGGGAAGATGATGTTACGAGGCTGGTGCGTGATTGGGAGGCTGAGCGGAAGGCGAAGGATAGGCTGAGTGGAGATGGGGGTGTGAAGGAGATGGAAGAGGTGGAGGATGAGGGCGTGGTTGTTGAGGCTGAGGCTGAGGCGGAAAGTAGTGGTGAGGATACGCCCCCGCCCAGTCGGAATACGAGGAGTAAATCCAAGGGAAGGGGGAAGAAGTAGGAAGGATATGGTGGGCACCGGCGTCTAGGCGTGTCAGGATGGCACAAAATGGCGCGGATGAGGGGGGTTATGTACACTAAACATTGATATGGCCTACAGGATAATAGTAAGCCTTCCTAGAAGACATGGGAAGACCTGAAGATTTCGAATCGTCCCAACTTTTTATCTAAATTGTAGCACGTGCACTGCTGGCCGTGTATAAATACCTCGCTTTACTCCCTCTCTCCTGGTTTCTTATCACTCACCCTTCATTTGGGTTTTTCCAAAAATGCAGGGACAGAATGCATGGTGTGCGCTCCCTCCTGCGCCTCTCCATCATTTCTTCAAAATTCCTCACGGCTGTTTTCGATGGGACGTGCTTCTGCCTCCGCCTCTTCCTCTGGGTTTCTCCAAAAACTGTCTCGATCTTATGCCATGGTGTGCGCTTCTTCCTGCGCATCTTCATCATTCTATCCAAAAGTCTGGCTCCGTGTGATATGTGTGGTGCGTTCTGTCCTGTGCTCTTTCATCATCTTCGCCAAAAACAAAATTGGACAACAACATGGTGCGCGCTCTTTCTGCACCTGTCCATTATTTTATCCAAAACAAACTGGGTTCACCCAAATGGTGTGCGCTCCCTCCTGCGCCTTCTCAAAACACTGTCATCTACCCAAAATACACCAGACCAGTGGCTATGTGCTGGCGACTGTCCTGTCTTTTCGAAAAAAACAAGACATGACTATCACATGTCTCCGTTTCCGGGATTCTCGAAACGTCACCTCAACTCTCACATGTTGGTGGGAGGAGTCGAGAAATTGTAGTCGAAGATGACGATGGCCGGTCGAGAAACTATAGCGAAAAGATTAATGACTTGTCGCTGTTCTCCAAAGCTGTAGCAAGAGGAAGCGTATGGTATCCAAAATTCACTGGTCGCACCCCTCATGACTGGGAAGCATTCAAAAATAGCATACGAATGCATCATGAGCTCTCTCTGTCCAAAAAAGCAAAGCCATCTCAGGATGCTGTGAGAAAAGATCTTTTCGACGCGTCCATGTGTCGGTCGGGCGGATATAAAAACCTCACTGCATCCTCTGGTTTCTTTTCTTCTATACTCCACAACCTTTTCTGTGTTTTTACCGAAACCTGACTTGAAAGAACTGATGGTGTACGCTCCTGCCCTCTCTTCCTGAATTCTACCAAAACAGTACGGTCAAAACAGTACGGTCAACATCGATGTTGTGCGCTCCCCCTTCTGTGGACTTCAAAAAAAGTCAGCAGAGCGTATAATGTGCGCGCGTGTCGCTCCGGAAACAAAAGATACCCCCAATCCGTCCATGTGCTCGTCCTCCTCTTCTTCGACTTCCAAAAACTGAGAATCAAGTATACATGTGAGAACCTGTGCTTCCACAAATATTTCTACAGACTAGCCATGTGCCGACTTTGGCTCTACATCTCAGCAACAATCCGAAAAATCCCAGCTCCATCTGTAATGGGCAGTTCTTGGCGCGTGGGCGGTGTATAAAAGCCTCGTCTTCGCTGGCTCTTCCTTTCTTCTTTATCACCCACTTCTTGTAACTTCTGTCCAAAAACGGAGTCACGGCGTCCATATGGTGTTCTCCTGCCTCCTGTTTCTCAAAACTTGCCCCGCGACAACACCATGTGTGGTTGTGATCCACCAAAGCCGCTACCACACTATTCATGAGCGGTGCTTCGTCGGTGGTGGGGTATAAAAACTTCGTCTTTGCCGGGTCTTCCTGTCTTCTTTATCCCACACTCCCCTCCAATTCTTTCCAAAATTCCTGAAAACGAGTCGATGGTGTTCGCCTGCCTCTTTGGTTTCAAAATGCCGATCACCTTTTAGCCATGTGTGGGTGTGGTCCACCAAAACAGCCACCGCATCGTTTATAAACGGGGCCTTGTCGGTAGTTGGAGTATAAAAACCTCGTCTTTGCCGTGTCTTCCTGTCTTCTCTATCCACACACCTCTGGTGTTTTTCCAAAACAATTTGGCGTTCTATGCATGGTGTTCGCCTGCCTCCTCCATCTCAAAAACCCTCATCTACAAGGTGATGTGTGGGTGCGGTTCACCGAAACTGCCATTGCCAAATTGGATGTTGTTCTGCCTGCTGGCCTCCAAAAACGCATCAATGTGGACATATGGCTGTCTGGACGGTTAGAAACACTGGAAATCGGAGATGCACGCGGCTATGTTCACGAGACCAAAAGATATCTGCGTCATGCTCCGGACTTGCGAAACCCAAGAAAGCAAAACTAATAACTGCGCTAGTAGATTGGTGGTGTATAAAACACTGCTCTGCTGCTGCTCTTCTTACTTCTTTGTCACAACATCTTTTTCTGTACTTCAAAGAGCAGCATACAACCTTCAATGTCTGCTGGTTCCTCTCTCTTTCCAACCAAAACTACCAAACTACTTCCCGATGAGTGCGCGCCTACACTCCAAAGCTCACTGTAGAGTCTTTATGGTTTCTGTCTCCTACCAGCGCCGAAGGTCACCAAAACAAAACAGGCTCAAGAAGATGATTGCTCAAAATTCATCACGTGCCCTTCATGGGTCTCCCGCTTCTTCTCTTGTCTCACAAAAAAGATTTGAATCACATGACATGGTCTCCCGGCCTTTGAGCTGGAGACCGTATATAAATACCTCCTGAGCTGGAGTCTCTTACTTCTCTACACTCACATCTTCCCGTGGTTTTTTCCAAAACAATCAACCGAGAGGCCCATGGCTGTGCCTCTGCGGTCCTTCTGTTGCATTACCAAAAAGCCCCGTGAGAAAGATTTATGGGAAAGCTCTGTGTCTCTTCTGTTACCCTACCAAAAGGCAGAGGAGGCCCTTAACATGATCTGCCTTCTGCGCCTGCTTTCGCTTTATCAAAATGCGGCACAGTTCGCCGTTATGGAATCGTCCGTCCGCTTCTGCCTTCGTATTACCAAAAATCTGACAATATTAGTATATGAAAGACGAGAGGGGCGCTTCTCAAAGATAAATATCAGCATCTAACGTTGTCCGCTCTGCCCCGATCTCTGTACCAAAACGGGAGTGAGAAGTCACATGAAGGCAGTAAGAGTTATTACTGATCATCGCACTTGCGCGCTATTCCGGCTGTTGAGTGACATATAAAAGCTCCTCTCCGCTACTGGTCCTTCTTCTCTTCTACACACTAACTCCAAGAGTTCTTTTCTCTAAAATTGCCGCAACCGTTCCCCATGTGCGGCGTCTCGCCTCTTCTCCAACTCAAAATCTATGAACACAAAGCGACTACGAATATAGCGGTTTGCTCTCAAAAGGGCGCACTGATCACCTACATGGTGACTACCGTCAGCTCCAGAAAGAACCCCAAAATGTCGTTGCAGGAACACACATGTCTGAAACCGACGGGTGAACGCCTCGATGTCTGCGTTGCTTCTGACAAAGACAATTACGGACCTCCCGAATGGTGTGGAGCAGCCTGTTGTGTATAAATACTTCTCTTCTACAGGCTCTCGCTCTTCCTTTCTATAACACACTGGATTTCTAGTAATTTCCAAAAAGGTAAAAACAACCATACTATGGCTTGCTGTTCTCCGTTCTTTTTTAATATTTCCAAAACGACACTTGTACAGTACTATGGCCTCGGTGTCTTATCCAAATCTAATACCAACCTTGGAAGATTGCCACGTTCGCTGCGGTCTGCAAGCCCGTCTGAACTGTTTAAAATAGCCAGCGAAGATGGCATGAGAAGAGTAATGCCGCTGGAATCGGGACTACCCCAGCGATATGTCGCGTCCCCTCTAAAAGTTGCACGCTCCGGTGTATGAGACGATAATCCGATAATGTCTTGTCTTATGGCTCTGTGGACTTTGCAAAGGACATGTAGGTTTGACCGACCCTCCAGAGCTTTCTCTCCTCTCCTTGAATGCCAACCCCCCAAAATGCCGTATCCTTCAAAAAAGTCCTTGCCAAGAATCCATGGGCGAGACTTCGTCTTTCTCGCGCCAAGTGTCTTTACAATTGGTTTATGGCACATTAACAACGGTATATCGACGATGCATGTGTGTGCGCATTGCAGTGTTTTCGAAGTGCAACTCAGAAAGCTCAACATATTGCCCCCTCAAATATGCACCACCGCGGTGAATGAACCAGCTGCCGGCGTTGTTTTTCCCATCTTGTCGTATGACAATCACGTGCGACTGGGGCCGGGCTGGTGTATAAATACCTTCTTCCGACTGCCAACCTTCTATTTCCTTCACTACACATCTTTCTCCTTACTTTACCAAAAGCTTCATAATGACCGGCCATGACTTCGCCTTTTCTGGCTCTGACAATCTTTTTGAAAATATCACATTCAACATGCATAGACTTGCTGCGGTCCCAAAAAACGTCGATACACCGCTACATGATCCTACCCACGCAAACACTAAGTCATACCACGTTACTGCGAAGTGTCGGGAGACTGTGTATCAAGTCTTCCACTGGAACTGCTGCTCGCTTCCTCGCTCACACACTCCTCGTGAACAATTTTCCAAAAGCCTCAACATGAGACCCAATGTTTTGAGGATCTGCAGTCTCTTTAACAATACTCAAATCAAAATGGCGAAATCCCATGGCTGTGTCCTTGTTCTGGGCAGAACATGAAACAGCGAAGTACCTTTTCCATGCTGTCCAGGCTTGAAAAGCTCCAAAACAACGCCGTATGACCTGACTGTCCTTCGCAGCCGTTGTGTCGACGCCAGCTGGGGAGGAAATGATATCGCAACTGTCATTTCCAAACTACCACATCACCAGGTCATGTTGGAGTTTCCACGCCTCCTACCCTGGGTAAACACTCCGTCTAAGATGGAAGCTACTCAAAACCATGATGCAATTTGAGTATGGAAGGTTGTATTCTGGTAGTCAATCACGACGCTGCGGGAAAGCGAGGCTGTTAATGTCCAAGCACTATGTAAACCCCGTCATCTGGCTAACCTTCTTCCCCATCACACTGCTTCTCTATCTTACCAAAAACAAATGAACCAATTACTATGTCTGGTGTCTTCTGAGCAGCCTCCAAAATTCTCAAAAAACTTCGTAGACATCCTGATGTGCTGAGCGTATCCGCGCGAGTTAAAAATACGAGCTTTGCATCCGACATGCATTCCACCTATGTCAAAACTGCGTACAAGACTACCATGCAGCAGACCGACAAGATGACTTCACTCCGCTATTCTCTAAAACCCCACGCCCTGGTTTGCATGGGCCTATCGGCTCTGCCGCTTCTGCTATAAGACATCTGCTTCTTCCTCGTCTTCTGAATCATCAGAAACACGCAAACCTAAAAAAACAGTCGAGAAATCTAGATGTGTTGAAAGCTTTTAAAATCCTACTTTCCTGAACATAAGAGAACAACTGCCATGTTCTGAAATCGAAAATCTGTCGCCAAGTATCATCATGGACTGATCTTCTCTCGCGCAGCAAGATTGATGGGAGAGAAACCATGTCGAAAGTCTGGGTCATAAATTATATGAGCGACTTCCTGGTTTCCCTGTCTCTATCTGATGTGCATCGAAAATTAACACTAAACCTCGCGCTCATCAATGTGATGGATCAGTTCCCACGATGTCGCTGTGTACATGGTTCTGCAAACCCATTAGACGTTCAGCCAACCGAAAAATCTATAGACTAGCAAAGGATGAGCTGGCTTCGGTGCTGAGCAGATATAAAAGCTACTGCTTCTTCCCTTCTTCTTCAATCATTCAATCCGCGTATTTCTAAAAACAAAAGTTCTGCAGGAGCACACGTATGTCTGGTTTCTGCGAGAGCGAGCACCAAAATTGAGCCAAAGGGCTACCATGTCTTCGTCTCCTGCTCTTCTTTTATTCTCCTTCTCGGCATAAATGCCAAAAAGTCGCGGACCGAAGATCTACGTCTTCTGAGTCTCTCCGAGGCCTTGAAACAAACCCAGAAGGTGCAGCGCGATGTCCAATATTCCGCAATAATCTCCGTTATGACTTCTTGCTCAGAACTTCACGGTCTAGACCGAACAATGTATGCGCACGAAGGATGTCTTGTGTGCCTCTATTGCGCATTCCATCTATCGAAATTGAGCAATGTCATATCCATGCTGTTTGACTCCAAAGGTTCTACGGCTAGACGCTATAGGATCTCTCTCGAAGAGCTTCGCAAATTTCTCGCTCACTAAAAGACTTTATATTTAATATACTAGCACTAAATAACCTAGATAATCTAAATAATTAACTAAATAACTTATTACTTATAATAGCTACTTAGCTATTACTATAATACTTTTTTTATATATTTTTATTTTTATTTTTTATAATAATTTTATAACTTACTAAAATAGCTAATATTTATACTTTTTAGTTTATATTTATAAACTAACTATTTAAAATATTTTACTTTACTTAAGTAGGCTAAATACTAAGTAGTTAAAGTTATTAAATAAAATTTAATACTACTACTTTTTTAGTAATTAAGAAGTTTTTAGCTATTTAGTTTATACTTATAAATATTAGCTATATTTATATTTATATTAGTATTTTTAGTATATATATTTATATACTTTAATACTTATTAAGAATAAAACTATACTTTTAAGTATTATATAACTATTTAGTATATAGCTAAGCTCTAAAAAAAGTACTACTTTTAAAAATAATAACTTATTAGTAATAAGTAGCTTATAATTTTACTATTTTTTTTATTATAATAGTAAACTTTAAAAAAGCTAAAAGTTATAAAAAAATATTAAGTAGTAGTAATTTACTATTAAAAGTAAGCTAAGTATTTATATAAAAAATAGTAATTATATTAGTAGCTATAGTTATATATATATTATATTTTTAAGAAGTAATACTTACTATAGTTATTTTTTATATTTTTTTTTTTAACTTATATTTATATATAGTAATTTTATTTTATAGTTACTATTTATTTTACTTTATAGTACTATAATAATATAAAGTAAAATAAGCTACTTATAACTTTTATAATATTAATAACTTTAATAAAAAGATACTTTTATAAATAAGAGAAATTATAAGTATAATACACTGTCGCTTACTAAAACTAGGATAATAGCTTGCTACGAGCGTATTGCCCCTCTTCCGACTTAAACACGCTACGGCAACTGTTATGAAAGTCGGCAATATTATTCGCATGTTCGTAATCCAGACTTAAAGTCGATACCACTCCAATCAGCCCTGATATGGATTCAAAAGTGGTGACCTAGTTGTGATATCTTCCTCATTCCAAGTTGTCATCGATTCTGGCCATGACGTATTACCCAAGTACCAGCGACCGCCAAGATGTCCCTACTTCTAGGGGTATAAGATGCCGGAGAAGCCGCGAGCTCTCTCTCTCTATCTTCACAGCATACTTCGTTTCATTAAAAAGGAAGATTCCGCAAGTACATGTCGTTCCGTCCAAAACGCCGGATAATCGGTAGCCATGTCTGCTCCTGCGATCACCTCTGAAAACCACCTACATGTTTGCGGCCTGTGTTCAAAAGATTAGGACAACAGGACTTATGGTCCTTTCTGGCTGAACCCCCCTCTTTCATGCCAGAAAGCAGTCCAACGCTCGAGTTATGAAAGCAGTGGAAGTTGCGAGCCTATTCTCCGCTGAAATCCTTCTCTACTTAATCAAAATAGGCATCCTAACCTCTCATGTTGTTGAGTTCAAAAGCACGACTGCAGAGGACATGTCTGTCCCTTCCTTTCATCCAAAAACCATGATACCATTTTTACATGTGCCCAAAAGTCCATCTCGACAGTGGAATGTCTCTACATGCTTCAATAGTCTAGTGTTATCACAACAATCATACCATGTGACAGCGTCAGAAACAGGTTATAAACCGCCTTCGAATCTGCTAGCTTCTTCTCTCCTCGAAGCTTACTCTTTTTTGTTGAAAATTACGACTACTATGGCACCATGTCGTCCGATCCAAAAAGCTGGCGCAGGTTATGGCCATGCGTCGGCTCCTACGTTCGACTTCCAAAACAACAGCGGCCTTCATGCGTGGCTGCATACATCCAAAAGCCCTACTCAATACGCCTATGTGCTTTTCTGACAGTCTTCTTCTCTTCTATACCCAAAGCCAGTCTCGTTCTGGAGATATAAAACGTCGTGCAAGCCGCAAGCTTCCTCTCTTCTCAAACATATTTCCAACATACCAAAACCCATTGTTGTTGAGCACATGTTGTTCGACCCAAAAGACTCGACTGGACTCCGCTATGTCTGCTCCCCCCTTCGACTTCCAAAATAACAACGGTTCTCCCAATGTCGAATATACCCAGAAACCTTGTCCTGGTACAAAAATGTCCGTTCCTGGGGGTTCCCCTGCCTTCTTCACCACAACAACCCTGTTACAGACAAAACTTTGTCGTTGGAGGCATATGATTGTCTGCGGGACTGCATCCACTTCATCAAACCTCTTGTCGCCTTTTCCCATGGTGCTGAGAGGCTCCTAAAAAGTCCACGCAGTTCTGTATGAGTGAGAGCAGAAAAAAAAAGAGGAATTGAAAGGAAATCAGAGGAAAATCATACTGGAAAGACGGAGTGGCCTGAAATATCGAACATGTCTCGTTAACAACACATGAGAGAGCAGTGCTCGCGCTGCATAAACAAGGCCAGCCAGTTTGAATGTTCTCGTTGGAGGACTAGAACGTATATAAATACTCCTCGGGATCTGTTCTTCTCTTCTTTACAACACTTCCATTTCTGGATTCTGAAAGGAACGAATGAATGATTGCATGAGTTTGTCCGTCTTTCCGGGTTTATCTACAAAACTGCAAACTTGAGAGCTCATGGAGTGCGCTGCTCGCGCTGTCTAAACTCAAAGATGTGACCGTCATGTTCTCGACCCAGAACCCGGACGTGTACAAATACTTCTCCAGCTTCTGTCTTTCTCTTTTCTACAACACTTCCGATTCTGGTGTCCAAAAACAAAGAAGCGTAGGTTGATGGCTGCGGCACTGCTCTTCCTTCCCTGGTCATTTTCCAAAACTATGGATCAACAACTTCATGGAGTGCGCTGCTCTCTTTCATCAAAATTTCACGTCGGACATTACATGCTCTTAGGGCAGGACTGAGAGGTGTATAAATACCCCTTGGGGTTCTTGTTCTATTCTTCTGTACAACATCTCCAAGTCTGGAGTCTAAAAATGCGAATCAGAAATTCGATGGTTTCGGCTCTGCTCTTTCGTCCTTGTTATTTTCCAAAAAGTGTCGACGACAATGACATGGCGTGCGCTGCTCGTTCGCAGAATTACTCAATGCGGTTTCCTATAGTGATGACCATGATCACCATCACCACCATCAAATCTCCAATAGTAAGACCCCGAGATCTCAAAACATCCCTATCATCGTACACAAGTTATCCAACCTCCCATCCAGACCCTAACCCTCCACCCCTCTTTTCCCACCATAACCCCTCCCTATCATTTCGCCTTCGGCTTAACCTGAAAAAAACTACTCATCTTCTTCATCCCGCTCGTATCCACCTTCTTAAGCGCCTTAACACCCCTCCCCTCACTCTTCTTTTTCCTTTCCTCATCCTCCTTCTTCCGTTTCTTCTCTTCCCTTTCCGCAATCTTCTCTTCGTCTTCTTCTATCGCGCGTTTACGACTGATGTTGTCTGAGATGGAGCGTAGAGACAGCGCTTCGGATTTTAGAGCGGAGATGGCGGAGAGGTGGGTGTCGAGGGGTGTGAAGCGCGGGGTTAGGAGGGCGAGTAAGGGTGTGCGGAGGGTTGGGGGGACGTAGGAGGAGAGGAGGTAGGTGAGGGATGTGCGGAGGCGGAGGAGGTGGGGGATTTCGGGGGGTGTTGTGAGGGTGGGTTTTGAGGGGGCGTCGTCGGGTGTTGTTATTGTTGTTGTGACGCTTGTTTGCGAGTCTACTGTTGTGCTGTTCTCCTTTTCTGAGTCTCCGCCGGGCGTTGTTGTGGTGGTTAGTGTGCTTTCCTCGCGCTTTATGCTCATGATAGGTATCTCCAGGGCTGTCTTGATGAATCTCTCCTCCATCGACGGCGGAAGACCCTTCTTCACCATGCGTTCGGCTTTTGCGAGAAGGATTTCGAGAAGCTTGGGGTGCGAAAGGCGGTACATGGATTCTTCGCCTGCGTCGACTGTGTCGCATATCCTTCGCATCTTGGTCTCTATCATAGTCTTGAGGGTGGGATATTGTGATAGCAGCGCTTTCCAGTGTGGTGACGAAGACGAGAGTGTGTCGAGGTAGTCATCGAAGGCGAGGAAGTGTTGCTTTGTGTCTTTTGCTGACTTTGGTGTGAGGGCGGGGAGGATGAGGAAGAGAATGTCGATGGGTGTTGCGATGAAGAGGTCGGCGGATTTGGTGATGTAGCCGCTGCCTATCCGTGAGGCGTCTGTCTCTTCTGTGGTGTCATCCTTGCACTTCTCTCCTGTGATCAACCAACTCTTGAAGTCTTTCTTCGGCGCAGCGATGCGCGTGAACTCGTAGAAGCCTCTCTGGGGGCAGAAGTAGTATCTCGACGGTGTATCGTTTGCGGGGTTGTCGAGGCTGACTATGCGCGCGTCTTTGGATGTGTCTTTTGGTAGAAAGAACAGCTTCGGGGGGTTCGATGTGCTTGCGGGCAGCGGTTTGGCTGTGGTGGTGGGTTCAGGCGTGGTTTCTTTGGGCGTGGCCTTTGCGGGTTTCGAGCGTGTGCGCGCCATTGCAAGATGTCTGCTGGTCCAATTGGGCATACACGGTATCGCAGGTGGTGTATCAAAATCGTGGTCGAAGTTCAGGCGCGTCGCGTAGGCGCAACCTTACACGCGCAATCCCTGTCACGTCACGGTTTCGGATTAGATTAGTCTGGGGTGAACCACAGTCCGGTGTCAACAAACGCTACGGGGCCGGGCTATGCGCTTGTGAGTCCTGCCTGACGATCGACTGTTTCCTATCTTGCTTTTCCCGCAATTCAGTATTGGCGTTGCTATGGGCCACTGCGAGACAGCGCATCCGATATTGCACCATCACAACAATGATCGTGCGGGAGAGCCCCAAGTCAAAAGGTAAGTCGCCCATGTGAGTGTGCCGGGCATGCGCTGACTCTGTGACAGTCAAGAACAACCAGCCCAACTGGCCCCCGCAGTCGCCCGTCGAAGCCCTTCTCAGCTCGCCATCCGGCCGTAAGAGGTACGAGAGCCGCCGCCAGCGCGACTCCGCATCGCCATCCCCCTCGAAACGCCGCCCAATGTCGCGCGGAGGTGTGCCAGCCGGCAGCGACGGAGAGGAGGATGAGGAGACGCTCCAGCTGCAACTCCAGGCCATCGAGGCCAAGCTGAAGCTGAAGGCGCTGCAGAAGAAGAAGAATGAGTCTCAGGATCTGGATCGCAATGGAGCGTCATCACGAGCGAGCATGGCCACCAGCATGCGCAGAATCGACTTGCCGCGGCCCGAGACCAGGCAAGAGACCGACGTCGAGGTACCGCGATCGCCAGTCCGGATGCGACAGGCGCCAACCGAGCCGAAGAGTCCTGCGCGCGTCATGCTGGGCATAGACAAGGGACTCACAGCCCGCGACGTTAGTCTCAAGCGGCCAGGAAGTGCTGTCAGCGGGCGCATGTCGCGGTTAGGCTCGTCGAAAGAGGTTGAGCCGCCCAAGATCAAATCCTTCAGCGAGCGCATCGCAGAGAGCAGGAACAAGGAGAAGGAGCGCGAAGAGAAGGAGGACAAGGCCGAACAGAGACGGAGCAGGGGATTTGGGCTGCAGAACATCGAAGCGCTGAAAGACCGGCCGTCGCTATCACGAACCAGCTCGTCTCAGAGTACCGACACCAAGACCTCGCGCGACATGCCTCCGCCAGCCCTCAGGAATCACAGCCGAACGCAAAGTTTACAGAACCGTACATTTGGGGGTCCGCCCACCCCAAGACCAGGCTCTACACTGTCCTTCAGGCCTGAAAGCTCCCGACCAACCTCGTCCTCATCCAAGGCCACGTCTAGCAGCTTTGGCTCAACTCCGACAGCCACAAAATACGCCGAGATCTCGTCGCGCGACGAAAGCGCTGATGCTCCTAGCTTCGAATCGTTCTCTGGTCTACATCTGAAGTCAAGAGAAATGCAACACAACGTAGTCACCCGCACCCTGGAAGGCAAGACAGTCCTCACTATACCTCAGTTGTTGAAGACCGTCAAAGCGCCAGAGTATGATCCGCCAGATTGGGAGAATGACTATGTTGTTCTTGGGGTCATTTGCTCCAAGTCGACACCACAAAACTCCAAGAACGCAGCAAAGGACCAGACCAAAGGCAACCAGGATAAGAACCTTGATCAGAACGGCAAGTTCATGGTCATCCGTCTGACAGATCTCAAATGGGAGCTCGATCTCTTCCTGTTTGACACCGGCTTCTCGCAGTTCTGGAAACTCCCTCTAGGCACGCTTGTTGCTATCCTCAACCCGGACATCATGCCACCAAGGAATCGCGACACCGGCAAGTTCTCACTGAAATTATCAAGTTCAGACGATACCATCCTTGAACTTGGCACAGCGCGAGATCTAGACTTCTGCCATGCACAACGGAAAGACGGCAAAGAATGTGGTCAGTGGATCGACGGTCGCAAGACTGAGTTTTGCGAGTTTCACATTCAACTCCAGGTCGACAAGGCTAAGAAGGGCCGCATGCAAGTCAACACCATGACTGGATTTGGTGGAGGACCAGGCGGCGGCATGTTTGGTCGACGCGGTGGCCCGAAAGGCGACGAACTCAAGAGAGAAGGCAAGTATCACGACCGAGAACTCCACGAGACCGTCTATATCGCACCACGACCCGGCGGCGCAGCCAAGCTCATCGACCGCGACCACCAAAACTGGGAAGGCGGAGCAGGCCGAGAAGATCGCTTCCGCAAGCAACTAGCCGAAAAGGAGAAGGAAAGAGAACTTGCGAAGAAGCTCGGCACGATGGGAGATGGCAGTACCGGAGGCGACTACATGAAGCTCAAAGGTGCTGGTACCCAGAACCTCCCCGCAAGAGGCTACACATCGTCGCAAGGTTCCTCAGGCGCAAAGCCCGACAAGCCAGCCGACGTAGACTTTACCAGTCTACTTAACCGTACGTCAGCCGATGTTTCTTTGGCGCCTGTTAAACGTAAACGCACAGCATCGGCGAAATCATCCAACTCGAGTGACCCAGTCGGCTGGGGCTTCAAGTACGGCCGTATCCCATCACCGAAGAAGGACACCTCTTTCCCTTCTGCATTCCGCGGTACACGGGAAGCCAGTCCAGCAAAGAAGAAGGCGCGTCTCTTGCTAGCCGGAAAAGGCATCCGCGAGCCAGGGCGCGAGAGTCTAGGTGGTCTCGACGCCGGCCTTATCGCTGCCATGGACGACGACGACGATGACGATTTGGAAGTTGTTTAATTCTTTTTGGAAAACACTAGGGGAGGCATACACAAAAAAACATGAGGGGAAGGGCGTTTGGGTCACAACAGCTCGCTGATTGGCTAGAGCTAAGCGAGCAACGGGGTGCATTTCGACTTTTCTGGGCTGATGGATACCGAAGGCTTTAGCGTGGAGCGAAGCCGCATTAACGACTTTCCTTTTGTTTTTACTTGTACAATATTATACCCGCTTTGTTACGCTGAATTGTATACTGCGTTTACTTTACCAAGGTTCTTAGACTGAAGATCCGAAGGTGCGGGAGGGATTACCTAAATATACCAACGACGCACGTGAGACCACATCATCGGGGGAAAGAGCAGAATCACACCTTCTAGATCCAGATACACCAACATGGCGACCACAAACTCTGATGCCGCGGACAACAAGATCTACGCCCTCATCAACTACGAAGACCCCTACGTCCAACCCCTTATCATCGCCGCACTTGAGAAGCGCTTGCCAAACTCATCCTACGAGTTAATATCCTCCATCTCCCAACTCCCCTCCCCCTCCTCCCGCCTCCTCCAATGGGTCCAGTATGAGTCCATCGACTTCGACCACCTCATGGAAAATTCCTCCACTTCCATGGCCAACGCCTACATAATCCGCAAAGCCCTAATCCGGAAACACTACCTCAGCACCACCATCGCGAATTGGATAACCAAATACCCCGATAGCGTACTCAAGAAACATGTAAAACCGAGTGTGGAGTTTGAAGTCGACTATGCGGAGTTTCTAGACGACGCGTTGGTTGAAGCGTGGGAGTTGAAGGAGAGTTGGGCGCGGAATGAGAGTCAAGAAGATGAGAAGAAGAAGGAATGGTGGATTTTGAAACCGGGGATGAGTGATAGGGGGCAGGGGATTAGGCTGTTTAGCAGTGAGGAGGAGTTGACTGAGATTTTCGAGGAGTGGGATCCTGAGAGTGATGATGAGGATGGAGAAGAGGAGGAGGATGCGAGAAGTGACGCCGGCGGCGATGTTAGTCGTAAAGGAGAGGAGAAGGAAGAGAAAGAAGAGGGAAACGGCATCATAACATCCCAACTCCGCCACTTCATCGCACAACCTTACATCCACCCCCCGTTGCTCCTGTCCCCTCCCAACGCCCCCTCTCCAGAACTGCGCAAATTCCACATCCGCACATATGTCCTCGCCACCTCCGCTCTCCAAGTCTTCGTTTACCGGCCCATGCTTGCATTGTTCGCTGCGCGGCCCTACGTGCCTCCGTGGGATGACGTGTTACAGGAAGATCGCGATGAGGCTATGAGAGCGCATCTGACGAATACGTGTTTGCAAGAGTCAGGGGATAGGGAGGGGAGTGTGGGGTTGTTCTGGTCTCTCCCCGACTCTTTACCTCCACAACCAGACCTCGGGTCTGTCAGACTAGAGAGTGAACCAGACTGGAAGGACAGAGTATTCGAGCAGATCAAGGAAACAACGGGTGCGACATTCGAAGCTGCGGCGAGGGGGATGTCGATTCATTTCCAGCCGCTGCCTAACAGCTTCGAGATTTTTGGGCTGGATTTCATGGTGGGGATTGAGGAGAATGGGGGACTGAACACGTATCTGTTGGAGGTGAATGCGTTTCCAGATTTCAGGCAGACGGGGAGCGAGTTGAGTGGGATGATTGAGGGGCTTTTTGAGGGGGTGGTGAATAGGGGGGTTGTGCCTTTCTTTGGGGTAAATGGAGAGGGAGGGGATGGGGATGACGGGATGGTCAGGGTGTTGGACATTGATCTGGGACGGCGTTGAGAGAGGACATCTTGTGGAGAGACGGGACAGCATAGCATGGTCACGACGAATGAGTTTGGTCAGATTTATCACTCGTATTTTCCTTGATCTATACTACGTTCCCTTCCATGTCCTCCCATTACCATCGATTCAACCGCCAATCGCCGTACACCAGCTCGGTGTCTGTTCATCGAGACGCCCAGATACCAAGCAACCGCATACCGTGATCCCGCAGTCAAATCCGTCTTCCCTACTTACTAACTAAGTTACTCTGGGCAACGCACATATGCGTGCTGTCCAGTAAATGTCCCAGAGAAAATACCGATTACAATGCCTTCTCGGCAAAGAAAGGTGTCCACTACCCTTCAGTACCAAACAAACATTAAAGGCCGTCAGTAATGCGAACCTTTTCGTAATGTAATCGTGGGTATCCTGATCCTGTTCCTCGACTCGCATAGGTCGAAGAACACAAAAAGCAAACGCTCGCTATGCAAACAATCAGTCACAAAGGACCTGATGCAAAAGGGGAGTTGGGAACGCTTGGTGATAGCATCTCAACACAAGCTACGATGAAGACTTGTTCAAGACGAACGGGCTGAAGGCCGTTAGATGTTGTCAATTGACATGGATGAGGTAGAGTGCTCACTGCGAGCCCGCTTGTCTGCTGCCTCGCGCTCGAGCGGCTCACCGCTGCGCTTCTTGGATGTCTTGGTGGAGCTGCTGGAGCTGTGCGCTGACTTGACACGCGACCATGAATCAAACGAGATCTCTGCTACTGTATAAGCGGGGGTTTCACTGGCGAAGATTGAAGAGACTTACCCTTCTTGAGCTTGCGGGTCGTAGGCGGCGGCGATGTGAGCAAGGATGGTGTTGGGACGGCGTTCTTGCCCTTCTTGCGGCTCGGGGTCGCGACGGACGCATCGATGTCGGTGGTCGCCTCCTCGTCGTCGGTCTCAACACCGTTTGCGCGGTTGCGCTCTTTGATCTCTGCTTGGAACAGAAGACGGGGTTTGATAGACGAACGAGTGAGCGGACGACGGGCCTCATAACCAATCTGGCGGCGGACTTGCTTGTCATCGGCGGAGAGGTCGTCGTCTTCCTCTGCCGCTGAGGCGCCGGAGGGTGCGTCGTCGTGGAACTTGCGGAAGACCTTGCGACCTCGGAAGATGTATACCATGCCTTCGTCACGGTCGACAGCCGCCTCCATCTTGGCAGTCTTTCGGTCGACGACCTTCCTTGACTTTTGGGGAGCAGCCTTTGCCTTGCCCTTGCCCTTGACGGTGATGAATGGGTTATCTTCAGTCTGAGCACCAGGAGTGGGTACGCGCTCCTTGGAGTCAGTGTAGATGGGGATCTTTTCAGTGTTCTCGTCCATCTGCTGGGCGAAGCTCTCTAAAGTGTAGAGGTTCTTAGTCTTGCGGCCCTTGCGCGGGGTCGGCATGGCTTCGTCGATGGTTGAAGGTCGGTTGGCGGGGAACAACACGCGCGCGGTCGAGCTGACGTCTTCGATGCGACGCTTGCGCGGCGTCTTTGCGGGAGTTGGGAGCATGCCCTGTGGAGAAGTTAGCATGTTGGGTTGTAGTAGGTGTGGAGGCCGTCTGGCACTCGACGCGGTTGTTTGTCAACCGCACCGGGCCCAGGCGGTCACCTCAGGTAACATACAGGAGCCATGTTCGCAAACAAGGTGCGCCGGGACGAGCTTGGTGCAGCAGTGTCGGAGTCAGAGTCGAGCGGGTTGAGGT
The DNA here is from genome assembly GCF_023758015.1 of Alternaria viburni. Classification (NCBI taxonomy): domain Eukaryota; kingdom Fungi; phylum Ascomycota; class Dothideomycetes; order Pleosporales; family Pleosporaceae; genus Alternaria; species Alternaria viburni. The sequence goes on from NW_026055774.1 coordinate 398,855, forward strand.
CCAAGGGCGCGCGACGGGTCGAGCGTGGGGAGCGGAGGTGTTGGTGTTGTGGGGATGCAGGCGACGACGGTGGTGAGAGTGCAAAGGAAGCGTTTGCGCGGGCAGCAGAACGCTTGGCGTGAGAAGAGGCCGTTGGCGTGATGTCGCGCCTGGTCCGTGGGCTTGACCGCTCCTGTTGGTGAGTGTGAGCGTCGTGCTGGGCGGCCACTCTGCGCGATCGGCGCGGTGAAAACGGCTCGTAGTTGTCTCCATACAGCGGCGCGGGCGGCGTGTGGACGCGGCGGGGCGGGGACGGCGTGCGCTCCATGTTGGGTGGGATGATGCGGGTGTTTGTTTGGGATAGGGCAGTTGTGGTGTTGTTGTAGCAATACAGGGCGAATTGTGGGTATCCAAAATCAAAACAATGCAACAGCAAGCTCGATGTCGCAGCGCCTCAACGTTGGGATGACAATGGATGCAGTATCGATATGCGCGCAAGTGGAGATGGCGGTAGGGCTGGTGATGGTGAAGGTGAAGGACAAAGCCGGGTGGAGACAATGGGCTATGTCACGACGGGGAATGAAGGAAGTCGCGAGGTTGGGACGGCAGGTGCAGATGGCTGGTGCTCCTTCCTTGGCGCAACGCGGAACATCAACAAACCCCTGCTAACCGCTGGCCCCGCCAAACCAAATACGTCAAACACGCCAACGCTGTCAGTCGTTGAAACTCACCAAATCAATTCGTCTAGAAGAGTCCGACACAACACACAGCACCTTGAACACAACATGGACCCGCCAAATCTGGGCGCGCTTGACCTCTCCGACTCGGACACGGACGCGTTGTTTGACACGCCCGCGGCACGCAAGACCAAGAAGCAGACAAAAGATGCGGACAATGAGGCAGCAAAGACAAGGTCAAAGGAGTCGCATTACACGACAGAAGAGGCGCGCGAGGCAGCATTGCGCAGGGAGTTGGACAGCATACGAAACGTCAACAAGGTCATCGAGGGCGTGGTAGAAAGCCTGCAAAAGGCCAAGGACAACATGGCTGTAAGGGACCATAGTAGAACTGCCGCAGTCTCTAGACTGACGATGAATAGACTGTATCACGCACCGTCCAGAACGCGTCTACCTTGCTCCAAACATGGACGCGCATACTTTCCCAAACAGAACATAATCAGCGTCTAATCTTGAACCCGCAATGGCAGGGTGCGTCGCAAGATTTGGTCGATATCGAGGAGGAAGAGGTGCACCGCCAGCAGGCGGCACAACGTCGGGCGGCAGAAGAGCAGGCGCGGAGAGAAGCTGCAGCAAGGAAGATAGAGGAGGATCGCAGAAAGGCAGAAGCAGCTCCAAGGGCAGGCACACGAGGCAGAGGCAGGGGTGTTCGACCACGGGGTGCCTCGACATCGTCCACAGGGAACTATGTCGGTGTGGGTGGACAGACAGGACGCGGGGTCAGTCGTAGCGACTCACGAGGTCGAGCAGGCAGCGGCATCGGACGAGGACTCCCGCGGGGACGAGGTAGAGGCTTGGGTTGATGGGACTGCACACACGCCTTCGCCTCACCTCGAACGCATACATGAAATACCCAATCGACATTTACACCTAAATCGTATACTTCGCAGTCTGGTGGTATCGAATGCTGAGGTCAGCATAATTTATCGTGCAATTTCCGGTCGCCTCACTGAGTCTAACTCATCTTACCATCGCCGGGCATCCATAGCTTATCTTACCACGGCACTTTCCCCCGAGCAACCGCGACACGAGACCTCCAATCCGTACCTGCAGCTCGATGCAGCTCACGGGCCGTTGGTGATGCGGATGCGCTTCTCAAAACGGCAAGGTCTGAGGACCCCACTTGTCGTCAGTTGGACCCCGCCGTACATTTACTTGAGATCTTGCGACGATCCGGGGATTTCATAGATTCTGCGCTTCCTGCCCAGTCGACTTCTTTCCAATTTTCCCTTCTCTTACTCTTTGCCGATTGTAGAGACTAGATCGCGCAATGGAAGTCCCAACAGCGACGTCGCTACGCGACATCTACCCTGAAGACGCGCTCCCGGTCGAGACAAAGCGATGGGAGAGCCTACTCGCCAAGTTCAAAGAGCTCTATGGCAAACAAGCAGACTTCGTCGCCAGAAGTCCTGGACGCGTCAATATTATTGGCGAGGTAATTACCCGCAAGCAGTCTATTACCTGTCGCTAATAATTGTAGCACATCGACTACTCCCTGTACGAGGTTCTGCCCATGGCCATTACCGCCGACTTCATCATGGCTGTGGCTGTGCGACCATCTGAAGAGAAGCCCAGTGTACGGATAGCCAACCTCAACTCCGAGAAATTCCCCACCCGCGAGTTCGACATTCCCGAGGGAGAGATCCCCATCGACGCTACCGAGCATGAGTGGACCAACTACTTCAAGTCTGGACTGAAGGGTGTATCACAACTACTGCAAAAGAAGCGAGGAAAGTTCACATCCGTCGGCATGGACATTGTCTGCGATGGCACAGTACCCAGTGGTGGTGGCCTCTCAAGTTCAGCGTCCGTCGTCTGCACAAGCTCTTTGGCTGTGCTGGCTGCAAATGGCGAGGAGAAGATTGACAAGACCGAACTGTGCGAACTTGCTATTGTCTCCGAGCGCGCAGTCGGTGTCAACTCTGGAGGGTGAGTCGTACCTGGCTTTTGCATTACCACAGCTGACAAGTCGTAGTATGGATCAAGCAGCCTCCGTCTTCTCCCTCCGCGGCTCGGCTCTATACGTATCGTTCAAGCCCAGCCTAAACTATACAAACATCGAGTTCCCCAAGACCGACCCCGAACTGGTCTTCGTTACCGCCCAAAGTTTCGTCGCCGCAGACAAGCACGTCACGGCTCCCGTGTGCTACAACCTGCGCGTCGTCGAATGCACATTAGCAGCTGTCTTCCTAGCCAAAGCATTCGGACTGAAGAAAGAGCTCCCAACAGACTCCTCTCCCCTCGGCGTCAGCCTCCGCGGCTTCCACGATACCTACTTCGAAGACAAAGAGAACGTCTCCGACAACACCAAGATCTCCGTGTCAGACTTCGAAACCCAACTCACGAAGCTTATTCAACACACCGAAGACTACCTCCCACAAGAAGACGGCTACACACGCACACAAATTAGCGGGCTGTTAGGAATCTCAGAGGAGGAACTGAACGAACGCTACATGTCCAAGTTCCCCGTGCGCGCCGAGAAGTTCATGCTCCGCCAGCGCGCCTTACACGTCTTCACTGAAGCCCTCCGCGTGATCAAATTCCGATCGCTCCTCGCATCTCCCCCATCAAACGACCGCGCATACCTCCAGTCCCTCGGCGACCTCATGAACACGACACAAGACTCCTGCCGCGAAATCTACGACTGCAGTTGTCCTGAGCTTGACGAGCTTTGCGATTTGGCACGTGCCGCTGGAAGTTGTGGCAGCAGGCTTACGGGTGCTGGATGGGGTGGATGCAGTGTGCATCTTGTGCCGAAAGACAAGGTTGAGGCGGTTAAGAAAGCGTGGGTGGAGAAGTATTATAAGAAGAGGTTTCCGGATATCAGCGAGGAGAAGTTAAAGGGGGCGATCGTGGTTAGTGAGCCGGGGAGTGGGTCTGTGTTGTATAAGGTCAAGGATGGCAAACTCGCGTGAATGGACATGTATGGATGACAGTGTAGGGTCTGCATGCGCTCATGGAAGTTCGGCGCGGCGACGTCGGGTCAGGGTAGGCCGTTTGGGAATTCATAGTCACGACTTTGAATATGTGACAATGACATTGGTTTGTTATGCAACACTCTATCATCGCAGTCCCGTGGATGTGAAATATATCAAGCAGACAAATTGATGATGCTTTCCTGTCGAACTCTGGTACATGTCACATTCGCTACTTTGGTTCTCTTCACACGTTACCAAGGTTGGCACGCCGCGAGACCATGTTCGTCAACGTCAATGGCACGATAAAATCTGCAACACCCACAACTATATTTCTACACTGTACCCCCTTGATACTTTACTTGCCGAAGACACTGCACCCGTTCATACAGCCCTCCGCCCATCTTCACACCTGTATTCCCCCCACCCACATACTATCACCACAGATCTCCATCCCTACACCAGGAGCGAAGATGACAAAGCGCAGCCCCAACCGCCGCAGAAAGTCTTCCCGAAAGCCTAGTCCCCAATCCCATGCATCCGAAGTGCAGTATCAGGAAGCGGCCTATAACCAAGCGGGACACCAACCATACACTATGCCGGCCTTCAGTGAAGAAAGCATACAACGACAGTTGGGGTACATGGTACCGCTACCTCAACCAACGGCCTATTTGTACACGCACACACATCCTGTTACGGGAGAAGAAGTCGCTGTGTGGTACGACGGACGATACGCTTATGGTGAGGAAGAGCACTTATATGGCCGCAAGCACGAAGACGGGTGTGAACGGTTTTACCACCAAGGGGACTGCTACGTTCGCCCTGACACCGATTGGTCTCCTGTGGATGCTTCCCTGCCACCGCGGTATCAGTATTTGGAGGGGTATCATGATCCGATCTTGAAGGATCTAGCGCCGGATTGGTGGAGGCTTTTTGGACATGATGTGCCGAAACAATTCATCCTTTCACCAACGTCCGTCGAAGGCCCAGACGCAGGCTCCAAGCCGAAGGAAGCGGAGGAGAAAGAGAAAGATGGGGAGTGGAATGCGGCGGCGTATTTTGGGCCATATCGTGCGTCTGAAACCGAGGCATGTCGCGGGCCTGAGAGAGCGTGTGGTGAAAAGGACACGAAAAGAGAAGACGGGAGAGAAGATAGGGAGCATCGTGTGGATAGAAGCGCGACAAGGGCGCCGATTGAGGGACGTAAGCGAGAATGCAGGGGAAGAGATGACTGGGAGTGTGATTTCTGCGGCCCGGAGTGCTTTTGCTGGACTGTCAAGGAAGAGAAGAGACCTGCTGATGACATTCAGTCGCCTAGAATGAGGCTATATCAAGAAACATGCCTGAGTGTGGGAACAACCACAGGCAGGAGCTAGCCTACTGCTTTGCCGAGGACGAAGCCACGATTGTTTCGGTAGCCTGCCGATGTTAGCTAGAATAGACTTCGTTACGAAATTCCTGTTCTTGTGTTCCGGCAACCGCAGCTAGCGTTCTAGTGCAAGGAAGGCGTCGGGGTGCATGTGATGGTGTTGGTTATGTCGCTTGGGCGAAGCCACTCGTACGACTGTGAGGCGGATATCTCGCGTGCGGTCTTATGCGGGATGGCTGATTCTACGTGGTGGTGCTCGCAGCAAGGCTCTGGACTCTTGCGAGTAATCTATATTTTGATAGATTCATCGCGATGTGGAAAGCGCACGTCGTTTGGTGGTGGGACAGGCGTGATGTGGTCTGGCAAAAGACATCATACAGAGGCTTCGACGCGGTTCTAGCCAACGTCTAAATCGTAAATTTACTTTGCGCAATCTTTCGCCAGCCAGCACGCTTTCGTTTTTTTTTGCTATGAGCGTGGCACCTTGCGACCGAGCTGCTGCAGTGATTGTGACATGGAAGCCTGTTAGGGGTGGGAATTCAAATGGACCGCATAAGCAGACTTCTTTCCGCGTTCAGTCGATCTGATGAAGCGAACCGTAGTGGCGTTCTGAACTGCACTGAAGTCTTCATGGACCTGGATCCATATCCGGTTCAAGACAGCCTGATGGATAATGTGGCTGATGTTCCCCTTTCCAGCGAGATTGAGCCGAACAGCGTACGTCAGGAGGCAGCTGCGAGGAGAGGGGCATATGAGGCCACTCGAAGCGGCGAATAAGGGACAATAATCATCGATGCGATCAGGTTTTGCTGTGTCGGCTTGCAGGCGGTCGGGATGGAGCGATGTGATATCGAGCAGGTGCCCTCAGGGCTGAAGTGGGGCCATCTCTGCGCTAGCGTCATCCGCTAGTCACGCTCCCTTCCCGTCGACTGCACGCCTCCTGCACCACTCACATCGAATGATAGGAACGCCATCAATACTGGAGTGTCATCACAAATCGAATGGCACAGTGTCTTGTTCAGAACGAGGCAACCGGACGCATGTTTCCGCAGATCGCTGTACCAGCCGTTGGTGCACCCCGGATCGAAAAGGCTGCCACGTGTGTTTGAACCATCTGCCGGCATATCGAAACACCAACGGACTGGCTCCCAAAAGGAAAACAAGCTACCCAAAATTCATATCACGTAGCTGAGAGTTCCTGATCACAGACCGCGAACTATTGGCTAATTAACAGCACTCTAAATGTGTCTTGTCCGCTTCCGTCAGAATCTCTGCATTCACCAAAACCATGGGTACGAGTTTCCAAACACGTCCTCAACCATTGTATTGGAACGCTCCCTTGGGAACCATGGTCGATCGACTCCATCACTGCATGCGCGACAGACGTCCATGGTAAGTAGGTATCCAATCTGCACATGTACACCAAGCGAGTGAGGGCCACGCTACCTTGCAAGACAATACCGATTCGCAGAATATGGCACCACATATCGTACGATCTGCGCAAAAGGTCTGCGACTTTACTGGACTATTAATCTTCAGCGCGCCCAGACCTTGACTTGGATCACTGCAGGGCTCTGGCCATGTCTGATAAGGCTATCACTCTAGCTGGTCATGGCCAATCATCCAACTTACGTCTGAGTGGAATTCGGTAAAGACTCCGGAAGGTGATGGTCAAGTAGGGTAACGACTCGGTCCAGAGCAAATTTGCACGGCACACGCTTGGCATATGCCGGGAATGGCACTGACCTACGTCTCGAACGCTCAAAATTCACGTGGTGATGTAGCATCCACATTGAGCTTGTGTCGAGCTCTGAAAACGGTCGCAAGCCATCGATCAGCGGCACTCTTGCTGCATTTAGTCAAAGCATAACGCCATATGCTCGGTTCGTTACCGATACTGCTGAACTCGAACAGACTCACGTTCAGATTGGGACTGATCTGGACACTCGTCGCGATGTTCTGTGTTGTGAAAATGGGGTATCGGCTATGCAACGACTTCGATGATACGCCCAATCGAGGCCTAGCTATACAGCCCGCTACTCGTATGCCGGAATCCTATAAGGTCAAAGGTATACCCAATGATCAAAGCCATGGTTTACCGGCCTTGTCAAATTATAGTCTAGTACCGAGATTATACTAGCACTTCCGTACCAATCTACAGCTCACAGTACAACTCCTCGCGCACCGAATTGTCGTCGAGGTTCCCCACGCATTTGATCTTAGTAAAGCGGCACTATATCTGAGGCCTTTCTACGCATGCCCGATATTACCTTCGTACTCGCAATAGCACTCGAACGGAGTCGCAGATACCAGCAGATCGCATACGGGTAGCTAGATGTTGAAAATGGCTCAAATATCACGCCATATCAACAGCAATGATACAAGACTATCCACGGAAGTTGATCCCCCAGAAAGCAATCGATTACTGAGCCTACCAGCGGAACTGCGAGAGCAGATCTACCGCAACATCCTCTCCTCGTCCGAACAAGGCCCGGAAATACTTCAGACCTGTCGTCAGATCGAGCGAGAAGCACGCAAGTTTCTCTACCAGAGACCTATCAGCTTCTCGAGTCAACTCTCGCTATACACTTGGGTAGACGCAACGCCTGGCCATCTCCTCTCGCATGTCACCAATATATCAGTTGCGATTCGAGATGTAAATCTTCGACCTGTACTACGCCCACACGCATTTACAACGTCATCATCAGTACAGCCACGACTGATCAGTTGGAGGTTATACGAAATGGAGATTTGCAAGCTTATCTCGACGCTGGGGAGACTGCCGCATATCAAGACTGTTGTCATCAAATCACCTGCGATACGCCAGTCCCATCTCTATGACAAATTTGTGTCCAGGGTCTTGGGCGGCCTTCATTTGACATTGTCAGACGTTCGGGTTGTACATGTCGCCAGGCTGCAATCCTAAGTGCTGGTGGAGTAGCAAAGCGCGTCCGAACTTGATGAATTCTTCAGTCCTCTGATGGATGAAAGACAGGTGAAAACATCAAGAGTGGTTTCCATGTAAAGTGGTAAAATTGGCTTGTGAGGGTTACAGACCGATAGTATCGCTGCTTCCATAGATGAGTGGAAAAAGACCTTTGTGTTATCTTCCTAGTACTTATTGCACTTCGTCTTCGCACATCGGAGCATTCAAGCCCCATCACTCGAGCCTTCTTCCAATGTGTCCACACCGTCAACGAGATCTTTACAGCTCAGTAAGAATCCCCATCCTCCCATGTTGAATTCAACCATCTCCTGGGCAAATTTCGGGCTAGTTGTAGCAGTTCCGTCGCTCAGCAAGAGGCAATCCCAACCTTTCCAGACCGCATCGGTCAAACTGGCAGCAACACATTGGTCTGTGTTGCAGCCTGCGAAGATCAGTGTCCTAATACCGCGAGCCTTCAACACACTCTCCACTTTGGTCTCACCCCAGAACCCAGACAGTCGATTCTTCCAAACTCTTAGATCATCAGGGTGGGCCAAACTCTCCAAAGTACTGTAGAGATTGGAATTCCATTGATCGCGCATGAGAACGGCGCCGCCTTCGACCGTAGACCCGTCATCTAGCGTTATGGGCCCGATGTTCGTTCCAGGACCAGGTACCTCACGATCGCCCTCGAAGTTTGTGTCCATTGAGAAACCACGGACAATCGCAGGGGGCATAGTCTCAAGATCCTCATCTGCGAGACCCCAACCGAGCCAAAGGATTGGGATTCCGGCCTTCCTGCAAGCTGGTATCGCGTGCTTGGTGAGCCTCTCTACAACTTGCAAACCCAGGCTGTCCGACGGCCGACCAAATGCTGGGGACAGAAAGTAGTTTTGCATGTCGATGACCACGAGTGCAGTCCTGGTGGGGTCAATGATGGCGTGCGAGTCCTGTGTGCGTAGTGTCAGGCGGGGGTAGACCTTGGGGCCATGGGGCGCGGCAGGATGCGTGATGTCGTAGCCTTCCTTCTCGGAGTATAGCCAGAAGTTCTCTGCGCCCCCAATGACCTTCATCTCTTCGCTCGTTGACGTACAAGAGAACTATTCTTGTGAGTTGAAGACCATTAAACTCATGATTGAGACATGGAGTTATAATGCTGTGAAGAAGCACGGGAAAGAGGCGTGCGCGAGCTGTTTGTTGCAGTCTACAGAGCCGGCACTAAGGGTGTTTGCACCAATGTAATGGGTCGTTCTCGGTCCCGGTCTCGCGTACTAGCGAAACATGGAAGGCGCGTTTGGCCCGTAGCTGTGATACCACATTTCTCTTCGAAGTACTAGAGCTGACATCAATTATTAGTTGATGAACGTATCGTCTCATTGCTCGTGAAGTTCAATCATAGCTCTTACCAGGAGAGTGAACCTTTGCATGGCAGTGGTGACTAGTTTAGATTTGTCAGCGAACTGGGCGGCGGGGATTGGCCATCCTGCTAGCGACAAGAGGCATCAAACCGAACCGCATGTCAGCATACCTTGATCTCAACAATCAATCAGGCAACTCACGATGTCGAGTAGTGGCGTCGAGAAACGCGGGTCTGCGTCCACGGTGCGAGTAAGTAGGTTTGCTAGCATTTATCCGGCTTAAGCCGCTGCGGGTCCTTGCATCCGCTTCAGACGCGACTCTGCCACGACATCCGCCCACAGCCATGGAGCATCGAACATCGCATCGCGAGCGCTCCACACGCGTCTACCAGCAGACTGACGCGTTTTCTAGGCTTGCGATCTGTGTCGCAAACGGAAGCGAAGATGCGTGTGGAACTCCGGTCCTCAGGGCTGCTCGCCGTGCACCAATTTGAAAGAAACGTGCATGACTACGTACACGCGCAAACAAAGGTCGAAACCACAAAGAGGGTATGATTTGGCTGCACTTCACAAACGATAATCTCATTGACGATGATTCAGCAATCGCATAGCTGAGTATGAAGATCGAATCAAGAGGCTAGAGTCGCTGCTACACGAGCGGAACGTGGCACAACCACACGTGCGCCAACAACCGGTCATGCAAACGTCAGAACATTCACCACCAGTCTCAGCATGGGTGGATTCTTTGCGTCATGAGGTGGAGGCTGGCCCTCATCCCCAACTTCCAGACTTCGACCCTTTTGACATAGAGAGCTTCCTACCAGACAATGATGGTCTATTTGCAGACGACCTGGGCGCACTGTCTACCGGCGACTCTAGTCATGGCTCTTCCACATTTGATCCGTCGTTCCAGGTTCCGTTAGATGGCATTTATTCCTCCGCCAACTTCCAAGAGGATGCTGCCTTCCTACGAGCTGCACAATTCGGGACGGGGCCGACCGAGGATGTCGGTCTACCACCACCGCCAATGGTAACCAGTCCAACTAGTGACTGGTATTTGCCGCCCCCAGAGCTCGGAACCACACTGCTTGCAGAGTTCTTGACAGACCTGAACACCGCCTATCCGCTATACCAACCACATGTCATCGCCGACCACCTCCGAACATGCTATGCGGGGCTGCCTGATGACTCGGCAATCGCTTGGACGAGTGCGTACATTGTCTTTGGTATGGCACATCATATGCGTGGCATGAGCGCAGCTGGTGCCAGCCATAATATGGAAATGGCTCAATACTACCTTGCTCGCGCCTATTCTACGCTCGACACCCTTCTCGCAGCGCCGCCTTCGTTGGGACAAGTCCAATGCCTAGTCGGAATTGCACTACTCATTGTCGCCAGCCCATCCGGTCATAAGAAGACAGCGGGACAATTCGTCTCCACTGCCCTCCGCGTCATTAGAAGCCTAGCCAACGAAGGCAAGAGAAGCAATCCGACGGCGCAGGAGATAAGTGACGGCGCACAACAGCGTCGTGTTTTCTGGATCTGCTTCACCAACGACATCAGTCTGAGCATCTTGAGCAATACGCAACCAACACACCAGCTTCAAGACGTAGCCAACTGCTCCGACTTTGTAGCAGACGAGCTTGGTGCGCTCACTGCGACCGAGGGTACCTGGCGAGCGCATATCTTCTGGCTCTTCACAAGGATAGCCTTACTCCAGACCGAAGCCATTGATCAGGTGCTCTCTCGCAAGACATGTAATACAACTCCGCTGGACCTCAGCGCTGCTACAGCTATCGTGCTCGCACGCTTGCAGGCCTTTCACGAGCAGCATCACATCTTTCATCTGTCTGCTGTTCAGCTGGAACAGATACTGTATCCAGCAGACATCTGCCATTGTGTTGCACTGGAGGCTTACTACTTCGGAACTGTATATCGACTACATGCGTTCATGGCGATAGACATGAGTTCGGAGACCAATCCCTTCGAGCTGGACGGCTTGATCAGGATGTCGAAGATGAAGCAACACAAAACATATCTGGAGGCGCGAAGGCTGTTGAGTCTGTTACCAGTAGCACCCCGGGGTAACGTTGCTTTGTACTGGTAAGTAGCATTACACTAGCGTCCAAGTCGACGTTGGCCTCGGCTACAACAGCTACTAACCTCTTTGCAGGATGGTATATCCCTATCTCGTCGCAGCACTCGTCACCATTCTCGCACATCATATCCAGAATTCAACTGAGACAGCCCCATCGGCTGCCGAATTGCGCATCTATAAGCAACTAATCGCTGATCTCGATACTATGGTTCTTGCAGTGGACAATGCGGACTTGGAAGGAAAGAGAACTCTTTGCAAGTGTTTGTTGTCGACTTTCGAGGCGCGGCACAGTGCTTACGCGATAGGCGGGACTTCAGGGTGCATGGCGGTCACGAGCTAAGAGCTGTTGCAACGTATAGGCAATCAATCAACCAAGTCATGGGCGTTGTTCTATGACATCCCAATCCCAGAACTTCGCTGTTCATTTGCGTCTGTGGATACGTCCAACCCCCTTCCTTTTCGGATTGGCGAGTCTTTCGACGTTGCCGATTATTCTTTGCAATTCAGCCGCACTAGCTTCTATATCGGCGTCGTGTGTTCTAGAATTGATATCCCCCTTAGCCTTTTTGAAGGCTACTCTCATGGCTTCATTTATGACAACAAGTTCCGAATCGACGTCTACCTTTCTGTCAGCTATGTGCAGTTTTTCGCATTGACAAATCACTTTAACCTACCCTTCCAATGACCTACCGCCATCACGGGATCCTGCTCGCATAGTCTCTCGAAACCACTTAGCAGTGCCGCGTCCAAGCGTTTCAAGGCATTGATGTAATTTTCCACGCTCTGCTCACATCTTTTGTCGCCTTTACCAAAGAGCTTGTTCCTCACCGCTGACCGAAGAAAGTCGGCATGAGATGCGAGAAGAAGATCGATCTGTATACCAGCATTGAATGCGGGATTGGATACTCCACGGGCTGAGGTTTCTGCTGTGACACTCATGTTCACTGTATTGGGAAACGTCGGCAGGTGTTTGCGCGAGTGCGCAGACATTGAAAGATGGGCACCCATGACGTTTGTAGTTGTCAGAGAAACTTGAAGATTAGAGGGGTGATGCGTAACAGGTAAGGGTGGTCATCGGAGCGGGGGTTGCAGCTGAGCTGCATGGCATCGAGACAACCATTGGATGCCAAGGCCTGGAGCCAGCCTTGGAAGCTGTCGCTGGAAAACGCAGCAGGACCCGCCTGAAACCTGATGCACAGCACATGGCGAGCCCAAATAACATGAGCGACCTGTTGGGTTACGTTGCGCGGTCACTTGAAGAGGAAGAGGAGTTTCACTTCTTGCGATTTGAGCAGCTCCAGCGGATCAACATCGTCGCACAACAATTGCGGCTACTTGAGCTCAAGCTGCAGTTTGACGGCACGCGAAACGCCTCAGCCGATGACCTTGGAAAGCTCAAAGATAGCCTGAAAGACTATGGTACGAACCTGCAGGGACAATAGCGAACTACAAGAGGCAGATAGCTGACAAGTGACTAGTCACCGCGATTCGGGATTACCAGTTCCTTAGAAGCCGAAAGAGCGTAGCGAGGAAAGATACACACCCGAGGAGACTCATGCTGCAAGCATGGTTCCAGTCTCGGTTTGGGACTGGCGAGGTGTTCTATTCTCATTACGCCTACTTCGACGAGACGGTCACCACGATCGACCATTTTCGCAGGTACTTAATGAAGAAACTGCCTGTCTACGTCACATACTCTGAGAACGAGCGATCTGATCGTTTGAAGGAGTATGAAGATGGCAAGGAACCCAAAGACGTGTCGCCATTCGTCGATTATCTTGCTCGCTTTCTGATAGCGATAACGGGTGGTCTATTCCTTATCGTTCCAATGCTGATCATGGCTATTGATACGTCGCAAAAGAAAAGCCTGATCACGGTTTCCCTGTCGGTTTTCTGGTTCGCGCTTGCCCTCTCATTTGGAGTTCGGACTTCGAACGTCGAAGCGCTTGTCTCGACGGCGACTTATGCTGCTGTTCTGGTGGTGTTTGTGGGGACCAGCTCTGGCGATGGAGGCACCGTGGCAGCTGCAAGTAACTCCACCATGGCATCGCAGTGACTCGAAGTGAACAGCAGGCCGTATACATTGAGGTGGTTGACGGCGGAAGAGAAGAGTAATAATGGCTCCCAAGTTTCTAGACGCAATCCGAACACCAATTTGCCAGCGAATCTTGAATGGACCTGAGGTGACTTTTGTCTTGTACTGCTCGTTGAACATCGACGTCGTCAATATTTTAGTTCGTGCACCTACCAACTCTGCTGCATGCGCGTACACCCGAAGAGCGACCGACTTCGACAAAGGCTCGCAAATGTCGACTTCCCTATCGCCGACTTCAGCGAAACGAGCTGCCTCGCGATCTAGATCCGTCTCGATGGGACGCTCCAACGCCTCGCTTAGAGCGCCACGCTGGCGATTGCGAAGCTTAGCCAATGAAAACAGCACGAGTTTGATAAGTTACAATGTAAAGGCGATGGGGCTTCTTCATACACAGCTGAACGATGCACTACGGCATATGCATGTCTACACAAACACAGCGGAACTACTCTCCTCTTACTCTGAGGAGCAGATAGGAATCAGCTGCATGATGGGGTGTAAACCCTGTGTGAGCACGCGTGGTGTATCCAGCCCAGACAGTCCTGTTTCGTGTCTGCCCAGCATGCGTGCCCTACATCTCAGCACGCCTTGTAGTCTTCGCCATAAGCACAAATAGCATACCCCCGCCTGCCTCCAGCTCAAACCATGTGATCTCCCAGAGCGCCTGACTGCCCTCAAAGAGCACGTTGTCTCGCCGTCGCTCGAAGCAGAGGTGATCGCCGGAGGTGTAGTGCAGCGCAACCCTCCGGGTACGCTTGATAAGCTGAAGGATGTCGGTGCCGGGCGCATCGCCGCTATGGGTGCCGGCCACTTGTCTATGCAAGTCCTCGTGCAGCAATCTGCCTCGCGCTTGGAAAATATTGAGGGGTGCCGCGCAGCAAACGATGCTGTTCGCTCCGTGATCGTATCCATGCCTACACGATTCGCCGGGTTCGCGGTGCTGCCTATGTCTCTGCCGGAAGAAGCCGTAGCAGAGCTCAACCGCAGCGTTACAACCCTTGGGTTCAAAGGCGCGATGATCTGGGATCATCTCGACGATGGAACGTACTACAACGGCGCGCGCTTCGATCCAGTCTTCGCCATGGCGCAGAATCTCGATGTACCGCTGTACTTGCATCTTGCTACCCCGACCGCAGATATCGCAGCCAAGTTGTACGTGGGCAACTACCCAGCCGCCGTGGCGGGAAAGCTCGGGGTGACGTGGTGGGGTGGCATGTCGATGTAGGAACGCACGTATTGCGTCTCTATGGCGCGGGTTTGTTTGATCGCTTCCCCAAGCTGAAGCTCATGACTGGACACAGCGGCGAAGAAGTGACCATGTTCAATGACCGATTCGATTCGGCGGGACTACGCAATGATACAACGTTCGATCGGGTGTGGAGGACGGATGTCTGGAGCATTACGACTGCATTCTCTACTGTGAGACAATTCGAGCAGTTGAGACAGGTGAGCCCAGTTGAGAGGATCATGTATTCGGTCGATTATCCGTCCAGCGCCAATACGGATGGGTGGGCGTTTGTGGAGAAGTTGGCGCGGGCGCAGGTCTTGAGTGACGCCGAGATGGACATGTTTGCGTGGCAGAATGCTGAGAAGTTGCTGAAACTATGAGTAGCTGACATTGATGGAAAGATAAGAAAAGGTCATCGAACAATGATAGTATTTGCCTATGGACACGCGTTGGCCGCATGCACCGAGAGCATCAAGGGGTCGATGATGCCATGCCAAGATGTATGACGCTTGTTCATGATAGGGATAGCGTAGTAATTAGGGCACCCAGCTCGCGCCTTCGCGCTGGAACGCGTCTCTCCTATAGTCCAGCTTCACACATTCGCCATCTACCCTCTAAACATCTTCAGGTCCTGCGAGGCCCAATGCTTGTCTGCGAGTTGGTGCATCAGCCTTGAAGTAGGGCTTCTCCGCCAACGACGTAACCCTTGTTCCGTGCCTCGGCTCAATTCCTCCATAATCCCAACTCGCGTTGTGGATTGTAATTCTGTTATCCCACAATGCCGAAGTTCCTGGCGTCCAGCGGAACCGGACCTGGATATCGACGTTGTTTTCATACACATCGAAGAGGTAGTTGAGAATCACGTCGCTTTCAGCTTTGTCTAGTCCGACGATGCGATCTGTGAAGGCGCGGTTGACCCACAGTGCTTTCCATCCGGTTGCCGGGTGGACACGAACAATCGGATGAACGCGTTCGATGTGCTTAGGGCCAGCACTAGTGTCGTCGCGGTCAAGGTACGGGTGCGCACTGCGGTACACTGCTTCTCTGCCATCGATGATCTTTCGGAAAGCAGGAGAAAGCTTCTCGTACGCAGCGTAGCCTGAAGCCCAGAGGGTGTCACCTCCGATCTTTGGGATGGTATCATTGTGGAGATGTGTCACGCTAAAAGAGTCAGAAATGAACATCCTCTCAAGATACCATCACTTACCCAGCAGGTTGGCGCTCGTGCACCAGATCAGTGTGCCACCTAGACGCTCCGCCCGTCTTCCGGAAGCTGGCTGGCACTTCCGTCGCCTGCAGAGCGGGCCACAGAACCGTCACCCCTGGCACACCGGGTACGAATGGAACTTGTGGCTTCACTCGATCTTAGCGCGTGAAGTGTCTTTGGGGAAGAACTACTCACGTGGACTTCAATTTCGCCATAATACTCGCCCAGCTTCTTCTGCTCTTGAGGCGAGAGATCCTGATCACGGAAGAACACCACGCTTCTTTCAGCGATCAGAAGACCAAGCTCATCCTTTTGTTGGTCGGTAAGGTCCTTCAGCTGAAGTCCAACGATCTCAGTTCCGATGTGTGAGGTTAAATGGATGACTTCCTTCGCAGCACTAAACAACGCTTGCTTCTCTGGATCGGCTCGGATACCTGGATCGATGTGCTCACGATCATAGTCCCTGATCTTGTACACATCGTCAAGGTAGAGTGGTTTTGCTGGTCTGTACGGATAGCCGGCCGACAGATCGATTCCTGCCTTCTCGAGTCTCTTCCTGGCTGGCTCTGGCAACCCCAGCGAGTCCTTCCGCGGCTGGACGGTATCCTTCTCCTGGATGTGTTCGTGAACGGGGATTGCGATTGGAGCCATTGTCAAAGTTGTTTGCGATGCAGTTGCGCAGACCTCATCGCTCGCGGTCCAAAGCAGTTTTATATCCGGAACTCTATTACCCCACTTCTCAGGTCGTTCGTTCACAAATCCGACTCCCATGCATGGTTGACTGATGTGGCTGCGTCGCGTGCTGGTTGCGACACTTGTTGCGGGGTTGCGATCACATCATAATCTTGCAGATGACGAATACCCAGTCAACGTTTCTCATGTTATCGCTCGGAGAAACTTCGCTTCATGTCAAAGGTAATCACATCTTAGTCGCAAATAAGTGCGTCGGTTTTGGTTGCTGGCATCCCATGCGAACATGGCCGCTCATGATGCCATTCGTATCCACCATCGCGCTTTGTTTCTAGCTACACCCCGGTTGAGATGCTTGCAGTGCTGACAAGCGCTATAGCCGAGGCATAAGCAAAGAATGCTGACAGTAGGTAGATGGCTTTCATGTTCGAGTGTTGGGAGGCTTGTGTGTGTTGCTGTCGGCTGAAGAGTTGGGTCTTATTCGCACGCGCACGCGCGAAGCTGCGAAGAATATCCCTCAGCATACAAGCAATATTTCCAACATGTCTTTCCGATGCAAAAGTGTTACTGTAATTGGCGCAGGTATCAGTGGCGTGGTAGCTGCAGCTCATCTCCAAAAAGAGGGTGTCGAGGTCACTGTTTTTGAGCGATCGAGTGCCGCAGGAGGCATCTGGTATACGGTCCAACTTCATGTCCCTCAGGCAGGACTGACAGCTTAACAGGCTCTACGATGAGCGAAAGCCCCTGGAACCACCGTATTCGGGAACCAAAGTGTCTAGAGCTGACAGTGTTCATGCGACTGAGGAGACGGAGGATACGGAGAGACTGCTTCATGCGCCACCTGGGTAAGGTCTACAAATTTCACGTCAAACGCTACTTTGGACTGACTGGCCCTACACAGTCCATGCTATGTGGGCCTAAAGAACAACGTGAGCACGCGCTTGTTGGAAACCACCTTGAATCCGTTTCCGCCTGGGACTGAGGATTATGTGACGCATCAAGTCTTGTGCGACTACATACAGGCTACTGCTGCCTCGACCGGGGTGCATGGGCTGACCCGGTACGATACCGACGTGAGACGGGTTACGAAGAACGGTAAATTATGGACGGTCGAGACTGCGACTCTGCAGATTGAGGAAGGTGCGCTTAAGCGACGTGTATCCGTTCATGTCAGTATTACTCTGATATTGGCTGCACCTCGAGTTTGCTAATCTTCGGCTAGGACTTTGACGCCGTAGTGATTGCGTCTGGTCATTACCACACACCAAGAGTTCCCGACACGCATGGACTGGCAGAGTGGAAGCGACGATTTCCTGGTAGAGTGCAACATTCGAAAAGCTACCGAAGGCCCGAGAATGCCCAAGATAAGGTACGTTCGCGCTTGATCGAGCGAAACGACGTCCTTGTGACCTGATACTACTCCAGAACTATCTACTTGTCGGTGCAAGTGTATCCGCAACGGACATTGCTCGTGAACTTGGCCCATACGCAAACAAGATTTTACAGAGCCAAAGAAACGGCAAATTTGATCTACCGCCTAGCATGCTTCCAGAGAATGCATTTCGCATCGAGGAGGTTGCGTCGTACGACGAACCACGCGTGAATGCATCGGCATCACTGGACCCCGACGAAGCGATCCCAGCCACCATCACGTTGAAGTCAGGCGCAAAGATCTGTGATATCCACCATGTCATACTTTGCACTGGCTACTATCTCGCCCTGCCTTTCCTACCACAGCTCACCTCGGACGAGACGCCAGTCCAGCATGCCGACGGCGCGGTGTTGGTGACGGATGGTACACAATTTCACAACCTACACAAAGATATCTTCTACATTAACGATCCGACCCTCGCCTTTGTTGGCGTGCCTTTCTTCACGGCTACCTTCACGCTATTCGAGTTTCAAGCTATGGTCGTTGCAAAGGTGCTCTCAGGCCAGGCCAAAATTCCCAGCAAAGATGCTATGCGGTCAGAATACAACGCACGCGTGAAGAGCAAAGGCTATGGCAAGTCGTTTCATAGTCTGCGAGATCAAGAAGCGAGCTATGTCAACGAGCTTATGGACTGGGTCAATGCTGATCTAGAAGAAGCGGGCAGAGATAAGTTGCATGGGCATACCGAGAAGTGGCATAGCGCAAGGGCAGAGCAGCTTGAGAGGATGAAAGCGTTCTTTGCTAACCCTAGAACTGAGAAACGGTTTGAAGCGACGTGTATATGATATACTGGATGAATACAACATGTCTCAATCGCAAAACCCAGTCTGCCCAGACAGCCAGCAGCACAGACGGCCTCGGGAGCTTTCTACAGTCACATGATTAAACGAAATGTGTTGAGGTTCTCTGCGTTTTTCGGCACGGTTATTGCGCGACTCAGGCACGCAATCTGCATGCCTGATCACGACACATGACGCCACACCACTCCCATGCATCACGACGATCTTGAACCTACAAACACCGGAAACGCAATTCACGTTCGTGCTTATCAGACTTAGACTGTCTACATGTCGCACAAACCCCACGCGAACCCTGTCATAACGCCATACCCACCCCAGTATGTCGAATCGCGCTACGAAGCCTACCGCGCATTATCGACTCGCCACTGACGCGCCGAGCGCCATGCTGAACGGGTAACTTCGTAAAAGATGCTTAGCAATAGCAAAGGAGGCCTTGTGCTGCTTGTTCAATAAAGCTGAGGCTTGTGCCAGTACCGCCTTAGACACCAGACACGAGACATACGTTTCACACTGAAGCCTCGCGAAGATGGGTCGACCTCAGGATATCTCGACGGAAGCAGTCGCAGCTACAACTGTCATCCAAACCAACGAAGAGCTTAAAGCGACGCCGCACAAGTGGTACTACTACCTCTGGGATACCTTGGACAAGCCGAAAGAAGAGCGATGGTTCATGTTCAAGCTCGATGCCGCTCTACTCACCTTCGCGTCGTTGGGGTACTTCATCAAGTACCTTGATCAGATGAACATAAACAGCGCTTTCGTCTCGGGGATGTATGTATCTGACCTCCGTTAGCGATGACTGGCTGACATTGGGGTAGGAAGGAGGATCTTGGGCTTTACGGCAACCAGCTCAACTACATGCAGACTTGTTGGACTGTGGGCTATGTCATCGGCGAAATACCCAGCAACATCATTCTTACTCGCATTCGACCGTCGATTTGGATACCCGCAATGGAGGTATGATTCTGCAACACCGCGCGGTTGGGAGATGAGTACTGACACCGGTAGCTTACTTGGGCTGTCTTAACGTTCTGCCTTTGCCGTGCCAACAACGCCGAGACAATCTACGCCCTGCGCTTCCTTATCGGCCTCGCGGAGAGCACATTTTACCCAGGCATGCAATACATCATCGGATCGTGGTACCGGAAGGAAGAGCTCGCCAAGAGATCTTGTATCTTCCATACCAGCGGTGCCATCGCGACCATGTTCTCCGGCTATCTGATGGCCGGCGTGTACAAGCTCGACGGAAAAGGCGGCTTCAGAGGCTGGCAATGGCTCTTCATCGTGGACGGGATAATCTCTCTCCCCATCGCGGTCCTCGGCTTCTTCTGTCTGCCCGATCTTCCGGAGATCTCTAAACCCTTCTACCTGACCAAAGAAGAGGTTGCATTTGCGCAGGAGCGCATGCGACTTGAAGGACGACAGAAGCGGAAGCCGTATACTAGGGCCAAAGTACGCAAGATCTTTACGTCGTGGCATATCTGGGCTCTTGTTCCGCTTTACGTGTTCTTCAACAATGCTAGTATGGGATCACAGCCGATCTTTCAACAGTTTCTCAAGGCGAGCAAGGACCCGAAGTACACCGTCAGCGAGATCAATACCGTAAGTTTCACTACACCGTCGGAACAAGTAGCAATACTGACGTTGTTGACAGTACCCCACAACTACCAACGCCGTACAAGTCGTCACAACACTGCTATACGCCTGGACGAGCGACAGCATCCTCAAAGGCTCCAGATGGCAACCAATCGTCTTCGGCGGCTGCATGAATATCATCTGCTCTACCAGTCTGGCCATCTGGGATATACCCATCAAATGGAAGTGGGCTTGCTACATTCTCTCCGGTTTCGGTGGCGGTCTTTCCGGCTTGTGCTTCGCATGGGCTCATGAGATCTGCACGCACGATAACGAAGAGCGGGCTATCGTTGTCGCAGCAATGAATGAGATGGCGTATGTGATACAGGCTTGGCTGCCGCTTCTTGTTTGGAGGCAGGTTGAGGCGCCGCAGTATCGGAAGGGGTTTATTACGGTGTCGTTCTTGAGTGCGGCGCTGATTGCGACTGCGCTTACGATTCGGCTGCTGTATGCGAGAGAGTTGGTTAAGAGGGGTGGCGGTCAGGCTTCTGAACGTGAGGAACGGACGAGTTCTGATGAGGAAACGACGGGGCAGGGTAGCGATGGGGATGTTGGTCAGATCAAAGCGCCTTGAGAAACTGTAATTGCCATCGCGTCAATCCTGGGTCTCTCATAAGGTCATTGCAGTTGTAGCTTTCCACCTTCATGATCATTGACTATCGGAATCCTAAATAAGACAAAAGATTTGCTCCTCCGGTATGTCCGCTGCTGGACCCTGAAAAATCTCTCCGTTCATGATCTCGTCGACGTAAGCCTGACCCATGAATACGTGTTTATCTCCTCTTGGTCGCAATACATAGGGTGTGTTACCACCGTACAACACTACCACGATATCACCGGCTCGCATACATTGTGGGCCGAGACCATACGATCCTTTCTCCGTCCAAAACAGGCGGCGGTGACGACAAACATTATAAGATATGCTTCCAAATAAAACTGAATCGCGATCGTGAACATACTCGCCCTGATCACCAGACTCTTGAAGATTGATCAGTCGGCGCAGCAAACGTGAGCAAGCGTTGCTGTGTCTCGCTTTTTCATCTGGAAGCTGTAGGTACTCATCCAAACCAACCACCCACCTGCCTCCCGTCAATGTGCGAGCGAGTTTTTCTGGGGACGATTTGACATTCATACGCTCGTGACATTTGAGGAATGGATGACTTTTTGGTGGATTCCCGATAGCTTGGACATCCTTGGCACCAGTAATACTTTCGTTGGCATCCTCGGTAGTCTTCGGGCCGCCGATATACTTGGGGTCTGACAGGTTGTGATAGTCCATGACCTCTTCGACCTCAGAAACCTTGCTGTACGTCACGCCTTTGAGACAGAGATCTCCCAGAGCTGACAAGCTGCCGACAGTAATAGTCCCTTTATGCTCTCCACATGCACTCCAAGGACATGAATCTTCAGGTAATCCTATTGGCATACGAGAATGCTCACTATCCCACCGCGGGGCCCACGATCTGTATTCAATGTCCTCATATTCCTCAGGACCAGGTCCATCATAGATGACATCGTGGTCAATGAATCTCCACTCTTCAGGACCAGGCCCATCATAGTTGACGTGGTGATCAATGCAGCCGAACGCAGTCAGTCGTGCGTAAAGTTGAATGTAAACCAACACCGTGTCGGCATATATTTCATCAAGGCCTTTTGTATAGTCGACGCCTAAAGCATCTACCTCTGACCTTGGTGAGACGATATTGAGTAGGCCGTACACTTTGTCGCTTGGGTCAGAAGACTCATGAGTGCAAAAGAGCTGCAGCGCCTCTAGTAGTGGATACATGGTTTCTTGGCTCATCGTGGCCGCATTTGTGCTGTCTAGCCCATAAAATGCTAACTTATCCCCGTTACGATAATCCCTATCACGGATCCATGCGGCACTTATAGCTAGAGCTGACCAAGATAACTCGTCGTCTCCCCAGATGACTATCGCGTCTGCAGCTAAGCGAATTTCTTGGATGCACCATATCCTATAGAACCAAGGTCGATTGTAAAGTTCCTTGAGGCTACTTAGTACGGTCGGAGAGGCCGCGATTTCCGGGAGTTTGACTTCGTCATGGGTTGTGAAGCTATCTGGAATGATGCCGTGTCTCTGATCGTAATCATAACAAGCGTCGGCAATGATTTTACTGGACTCGAAGGCTAGTCGTATCTGTTGCGCATCTCCTTGGCCTAACCAGACAACGACTCTTCTTGCCAACGAATAGATGCTACCCATCATCGGAACTTGGTGACTTTTCTCGCCCTCATCTGCTTGGTCGATACAAATCGCATCCGCCCAAATTAGGCGCGTGACTTCTCGATAACGTAGCCTTTTGAATGCCTGCGAAAGCGAAGGGCCAATCTCTATACACTGATCATTGCACCATATGTTGGCAGATGGTGTTGAATCGCCCCACACGTAAGACAACGCTTCGTACGGAGGAGCCTCGTCAATGTCGAAAGAGTGGCATTCGCATCGCAACGGTTCATCTTCATTGAGGGCAGGGAGAATTGTGAGTAGCCTGAATGTCCGACCACTTAAGATTCTTTCTGCGTGGTTGAGAGTGGCCGACATCTGATGTTCGTGACAAATTTGAACGCGACGGTATGGTTACGAGCATGAACCCTGACGAACACTCTTAGAGCATTTTGAAGCGTGCTACGCTCGCTCGCATATGTCCGATACGTATCGCAATTCGGTACGTGCGCTGCGTGTATGCAAATTACAATAAAGTGGCTGATAGACGCCGGTGATCGAGGACGGCAGACCAGCCGCGCCAGGCTGACAAGTCACGGATCGCAGGAATGGGGGTTGTGTCGATACTCAGGACCGTGAGAAAATCCGGGCAACGCCGATGACGTAGAAGGCCTTCGTGACGAAGTTTGCATGCGGTGTCCTAGGTGGGTAGGTGGGAAGCAGAGGTGCGTCTTGTAGGAGGTTGGGAAGTGGCACTACGATAAGACCTCGGCAATGTGCCGCAAATGGTACTGACATGTGGACACCGACGCTAACGTATGAATTTCATTGTCGCGCTCGTGGGGAGCTGAGCGATGCGCCAAGCAACGCCATCATCCGCAACTTCAACCGTAGCTCGATTATCTGCCGCTGTCACCTACCACTGCCATGACACATTTCGGTCAATCGCCGGACCATACCACCCCTTCCCAGATTAATAATCACATGTCTCGTCATTGCGATCCGCAGACTTGGTGAACGCGACGAATGCCATCTGGAAACCTTACCCAGCCACATTTCCGCCCCCCAATGCCGGCCTCAGGCGATCCATGAGCCAAGTCCGCGGTATACTGACCCGCTTCCTTCATCCCATGTCGCACGTGCGTCGTTCAAACGCCGGTGCCTGGGTACGGGACACGCCCACCTTCTATTATCCATGTCATTACGGGAGCTTGCTATAGGGCATTTTATACGAAGTTTCAGCAAATGTCCAGCCTTATCTATTGCGCCCCTGTGCTAGCTAATGCGGGCTGGTTAGACTAAGCGAAACCACCTGCCCTTTTGCGAACCCTCACCACCACGCTCAAGCACGTTGGGACTTGCCAGATTATTGCATTATTGTAATTGGTCGACAGGTAAAGAGGTGCTGGAGGAGTGCTCTCCTCGCCGACCTTCACCGTGCTGCAAAGGGTCACGATTGTCCTGCTGATACCGATGTTGATGCTCCTTCGGACGTCATGTGTGAATGTGGTAAGTGCGCTTTGGTCTGCCAACGGTTTTGCGGCCACGTGCGCTACCATGGGAACTATGGGAAGATCAGTACGATCACTGCGGCACGTTCCACGAGTGGAGTGTACTTCCACGGCTACTGACGATCGTGACAAAAAGCAATGCGCTCATCATGTTCGGCTTCAAACATCACTGGGACACAAGGCGCAATTGACTTTGCTTACCCAAAGATGGATGTTTCCGTTAGAGGCTTCAACACAGGCCATCCCAAGCAACCGTATGGCGAACTAACAAGTCGAAAGCCACATGGAAAACATGGAAGACCCGGCCTCGGGTGCCTTCAGCCGCACAAACGTGAGTAAGTGTCTGGACCAGTCGCGACCTTCGGGCGATGGTGTCGTTTCAAGCAGGTGGCAGGCGAAGCGCCACTCACACTATGCGCGGGACGTGCGTAGCTCACTTCAAGTAAGTTTCACCTCCTGCTCCTACAGGTCGCGGGGTAGTTGGTGTGTATGCCGGCTCCTATTACGAGCATGCCGGTTATAATGGCCGCGGGCGCTCCCGAGTGATTCAGGAATGCTTTTCTGGTACCCGCGGAGGACTTATGTTGTTTTTGCGGCTGTCTTTGCTGGCGTTTACTCATCATGACTTCGAGATTTCCTACGGCGGAGGAGTTCGCATCGTTTCCGCCGCCTAACTATGTCGACCCAGCGAACCACCTCACATTGGCTTTGGCGATACTGGTTCCACTGACTGTCCTTGTTATTGGGTTCATATCATGCCGATTCTACTGTCGGACAGTGCTCGTCAATACATTGGGATGGGACGACTGGACGATGCTGATGGCAGCCGTAAGTAACAGAAGAATACATCTATTGACCTGAGAGTAGAGCACTGACCTGTGTAGGTGATGTCTGTCGGAAGCAACGTTATGCTCATAATATCGATGCTGCCAGATTACCAAATGGGCTATCATCTATGTGAGTAGACCCTGACTTGGGTTACATGCGCCGTAGCTGATATCAAGTAGGGGATGTTCGACCTGAGCGACTGTTCGGGACGATGAAAGCTGCTCAGGTACGTTACGCGTCACGAGCTGGTGTTCTCATGCTCACAACAGTATAGATGGGCATGTCGACGCAATTGCTCTTCACTGCCATCATCACGTTCATGAAGGTCGCAATTCTTCTCACCTACATACGTGAGTGTGCAGCATGTGCGAAGCCGTGGCAGCGCAATTACTGATAGCTTTCTAGGCATATTTCCGTCGAAGCTCGACAAGTGGTTCTGCCGCTTGATGATCTTCTATACGGTAACTCTGAACACGGCCTGCTTCTTCATCACCCTGTTCCAATGCTCGTAAGCAAACGCGATCATCTCAACTATTGCACATTATGCTAACAACCACTGCAGGCCCGCCAGCACGTACTGGGAGATCTTCAAGTACATCAACACAGCCAAGTGCCTCAACATCAAGGCGATCTACTACTTCCACTCGGCGCAAAACACATTCAGCGACTTCGTCATCTTCCTATGGCCCGCGAGAAATCTTTTGAACGTCCAAGTATCGCTCCGTCAGCGCGTAACTCTGACGAGCATGTTTTCGCTTGGTGTCATGTAGGTCAACCTTTCACAATCTACTTTGGATCAGGCTGACATGGGATCAGTGTATGCATCGCCGGCGTCGTACGACTTTACTATACACACCTATACCTCGTCTCCTACGACGTCTTTTGTGGGTCACCATCGAATCACAGCTGTACGCAATCATCAACTAACAATGTACAGGGTACGGAGCTACCACCTTCGTCATCATGTCGGTAGAGAGCGGTGTAGGTGTTATCTGCGGCTGCCTTCCAGGCTGCAAGCCTCTCATGAACAAACTGTTCCCACGCGTCTTCGGCAACACGTCGCAAGCATCGTCCCGCCGCCGCCCATCAAACAACTTCCTCGGAGGCAAATTCGCACCAACGTCATCTTCATCGGCAGGAAAATCTGAGCAGGGGTCATATCGCATGCAAGCTTTCCAGTCGCGTCCCGATGTACGGCGCGGTGCGACCATGGAGAAGCGACCACAGCCAGACGTTGAGAAACAGCTTCCTCCGCCCCCACAACCGTCGCACCAAGGGCTGCGGCCGCCCAGCCGAGCGGCTTTCACCGGAAGGAGACAAGGAGATGCGTATAGAGAGCTACAGGGCAATGGGAGCGACTCTAGCATAGAGATATTCCTTTTGCAGCGTAATTGAAACACGTGCACCCTGCCTGGGGAACGGAAAGAATTGAGATAGACAAAAGAATGTCCGTGCTTTTCAGCTTCGCATCGCCCCAATGACCCCGAAAGTTCATCATGCCACCGATATCATCGATCGTTCTGTTGCCAGATTCATCTTTGTAGCACTGCGGACGCTAGAAACCCGTTTGACACCACTTCTGACGCCCCCTGAGTGCACAAATAAGGTCGCGTCGCGTGTCAAAAGTGTCCGCGGGGAAGGCGGAGCTTGCGGTTACCCCACTTGGCGCGTTTGCTGCCTCGCCTCACCGCGTCTCGTCGTCTCGTCATTTCTCTTCGCTCAGCCTGGCCGCATCTGCCTTGCGAACAACAAACAGGGCATTGCAGGCAAACTCATCTCAACTCTCATAAATCATTTGCGTCAGGTACAGCTTTTGGTGAAGCACATTTTTCTCTCGCTTATTGCGTCGACTGCCGTCGAGCGCTGCTATCTCATCATTTGGTCCGAACGTCTCAATTAGCCATTCAACAATGTCGGCACCACGAGGTGGCGGCGACAGGGGTAGAGGAGGCTACCGTGGTGATCGTGGAGGTGGTCGTGGAGGTGGAAGAGGCGATTTTGGAGGTCGCGGAAGAGGAGATGGCGGATTTCGTGGAGACCGAGGAGGTGGCGGCTATCGAGGCGACAGAGGTGGAGGCGGAGGACGTGGTGGTGGAAGGGGTGGTCCACCTAGTGGCCCAGTAGAAAACCAGGTCTTCTCGTATGTTGGGTTTCGATGCAGTCGAAGACAATGCTGAACATTCGTATAGCAACGCGGCATCGCAAAACCCCCAGGTCGCCAAGACGGAAGATGCGATGCATCCCGTCGGCAAGAAGACGCTCGACCTGAGCACCTTGAAGCTTTCGGAAGGCAACCCTACCAGACCTGGATACGGCACCCGAGGTATCAAGGTGGAGCTCACCGCGAACTATGTCGAGTTGCTGCCACCATCGAACATGGTATTGTACCGGTACGATGTCGATGTCCAACCGGAGGCCGCTGGTAGGAAGCGTCACCGAGTAATGGAGCTCTTGCTTCAATCACCTGAGATGTTGGACCACAAAGGCAATGTCGCGACTGATTTTCGTCAAACCCTTGTCTCCAAGAACAAGTTCAAGCATGACGAAGACATCATCGATATTCAGTACCGCACCGAAGGCGAAGATGAACCGGCTGCCAACGGCACAGTATACAAGATCAAGGTCAAGTATATTCGAACGTACAGCATCGGTGAGCTCGTCGACTGGATGAACTCTACCAACCTCAGTCAGTCTTTTGGCGATAAGCAAGAACTGACCCAGGCGCTCAACATCTTCCTGAACCACTACGTCAAATCCGCCAACAACCTGGCTACGATCGGCTCATCGAAGAGCTTTTCGCTAAACCAGAATGCAACACGGGGTGATCTTGGCTCGGGTCTCGAAGTTATCCGCGGCTTCTTCTCGAGCGTGCGTGTTGCAACATGCCGCATCCTGGTCAATATCAACGTCAGTCACGGAGCGTTCTACAACCAGGGTCCTCTGCCAGGTCTCATGCACAGCTATGGTACACGAAACACTATCGCCTTGGAGAAGTTTCTTAAGCTGGTCCGCGTCCAAACAACGCATTTGGCTGAGAAGCGGAACAAAGCCAAGCAGGTCATTCCTCGCATCAAGACTATATTCGGCCTTGCTAGGAAGGATGACGGCCATAAGCTGGAGAACAGGCCACGCATCAAGAACCACGGCGCAGGCGCCAAGGATGTTGAGTTCTGGCTCGACGCCGATGCTGGCTCCTCTGGTGCGCCCAAGGCCGAGGCGGGCGCTGCGAAAGGCAAGGGCAAAGGAAAGCCTCAGCCGAAGGGCCCAGCGCCTGCTGGGTCAGGAAAGTACATCAGTGTATTTGACTTCTTCAAGACGAGTATGTTCCTCTCTTCCTCAATGGCGTCACGATACTAACGACATGTAGCATACAACCGTATCCTCCAGCATCCCGAGCTTCCAGTCGTCAACTGCGGGAATCGAGAGAACCCCATGTACCTCCCGGCAGAGGTCTGCATTGTCGTTCCGGGTCAGCCATCCAAGGCCAAGCTCGATGGTGGCCAAACACAGACCATGATTCGATACGCTGTGCGCAAGCCGTGGGAAAATGCGAGATCCATTCTCAACGAGGGTGTATCGACCGTCGGCTTAGACGAGAGCACGAATCTTCTGATGGTAAGTCTCCTGCTCTGACTTTGTGAACCGTATGCTAATTCAACACAGCGATCTTTCGGTCTGACGATTACCCCCGGTCTTCTCAAAGTCCCTGGACGCGTTCTCAATGGCCCGAAAGTTATATACAAGGGCAA
This sequence comes from Alternaria viburni, assembly GCF_023758015.1. NCBI lineage: Eukaryota > Fungi > Ascomycota > Dothideomycetes > Pleosporales > Pleosporaceae > Alternaria > Alternaria viburni. The sequence continues at coordinate 427,591 of NW_026055774.1, forward strand.
CAAGACAGCAGATCCGCGTTTCGGCGCTTGGAACATGATCAACATCAAGTTCAACATTGGCGCCAGCCTTGCCAAGTGGTCGGCGGTTATGATAACGCTGCCCTACAAATCAGGCTCATTCGACGGCCAGGGTTTCGCTGCGGTAATGTCGGAGTTTCATCAAGGCCTGATTAAAATTGGTGTCAACGCCAGCCCTCCCCTTCCTCCGCAGCGCCTGCAGCTGGCCAGTCCTGAGGACCCTAGTCTCGGCCCATATCTACAAAAGGCCGCCAGCAGTCTAGACCTCTTGTTCATCGTCTTGCCAGAGGCCAACATACCTTTGTACAAGCGCATTAAGACGCTCGCCGACAAAGACTATGGTCTTCACACCATCTGTTCGGTGGGCTCCAAGCTCGCAAAGGAGCGTGGTCGCGATCAGTACATTGCCAATGTCGCGCTGAAGTTCAACCTCAAGCTTGGCGGCACCAATCAGGTCGTTGAGAACAAGAACCTGGGTATCATCGATCAAAACAAGACGATGGTAGTCGGCATCGACGTCACCCACCCTTCGCCTGGTTCAGCTTCCAATGCGCCATCCGTCTCTGCAATGGTTGCTTCTATCGACAAAACCCTCGGCCAATGGCCCGCCACTCTGCGTATTCAGCGCGGAAGACAAGAGAACGTCGATGATCTCGCTGAGATGCTTATGTCGCGTCTCAACCTATGGAAGACCAAGGGCAAGCACACCGTATTCCCGGAGAACATCTTGATCTACCGCGACGGTGTCTCAGAAGGGCAGTACGACATGGTCCTCTCACAAGAGCTCCCTCAACTCCGAAAGGCGTGTGAGGCACTGTACCCAGCGCCAGACACCAAGAAGGGTCTCCCCCGCTTCACGGTCGTCATCTGCGGTAAGCGACACAAGACTCGCTTCTACCCCACGAACCTGCAAGACTGCGATCGCTCCGGCAACACGAAGCCCGGTACCGTTGTCGACCGTGGCGTTACGGAGGCCCGCAATTGGGACTTCTTCCTACAGGCCCACGCCGCACTCCAGGGCACAGCGCGCCCTTGCCATTACTACATCGTCCACGACGAGATCTTCCGCCAGATCTACGCCAAGCAGATCCCGCCGCCATTTACGAATATCGCGGATATTGTGGAAGATCTCACGCACAACATGTGTTACCTATTCGGTCGTGCGACGAAGGCAGTTAGTCTTTGTCCGCCGGCTTACTACGCTGATCTGGCATGTGAGCGCGCGCGTTGCTACTTGGCGAACCTGTTCGACACACCGACACAGAGTGCGGCAACTTCTGTCGCTGGGGCTTCGGCGGTCGGGGGTGCGTCGCTGGACCCCAGTGCTTCGGATGTGATGATTCATCCCAAGATTAAGGATTCGATGTTCTACATCTAGGCCATCATCACTTCCTAGCTTTGTTGCATACGATTCTATCTACGGCCCATGGTGTGTATCGATGTCAGATTGTGTGCAACCGCTGCTGGTAGGAAGGAAGAGATGACGAACGAAGAAGAGAAAGATTGGAGACGGGAAAGGGCGCCAACCAAGCGGCGACTGGCACGTCATTGCTACTACTTCCATCGATATGGCGACATATCGATGATCCAAGATCATATTGTTCATTGTTACCCCATCAGATACAAAGCTGCATAACAGCCAAATACACTCATTTGAAGCATCATTTCATGATCTCGGCGCATACCCCGTACTTCTGACCAGCGCATCAACTCATAGCCCCTACTTCGTGATTCACCTGATTCCCTGGCGTCATGCCATCTATACCACTTCCACAAAGAGATAAAGGACTGCGGGGCAGCGTGTTACATGGGGCAACAGCACTGTGCATCTCATCAATCTCGTCTTTGGACGAAAAGATGGATATGTCGGGTAACATGGCTTTCAAATGCTCTGCAATCTGCACGCCCGCGATGGAAAAGACGTGTGCGAGCTGCCAATGTTGATGCCACCGAGTGCGATGGGGGAGAATCGACGGTGGCGGCGTGCTACGAGACGCAATACCAGACAGGAGCTGTCTTCGGCTTCGATAGTAGTGCGCAAGGGTCCATGGCAGTCGTCAGTAGCAATGGATGGAAGAATACCGTCCACTTGACAAGGCGCATTCAGAAATTACATGATCCTCGCCATGCATGCAGGGTCGAGGTCTGCCAGCGTTCTTTGCTGACACACTTCTATCTCCGCTGGTGCAACTCTTCCGGCAAACTGCTCCGTATAGCATTATGCCACTGCTGTGGCGTAAACAGCTTCTCACCCCTCGTTGCGCGCCAATAATTCGTCGTTTCGTACACCTCCGGACATCCACTCAGCAGCCAGCCCCACTTCTCCAGGAATATCGGATCGATCTCCCAACTGCGATGGTCTTCTGGCGGCCCCCAAACTATCAGTATGGGATTACGGTCCAGATGGTTGTACTCGCAGATATCATGGCATAGCGCATCTTCGTAGTCGATAGGCTCCGTACGTTGGAAAGCTTGCAGCATGTTGTCTCGCACTTTTGGCCACGGGAATAGATCCAGCCACGGATGATGTTCTATAGTGCTTTGTAGCTCAGTAGGCTGGAGACATGCGGGCCATTCTGCCCCTGCGTCGGAACCTAGGAGCGGGCCTTGTTTATTGAGTGGCGAGATGCCATACCAATCGTAGTACTGTGCAGTGACTCCCAGGATATCGGCGTTTCTTGCGAGACCGCTTGCGACGTTGTATTTGAGTAGCAGCGGCAAGTGGGACAGGGCGGGTGTGCCTTGCATGTAACTGGCGTAGGCATGTTCGGAAAAGCGGCGCATGAGCTCCTGCACCTTGGGGTGGGCGGCCATGCATGACCTTTGCGCTATTGCGGCATCGGGTTCGCTAAGGTCGTTCAAAGATAGGTCGGATGTGCTGCAACTGCCTTCACGACCCGACGCGTCGCTCTCGTTGGCCTCGTCTGGTATGACAACGCGGCGGGGCTGTTTGGCTGGGGCACTTTTCTTTTGTGTACGGTTTCCTAGTAACATGTCAGAACTGACTTCATTTCTTTTGGCGATCTATCTGCAGGAAAACTTACTCCGTGCTCTCTGGTTCAAGCGGTTCTGTAGTTTTCGCCTCTCCACCGGGTTAGTCACACCCATCCAATCCTCCGTCTCATCGCGGAGCTCGGGTCGCTGAGACGACCAGGCTAACTCAATAGGAGCATCTGCATAGTCAAACCCAGATGGCATCGGAGTTGCTGACATGTCGGCAGGGGGAAATTGTGTATGGGAATGTCATCCTCCGAGCGGGTGCGAGCATATATGCAGATCGATGACAGCTCGCGAATCGGACCTATGTATTCGAGCCCCGCTTCGAGAAGCAGCATAGCCCCAACACTGTTGAAGGTGTTAAGGAAGTAGTGAGGCTCACTCTGGCGCGATTCTGTTTTGAGAGTGTCAGCAGCGTGCATAAAGTCCGCGTTAGCTCCCTTTAGCGCCTGGGCTGATGCACAAGTGCCATCAAGACAGCGGCCGGGTCCACTTCCCCGTCGCACTCGCACTCGCGGTCGGAGTTCGATAGATCGGAGGTCTAAAAAGGGTGTCATGTCTTAGTCGTAAAGATTAGTGAGGACAGACCAGGCATACCAAGTCGTTGATGAAATTCTGGGTGCATGTGGACTTCGCGATGACTTCACATGTCGTTCATTGGGACATGTGAGACCTCAGCTTGCAAAACGCTCTGGCTACTACGACTGAGAATCGTGACCTTCTCGTCACTCCCGCTCACCAAGCGGGATGACAAAAGTGTTGCGCACGCTTCGTGGCGGAGTTAATATCATACGTCGTAACGTGCATCGGATCCGCAGCTCTTATAGCGTTGAATTGTTTCAGCTAAGACTAGCCGCTTTTCTCATTCATTGTATTTATTGCTTCGTCATCGAGGGATGAGCGACGATCCTCGATCGCCTGCGCGTGGCTTTTTGATTGCTTCATAAAGCTGCAGTGAGTATCGCATCTTTTGCGAACCGTTATCTTCGGACTTGTCCCAGGGTCTTCCTATTGGGTCTGCGGTGGCTGTTCCGCTCAGAGCCGCACAGATCTCGCTCAACGAATCGTGTCTCATTTACCAGCAGCAGGGACGCGGTCCAGTGGGATAGTCTCCATGTCTCGGATAAGAACAGCGGGCCTGTCGTATTCGAAAACGATCTCCAGCGCAGGCCTGCACTTTGTGAGGAACTCAAGGAACTCGCGACGGAACGCTTCATGGTAGACACCGCGGAATTCGAGGTACCGTAGCTTGGGCACAAAGGTCTTGTCGGTCAACCAGTCCAGAGTGCTGTTAAGACGAATGCGCTTGGACTTTTGGCCTTGGACGACTGTCAGGGTAACGGATTCGATGTTTGCGCAGTTCTTGAGGATAGTTGGGAACGCAGTACGCGTGAGCTTCGATGTGCCGTGAAGAGCGATGATCTCTAGTTGAGGCAAAGCTTTGGTCAACTTCTCTACACCCGCGCTGGTGAGTTCAATTGCCTCCTTCCTCTCAGCATCTCCAGCGACGAAGACGCGGACGGCGCTTCGGAAAGTAGCATCTGCATTGGCGATGACGTCGACAATGGTGCTGAATATTATCAGCAGGAGTTAATAGAAATCTAGACAGATTTAGACATACTCGTCCACGTTAATGCCAGAAGCGAAGACGATCTTTTGAACGGGCTTCGCAGTGCTATCAAACTTGGTTGATGCATCTACGTGCATAGTCTGCTCATCTGGGATGGCAGCAGGCTGGTACTCGATAGCCTTACCCTTCCTCGCCTTTGCACGCTTCTCGAAAGCATCCCACGAAGCGTCGCTCGGGGGCTGAGCCATCAGACGCGCATCCCACTTCTCTTTTGGCTCGTCCCAGGGTCCATAAGCTTGGGTAGCGGGAATCTCATCGTCCGGGCTGGTGTCCGACCCCGCTTGGCGCTCTTCAATGACCTTGAGCCTTTGGAGCTCTCTCTCCTTCTCCTTCTGCTTCTTCTTCTTGGCGGATCCTGAAAGTGGCGCCATGATGTCGTTTCTAGGTATTTGACGTTGGGAGATCTGAAGAAGCCAGGTGTCGAGCCATCAAAAGAAGAGTTCATCGGAAGGCGGGGGTTCCCCACTATCATCTCACACCTTGCCGCTTCAAGCCTAGTGGCTTTGCGACCCTTTCGTAACTTCACTCTCGTGTCTCTTTGAGTCTCGTTTGGGACACAAAGGCTATCGCCCTGGCATCAATATCTTGACTCATGCCTGCGATAAGAATTTGACTCCTCAGATATGTCCGACTCTGTCGCAATATCGAAAGACCAGGAGCGCGCACACTCGGAACAAAGTTCCCGGACTTGAGATCGAATGATAGCGAACCCGGAGTAGAGTCGCCCGGGGTTCATGTAGAAGACCGCTCCATCTGGAAGAACAGACGCACAATGCGAGCAACACGACATCTGAGCTTCCTCATACTACCTAGCGCTTAGCACTTTGGTTGCCTGGAGGGTCAGCCTAGGTGACTCATCCGATTCCAGGCCGGTGTTAGCATTCCGTCGACGCGTCGAAGATATGCTTATGATAAGGCTTGGAATCGCATAAGTTTAAACACACCACCAAGCATCAAGCAACCATTACTTGCCCTCAAAATGTCACCATACGACTTCCACATCTCAACTCCCCGTCTCTACCTATCCTACCTCGATCCCTCCTCTGACGAACAGTGCGACTTCACCCTTGCCCTCTATCATGGCGCTCCATCTGTCCGACGGTACCCTGGCGTGATCAAAGACGTACCAGATCGCGAAGCAGTACGAAAGATCGCCGCTTCTGGAGATGAGAAGCTTCGTGCGACTGGGTATGGGCGGTACATCATCAGCTTGAAACCAGAGTCGCCTGGAGGTGACGAGGAGACCGAAGTCTCATTCTCACAGAGGAAACTAGAACGCATTGGGATTGTTAGCATGCAACTAGGACGTGTTGCAGGCGAGCAAGCACCCACCATGCCGGATGTCGGCTTCAACATGATGGAGCGGTATCATGGGAAGGGTAGGTCCTGGTTGTACGACATGCATGTGAGACATATACTGACTTCTTATCTCTACTTCTGCAGGATATGCGACGGAAGCTGCACAAGGGCTGATCAAGTACTTTCGCGAGGAGAAAGGTGCGAAGGAGATTGCAGGTTTGACTGACGACACGAACGAAGAGGCGAAGAGACTCTTCCGCAGAATGGGATTTACAAACCATGGAGTCAGGAAGGTACGTGGTATTCGGTGGGGTGGTGAAGTAATCGACGTGGATCTCTGGACCTTGGGACTAGAGGATGGGAAGAAACTAGAAGACTTCGGGTTTTGATCCCACGCGACTGCTGTTCACCTTGTTCAGGCTTTCAAGTATGTTATCAAGTGTGGGTGGTGTCTTTGGCTGGGCGTTCATCCTGCGTTTGAAAGTAATGGGCTACGATATCTAAGTAATGCTACCTGGTTCCCTCCATATCTCTAGGTGTAGTTCCGCGCCAGTACTCTAGTTACTGCAGTCTTGAGCTTGGCTGGAAGACCGAGGAGATACTTTAGCCTCAGGCATAGCTTTGGCCTCGCTATCGTGCGACAAGCTCCCAGCCTCGTTGTCAACTTCGATTCCATCCAGATACTCAAACCCAGTAACGATGCGCGGAATGAGGGTTTCATGGGCAGGAAAGAACAGATTGCAGAAGTAGTACAAGAAAATGGACAGGAAGAACCCATACAGCCAGTTGAACGTGAAGAGATTCTGGAGACCCGCCGAGAGCTTCAACTCCGGATTGACTTTGTTGGCCAGGCCTGGCAACAGAGGGATGATGGTGACGAACGTTGCGACAACAGCGCGCCAGTTTGTACCGTATCGACCGTATCGATAGATGCCTCTTGGGTCGTACAAAGCAGGGACATTATACTTCCTATGCTTCACCAGCCAGTAGTCCGTGAAGAGAATGCCTGCCATGGGCGCCATGAAGATGGCATATGCGCTCATGAAGTTGAGGAACGCTTTTCCGGACGCTACGATGATCCAAGGACATAGCGCCCAGCCGCCGATGAATGCGACGAGAATGGAACCGCGACGTACGTTGACGTACTTTGGCGCTAGCGTCGTGACGTCATTGGCAAAAGAGACGGCATTCGCACTAATGTTGACACTAAGCTGCCCAAGCAACCAGATGGAAGCACAGAAGAAGGCTGCTGCCCTGCCACCAGGCGTATCCCAGGTATCGATGATTTGTAGTGGCGTCCAATAGGCTGTGCCCCAGATCTCTTGGGCTGCGGATGCAGAGACGATTCCCATGAGAGCGACCATAGTCTTGAAGAAAGGGATTACCGGCATCTGCCAGTATTGCGCTGTCGGATCTTTGCTAAAGCGGGAGAAGTCGGGAATGTTGACAGCGAGTGTGCTGTATCCACCAGTAATGCTAGTCATGCTCGATAACCATAGCCAGGCCCTTTCAGCACCATGCACCGAGGCCGGACGTGTAAAGAAAGTGCCATTGCCGCCTGCTTTGACAGCAACCCAAACTGTCATTCCAATGGCTACGGGTGGTAGCAGTACTGTCTTCACCCAGAACATGTACTGTAGTCTGTGCGTCGGGATGAGAAGGAACGGGAATTGAATGAGCCAATACAGGAAGTATGAGATCATCCCGGCCGTCGTGAGACCGACCGATGCAGGTAGATGGTTGGGAATATCGCGAAAGCTTGGCCAGATAGCGTTCAAAATCTAGGAAGCAATGTCAGGAGACGCATCCATCAGGCCATTCTTGGTGTAACGTACCGCGGTGACACATGTACCTCCGTTGGCTGTTTGAACCCCGAACCAAAACATAGCCAAAACACCTCTGCTCACTATGGCAAAGTAGCTAAACCAGTAACCAAAGCTGGCGCGAGACGCGATGGGGAACGGAATATGTAGGTTCGAGCCGATAGCGCCGTTGAGTACGGTGGGCAGAGCGTTGCATATACCCGCCACGAGCGTTATGAGCACGGCATCGGTTGCCGTCAGACCTACTCCAATTAACATCATATCCTCAAGATGACTTCGAGACTGTCGAAAACTTACCAAGTGTGAAGATGGCAGACCCTGAACTCCAAGTCGATATGGTAACAAGGTCACTGAACCAGTACGTTACGAACGCGCTCTTGCCCCAAGTCCGCTTTTCCGGTGGTACTGGCTCCATATCGGCATTGGTCCATACATCGGGCGGTGCGATGCTGCTGTTTTGCTTAGGAAGTTGCCAGCTCGATGGCTGCGTTGTGCGAAGCTTCATCTTCTCTTTTGCCGCGTGGCTGCGACTGCGTATGCTGCCTGTAAAGTGCATTTTGAGGGGCCTCTGTTTTGTTATGCGCCCATGTGATTCAAGCAGTCTTCTTCTAAGCTCATCAAAAGTCGTTTAGCGATGAATATCTCCAGCCGTTCGAGTAAAGCGATGACGGATAGATAGGTGATCGACGATGTACTTCGAAGTTGCGTCTGAGTCCGATCTTCCACAAAAATAGCAAGCTATCCTCATCTTATGAAGTCAGGATATATGTGCTGCGTCTCGCGGCAGGTGTCAAAGATAAACAGCTGCGCTTACGTCGCACCGCGCTGAGCAAAAGATGGGGTAGTCTGGGCTGATCTTATCATTCATCGTGACGTGATTGGGCCATACCTCGTCGCTATCATAGATAAGTATGTGTTCCTTGCCCATATCGCTATCGTGTTGCTGCATCTGATGGGAGGTGTTCATGCTGCAATGAGACGCGTTGGGATGATATGCAAGCGTGCGCCACCTGAATGGGGAGGATGAGAGCCGAAGGTCGGCCGGCGCTAGTGCCGACGCTTATCAGTTCGCTCCAGGGCTATCTCCAAGCGACCATCCCGCAACCTCCGTGTTTATCACTGGAAACTTCAATCTTCTCGACTATGGCACCGGATTGTCCGCTTGGTCTCGACTTGGCATGGCATCTCATCCGCGAAGCAGGCTGACGTGCGCAGCTTGTGCGAAGCGGAAAGTCAAGTGCAGTAAGACGGTACCCTGCGACAACTGCATCAGACGAGGCCAAAAAGATACGTGCGGTATCGACGATTTGCATGGCGATGTAAGCTCTCCAACGCGTCCTTCCTACCAAAGATCATGTGAGCTCGACTATTTGCGACAGCGGGTCGCACAGCTCGAAAGCGAAACATGCCAGCGAAGCCCGACGAACATTGCGACTCCGCCCGGAACTCTGCAACCTGAAACACTAAACGATCGGCTTCCAGATGAGTCCGCAGATGAGCCCGACGACGCTGCTGTTTCTCGAGATACCGCGACGGTACTGGAGTTCCTCGCTTGGGGAAGAAGGAAAGAGCCTCACTGTCACACAGTCGCGTCCCTCGAACCCGTGGATGATGTTCCGATTGAAGCGGGTTCAGGCATTTTCGATGACTTGTCCCAGCTTTCGGTGCTTCAACTACTTCTTCCAAGCCTCCACCAAGTTCGACAGTTGGTAGAATACCACCATGAAAGCCTGTTGTGGTACCATGGCAGCTACTTCGTTCCTACTTTCCAGGCGCAACTCCAAGATTTCTACGATAGAGATAATGGGCTTATCGAACAATCAACTACGGATCTTCAATGGGTAGCTTTATTATTCGCTATCTTGGCCGCTAGTCTTGCATGTGCACCCGATCTGCGAGCGCAATCATGGGGATTTGACATGGCCGAGCGACAGAAGCTCTCGCGACGATGGTATCAAGCTATTTTCACTTGCCTTAACCGGGCGGATTATACGAGTAACTTGAGCATCCATTCTTGCCAAGCTATAGCCACGGCAACCGTTTCAGCTCATCTCCTAGGGTTCAGTACAAAGCAAAGCATCCATCTCGCAACGGCTGTACGCATTGCTCAATCTTTGGGCATCCATCGCTTAGGGCCAGACGCCAGTGGAGGTGTCGTAGCAAATGAGACTGGTCGTAGAGTTTGGTGTCAACTTTGCAGTCAGGACTGGTTCAGCATACCGTTCTCGGAAAGCTACCTGGTCGTTCCAAGATACTCAACATCAACCCCACCGCTGAACAGCCACGACAAAGATTTGACCGCCGTTGACGCGGACGTTCCTACTACTACAAGCTATTCTCTATTCTTGCGCGACATCGCGATAATTATGCCCCAGCTTCAGGACGGCCTCGTATCATGCAATACACCTTACACACGTTACGAAACGGTCTTGCATTGGGATGCGCGACTTCGAGAACTGGCCACTCGTGGAAGGCCAGTTTTCATGACGAATGCACCGTTGGATCCGAGCTGGCCCACGTGGGTACCATGGGCGCGGCGCGCTCTAGCCATTACGTCGAGTCACAAGATCATCATGATTCATCGTTCTTTTCTACTGGACAGTTTCGTCAATCCTGCTTTCGCATTCACTCGCCGAACATGTCTCGCAGCCTCCAAAACGATCGTCAAGGAGTATAAGGCCTTGGTCGGGGAAGATGGCCCCACCTTGTGGATTCACCAAGCATTTGCCGTCGCAGCATCGATCACCCTCTTGCTAGATGTACTACATCGCGAGATCAACGAGAATGAGAGTTCTGAGCATCGTGCACTTGTTGAAGACGTCTTAGAGATCCTGCAGCGGCGCCCAGAGAGTATGATTGCGGTCAGAGGCGTCAGACTTCTCAAAGTGTTGCTTAGTCAGGCGTCGCACGAGAATATGTCCCAAAGAAGAAGAAAGCGTAATCGTGACGGTACACCCGCTTCCAAATTTGACTTCTCAGTCCTTGTTAGGAACTTCTATCAGACCAAGAATGGCGACAGCCATCCTTCGCCACGTCCTACAGCAGCATCAGGATCTACTACCGATCAACCTCCTACATATAATTCGGAAGAGAGCAATTTCCTCGCCACAAGCCCTGAACGTCCGCAATCTGCATTTGCTTTCTTAGCATCCGGTCTAGCAAGTACCAATAGTTTCGATGATCTTCTGTACCTAGCAAATTACGACTTCTCATTGGCGTAATTTCTCTTAGCTGTCCCTTCTATCTGCTGGTATCCGGCGCAACGTCGCTAAACACAGTATAAAAATCACATTACACATCACTCGCGTGGCCAGATTGCGCAATTACATAATTCAACATGTTTCATTCGATGACGGCTTCCATCAGTTGCTGCAGAGCTTTCTCAACGCCAGAAAGATCCTCCAATATCGGCTGATGACCACTTTTCACAACATGCACCCAGCTTCTTCCTCCAACTAATGTTCTGAGATCTTGCGACCGCTGCACTGGGCTGATCATATCCTTATCTCCTGCCACCAAGACTACAGGACATGTGATGTCCTGGTATTGCGGATCTTTGTGGCTACTATCCACGATAGCTTCACATGTTTGCGCATAGGCCTCGGGGTCTGCAGAGCTCACATCCAGCCTCACGGCTTCTCGAGATGCTGGGTCTACCTTCCGGTTTTGGCTGCGGATTCACTGTTAGCACGGTCTCGACATTCTTCTGGGCTCATCATGTGCGTACCTATCGTCGTAGAAGTTAGACTTGGCCGCAAGATCCGCTGCATGCTTGATGCCTTCCTTCCTCACCGCGGCCGCAAGATCGAGCATGCGCTGTCGAACAGCGGTGATGTGACCGGCCGCTCGACCAGGACCAAGGAGCAAGAGACCTGCAACGGAATGGGATTGTTTCGCAGCATAGTGCAAAGCGACAATGGCGCCTAGAGAATGCCCAACGATAATAACCTTGGACGAGGCTGAGCTGTTCGGTCTTCCCTGTAAAGATGCAATGAGATCGCCCAAGTCGGCAACAAGCCTTTCAACGGAGATTGGACTCGCAGAACCTGCTAGTGGCGTCTTCCCGAAGCCAGGAAAGTCGACAAGAACGATGTTGTAGGCTTGGGGTAGGAAAGGTACGAGCGGCGAGAATGTTTCGGTAGAGCCTCCGAGCCCATGGAGACATACCAGAAGCGGACCAGAAAGACCACCCCCTTGTAGGTAATGTGTATCTGTGCCCGAAGTTGTCTTGAGGTATGAGGACGTGAGAGTGCGAGCAATCATCGTGAGAGCATGGGAGTTGAGTCTTTGATCGTGAGCGAGGATGACTTTGCACCTAGTAGTAACACGGCGTTGATATGAACGTATGCGTAGTATCTGCACGCGGTGTAGCCAGCTTCGTAAGGTCGCGGCTATATCCAAAAGTGGTGGTGGTGGATACTCGGCCGAGGTCCCGAACCTGGCTGATAGGAGCCCAAGGTGGTATCGATGCACCCAGGCCAAGACGCGCAGTTCGGGATGTCCCCATACAAACGTTTTCGGGGCTGGTAGATCAGGCGTATGTACTCGAGCTAGACCTGATAGATCATATAGTCGACGAAAATCTCCAGGCGATTCCCATACCTCTCTACATGCAAATTATCAAGGCCCCGTCATCCTCAAGTTCACTCAGTCACTCAACAACATGGTCGTTACAGCAGTCATAACCGAGGAGACCAATTGTCTGCGTCTCAAAGCAGAGAAGCCCATTCTCGATCTCCCACATGCGGATACGACCACAGGACGCGTTGTGCCCATCAAGCACGCGGAAGGTAGCCAGGTAGACTTTGGCGCCGAGATCTACGGCATCGATTTGAACAACTTCACGGATGCAGACTTTGAGTTCGTTTCCGATGCTTTGCACAAGTGGAAACTATTGGTGTTCAAGGAGCAGCCGCAGATGCTGAAGCCGCAGCAGCAGTATCTGCTTACTGCAAAGTAAGTCATTAAACGTCTTTGTGCTTGCTCGATCTAAATTCGCATCAGCTTCGACCGCGAAGAAACAACCGGTGGTTTTGCTCACGGTCACGACCCTTTTCTCACCCACCACAACGGCGTCGACTTCTACGGCATTCCCAAGCGTCCAGCAATCCCGGTGCAGCCTCAAGTCCATATTCTTGGACGCGGCCCTGTCCCAGAAGGGCACTTTGGCTTCCCACCGGGCTTCGAGGTCCAAGGTATTGACCACGAAGAGTTCCATCTTCCACCGCACATACCCGCGGAAGAGCGCGAGGCCGGCGCTTCGCGGTTCTACCAATGGCATTTCGACGGCTCGCTGTACGACATTCCTCCTCCACGTGTGGGCTGTCTCTTGGCCGTTCGAACTCCCAAGGGCCCAGATGTAATTGTGCGATGGGAGGATGAAGCCGGAACGCAGATGAAGATGGCACCCGGGGCTACGGCGATGGTCGCTGGTAGTCGTGCGCTGGCATTGCTCGATGAAGAGACACGCAACATCGTCGTAAACAGCAAGATCGAGTATGCTCCACACGCTTTCGTATGGATGTCCAAAGCACACAGTACCCGGCTCGGCCATTCCCTCGAAACCGAAGGACTAGAGAAGTCGCTGGACGAGCTGCCGAAATGGGAGAAGAGCAAAGTCTGTGTGTACCCGATGGTATGGACGAACCCGAAGACTGGTGAGAAGTCGCTGCAGGTGCATGGTCAAGGCGCGTTGAAGCTGCATCTCAAGAGCAGCCCGGATGGAGCTGAGACGGTCGTCGAGGACTTGGGAGAGGTCAGGGCGTTCCTCGATAAGTAAGTATCGTGATTTCATACTTTGTTAGTATACTGACTGCGAGCAGACTCATGCGACCGGCGTTGCAACCCGAGAACATTTACGCGCATCCGCATCAAGAGCAGGATGTCATCTTGTGGTACAACCGCGCGCTATGGCACAGCATCGTAAGTTTCTTCCTTCATGAAGATCCAGTGATGCAATAATGGCTAACACTGTCTTGCCTACAGACTGAGTTCCCGAAGTCGTATGGGCCGCGTGTGATGCATCAGTGCAACATTGCGGCGAGCGATCATCCTTCGGAGTGAGGGGACCATGGCACGTGTATGTAGATCCGAGACGAAGCTAGTGAGAGCTGTATGATGAGGTAGCTGCAATAAAGTATCAAACAAGATGCGTGAAAGTTGTGGATGTCAATTGTACGCGTGTGCTTGAGACAGGTATCGATGACGCGTGGCGACCTCGGGAGTCATGTCACGATCACGTGAGCATCCCTGCGCCCATCGAACGAGGCTTCCTCCACCAGCGCTCTTCGATGTATTGTTACAGCCACTTCTCTACCACACAGCATACGCCATTATGATTCTGCACACATCTCTCGCCTTTCCCACCGAGACCATCGCAAAACTGCTGTAGCCTGTTCTGATACCAAAGATCACAGCAAAGAGCTCGACGCGTCGCACATGTGCTCGAAGGCTCTATCTCACATAACGCGAACACCACATGCAATGACCGCGAAAACAGCTGACTGCATCTCGCATCTCACGTTTCGGTGACTGCGCTGATCGGCCGTGCACTGAGAGTGCGCTGCCCGGTCAGCGATTGCTATCTCACCACATCGTAGTCGCATGCGAACATGCGCCCACTGCTGTCGACTAACCCGCCTATCCAGCTACCGCGCTCGCACAGATCACGGATTACGAAGTCGGCCGAGCGCAGCAGCTTCCTTGAGTTGAGTCTCGGCCGGAACTTGGCTGCTGATAAGATAACGTCCATGGATCTTAGCGAGGGCGCCTCCCAGGGAAACATTCTCCGCACGTTTGGCAGATGCATCGCTGCAGTATCAAGCGCAGCTGAGATAGGGTCTTTGATAACGACCGAGTGCTTAGATGAGAATGCGGGGATAGCCGTTGAGTAAGGGTGGGTGGTTGAACATGGTCTCGACTTTGAGCATATATGTGGCGTGAGGATTATAGATCAAGGCTGGCTAATGGTGTAGACACTTATGACATCGGGCTTTGCGTTCTCACCACTTGAACTTTCGCTTCTTCTGTTCAAAACTCACCGCAAGAGACCACCGCCTAGAAGGAAGATCGCCGGTCATCACTTTCCTCGACATCGGCCAAGAATCATGGCACCAGGTATTCTGGCCCCTGAGCCCACCTTCACAGTGAAGGAGATGGAGAAGAGTGTCAAAGAGAAGCATGACTTTGGGGCGGTGATCGATGACCTAGATTTGAACAGCATCAGTGGTAAGTACACTGCGTCATGACGATGGTAATGCGACCAGCTAACGTTGTGTTGTAGACTCCGACGTCAAAGCGCTCTCAGATGCGATCTGGACCCACAAACTTGTTGTTGTCAAGGGTCAGAAGAACCTCGCGCCCATCAAGCAATGGGAGCTTGTCACACGCTTCGATCCTAAAGCACCACATGTGCACTCTCATGGCGATGTCAAGACCTTCCACAAACAAGGTGGACTACTATCGGTAAGAGTCACTTCCAATCAGGTGGTCCACCCCGCTAAACCAATTCCAGAGGGGACGCGATGTTGTTGGCATACCCGGCGCAGAGAACGTCCGTCTAATCGGCAAAGGCTACCAAGGCGCAGACCACTACGGTCTTAAAGACGCAACGATCAAGAAAGAACTCGCACACGCATGGCACGACAAACCGCTTCCAAAAGAAGAGTACGCGCAAGGCCACACACGCTTCCAACGCTGGCATATCGACGCACCGCTATACGCCCGCGACCCAGCCTGGTTCACCACCCTCCGCTGCATCAAGCGACCCACATCCCCAGAACTTACCGTCCACTGGGACGACGGCAGTGGCTTGACTATGAAGACGGAACCCGGTCTGACCGCCTTCTTCAGCAATGTTCAAACATACGACATGATGACAGAGCAAGAGAAGAAGATTGCCGACCACTCATGGGTCGAATATGCACCCCACCCTTACCAATGGATGGGTGACTGCAAAGGCCAGTCTCACGGTCTAGGCCTCGTGAGTCAAGGCAAAGAGAAGTCAACGGAAGACCTCGGACCCTACGACGAAAAAGATATCAAGCGCTACCCGATGGTATGGGTGAACCCCGTAACAGGCGAGCACGCTTTCATGGTCCACGGCATTTGCGTCCGGCGCGCATTCGTTCGGTCAAGCGAAGACGAAGAACCGACTATCATCGATGATGTTGCCGAGATAAGGGCGTGGCTTAAGCCCATCCAAGAACGTGTTTTGAAGCCGGAATACATCATGCTGCCGAAGGTAGAGGAGGGAGATATCATCATGTGGGCCAACTACCAGATGTTTCATACTGCCGTGGATTACCCTGATCAATGGGGTGCAAGGACGATGCATCAAGCGAATATTGGGGCGAGTAGTGGGCCGGTTGGACCGGTGGCTATTCCCGGTGTTGCGTAAGAGACAGTTGTATTTTGACTTGCACAAATGAGGGTGCGCTATAAAAATACAATTCTTTCCCCGTCTTCAATCCATATGTCTACCCTTGCCTTGAGCTAGCATAAGTGAGTATCACGCCGCCAGCGGCAAGATACATCCCCTACGTCGTTTCCTGACCTTTCCATACAACCGCCCTGGTGTTACGCTACACCCACGTAGTCTCCAAGTGTTTTATCAGCGACCCATGTTCATCGTTGCCCGAGGAGTGTGTTCACTGTCTCCAATGTATTCAATTGTGGGGCTTAGGGTCGGCCGGGCTGTGAGACGAATAGGTTTACATGAGCGATGTTGATTTGAGGTGGTAGATGATCGCATCCACTCCGACGAGCTGGGAAAATGTGAACGAAGTGCGTGGAGCGTATGAGGGTACTTTGAGACTCACTGTGTTCACTCGATCGCGAGTCGCGGTGACGTCTAAGTCTGATGAGATCACAGATGGCGAGGACAGATTGGGGGAATGTCGTCACGAGGGTGACAGTGGCAACGATGGCTTCGATCGAGAATGGAGCCATGGTGTGTTGCTTTTCCGATGAGCTGTAGTGACTCAGGTGTTCTAGACGAAGGTGTTTGTGGTGCTATGGAGATGAAAAGGGGATGGTATAGAGGGCGAACTCAAGATTTGTCGCGGAGGATGCGGTGAAAGGCGAAGCAATGTTTGGAAGCGGTCTGATGTGTGTTGATACTCTCCAAGTTATGACAACCTTTAGTCGCGATAATCGCGCGAAATCACGTGGAAGGCTAAGCCTTCCCGGTGCATGTGTATGTTTTGATTGCGAGCCGGTAAGGTTGACTTGCTGATGCCGTCCCGAATTGCTCTTGAGGTTCACATGCTCGATGTCTGCTTGGTAGGCTGTCATGGTCCGAGAGCGTTTGTGACACAGTCTGCACGGGCCAGGTTCGCCCGTGGTGGGTGGTGGGTAGTGGACGGGGTGGACCAATAGCCATTCTCATTACAGGTTGATGAGATGGATAGCGAGAAAGACCAACGTGTACGTGCCGGATTCTGAACTCCCTTGATCATTAGACACCACCGTACTGATCTCGCTTTGATTCCCATCTCTTTACTCTCGAAGCCCCAATAGTCGGCTCTCGCGGTTGGGTGCGAGATCTGTGGGTCTACATCGGCACCTAGGCATTGTTCGTCTTGACAATGCAGCCCCCTGTCATATGATGTGCAACCTCACGCATCAGATGCTGAGCTTCTGTTGCGCTTCAGCCTTCCGATAGGGTGCCGTAGAAGTACGCCGGTCGGCAGAGACGGGACGTCATGATCCATACACCACCTGCATCGCCTCCCGGATCTCCGTAAGAGTCATTGGGAAACCATGGCAACGCCCGCCCTCACAGACTTCTTGATCCTCGGACTTCCATCAGGCAAGGTCCTCTTGGTAGTTTATATATCCAAGTGAAGGGAAGTCAATGTATAGCGGCACGAGAACTGTGGAGAACGGCAACTCTAAACTTCGTGCGGGAGAGGACTTGAGGTTCTTGGGGTTGCGACAGCTCTCGTACGTGAGTATCGCCTTGCGTACAGATCGTTCGAAATGCGGAAGGTGTGTTTGGCTCCTCGTCTTCGGGTCATCGCGGTACAATGTGAGAAGGAGCCATGACACGGATGATAGGTACCGTTGACACCCAGCCTCGAAACCGAACGCAAAGCCGATCATTCTGCCGTGGAGTGAGTCTTTACAGTCTTGAATATTATCTGAGTGGCTGAAATCCTGGGTCCTGGGACTACCGAATCTTGAGGGATCCATCGTGAGTCTTTGCGCTCTAACAAGGGGGTGTAACAAATTCTGTGGTGTCGCTCGACAAACGAGAGGCTTTAGATATAACCGCTGTAAATTCAATGCGAAAATTGTGCGGCAAGGTTTTTGGTTGGGCTTGCTAGAGGCTTGTGGCAGCTGGAGGGTTGTGGGGGGTCGTTGGTTTGCGCAAGTATTAGTTCGGTACGGCCAATACCCATCCCCGCAACTTCATGCTCGAAGATAAGCAACAAAACCCTAACCTAGCGCACAAATCTGTGAGTCAAAGCCAAAGCATATATAAACATGCCATCCCCCTCTCTTCTTTACTCAGAATTCCCAAAAAGAAAGAAAGAAAGAAAGCTGACTATTGAATAGATCAAAATGGGTAAAATAGCAGAAGAGAAGAACTGGAAAGGAAGAAATACAGATATGGTAGAAGTAAGTAATAGTAGTAATAAGAAGAAGAAGAAACAAGATACTAAGTAGAATGACAAACAGATACCAGAATATCTACAGACAGGAAGAGGAAAACCTGAAGTAAGTATGATAAGTGAAGCAAGAACGCTAACTATTATATATGATAGTAGAGACGAGATAGAAGAAGAGACAGTAGAGAAGAAGGAAGAAGAGAAGAAAGGAAGTAGAATGAAGAAGAGTGTGAAGTTGATTAAGAAGTATGTTTGTGTATAGATAGATATGGGTAGAGAAGGTGAAGAAGAATGATAGAAAGAGGGGGGATAATGCACAGTTACCCCCCTCTCCCTACCCCCACCATCACTATCACATATACATACATACATACCCCTTGACTTCCCCTCCGTGACATGACCAAAAAAAACAGTAAAAAAGAAGGTACTGGAAGATCGAATTGGCGGAGAAGACAGGTCGAGAATATGCAAGAGCGTGTTACCGCGATTACAGAGGTACAGCATCGACACCCGAGGACTATGAGCCTTCTCTGCACAGCATTAACGATCGTAGGACTCATTCTTGGCTTGCCTGAACATATTCAGGTCCGTACTGCGCCAATAAGCGGTCAATTGTTGACTGGCCTTACAAGAACGGGACGGACGTCGCTCGCGAATTTGGGTACAACAGCACTGCATTTGGCAAGCTCAGTAGGACGTTCAACCTCTAGGATCTTTCAAGGAGGGAGCACGACGATATTGCATCATGCTGCGAAAGTGAGAGGCTCGAGGTACCTGATCTGGATCGCACATTCTCTTGGCGGTGTCATCGTACGCAAGCACCTTGAAGGTAAGCTCAGACTCTTATATCCAATGTTCAAGCTCACCACTTGACTTAGGTGCACATGCCTATCTCTCGTTTTCGAGCGACGCTCCAGCCATCGAATACCTAGACACAAAGCGCGAAGCCTCGAAAAGCGGAGTACGCACCTTGCAAGATGAACTTCGCTCTATAGAGAGCAGACTCAGAGCGACAATGACACGATGGAGTCCTTTGGTAGAGGCCATGAATGTCGACGAAGAAGATGTAGTGCCTGGGTCTCCAACGTCTGGATGGACCGCAGCCGAACGATTAGACGTGGGCATTGCTACGGAAGAACCTGCGCGGGAAGGATGGGAGACGCTCGTCAATTGGGATGGCTAGACGCGTGTTGCAACTACGGAGCTGTGGATGATGACTGTTGATGAGCTTTTCGAAAGGGTACGGGAGTCTGAGCATGTGTCTGGGTAGTACGATGTAATACATGAGGTCTCAACTAGCGCGTTGGTGAAGATCCACAAGTAGAACCGAAGCCGCGGAAAGGACCCGCTATGACATGCGAACCACCCTGTTCAAGGGAAAAAGTGAATAGGTGCCTTAGAGCCTACAATAGTATCTAGTTTCTACGTTGGTAGAATCTCAAGGCATTGTAGCCCTGTTATGAGTTTTTCTGGTTGTATATTGTAGAGATAGGTGTCTAACTTTACCCTCGAATGCGTTGGAACTACTTCCCGCTCCATCCATCTCCACATTGACTTTCCACCACCAAACCTCCACCATGCCGCGCCGCAGCTACACCCCCGAAGCCTCCACCGCGCAACTACCATCGCAGTCGCATGCCAATTCCAAACCACGCGAATCGCGCGCCCACAAGAAACACCATCGCTCCCACCGTTCGCGCTCCCCCCGTCGCGACGAAGACACCCACCACCACAAGCGCCACCGCTCGCGCTCACCCGCCGCACCACGACCCATAGACCTACCCTACAAAGCCAAGCCGCTATCAAAGCGCCACTACGACGACTACAAACCGCTCTTCCAATCCTACCTCGACATCCAGAAAAACATCCAACTCGACAGCCTCGACGAGCGGGAGGTAAAGGGACGATGGAAGAGCTTCGTCAGTCGCTGGAACCGGGGGGAGCTAGCGCGGAGCTGGTACGATCCTTCGATGCTGAAGACGGCGCAGGAGACTGTGCAGACGTATCGTGCGACTTCTCCTGTAGCGCCCAGGAAAAGAGCGTCGCCGAGCTATGCGCGGAAAGAAGATGAAGCTTCAGACGCAAGCGACGACGACTTCGGTCCCGCGCCGCCTACGAACCTCCCCAGACACACCGGCCACGGTCCCACAATCCCCAACATGGACGACCTAACCCTCCGCAACGAACTCCTCTCCGAAGACCGCGCGCATGGCCAATCAAACTACATAGACGACATCCGACACGCCCGCAAAACGGATCGGAAATCGCAGAAAGAGGCTCTAGACGACCTCGTCCCCCGCGCGGACCCCAACTCTCGTGAACGCCAACTAGAGAAGAAGCGCGAAACAACATCCACCCTAAACTCCTTCCGCGACGCCAAAGAAGCAGGTGAAGTCGACGTGCCCGAATCAGATCTCATGGGCGACGACGGCATCGATGTGTATAAGAAGAAAAAGAAGGAGCAAGAGAGGCAGAAGAACGAGAGGGAGATACGACGCGAGGAGATTGCGCGGGCGAGGGAGGCGGAGAGGAATGAGAGACTAGCGGAACGAAGGGAGAAGGAGGCGGGGACTATGGAGTTTTTGAGGAGAATTGCTGCGGAGAGGTTTGGGTAGACTCTGGGAGTGGGTAGGGGATAGTAGGGTGGGACGGTTGCTTCACAGTTGATTGAGAAGAGGATTCGAGAGCTGATGGTTCAGCGTGACTGGGATACCAGTCTAGTGCAATTGACTGTAATATACAAATAGTAAACCCTCCAAATAGGTCGACTCCACAACATGCTCAAAGCGTTCATATCAACATCACATACCCATACTCCTGAGCTCACTCTGATTTTCAAACACCCAAACCCAAGCACCCTCAAGCCGACGCCCTAGCACCACCCCTCGGCTTTTTCCGATCATGATCCACAATGCCCCTCTTCCGATGATTCTGCGCTGTCTTCCACCGAACATACAGCATAATCATGTCCTTCAGCCCAACAAACATGCATCCACCAACCACACTCCTGCCCCAACGCGTCTGCAAAAAGCCAGTTGGCTTGCCTACACCACCTGCCTTGCCACCCGTGTTGATCCAGCCACCGAGCCAAGATGTTGCCGGTGCGCCTGTAGGAGGTGTCACCCAGGAGCTGGGTAAGCTGAGTCTGAGAATCTCGCCCATTGCGGCGGCGATAGTGGGGAAGATGAGGGCGCCGAGGATGGTGTCGGCGAGGGAGGTTGTGGAGAAGGTAACGCCGCGTTCGCGACGGACGCGTCGGGGTCGGGGTGCGGCGGGCTGCATGGGGATGTTGGGTGGAGGTGCTGCGTGTTGCTCAGGTCCGACATCGACGAGGTCAGGCATCTCTGCATCGTCCTGATCGTCTTGTGGTGGCGCGTCGATGGGCCCTGCTGGGCCTCGCGCGACGGGTAGGGGGGGATGTTCGTGCGCGTCGTCGTCATCGTCGTCGTTGTCGGCTTCGCCATTGTTGTTCCAATCTGCGAAGATGTCGAAGTCGAGTTCTATCTCTACTTCTTCAATCACATCCTCGTCACCGACATGGTCGTGGTCATGGTCGTGATCATGTTGTACCTGAACATCTGCGGTTGTGTCCTCGCCAGCTCGTGGCTGGATCTCCTTCAGCCACTGCTGCTCTCGTGGTAACCATACACGCTCGTAGTATGCGTTATAGAAGCCCCGAAGATATGGTAGTGCGGCAAAGGTGAAAGCCGCGCTCGGTGGCCACTGCAGTTGTAGCATGTCATCGCCTGGTTGTCCGGAGCTAACGAAGAAGATGAGCGGAAGGAAGGGTAGGAAGGAGTCGGCGAATGACGTTCGGCTTGCGACCAAAACTGTCGGAATTAACGATAACCCAAGGTCTAACCTCCAGTGCTGCCTCAGGTGTTCTAGCCACTGCAATGTCACCGAGTTCACCGACCGACTCGGCGTCTCGTAGAGCGGCCCAAGAATCTGGAGCGCGTCTTGCGTGCCGAACATCTGGTAAATCGTTGCCGTCCCGGACAGCGTCAGTGTCGAGTAGAGCGCCGTGCCTGTGACGAGTGCGAAGCCTGGAAGCAGGAGGCTACCCGTAAGCTTCTCGACGCCCCGAACCATGTCCACCACGTAGCTCCTCGGTCGCTCTATTCTGATCTCGCTCTTGCACTGAGGACATAATATCTGCCCTGCTGCTTTACCAGCCCGTCGCCGTGAGCTGGGCGCCTCCATATCCGCTATCCAGTCTAGCAAACACCTCTCGTGCGCCACTAGTGAGCAGGCGCAAGGCGACCGCCATTCCGATGTCGTCTCGTCGTCTTCCGTCTCGTCGTTGAAGCAGATCCAGCATCTTCGCGGTTCGTCGTCTTCCTCTAATTGTGGCGCGGTGGTCTGTGTGGGTACCTCGGTCTGTTCTTGCGGCGTAGAAGAGGCTGACTGTGTAGATGGCGTATTGAGTAGCAACGTCTGCGAATCTACCGACTGCCCAGAGAAACTGTTCGTCCGTTCTGTTTGCTCCTGCTGTGAGGACGATGATTCGGCAGGAGGTGAGGGTCTATGTTGCGACGCGGGGCGCTGAGGCGGAAGAGACGCCATGACGGCTGAATGTGTGCGAAGAGGATCGGAAAGGCGCGTGATCGGTCGAACAGGAAGGATAAAGATTATGGCTCTGCTCTCTGGAACGTGTGACACGAAACAACAAGTGCGGTCAGGTTGTCGCGAGAACGGGTGCGGAGGTCGGACTGCGGATCGGTGTTTGTTGATTAGAGTTGCCGAAAGATCTACAAGACGTCACTAACTCCCTGTCACCTGTAGCGTGCCAAGACAAAGCACGTGCATGTTGACTTCATCAGAACGCCCGTCAGAAAGACTTATCCAGGAGTCGACATTAGTACAATGACAAAAGTTTGCAAAGGCAAAGGGCAATGTAGACCTCTGGAAGGTAGGTGACATTAACAAAACAGGACTTCGATACACAATCATCCATCTCATCCACAATCGGATCTCCAAAATCTACTATCCCCCCCCAACAATCTAAACATCCCCTAGAACTATACATGTTAGCAAGTATTGCTAGTTCGAGATATAACAGTACTTACAGGTGGATACATTCCCCTCAGATGAGGCGGCGGAACCGGTCCCCAAACCCACGTCGGCGCCTGGCCTGGTTGAGGCACTCCCAAGTACTGCGGCACATGACCTCCTGGCAGATCTTGAGGCACTACGTCCGCGCCCATCGCGAACCCATAAGGGTGTGCGGCGACGACATTACCGGCTGCCTGGCTGTTTTGACGTCGGTGTTGTTGTTGTTGGCGCCCGGGTCCACTGTTCTGGCGCCGATGGCGAGACATCCGCTTGGTAAGCTTTTTCAGCTCTTTCAGCTGACCGTTGACGAGATGACGGTGCTTGAGCGTATTGGGTGAGTCGCTGAATTGGCCTTCCGCAACATCTGGAATGTTCGGGTCCTGGTTGGAGCCGTTTCCGTGGAATGGCGAGCCCACTTCTTGCATTTCGTGCGGATCATGGGCGGAGCGGGTTTCGAACGGCTCCGCGACTCCTGGAGAAGCGTGTGGAGCTGGTGCTGGCGAGTTCTCTTGCGGACCTCGAGCCGTTCGACGGACACGCGGCGGGTCTAGACGCCAGTGTGACGTGATGCTGTCGACGTCCGAGAGGCTTCGGAAGCTGTGGTATGAGCCGGCCTCGTCATCGTCCTCCTCCTGGTTCCGTCCTCCAACCGCAACATTCTCTTCCTCAGCGACCTTGACCCAACCCGTTCCTTCTACGTACGCCAATTCGTAATGCGGAATAGCAGGATACGAACATACCTCTTGATCCACCTGATCGCCATCTGCCTTCAGACACTCTCCACAGTCTGCACGGGGTTCTACGAGCACGCACTTGTTGTGAAACTCCAACGTTCCAGAGCAGTCGAGATGGCCGCAGTGAAGGTAGTCGATAAGGTGCTCACGGGGGCCGTCGTTGTGCGTTACGAACCACATGATACACATGGTAGCGATTGGTAGTGGAGTGTAAACGGAGGAATGTGAGACGCGATTGCTGATGCGGATTGGAAGCGACAGAAAGCGGTTGTTGCAAGATGATTGCGTTCAAGGTCAACTGATGAGACAAGCTGTGTTATTGACGGGTTAGTAGTCAGGCGTAGCAACGGAGAGAATAGCTGCACGGACCAATCGCGTAGCGCGATGTTGCGGACAGCAAACGGAGAGATCTAGGGAGACGCGTCGGGCTGTCGCGTTTGCAGTAGCAGAATGGAGATTTTGAGAGCAAGTTTTACTGGCGGCTACTAGAGATCATTGCGCTGGCCGATGGAAAGTTGACAATGGGTAGGATATGAAAAATATGTATGGATGGTTCAAGTTGGGACAAAACGAAAGCAGTGAAAACTCTACCATCGGACACATATAGTCGGTCGTCATCTTACCACCCCTCAATCGTGAAGTCGAATAGCCTGTCACCCTTGCCCTTCTCAACCGGTTTCGCGTCGCCGTCATACAGCGTCCTCTCAAAATATGTCACCTTACCTTCCCGGTCGCATAGCACTACGATGTTCTTCTGAGTACCATAACACCCACTCGTAGCGTCCACCGCCTTCGCCTTGACCAAATCGCCAATCTCATGCGCAGGCATCTTGTGCTCTTCCAGATGATCTCTTCCGATGGCCGGTATAAAGATGCTGTGACGTAGCTGGTTGAGGTACATGTCCCATTCTTCATTCTCTTTCTGTCGTGGCATGGTGTCCGTGGTCAGAATGTCAAGAAGACGGTTGACAAGCTGGTCGCGAGATTCATTCGCGGCGACGGATTCAGCGATAGCGGTGCGCGTCCAGGCTTCTCCGTTTGTTACTTTGGGCCAGCTGCGGTCACTGTAGGCGGCGTTGCTTAGAGCTCGGGTTTCATTTGGTGTTTGCAGGAGATGGACCACACCGTGAACGTCTGGAGTGCGGTTGCTGACGATCGCTAGACCCTTTCCTTCTTCTTTGACGACATCCTGGATGAACCCATAGCAGAGCGAGAAACCTCCTACACCTTCAACACCATCCTCCTCAATCATTCGTTTCGCAAAACCTTCTGTGCTCTCCCCTTTCTTTGGGTCGATCTTCAGCCAAGCATTTGGAATCAGTCCTCTACTTCGCGCTCCTTCAACGATGGTTTGGTCCTCTTCACGGTAGTTGGTCAATACTGCGATTCGGCCTTGACGAGTTACACCTAGCCAGGTGCCATGCGCAGGGCGGTGTAAATCGTAGCCTCCTAGGACTTGCGTATCTGGAGATGGCCACCATGTTGCTTCTGCCGTTGGACGGTGAAGATACTCCTGGTCTCCGTTAGTTGTGGGAGAGGACTGAAGCCGAACAAACGTACGTCTCGATTGTTGAGTAGAATGAACGGGTAGTCTGGATGCGCGGTCGTAAGTATAGCGATGCACATGTTGATGGATGTATTCTGGTTGTAAGAGGGTTTGTGAGTTGAAGTGTGACAACGCGGTGTTCTGTGGCGTTGAAGTTTCGGGGAACGACGGGACAAGCGCAAAGTTTACCGAAGTGCAGTGTGAGCGGTGTGAATGAATGCCAACAAGTGCTTCAACGTTCAAGTTTATACGTGGTTCCAACCGTACAGAATGTGGAGTGAGGTAGGACGACACATGGCGAGACAAAGGTCGACCGAAGGCGGAATCTGATGTCCCTGTGACATAAGGAGAGTGCGACCTCGAGCCAGCGACGGTAAAGACGGCGGTACCTCACTTAGCATTGACTCGTTGCACTTGCGTTAGCATGCTGTTCACTGCGAGGTACTCGAAAGCTGTGTGAGCCGTCGTTTTCTAGAGACGTCGCACAGCATGACTGTTCCTGCAGCGGAGTGACACGGCGGAGATGGCCGAAAGCAATCATTCACGTGCCAGCGGCAGAACCCCGGCCCATCTCGAGCTCGGATCCCTGCCAAACGTCACAGCCCCGGTTACACCTGCCTCTGCGTCAGCCCTATCTCTTGCACCAAACTTCGCAATACCCAGGAATTGAGCGACAAGCTTCTGATATACTACATACGTCTTTGACCGAGGAAGGAGACATAATGGCAGCCAACTTCGCCCCATACCAAGACATTCCCGAATCGTCACGCGCGCTCTCCCCACCGCCAGTCCACTCGCCGAGGACATCTATCGACCGCACACGTAATATCACATCGCCCACCACACGCGCATACGAACAGCATGACTACTTCCAAGGTCAATCGCCTATATCGCCGCCCGCAGAACCCGATACAGAGCGCATAGCATGGGACCAGCCTTCGCGGAGTACAGGCTTCGGCCGTTCGCGCGAGGATGTAGACATGTTCACAACGTCTCTAGGCTGGCGACTAGACTACGAAGCGTGCCTGGCATACCTTCTACTACCACCAGCGGGGGGTGTGTTACTCTTGGTTCTAGAGCACCAAAGCGACTATGTTCGGTTCCACGCTTGGCAAAGCAGCTTGCTGTTCGCCTTCGTCTTCGTGGTGCACATCATATTCAGCTGGTCGAGTTACATCTCCTGGGTGCTATTCATCGGAGATTTGGCGGGGATAGGGTGGTTGACTTGGAGGGCATATTTGGATGGTGGGTCCAAGGTGTGAATGCTAGAATGGAACCAGGCGCTAACATGTGGACAGCCGCAACACTCGATCGATACGAAGTACCCTTCTTTGGTCCGCTGGCCAGCTCGATACTCGACGACGAATAGTGCGGCACGCGCAGACGGAGGATAATGTCGATATGAGCAAGCATGGCGTTTACGGAGTTTTTGACAGCGACGATCTTCAGTCGGCTTGGAGTGACATAGACTTTTACAATGCGATATTGTGTTCCTGACAATCTGTCGATTGTCACCCTTGAAGATTGTTGTCAATGCTCATCCGACGAGCCAAGAGGTCTCTGAAAGATCGAGGCACAGGCTAAGCTTGCTACGCCGCATGCAAGGACAGTGAACAATGAACGTCAATGACAGCGCCGCATGATCGCAGGTTATTCCCCTACATGTCTTCTTTGCGCTATAGATATCGCCCTGCGAGCAATATGCCAAGATTCGCTGATTTCTTATCATTGCAGCTTAGACACCAACGAGTCTTCGTCCGTCACAACCATACCATAACCGAGCGCATCTACGCGACAGGAGATATTGGAATGAAGACGCCGACTGGTGGAATTCGAAGCAAGGTCTTGTTGGCCGGGAGAGGTGGACGACGAATGAGTTGTATGAATTGCTTATGAAGCAGTATGGAGAGTATACTGCGCGTAAGTCTAATCAAAAGGGGTGACAACATTCACACAAGATGTGTTGACAAAAGAAACGTAGTAGGCGCACGTTAAATTCCAGTCAAGAGAGTCCACAGCGGTCGTTAGCGACCGAAGTTCGAGCGAGAAACCAAGAGACAAAAATACAATCTTCTCAATATAACACACATTCATTGGGCCTATTATAATACAGTCATATAGGTTCCCACCTATCCACACAAAGTTAATGCGGGCATACTAGATGTCCACGCTGACGTCGTCCCTTCGTATGTCACTCGCTCACAGCACGGCATCAATGATCGATTGAACTGAATGATCTCATAGAGAAACGCCGATGAGAAGATCGCAGTGCAAGACTGTTGGTCGTTTGACAGATCAACACTACATCCATTGATCGTATGAGTGCGCCATTCGTCAAAGATCTCGTGTCCATAGCTCACTAATAGTGGGATCCTGACGGGGGACACTCGAAGTCGTCCACGGTATGAGCGGCAAAGGACGCGAATCTTCAATGTGAGACGCGAGTCATTGTAATTTGGCTCATACAAAGCAGGTAATTTCTCGCTGGTTCTGAATGTTTCCGGATCCGTGGTCACCGGAAGGGTAATCCGAGCATATTCCCGACGCGAGTTGAGGAGACAAAGCGGGGCCGTGAGTTCGGTTTGAACACCCAAGACGTGTGCCACTATACCTATAGAACATAGGCAGAACGAGCGTCTACAGCAATTCAGGACATTTTCGGCGACTTTTAGGTCCGTGACACCATAATCAATAGTCACATCTGAGCCTTCGCCACATAGAGAAAGC
The DNA here is from genome assembly GCF_023758015.1 of Alternaria viburni. Lineage (NCBI taxonomy): Eukaryota > Fungi > Ascomycota > Dothideomycetes > Pleosporales > Pleosporaceae > Alternaria > Alternaria viburni. Next base: position 456,033 of record NW_026055774.1, read on the forward strand.
AGCGAAAAGACCCGATCGCGAACGACGCACGATTTCTTCGCTTTGAATCGGTCCATCAGGTAAATCAGACTTCTACCCCGGAGTTCATGTGTCGTGTGTGGATCCAGCGCTCCAACGCGGTCATCGCAGATATGATTAAGGTCGAAAGAGAGTGAGCTTGCTGCTAGGCTCACTCCTCCAGCCACAAACGTGATCTGACGGGCCAGCGCGACCTCTTGAGTGATCCATGCACGATCCCAATAATCAGCAAAACAGAAATGGCGGTATGCATCCAGGTACGCAGCCGAAATTCTTCCGTTGTTATCGCTTTGTGGGTGTGAACTGCTAATCATCGCTCGTGGATCTCTTTCTGAGGTTCCTGTTGTTTGTCTTCGTTTTTTCAACTTTCGTGGTTTGTTCGTTGGTGCCACTTTCTTCTCCTTATATTTCGAGGTCTCTAAGAAGAGGACGACCTCCTTCTGCGTACCAAGCCACGCTACGACCTGTACTGCCCCTGCGAATACATCTCCCATCTGCTTGACCTGATGGTTCCTCTCGATATCATTACTCTGGTCTATGCAGATAGCATCTATCCAAAACCAATGGGACCGCCATTGCTGCTCCTCTCTGGCTAGTTTAAGGAAGCTGTACAAGTTCTGTCGGATGCGGAATCGCTGACCGTTTACAAAAATCCATCGGCAGCTATCATCAGGGCCCCAGACGTACGATAGGCAAAGATAAGTGCTCGCAGTCGAAGCGTGTCGCAGTCCGCACTGAAGAGGACTGTCTGACGACTGTCCGGCTTGAATGCGCATTAGACGGATAGAAGGCGCGCGATAGTCGAGAGGCGTGTGGGTGAATTCCATTGTATAACGATGACCGGCCGGCTGTGGCGGGGTCTCTGTATTCATCGCAGTGCTGTGGGGATCGAGATCGGATACTGGTAGAGGCCCCAGTACTAATGAATAACTAGGGTCTGAATATGTTCAATGAAGAAAGCATACTGTCGAAGAGAATTTTCTACTTCGATGGGCTACTAAAAGGTGGCTGCTTGTTGTAGGCATCATCGAGCGGGGTAGTGCAGGCCACTGAAAGTCCATTGCGACAGCCTGGCTGCACAATTTCCAATGAAGTCTTCTACATCTACCATCGCACAGCCTGGTCACACCAGCAAAAGCCTCCTCGGATGTGTACAAACTCAAGCACGTGCAGCTCACCTAGTGGTCGATGTTTTGATGCGCAACTGTTAGACCGAGGGACTAACCATAACCGCTTGGGTAATGAATCTAGCGATACCTCTTGGATAAAAAGGGCCGTACGATCCATTTGTAGCTTGATGCGAAGGTGCGGAGGTGGAAGCTGTGTATTCGTGAGGTTAGGAAATCTACCTGGACGCGACGCGTCATGAGGTCACGTCGCTTCCTCTAGCACAACACCGTCAACGGACCTAGGAAAGAACAATAACGCTCTTATTGGGTAAGAACAACATGAGGTTGGTTGTTGATATAGTCTATCAAATATTGCTGCCCCGTTTGCTCACCATAACCTGGGTTAAAGGGATCTTGATGGACTTTGATGGCGACAATGTCGCCACTAAACTCTCGCATCATCCAGTGCGGGCCGGCCTTCAATCGTATCAAACACGGGCCCAACGAACTGCCTCTTCCCTCTGACAAACCACCACACAGCACTCAACACCAGAACACCTCCCAGAACGACCGGTGCGTAGTTCATGTTCTGAGCCGTGACAGGTTGATATGGCGGAAAAAGAAGGAAGATAGACACGTAGATAGTGTAAATGATAGAAACAAGGTTCACACCCACACCGAGTCTTCCAAGTCTAAAGGGACCGTATGGTAGTGATCTCGGACGAGCGATCCGCTGGTAACATATGAGCAATATCGGCATCAAGTATGAGATGTACAGGCCGACTGTGCCTAATGATACGATGGCGTTAAAAGCGGTAGTAGAGCCGATGTTTAAGAGGCCGATCAAAATGAGAAAGACGCTGGTGACCGCTATCGCTGGTAGAGGTACATGATGTTTGCTGTCAACTCGGGATAGCGTTTTCGAGCAAGGTAGTCCAGCGTCCTGGGCGAAAGACCACAGCATTCGAGATGCTGTCAGAAGAAGAGGTACTGTTGCCAATGCCGCTATGGCTATGAGGGCGCAGGTCATGGCTGACGCCGCAGCCTTGCTGCGACTGATCTGGTAGAAGATCTCGATGATGGGGTATCCGGTTGTCGTTTCCATCGCTTCGGTGATGTCGCCCATACAAAACAGGACGACGAGCAGGAACCCGAATCCTAGTGCGCCGTTGATGATGATTGATGCCAACATGGCTCGCGGAACGTTGCGTTCGGGGTCTTTGATCTCTTCGGTGAGATGGGTCGCGCTGTCGTATCCTGGTCGAATTGTCAGTTTTGTACATTGTTGGAAATGGACGCGACAAACCCGCAAGCACGTATGTGCTACTCAGCAAACCAATGCTGAAAGCTACGCCGTCACTACTCCATCCCGACTCGTTGATATAAGTAGTGAAGACGAATTCCGCGGAATTTTTGCTGGGCGATATAACGCAGATGACAATGATCAGCACGATCCAGAATCCGACGTGCAGCGCGAATGTCGCATGCAAAATTAGAGGCATGATTCTGATAGCGAAAACATTAACAAGTGCTGCAAGCCCAAGGAAGGCACAATATATCAACGTTCCGTGCCACCTCTCATACGAGTAGCTCGGGTAGTTGAGTACGACGAGACCTTGAATCATCGTTGCGCCGAGGAACGGTGCAGCCGCAGTGAAGGTCTGCCAGGCGAATATGCAGATCCATCCCGAGGCATATCCCCATGCTGCTCTGAATTTCTTGGGAGCAAGTTGGACGACGAAGTAGTACTGGCCTCCAGCCGATGGGTACCTGGCGAAAAGTGGTGGTCAGATGAGTTCGCAATCCACAGAGGAGCTCTCGACTCACATGGAGGCCAATTCTGAAAGAGACAACGCTGTTGCCAATGTCCCTATGATCGCGACTGTGGTATCTGTATCAGAGGCCGATTCGAGCCAGCAGATTGGAAGACGAACGTAGGTATCCATACACCAGAGACACTGGGCCTCCAGATATGAGGCCGGTGGCCATTGTAGACCCAAGTGCTTCCCATGTTGCGATCAGAGATGTTGCCGTAGAAATAAGGGAGAAGACGTTGAAGTTTTGCTACTGCTTGGTAAGTAAGACGGTATCAACGGTCTCGACGTGACTTACTTCAAGCTTCTGGTCGGAGACCTGCGTCTGATCATGCTTCCCAGACATGGTCCGTTGCAAGTCCAGAGCCATCGCTTCGTTCTCTTTGCCGTCAACATCTTTTCGAGAACTCATGTTGGTTTTCTCGTTCATTCGCTCTGTACAGCGCAGTAGACGGTTAGTCCGATAGGAAGAAGAGAAAACGCTCAAGCCGCATGTTCAATAGAATCATGGTCGTTGATGCGGAACCAATCCGAACAACCTGGACTGGTGAAGCGACTGTAACCTAATCAGGAAGCAGTGGCATGCCTGTCAAGATATGCTTATCTCTGCGCCGCATCTTTCCATTAGCAGAGGGGCTCCATGTTGAACGTGTGTCAGTGATCCCAGGGCCTTTCTCTCACGTTCTGCTTATAGTGTCCTATCTCGTCCAATCATCGAGGCGGGTTATACGAATTAGAGGAACCGGTTCTGCGGGGAACGGCAAAGGAAGAGGGTTCTGCAGCCATCCCGACGCCGGTCGTAGATGTAGGCGGAATCATGCCGTGATAGTGTACCTGACTCCAAACCAGACATGTGTATCTGGTGCTTTGCGAGTCACGGTAGCCATGGTGCATGCCCGGGTGGTGCGAGACGAGTAGTCGATGAGCCGAAGTGCTGTGCCCAGATCCCTCGAAGCTTACTACGCTCGGTTTAGACGCGTCAACATGAGTCGTCAGGTCGAACGTATGCCGTTGAGTTCATAATTCTCGTGTTGAAAGCGGCGCCTCTGTTCGGTGTAACGTCGGGGAGGTTGGCAAGACGTGCTTGACGCGTCTTATCGGTATTGCGGGCAATGCGGACGCAATTCCGCGATAACGCTAGCGTGGTGGTGGCCCCCCAGCACCTGCAGTTCCGTGGACGCGTCAAATGATAACCACGAAGGCTCTTTCGGAAATATGTTGTGACTCTCATAGTAGGAATGATCTTGAGATAGAAAGACAATCTTCTAAGCTTTCAGAACACCGTGCCATCTCGCTTGCAAGCATAGTCTAACAAACTACCACCACCGCACCCCCCTCCCAGCAAAAGGCCCATCGCCCAGCATCTGCTCAACAAGCCAATCATCAATAATGACCGCCGCAACCTTCCTTAGCTCTTTCATATGCCTCTTGCACAGATATACACCGCGATTTTGTGCATCTGGCCTCCATCTGATAGTATTACGGCAGTCCCGGACGGCGCATGGTTTCTGGAGATAGCAGCAGGAAGTGAAGGAGGAGGAGATGGACGATAGAGAGGGGCGTGGGATTTTGGGCATTTTTCTTTGTGGTGTGTTGGGGAGGACGGTACGATAGGATGTTGTTGTGTAGGTGAGATGCGGTGATAGAGGCTGGTGTGGTTCAGGTGTGCTCAAAAGTTCAGATGAATACGCAATAGTCCGGCAGGACGACTACTATACCTCCGCTAACAATGCGTTGGCTCATGATGCGATGTTGTCTTTGACAAACCCTCATCTGGGTCCAATCCAAGGACGTCCCGTATCCACGTATCCCCCAGCAGCAAACACACGCCTCCTGAACCATCTCGCCTTCGTTGCATTCCATTCAGCGATAGGAGTCGCATCTTTCCAATGGGCCCCCCACGCATCGATATCTAGATCCTCGTTTGACCAGCCTTCACGTCCAATGCGGTCTTCATTGCCAATGATTCCTGACCTCTGTCGTCCACTCCTGCTAACGTAATCTTTTGAAACTCGCACATTCTCGCGCCTCTACTGCGAGATGCCCAACTCCTTGTAGAAAGCTTCGGTTTGGGGCTTGCGACCAAGGAACTCCTCAAGAATGTCCATCTCCTCCTTGGAACCACCACGCTCGAGAACCGTGTGCCGGTAGCGACGGCCTTCGGTGGGGTTCATGGGATCCTTCTTGAAGACAGTGTAGAACATGTCTGTGGAGTAGACCTGAGATGAGAGGTAGCCGTAGTAGCTGTGATGGTTAGCATGTGATGTTTGGTAAAGTGATCGAACGTGACTTACCCAGCGTCATAACCACCGATCAAGTGGCCAAACGTAGCCTGTCCGTTACCCCAGTGCCAGTCACCCTTCTTGTCACCCTCCAACGACTCAGGTCCCTTCAGCTGACTGATCTCGTGCCTCAAAGAGTTGTACTTCTCAGTAATATCCATCTTCTCAAGCTCCTCATGGCTGGCTGGCTCGTGAACAGCCATGTCAAAGGTGCCGAAATGCAACTGTCTCAAGTTGAATAGGGCGTCGTTGACATGCTTGGTTGAGATCAACTTTGCAACGAGTGACTGGGGGATCTGCTCCGCTGGCTTTTTGTCGGCGCCCGAAGACTCTAGATATGCCTTCTCGTAGTCGGCAGAGATGTGAGAGTAGTGGTGTGATAGAGAGCGTAGTTGCGACGGTGTCCAGCACCAGTTCTCCAGCATCTGAGATGGTGCCTCAACAAAGTCACGAACAGTGTTGGTGCCGTGGAAGCGAGAGTAGGTTGTCCGCGATACCAAGTCGTGAATACCGTGTCCAAGCTCGTGGAAGAGGGTGACGACTTCATCGTGCTTCAGTAGCGAGGGCTTCTTCTTTGTTGGCTTCGAGAAGTTGCAGACTAGTGCCGTTGCGGGGTATCGTCGCTTGCCGTTCTCGTCTATGTATCCAGGCTGGAGGTTGAAGTTGGCGGCATGTCTACCAACAAGTCAGTATTCATTTCATATGCAGGTTGTATAGCGGCGTTACTTACCCGTACTTGCCGTCCCGAGGGAACAGATCGAGGTAGAGATAGCCGACAAAGCCCTCGCCCTCGCCCTTGTCATCCCAAACGCTAAAGATCTGCACCTCCTCATGCCAGACAATATCGGAACCCTTGCCGCCATCAGCAAGGGCAGCCCTGTCTTCCTCGCCAACGATCTCAACGAAGACCAGACCAAAAAGCTCTTCAAAGATCTTCAACATGCCTTGGATAGTCGTCTGCAGAGGGAAGTATTCGGCAATGACTTGGTGGTCCAACTGATAGTCCTTCTCCAGTAACAGGCGATCGTAGTACCGGTTGTCCCAGAGGTAGTAGTCCTTGGTCAGCGGGCCGGTAAGTCCATTTTCCTTCACATCTTGCTCTTTCAATGCCATCAGCTTCTCAATCTCTTTCTTGCCGCCTGGTGCAAGCCGAGTGCGAAGGTCACCGAGGAAGTCGTCGACTGTCTTGGTAGTTTTTGCCATCTTATCTTCTATCCGGAATTGCGCGTGGTTGTCGTAGCCGAGAAGGCGGGCGGCTTCGTCACGAAGGAGGATGGCCTCCCTAAACAGAGGTACGTTGTCGTTGCACTTGTTCTCATTCTCAACGAAGACCTTCATGCGCGTCTCCGGGTTCGTCGCGTACTTGAGCGTCGGGAAGAGGTCGGGGTACTTGAAGGTCAGGAACAGCTTGCCGTCGAATTCACCCTCTCCCTTCTTGAGTCCTGAGAGGACATCTTCTGGCACGCCGTGTAGCTCCTCGGGTGTAAACCACAATCCTCCGCTTTCCTCGTTAAGGTTCTTCTGGAAAGCAATGCTGATCTGACTCAGACGCTGCTTGATCTCCTTGAAACGATCCCTCTTGGGGCCCGCGGGAAGATTCAGACCATTTCTAATGAACGACTTGTGGTCCTTCTCGAGCAGCCGTCGGGACTCCGGGTCTAGGTCCTCGCCCTTCTTCAGTACCGCATCGATGAGGTTGAAGACGTCCTCGCGCATAGACGACTCAATACCAAAGTCGTCGAGCATCTGCTCAACCTCGCTGGACGCATCGCGGAGCTCCTTGCTTGTCGACACGGCGTTGTAGAAGCCGAGTATATGCGATTCGATGGCCATCTTGTTGTCATCGCGGGCGATGGGAAGGAGTACGTTTGCGAAATTGGCGCTCTCGGGCTTCACGTCGCGGACAATAGCATCCTGAACACCTCGTGACCTGTCGATCTGGGGCAAGCGTTAGCATTTGGTCGATGCACCCCTCCGGCGGGGTCGGCAGCAGCAATTGCGAGCGGAAGCTCTGGAATCACGGAGCCACACATACCAGTCGCTTTGCGTCATTCACCAAGCTCTCCTTGGTAGCCGTAAACTTGGGCGGCAACTGCGGCGGTGTCTTGTATTGCGAGGGAGCCATGGTGGAGTTGGTGAGTGGCCTAAACGGTTGTGTGTAGAGGGGGTGCCGTAGAGGCGAGGGTTTGACGTATTGCAGTATAGATGGTACGCGGCCGCCGAGTCGGATTGAAGCCAGGATGGCGGATGTTGCGATGAAGAGAGCGACAGCGGCGAGGAATAGCTTGGTAAGGCGTGAGGAAGCCACGGTGCAGGTGGGTAAACAAGCGCCTGCTACTTAAGCCGAGATGTGGGGGAGATCCACAGGTGCGATTGGTGTGCTGCGATAAACAACGGCCTTGTAGCTGCGAGCACGACGGTGAAAGCGGTCGAGTATAACGCTGGCGTCTACGTGACCTCTCCATCGCTCTCTGGACAGCCGCATGAGATCGCCGCTGACGCCCAGGTGGATAGCTCCGCCCGGTGTTAGCCTCAAATGGCAAGGCGGCATCGTTAAACCCATGTCATCCTGCACCCCTCATGCAACACCCGATGTTAGACATGGCCGCAGTCGGCCGTGACGAATGTCTTTCTGCAGCTGCCAATGTGCATACAGAACGCGACATCTGTGTTCATGAGACCAGCGCAGTCTGTGCAGTTCACAAGTGACACAGCTATTACGAGTTGCTTACATTCTTGAGGGAGAAAAACATGAACTTTATTAAAGGCAGATTATCATTATCGTTACAAATACAAGAAGGCACCCCTGAGCTCCTCAGACCGTCATGTGCGGATGCTGTTGTGGCTCTAGCAATGTCTCGCCCCTACTAGCTGAGCTCAGACTTTCCGGTATGGTGATAAAGGGCCCCCAAGCAGACCCTCTAGTACGCACTGTCTCTTCGTGTATTGTGATGAAGCAATTGTCCTGCTCACTGGCTCTCTTGACGTCCTGGAGCGGCCATTCGCCCATATCGAGTGCTTTGTGCTGGCTAAAGGCATCGATCTGAACAGGCCGCGATGGCACTCTGTTGACCTTCACTGGCGTTGCGCTTCGTTCTTCCTTTTGAGTACTGCGAAACAAGAGACGCAGGAATGGTATAGATGCAGAGATTATGCCGCTGTTGGTCTCAACCTGACCCCACAGGAGTAGGTCGTTTCCAAAGCGGGCAGAGTTGGAGGGCGACTCAGCCCATAGCATCATGACCCACATGCGTACGGACGATGCAGTTATAGCCATGATGCCAACTGAGAAGATGCCGATGAGTGCTAGACGCTTGGTCATAGCTATGCGAAGACTGAGAAGTGTCGGAAGGGGAAGCATGAGGATGATGATGTCGGTTATCAGGTTGGATGCCGAGGAGAACACCCATAGCTTGATGGGGTCGAAGCATTTGACTGGCTTTCGGTGGGCGTTTGGGTTGCGATCGAACTGAGCGAAGTAGTTGGTTGTCGACCAAGCGTCTGATGGGTTCTCGCATTGGAAGGTAGATGCCATGCTTGCAGCAAACGTGTACATGCAGACGAAAGCGATCGTAGCATAAACGAGCTTGCGGAACGTGCGGTTTGCGGCGATGGCGCGGTAGAAGAAGAGGATACTGAGCTTGACGAAGCCCAGCCCGATGGTGTAGGTCAAGCGGTAGACCCACCATGATATGAGATTGCCACGGACTTGCGGCTCGATCAGGGGCCGCTTCTCCTGGATGGATGTTAGACGTTGTTGTTGGCTGAACTTTGGTCTTTCTCACTGGATTGAATAGATAGCTTGGACGAGTATGGGCGCTGGTCTCATCTTGATAGAAGTTCACCACGAAGTTGCCCCATGTAACTACCTGAATCTCATTAGCTTTATCGTCGAGGAGACAAGGCTCAGACTTACAAGAGCCACAAACATGAGGTGATCGCTAGCACTGACAGTTCCCATCAAAAACCATCTGCAATAGTATCTGTTCGAGGACGTCAGCCTGTTGCCATATCACATCAACGCCAATTAGTCCTACCGCAACGCTACGATGACGGTCGACATCGTCGTGAGTATCGCCCCAACAATCACCACCACATATCCCGGCCGGAAGTACATGTTGAATGGCTGCGCGTGAAGCACAACAAGGAGAGTATCTAGGCTCGATTGAACGATCCGACGTGTGCAACAATGCGCCCGGACAGCAAGAGAAGAAAACAGATGTATGAACAAACATGAACATGAACAAAGTGAGTCGGGCCTGAGCGTTCGGTTATGAGGACGGATACAAAATGCAAACCTGAGGATTCCCCAGATTCTGCACAAGCGGGAGGGAGTGTCCCATAGGCCGTGTGGCGCTCCTTACGCGTGTGAACAAGCATTACTATCCCAGCTGTGGCGATCATGCGAGAGAAGCGACCGGATGGCTCGACGCGAAGTGAACCATAGTACATGTCTGGAGAATGCGATTGGTCTATGGCATCGAGAAAGTTCGCAGCTAGCGAATGATGCAAGGCTTAGAAACCGTTGTATAACATCGGGCAGCCATATGATCGGCCCGTAGCCTTGAAGAATCCACAGGAATCCACAATGGCATGCTATGAAGGAACAATATGGGGCTGCGTCGTGATCTTGGCGCATGTGGTACGATCAAGATAGAGACGCTATCTCTATGCTGGGCTACGGAAGTCATGCGCGCTAAGTCCAAAACAGGTACTAACCGTGAAAGGAGAAGAGACAGCGGCCATGTGGCTAGATTCGGGTAGCTAAAGGCTTGCATGATGTGATGGGCTCGGCAGCAGAGCTTCCATCAGACCCACTTTTAGCCGGGTGGGCGTTGTGACGTGAGTGTCAGAGACCCTGAGGCTGAAACGCTTGTTGCACGCGTTACTCAACAACGAGGGCCTGAGGCGATAGACGAACGACGATGTCGCATTCGGACGCTGTTACGTAGTCTACGAATCGAAATGCTCGGGCATCGTGCTGGTTAGGAGAGCTCGAAGGGATCGTGCATATTGAGCCTAGACCGCACTTAAAAGATTGCCGATCAAATACTGTAACGACGCACCCTGGATTGTGGGTACTTGAAGGGAAGATAGGAAACATGAAGTTGCAATGAAGTCGGCAGTCTCCTGGTAAGCCGGGATGAGGATGGAAAACGACGTTGCAAGGCAAGATAGAATGCTGTACCTGATTGAGGCGGTACAGAAGGCCGGCCTCGAAACAAGGGATCGTAGGAAACGTCAAACCCCGGTAGAAGAGGTGTAGAGCCCACCGCTGCAACACAGTTAGTAGCACTTTCCTGTGATCACAGTCTGATGTTCGTGGGAGTTGCAGCGGGGGGTGCTCTCAAACATCTGCGGGGTGACGACTGCCGAGCGCTACACGAAGGTCGGCATCTGAAGGCCGCTTACACCGATGCGCAAGTTGAGTTTGGAGGTGGCTGGCGGCGCCAATGAGTCGTTGTTGAGGGAGAAAGCAGCCGTAAGACAAGCCAAGGATTCGGACACACCCTGAGTGAGAATGACTCACCGCTGCGCGCTATGATTGGACCATCGGGTGGCTTTAGGTGGGGCTGTGAACATCATCCGGGGACCACACTTTGGACTAAGGCACCGCAGCTGCAAGCCTCAGGCTTGCGTTCAGCGAAAAGGGCGTACGGGGTTTGGGCGACGGAATGTCCGGTTAGGTTCCCAAAGCGAGTACGATTTGGCAGATAATGGTGTTGTTGATGTAGGACATCGTCGAGGGTGTTGCTCACTTCGACTCATTGTGAGGTTGATGGACGTCTTCAAGGGCTCAATTTGTGTAGATATAGGCTCTTGCTCATTATGAGCCAGAGTGATTGTCGCGGAAGATGAATGCAAACATCAGTATAAACTGAGGACAGTACAACATAGAGTCATATGCAGAACAGATATTGAATTCATCGTTTGACGAGATTGACAGTGAGTGTACACCACCAGAACCCTACAACCTCTGAGATTAAACCCTATTTTGCCGATCTGAATATCGCCCTGAACAGGCGTACCATGATCCGACCCATTGTCCGACATCGTCTGAAAGGAGGCCTCTCTAGATGATGAAACAGGAAAGATTAGACCACCACATGCTGACAGACCGATGCAGGGTTACTTCTGAGAACGGAGCAGGGCACGAAGCGTCTCGACCTCTCCCTCCAACCTGGCGTTGCGGACTTTAAGGTCGTCCCGCTCGGCTTTGACTTCCTTGAGTTCGGCCTCGAGGGTACTCATTTGATCGACGCGCTTTTGGCGGTAGCGACGGGCAGCAAGGGTGTTTGCCTTTCGCTTCTCAACTCGGCAGGAGGGTTCTGAGTCCTTGGGGCTGTTCTTTGTAGATGACAATTTGGACGACGAGATTTGCTCAGAAGGTGATGAGCTCTGATCCTTGTGACTTGTCGAGGAAGAACCAGACTGAGAGTAATCTACGTAGATTAGTTACTGGAGAATTGAGAAGCGTGGCGTGGTCTTTACCTCTGGTCATCAGCGCAGATGTGTTCATAGTGTTGATATTGCCCATGCCAGGCGGCATGGTAAGCATGTTCATGTTGTCTTCCGCGATCGAAAGTGAAGTAGGCCCGCCAGGAAGCAGTTGCGTGCCATCGCCAAGATATTGTGAGTCAGAATGGGGGAAGAGGTCCCAGTCTGGAGTGGTGTGGAAAGAAGGGTCCGGTGCAAGTAAGCCACCTGTCAAGGCGGCGGACGACGAAGTAGAAGAAAGAAGTGAAGGGGTATCGAACAGAGCACTGTTATTATCGGCGGTCGAGTAGGAGAGTGCGAACTCCCAATTAATTGACTGACTTCCAGGGTGGTTTGGCGACGAGACGGAGTTGCTGTGGCTGCCAGTACAGGCGGGCGAGTTCGCTTGGAACGAATCGCATGGAGAAGATTGAATACTGCATTTCGGGATGTTAAAGGGCGGGTCCTGGTACCCGCTGGTGAAATCGAAGAAATCGTCAAGTGAAATTGGAAACTATCTGAAGGCGCCCAGCACTGGGTGATGAGCGCGAAGTTTGGTGACGAGAGGAAGAGGAGCGCGGGGTGGCTTCTCTTTATACGGGAGGGCGGTGCCTAGGTGGGTTTGATTAGGGCTGATGGCTGATGGCATGCGCTAGCGGCCTACCCCGGTCGCAGTTTCCTGCAACTTTGAATGTAACCCGGCTGCGCCCACCAGCATCGGCAAGCACAGCCCACACCGACGACATGGCTACGATACACTCCTCACGATTACTACGGCCCAATCTCGCACTCGTGCAGCAGGACACGGTGCTGTCTTTCCTGGTGCCGTCGGTCCAATGCGCGCGCTTCTCCACATCACCCGCCCGATGGAAAAGAGACAACAACAGGGACAGAGGCAATTCCGCCGTCAGAGCTACCGGTCTGCGTCCTAGACAAACATTGTCGGTCAAGGAGAAAGATTTCGCAAAGCAGCGGTTGCCCAAGCCCGTCAAGATCGAGCAGGAAGTGACTGGCACACCCGACCACGGCCTGTGGGATTTCTTCAAGGACCAGCAGCTCCTACAGACACCAGTAGAAGAGCAGAAACATGGTAGGCTGCCATTGGTTCCGTGACGGGAAGCGGGTAACTGACAGAGGAACAGGAAGGTCGTGGACTGTTGGCGAGCTGCGCAGTCGAGACTGGGACACCCTGCACCAGCTGTGGTGGGTATGCGTGAAGGAGCGGAATCGTCTTGCGACCGAAAAGCTTGAGCGAAAGCGTCTGGACGCGGGCTACGGCGACTTCGAAAATGAGGAGCGAGACAAAACGGTGCAGGAGACGATGAAGGCGATTCTCGACACATTGGCCGAGCGACACCAGGCATACCAGGAAGCCTACGTGCTAGCGCAGAGCGATCCAGATATCGACTTGTCGAGGACAGACGGTCCACAGTACACTCAAACACCATATGTACGTACAACTTCTCAGGATGGCTATCCACATGCTGACCAATTTGTAGGAACCCGTAGAAGCAGACGAGACGCCGTACGAGACTCCGGCCGAGCAAACCATCGAAGAGCCCTCGAAAGACAAAGTACTTCCAGAACCCGAAGTGCAACCGAAGGAGAAGGTGAATCACGCATAATGAGGATCATGGGCGCAGGTGGCATATGCGCCTGGGTAGCTACCCGGCGAGGAATGTACCTGTTGAAACTTTTGCAACGGTACGGAAATCGTACAAATGTGACTACGATCATAAACGCATCATATATGGGATGGCGAACGGGGAGCACTGCTAGTGCAGTGAGGATGCTGTATAGATTAGGGTGGCCAGGGCGGCCTCTGTAGCATATCGCGTGTATCACAATCAGTCATGAAATCAATGAAGTGCACTAGTCAAGCGTATGCTAACCGCGACGAGTTATGAAAGTAATGCGAGCATAAACAGCCCTGGAGGTCGACCAGATTGGCGAGGCGCTTCCCAGAGAGAGCTACAACCCCACATCCATCACACCGCCTAGGGCTAACACCGCCTGTCCACGCGCCTTCTTAGCGGACACCCTCTACCGCAATCCTCAACTTTCTTATTCTGCACCCGACATCTGACAGCCATGGACGAGATTGCCCCCGAATACGACGTAGTGGTCCTGGGAACAGGTGGGTTGCCCTTACCCCACCTACGTAACGCTGCCGTCGCGGAAGCTAACTATCTCCAGGTCTCACGGAATGTGTACTTTCAGGGTAACACACGGACGCGTGCCAGCTTCCGAGTCCATACTGACATGCTTGCAGAGTCCTTAGTGTCAAGGGCAAGAAGGTGCTCCACATCGACCGCAACGACCACTATGGCGGGTATGTTATCTGAACAGGTACCCTGAGGGGCGAGAGCTAACAGGAAGCAGTGAGGCAGCATCGCTGAACATTGAAGCTGTAAGTTTTCGACAAGCCTGGCAGTCCAACACATGCTAACCCGGTGACTAGCTCTTCAAGCGGTACGGCCAGACCGAGGGCGAGCCATGGAAGAAGTACGGTCGCGTCAACGACTGGAACATCGACCTCGTCCCTAAGCTGCTCATGTCCAACGGTGAACTCACCAACATTCTCGTCTCCACCGACGTCACCAAATACCTCGAGTTCAAGCAGATCGCCGGCAGCTACGTACAACAGGGCAACGGCGCCAAGGCAACCGTCGCAAAGGTCCCCTCAGATGCCGGCGAGGCGCTGCGATCGCCTCTCATGGGTCTCTTCGAGAAGCGTCGGGCGAGGAACTTCCTCGAGTGGGTTGGCGCTTACAACGCGGATGACCCAGCGTCACACAAGGGTACGGATGCTCAAGTAAAAAGGAATAGAGAATGGTGACTGACATCTGACGCAGGCATCGATATCCAGAACTGCACCATGAAGGACGTATACGACAAGTTCGGCCTTGAGGCTACCACTCGCGATTTCATCGGCCACTCCATGGCCTTGTACCCCACCGACGACTACATCACACAGAAGGGGCAAGCAAATGAGGCCGTCCAGCGCATCAGGCTCTACGTCAACTCCATGGCACGCTACGGAAAATCGCCTTACATCTACCCGCTCTACGGTTTGGGAGAGCTTCCTCAGGGTTTCGCTCGTCTCTCCGCTATTTACGGTGGTACCTACATGCTGAACACCGACGTCGACGAGTTCCTCTACGAAGGCGACAAGGTTGTGGGTATCAAGGCCACCATGAAGGAGAAGGACGACGCTGGCGAGGGCATGAAGTTTGAGACCAAGGCAGGAAAGATCCTCGCCGACCCCTCATACTTCCCTGGCAAGGCGCGTGTTACTGGACATTTGCTCAAGGCCATTTGCATTCTGAACCACCCCATCCCCAACACAGCCGATGCCGACTCACTGCAACTGATCATTCCTCAGTCTCAGGTCGGACGCAAGCACGGTACGTATACACCCGTGTGCCCACAGAACCCTTGCTGACAGTTTCCACTAGACATCTACATCGCTGTCGTCTCGTCTGCACACAACGTCTGCCCCAAGGGCTACTACATCGCCATTGTCTCCACCATCGCTGAGGGCGACAGCAACCACCACCTTGAGCTCCAGCCCGGTCTTGACCGTCTCGGAAAGATCGAGGAGAAGTTCATGGGCCCAGCTATCCCACTCTACGAGCCAATTGAGAGCGGTGCCAAGGACAACATC
Organism: Alternaria viburni; assembly: GCF_023758015.1. NCBI lineage: Eukaryota > Fungi > Ascomycota > Dothideomycetes > Pleosporales > Pleosporaceae > Alternaria > Alternaria viburni. The sequence continues at coordinate 471,400 of NW_026055774.1, forward strand.
TTCATGTCGAAGAGCTACGACGCCACCAGCCACTTTGAGACAACGACTGGTATGTTTCCGATGTCTGAAATGGTGCACGAAATACTGACATATGACAGATGACATCAAGGACATTTACCAGCGGGCCGAGGGCCACGAGCTGGTTGTCGAGGGTCTGAGAGAGGGCGCGAACTTCAATGTTGAGGAATAGACGGGCTCCACGAGGGGACGGATGATACAAGCATCAACGGTCTTTTAGGTATATCGTTTGGTAATCGGTAAAGACTTGGCTTCTACAATGACTTGCATTCTCAACATGTGTGAACGCGTGATGCTGCGGAGCTCGAGCTCGGTATTTCCTATTTGGGCGATGAGATCGGTCCCTTCCAACTCGACCACCACGTGCGTCTCGACGAACGTGTCAGTCCAGTCCAGATCAAGGTGGATAACAAGTCAAAGCTGCATCCATTTGTAGCGTATTGAGTCGTGATGTTGTACCTGTGCCTATGACGACGGTAGATCTTGGCAGGGATACCTCCATGGCTCCGCAACCATCTGAGTACTGCAACGCGTCCACAAAACGTGTCCTCGAAGCGCATTGCTGTTCCCACACTCCTTTACCATGGCGCAATTCGGTCGCTACAGGTTCCTGCTGGTAGCAGTGGTGTTCCATCTGGTGTACATTTATACAATCTTCAGCATACATTTCACAAGTCCAATTGTCCATGGCATGCGCGAGCACCGCGTGGAGACGCAGGAAGCTCCCGCGAAACGTTTAGTGCTTTTTGTTGGTGAGTCGCGTCAAATGGGCCTCCATTCAGCACTGACAGTATTACAGGCGACGGCCTCCGCGCAGACAAGGCTTTTCAATCGTTTCCCAACCCTGACCCCAATCCTCCGACCCCTCTCGCAGACAACACCAGCGACCCGCGACCTCTCGCCCCGTACCTTCGCTCTCGCGTCCTAGAACATGGCACCTTTGGCGTCTCCCATACACGCGTCCCCACCGAATCGCGCCCTGGACATGTTGCGCTCATCGCAGGTTTATACGAGGATGTCTCCGCGGTCACGACCGGGTGGAAGCTGAACCCAGTCAACTTTGACAGCGTCTTCAATCGAAGCCGGCATACATGGAGCTGGGGCAGTCCCGACATTCTTCCCATGTTTGAGGCGGGCGCTGTACCTGGGAGAGTCGACGCATACTGCTATGGTGCTGAAGAAGAGGATTCCTCCAAAGACGCCTGGGTGTTGGACGAATGGGTATTCGAGCGCGTCAAGAAGCTCTTCGCGGACGCCAAAACGAACGCGACACTGGACGCAGAATTGAGGCAGGAGAAAAACGTCTTCTTCCTCCACTTGCTTGGAATCGACACTACAGGCCATGCGCATCGTCCATACTCGTGGCAATACTTGCACAACATTCAGATCGTGGACCGTGGAGTTCAGGAGATTACGGAGCTGATTGAAGAGTTCTACAACGATGGCAAGACGTCCTTTGTGTTCACGGCGGATCACGGCATGAGCGACTGGGGAAGCCATGGAGACGGACATCCAGACAATACGCGCACACCCTTGATTGCATGGGGTGCTGGTGTTGCAGCACCATTGAAGAACGTATCAGGCGTTGCTAAAGGCCACACCGAGTTTTCTTCGGACTGGAACTTGGACGAGGTCGAACGACACGACGTTGACCAAGCCGACGTCGCGGCATTGATGGCGTACCTGGTCGGTCTGGACTTTCCCACCAACTCCGTCGGAGTCTTGCCGCTCTCTTACCTTGACAAAGACCCCAAAGCCAAGGCAGAAGCTCTTCTTGCCAACGCTAAGGAAATACTGGAAATGTATCACGTCAAAGAGGATATCAAGAAGTCGACACAACTCCACTACAAGCCGTTCGCTGGCCTTGGTGACGACGCACATTCTGTCGAACATCGCATTGCGGAAATACAAGCTTTCATCGACAAGGGCAACGATGTCGAAGCTATCCGTGAGACTTACGAGCTCATCGACCTTGGTCTCGAAGGATTGCGGTACTTGCAGACGTACGATTGGCTCTTCCTACGGACGCTGGTGACTGCCGGCTATGTCGGATGGATTGTGTTCGCCATTACGACTGTCATTGACTTGCATGTGCTCACCGAACATGTGCCAGCACAAAGAACGGCGGCCAGTATGGTGGTGTTCTCTTCTGTGTTTGTTGCACTCTGTGGAGTATTTTTCAAACAGGAATCACCGATCGTCTACTACGCATACGCCGTTTTCCCTGTCTTGTTTTGGGAGGAAGTCTTTGCGCAGAGGCTGTCGCTCGTCAAGGGCGGCAAGGTTCTGTTTGGTCATCTGAACTCAGGCGCCGATATTGCGAAACTTGTTCTTGCGACTCTAGGCTTTTTTGGTCTCCTCGAGGCTTTGGTACGTAGGCCATGCACAGAAAGCCACGATGGTACTAACTTAGAGATAGGTCCAAAGCTACTTCGTCAGGGAAATTTACACCGTATGCTACCTGGTTGCAACACTATGGCCAGCAGTCTATGGACAAGAGTTTGTGAAGAAGAACATGGCGACAGTCGCCACTTGGGTCCTGTCTTGCGTGGGCATGAGCGCTTTCACACTACTACCAGCCAACAAGGCAGAGGACACTCGCCTGATGTAAGTGCGTCGCCCAGAGGAATTGATCTGGGACTAACAACCTGCAGTCTTCTTGGAGGTGCGTTGATGTTTGTCATCGGCGCGCTTTACCTGCTCTTTGAGAAGAGCATTCTCGAAGACGGTAAATCCGAAGCCGAACTCGCCAAGCACGAGCTCAACAACAACTCTCGTATCATACTGGGCGTCCAGCTCGGTCTCGTAGTACTGTCCATGATTGTGACGAAAAGCAGCAGCGGATACCTCCAAGCGCGCGTAGGCATACCATTTGGTGTTCTGACAGTGACACGAGCAACGCTGTTGGCCTCACTTGTCGTCCCTCAACTGCATGGTCTATACCCCAACACCCACTACGTCCACCGCCTCGTAGTCATCTTCCTGCAGTTTGCGCCGACATTTATCATTCTCTCCATCTCGTACGAAGGGCTATTTTACTTCGCCTTCTGCATGTGTCTGTTCAGCTGGATGCGCCTCGAGCACCAGGTGTACCTGCATAACACGGCCAACCCATCGACTGCAGCCATTACATCGGATCCGGCCAAGCCTACCATGGACGCTGCGTCTGATCGCCTCGATTCGCTCCAAAAGGGGGAGTACAGAACATTGACACTAGCCGACGCCCGCATCGCCCTCTTCTTCATCTTCTTCATCCAGTCGGCCTTTTTCAGCGCATCCAACATCGCTTCGGTGTCGTCGTTTTCGCTCGACGCCGTCTACCGCCTGGTCCCCATTTTCGATCCCTTTTCTCAGGGCGCACTTCTCATGCTCAAGCTCATGGTGCCATTTGCGGCTCTCTCGGCCAATTTCGGTCTGCTCAACCGCCGTCTGGGTGTGGCGCCGTCAGCCCTCTTCATGGTGGTGATGGCAGTCAGTGATGTCATGACACTGAGCTTCTTCTACATGGTCAAGGACGAGGGCAGCTGGCTGGAGATTGGAACGACGATTAGTCACTTTGTTATTGCGAGCTTGTTGGGTGTGTTTGTTAGCGGACTCGAGATTTACAGCGAGTGGACTATTCGGGGGGTGGAGTTTGGCGGTAGCAAGAAGACGCAGGGGAATGGAACCGTCAACGGAAAGACTAGTGGGAAGGTAGAGTAGTTGGTGTGTAGTTGTAGTGCGTTTAAAATTAGTTTCGTATGCGAGCGTATGGTCACCTCATACAAGGGAAAAGCTCAACAAGTGCGCTGAAGTCGACATTACTATACAAACACCAGTTTGAGAATTGTCAAGGCAATGTAGTCTTATCAGTTCTGCAGAAGTAGCTGTCCAGTTTTCTTTTCGACAGGGTTTGATGTGCCAACCCTGTTGAGATAGGGGAAGCAATGGTCGAAAAGTATGGTTCACTACGGCAACGGTAGGATCGCTGGACGCGCTGTACCAAACACGCAGGAAACGCACGTTGACTGGAGCTAGGAAGATGCATGCTTCCGAGATGAGCTTAGGTTGCCGGGCAACATTGCGCTGTGCAAGTACCTGAAGCGGTCGTGATGCTCTGGAAGCGACGGCAGGCCGCGTGGGGAAGGCGAGGTCGCTTGAAGGAGCATCACCGTGCTGTCTCGTTATCAGGCGAGATGGGCGGACGGCAGGCTCGAAGCGGTCTCGAGAGGTGTGATGTGGCTGGGGACGGGCGGCTGGGAAGGCTCGGCTCCACAAACTAGCGGGGCCTGCGGATGCTGCGCTGGGCGGCATGCGAGGATGGTCCTACCCAACGCACGACTATACAAAGCCTACGCTCGTCAACAACATCCGTTCGGCGCATTATTACCTCCGCTACCGTCTGCGGCGCATTGTTTACGTCCATCGCTCCGCAAAAGACATATAGTCCGTCTTGTGCGACGCGCCGTGTGTGTGTGCAACGCAGCGCATCATCGATAGTCGTGTTATCGTGTCTTGGAACCAGGGGCCTGCCCCAACCACCGCCGCCAACAGCAGCCCGTCGTTCAACCTCGCACATTTCCTGCGAATCGAAAGCCTAAATCCCACACGCCCAACCATTCTTTATTCGTATCGTCAGGCGCAATCTCGCTTCCTCTGAACTGTCAGCTTATAACACCGCCGGCCTTCACCCTTCGCTGCAGACTCTTCTTTTCGCATAATGTTCTTCAAACGGTAAGTCGGACCTGCTACGCGCTGCATCTGGTGACGCGCACTAACTTTGCATAGTCGGTCCCGAGCCAATTCTTACGTCGACAACAGTGAGAACCCGCGCTCGCAGTCATTCGACGATTACACAGATAAGCGCCCCGAGTCGAGCCGTAAGGAGTCCCACCACAGCCAGCCCTTTTCCCCTACCGAGGAGCCGGACATGTATCCCCGCCAGCAGCAACCCCAAGAGCCGACGTACGCGCAGAGTGCTCCCCCAACCCACAACAACATGCCCATCCGCTCCCAGCAGGTGCCCCCGACCGGCAGCAGCGCCCCGATGGGGCTCGGCATGCCCGACCTCATCACCGCTGCCTTCAACCAGGCCGTCCAGCCCTACACGGAGAAGATCGAGCAGCTCGAGAGCCAGCTCGCCGACATGCAGAACTGGGTCGACCAGCTCGAGCAGCAGCGCGCCGAGGTGCACAACTGGATCGACAAGCGCGGACTGCGCCCAGGTAAGCCACCTGCACTGCTCGCTGCACCACTTTGTACTGACCTGCCCAGACGTTCCTGCCTCAATTGCTAAGATCATGGACACCACCACCGCCGATGCGGCGCCCACACTCAACGCCCAGCTCGACCGCAAGATCACCATCGTCAACTTCGACCTGCACCGCCTGCAAGACGACCTCAACGACTCCATCTCCTCGTCGCACTTTGCCTCGGCCATGCTGAAGTTCCTGCCCGACATCCAGCGCCTGACACTGCTCCCGTCCGGCCCGCGCTACGCCTTCGACCTCATCCTGAAGCTCGGCGGCAACCTCAACTCCCACGGCGGCATCGACAGTGCTGACGCCGGCGACATAGCAGCCCGCCGCGACTTCTACAACAGACTCGACGAGACCATGGTCGATGTCGTGCAGCGCCGCTTCGGCGAGGGCGAGGGCTGGGACGTCAAGCGCGAGATCAAGCGCATCGAGAAGACCGCCAGCTACCTCAAGACCTACGGCGTCGAGCCATACTTCCCCTCAACGCTTGAGATGATGAAGCGCGAGATGGAGTTCCAGCCGCACCCCAACGGCGGTGTTCCCAATGGCGGAACAGGAACCCCACCGCGGTACCATTAGATCTCTTGAGTGTGTGAGCTGAGGTGTGCTGACAGTCTGTAGCTCGGGAGAGTCGATCGAACAGAGGATAGAAGCGAGGCTGGCGAAACTAGCACAACTCACGCAAGCTATCAAGAAGTGTCGAAGTGCGCAGGACAGCTTGGGCCAATTGCATCAGTTCGTCGACCACACACCCGGGCGCTCTTCGGGGCCTCCCCCGCCGCTCCCTGCACGGCCTCCGCCTCAGCCGCCTACGAGAACTGCGCCACCTCCACCCGGATCTGTCTCGGATCTCTGTCTTGGTGGTGTTGGCGCCGCTCCGGCTGCTTGATGAAACTTTGTACTTAATACTCTTGATTGAACGAATTTCCTTGATGTGTTGCATGAAGCGGGGAAGGGAAGGAATTGGGGGTAAATTGGGGTGTGGTTCTTCTTCTGCATCATACCCGAGCATTTTTGGTAAACGGTGGCGTTTGGGAATTGGGTAGCCTCCTGCATGTAGCTCGCGGCGTACATTTAGTATAGTTGTCGCTTCTTTTGAAGTAGTAATTGAGAACATGACTGAAAACACTTGTCTGTAGCGTACATCATTGCAAAGTGAGTGACTCAAGGTCAACGTAGGCTCCAGGGTGTTTAGTTTTCTCTTTTAATGAGGTGGGAGAGGATAGAGCTTCTAAAGTCTTGCTTGACTGGACTGCATGCGCTCAAAAACACCATTCGCTAGAAACGTGGTGATGCACTGACAGCGCACATCACCGGGCCTGCATTATGGAAGAAACGAACCCGAGGTGGACATGCACTCGCTCAGCTTCTTTGCGGATATCAGGCGTAGCGGCTTGGCAACAGTGTGTCTGTGTATAAAAGATCTACTGCTGCTACTCACTGTCTTCTCCTTCATTATCTCAGTCTGGGTGTGATACTCCAAAAACTTAGCATACCGGTCCTGATGTTCTGTCTGCTCCTCCTTTTCCAAAATGTCGTTGACAAAGTACCGATGAATTTCTGCTCCGCTCTCTCCTCTTCTTTGAAAATAGTCAAATCCACATGTCATACAGTACATGAGTCCAGAAAGACATCGAGGCTCTAGTAATGTCGCGATCTTCGAGATTGGCGAAAAACAAAACTACTCATGGTCTCCACATGTGGATTTCGAGTGTCCAAACGATAACATGGAGTAATGCATGTGGGCGCTGGTGGAACTCTGGTTTTGAAACATTTCGAAAAGTCAAAAGCTAAGATAGCATGAGCTTTGCGGGAATATTTTACGCTTTACTGCTCTTTTTGCGCGGCGCTGTCGTGGGAGATGGGTATAAAATCCACTCTTCTGCGCCTTTGAACCTTACTTCCTATACCACGCTTTCTGATTAAGATTCAAAATCACCGAAGCACATGAAATGACTTGCTGTCTTTGTTCGAACAAAAAAAGGAGAACATTGCGCCATGTCTGCTCTGCGCTGCCTTCCTCTCTTGTCATGACGACGTTCAACCAAAGTCGATCTTCTCAAAAGTCAGGCACAGAACGCTAATGACTCCGTTCCTCCCGCCGACTGTCGAAGTCATACTTGAGAGAGCTGATCAAAAGACTAAGAGTTCGATATATGGAGATCGCTGCTGTTGCGCTGGCTGGACTTGGAAACGTGCGACACACACAAAACGGCACGGTTGTCACCCACATGTTGGGAGAAAGAGCAGTGAAGTTGACGCACCGAACTTCTGGCGCCATCTCGGTATGCATACCGCGTTTGAGAAGCGATATGAAAGCTCTTCTGCCCTTTGCTCTTCTTGTCTCCTCAGTTTCTCTACGGTCTCTTCCGATTTACCAAATGTACGCCAAGCATGGACATGTTCTGCCTTTCGTTCTCTCCCAAAAAGGAAAATGCTCGTCAAGTTTCCATCACCAGAAAATACTGGCAAACATTTGCATGTCTCTTTGTCGTCTTTGCTGTTCATACTTCGAAATGCCGAGTGCACCGCTGCTTGCACCGTAATATCCGACAAGAGTGTTCGAAATATGGTACAAGAGGTCCTATGTCTTCCAGCGACCTAAATTTGCATCATTCCAAAGTCTACTCGGCCGTTCCGCAACAGTCTCCAAAATAGACCCAGTCAGCTGCGATGGCTGCCTGCTCGAAAAGCACTACGGTGGAACATAGGGCGAGTCTCGAAACATTCTCATTGATACATACCGAGGCGACTGTAGCAGAAAGTTATAAAAGCTCCGCCAGTTTCTGTCTTCCTACTTTCTCTACAGCCCAGAACTCGAAGTGCTTTCCTTCAAAACACGGGGCACTCCACTTAATGGTTTCTCCTCTTCGAAAAGATCAAAAACGACTACCGTGGTTTCCTCCTGCCTTTGCTTCTCCATCTCTTTCCACCAAAGGAAATTTCGCCTTCACCTATGATCCTTCCGCTTCTCTCTGCTCGAAATCTGATATCCTATTGCACCAAAAGAAACCAATAAACAGAATATGTTCGAGAAGGCAGCAAAACCGAACTTGAGCAACGCTATGGCTCGCCTGCGCCCTGCGGTCTTCAAATACGAAACAAACTGTACAGCCTGGACATGTACATACGCTTGAGTGCTGAGGATCGCACCGATGGCACAACGCATGTTCGAGTGGAATCTATCGCACTGACCTTGGAACAGTCTTGCAGGGCGCGGGGAAAAGGATGCAATGTTTACTTTTCACTCTTCTCTTGGTACCTCGATCATAAGATCAACTCCTTCTTTTTAAACTACCAAAACAGCATGGATAGAGTTCCATGATCTGCTCCTCTCGAAACAGACCTCGGGAAGATTCAGAAACCTATGGTTTAGCGCTCTGCTCTCGACATCTACAAACTCTCAAGCACTCTCTGGATGTTCTTGCCGTCGCGAACTCCGCTTTTTAAATAATTACGTCAAAAATTTCACATCTCCTACCTGCTTCATCGCTGCTTCAGCCTTAAAATGAGTCAGGGGGTGTCATCACATCACTCAGACGCTTAGCTCTGATCTGTATTTCCAAAGATCTCGATGTCGAGTTCCATGGAAGAAGGAAGACAACCTTCGCGAAGACATCTGAAAATGAACTTGATACTTATCGCATGCTTTCGACGAGCTGGTGTGGAAAAACGCGTGTTGCAGACATGGCTGCCAACGTCACACGGCAGCGGCAGTAAGGTGCCTCTGTGCCACAAGCATTTCGGAGCCTACGTTCATTTTTCCAGGCGTCCAAAGCAATCAAAAAGATAATATCGTCGTCAGAGTGATGCAGTGTCTTGCCGCGCCGCGAGTAACCCTGGGGTTTCGTTTAGGCGGCCTGTGGTAACTCTCTAGACGCCCGCAATCGACAGTTTTTGTTGACTTGCTTGTTATGGCAGCGCGCTAGAGCTGCACACTAGCTCATAAAGGCTTAGCGCATCCTCATGCTCTCATCCAATGCTCCGCTCTCCAGCCACCAGACTTTATCACTCAAAAGACCAGATTCAGCATAATGGCATCGACAGCACAGTTCGCTTGTGGGATTTGCCGGGAGCGTAAAGTTCGATGCGATCGCGCGCTTCCAAAGTGCAAGCGATGCAATCGTCTCAATCAACCGTGTGGCTATCAGGTGCACTCGCGTCGCACACGCGACGATCAGCTCAAACAGCTTCAGGAACGGCTGGCCAGGACGGAGGCTCAGCTTGCTCTTACCGCGCAAAATCTATCTCCGACGACCACACCTCAGGCGCAACCAACTCCTATTTTAGAGCATACGGCTGCTAGCACTCCGATGCGCCTGGATAGTACCAGAGACACGAGTGCGGTCATCGATGCAGCAACAGATTGCTCATTCGTTCCAGATGTTGATCTACTTACTTCTTTTGCAGAAGATGTAGATGCCAACATGACGTTTGACTGGATGAACCAGCCGTTGACGACACTCGAACCAATGGATAATCTACTTTTCAGTCAACCTCAGGAAGGGCTACAAAGCGGCTTAAAAGGAGACTTCTCTATAACTGATCTGAGGCCACTGTACGACCGCTACTTCGAATCGGTCCACCTCTCTTTTCCGTTCATAAACAGAGATAGGTTCATGGTCGAGTCAATAGTGAGCGGCGGCACTGCAGCAAAGGCTTTGATCTATGCTGTTGCGCTTGCGGGTTGCTCTCACACTACCCCTGAAGATTTTAAACGACAGTTCACATGCTACGACCTAGCGCGTGACTATGCCGAGAGATGCGAGCGAGAAGACTGTATGAACGATCTTGACTTCCTTCAAGCTCTGTTATTGTTAGGCCGTTTTGAGGCTATGAGCCGGAAGCTGGAGAGAAGTTGGCTGACTTTAGGACGCGCCGCTATGCTCTGTAGGCTTTTGAGGCTGCATCGAATGGACGAAGTCATTCATGATCGAGGTACAGAAAGCGGAGAAAGCCAGAATGGCCCTCGGTTCAGTTTGCCGCATACGGAAGATCCGGTGCTACTGGAAGAGCGACGGCGCACATTCTGGGGCTTATACATACTGGAAAGCTACGTGAAAACACGTAGCGGATTACAGTGTCAACTGGGAGACGTCAAGGTGCGGATTGTTAACCATGATGCCTTTCAGGAACTGACGTAGCATCCAGGACTTTCGCATCAACTTACCATCACCAGGACCATTAAATTCGAGCTTAGAACCGCTCAAGATGCCTTCCGTTCTAGACGTGGGTACCGAATCTGGTGTCAAGATATCGTCTTACGCAGGCTGCGTTCTCATGGTCGAATTAGCATTACGCTGCTTCGACCATGGGCAACAACGTGACAGACCAGGTTTCTGGGACGACTACTACGCCCTAGTCAAGAGGATTGACAACCTCTTCGTTCTCCTTAAGCGTCATCTCAACGCGACTTCCATTCGTGAAGATCCTGTAGCGTTCAGTCTCTACATGAACTTACGCGCCACTGAAATCTTTTCTCATGAATCAGCCATCACAAAAAGCGAAGAACAAGGACTACCGCCATTGATGATAGCAGAGAGTCAACGTCGCTCTACCGCCGCAGCTTTCCAGATATGCAGCGCGGTAGGGCTAAATCTGCCATCGCCGCGCAAGGCAAGTAGCGACATCATCATGTTGCAAGCTATCTTCATTGCCTGGCCTTTGACTATGGCATTGAAGGCACTGCATCGTGAACTCGTCAACGAAAGAGTAAATGAGGCTGTGAGTGGTGTTGTGGCTTCAACGCGCTTGCTTTTCGCGGCTCTAGATCACATTGAAGAGTCGGAAGGATACTGGCACCAAAGCGTAACGCATGTTGGGGCTAAGCTGCAAGAATGGGAAGAAAAGAACGGGTTGGAACCGGTGGCTCTGTGAGAACCTTTTGTCTTCTCTCCGATGCACATAGCGGCGAGATTTGCACCACAACACTTCACGGCTACTAGAAAGACTCTAGTGATTCGTATTCCATTCGACGTAAGCTGGATTCCTTCCGTATGGTGATCTTCGATAGGTATTCTGGTTCTTCTTTCGATCGCCATCGTTTCAACACATCAGTGTCCTCAGGAGGAAGTGGGTCGCTCGGACTCCGTGTCCGTGTCCGTGTCCGCCCTCCGTCTCGACCACCTCTTCGACTTTATAGTCTTGTTACCACTTATCGAGCTCGTTACTTCTCTCATCATCCCTTTTACTTCTTACAATACTATCCTAATATCAATCGAGATTGTATCTGCATCTGCGAAAGCCCCGTGCCACTGAGGACCGATTGCATCCTTCAAACATGGACCACACAGGTATACAGCCGAGCCCGCACGACTCAGATCGCGAGAAAGCAGCAGAACCACGGAATTCGAATGCTCAGAGTTCACCTGAGGACGGTATCACTACCACGAACAAGCCCAGCACTCGAAACATCCATGGTTGGAAGGTAAGCAAGCCACCTGCACTCATACTCATACACACCATCACTATGGCGAATGACTGCTAACGCAATATCTTCCCATGCGTCCAGTGGGCGACCGCGTACTCCGCCATGCTATCAACAACTCTCCTCTTCGCTCTCGACAACACCATCGTCGCCAACATCCAACCAGCCATCATCGCCGACTTCGGCCACCTCGAACTGCTCTCATGGATCGGAACCGGCTTCGCCCTCGGCACCATGTTCATCCTGCTCTGGGGAAAGATCTACGGCGTCTTCAACATCAAGTGGGTGTACATATTCAATATTTTCTTGTTTGAGGCTGGCAGTGCGCTTTGTGGCGCGGCTCCGAATATCGAGGTGCTTATTATTGGGAGGGTTGTTGCGGGTGTTGGGGGTTCGGGCATGTATTCGGGTACGCTGACGTATGTGTCTGTTCTTTCGGATGAGAAGGAGAAGCCGGCGTATCTGGCGGGGAGTACTGTTGTTTGGGGGATTGGTAGCGTGCTGGGCCCAGTGGTGAGAATAAACCTACAACTTCGTCCTTGCCGGATGTATGCTAACTTTCCACCATTAGGTCGGCGGCGCCTTTGCGGCAAGTAGCGCCACTTGGAGATGGGTATGTCATTTCGTCTTTCCATCTTCGCATTCTCGCCATTGAGGCTGATCGTTTGCTAGGGGTTTTACGTCAACCTTCCCATTGGCGCACTCTTCGCACCCGTATACTTCCTCCTATTCCCCAGTATCGACCCCTATCCATCCAAGACGCTCACCGAGAAGCTGCGCCTTGTAGACTGGGTCAACGCCGTCATCTTCCTTGCTGGTTCCGCCTGCCTAACCGTCGTGCTCACCTTCGGCGGGGTCATCTACCCGTTCAGTTCCGGAACTGTCATCGCGCTGTGGACCATCACGGGCGTTCTGCTTGTCGTCTTCATCATCACACTGAAGTTGCATCCGCTCGTTACCAAAGAGAATCGACTATACCCACTGCATTTCTTCAAGCAACCGACGTTGATCAACATGCAGCTTCAGGTGTTCCTATCCTCTGGTATTATCCTGGTAAGCTGCTTCCGAACAAGGATGAAGTCAAGATGCTAACCTATCCCCAAGGCCATGACTTACTACATACCCCTCTATTTCCAATTCGTCAAGGGCGATGGCGCACTCGAGGCCGGCGTTCGTCTCCTACCATTGATCATGTTCATGGTCTTCGCGTCAATGGTGAACGGCTTCTTGATGCCGAGGTATGGCTTGATACCTGTCTGGTATATCGGAGGGAGCACACTGGCCCTTATTGGCACGGCTTTGATGTGTAAGACTCTGCATCGCATCCGGGTTTTAAGTAACTTCACTAATGTCTTTCGCAGACACCGTCGATGAGGCTACACCCAATGCCAACATCTATGGCTACAGCATCCTCGTAGGAGCTGGCACAGGGTGTTACATCGTCGCAGGTTTTGCCATCGTGCAGTCTTTGGTACCTGTTCATGAGATAGCCAACGCCGTTGGTGCCATGACCATCAGTCAAGACCTCGGTATGGTTCTCTTCCTCGCAATCAGCGGCAGTCTCTTTCACAACGTAGCGGTCGACAAAGTCGGTAAGGCGCTCCCGGGGGTCTCCCCCACAGAGATTGGGAACTTGATCGCGGGATCAAGCAGCAAGGCCTTCCAAGCATTGTCCGACGAAGAAAAAGCTTTAGTCATTCCCGAGATAGCCAGTGCCATGACCAGCATCTGGGCTTTCTTTCTTGCTGCTGCTGCGCTGAGCGTGGTATGCTCAATTCCGTTGCTGGTGAGTTTTCTCTGAGTTCTGCCTCCCTTCCGCTGGATACTGTTTACTGATGTCTACGACAGAAAGCCAAACTCGGTGATGAGAAGAAAGGTGCTGCGATCCCTGCAGCATGAGATGCACTGTTACTAGAAGTGCACATGTCAAGCGAGAGGAATTGTTTCGGTTGGTGTCGGCTTCCACTTCAAGATATACTTTCCTCTCCACTATCAGAATAGAAAATCGTGATCTATCCGTTGCGTGATCTATCTTGTTCCCATGATCAGTGAATACCTGAAGTACATTGCACCTACTGCACATATGGGCAGCAAAACCTGAGGCGGAGATCTCGTGATGCTGTATCTCGATGCATCCGCCCACGATCCGTCCTGGCCGACTGGCGAAAGGGGTGGATCCAACAGGCGACCAATGGAGAAAGAGCGGCCGTTTGTGTCCGTTCCTACCTACCTTCTTATGTCTCCGGGCGTACCGACGACGCTTGAGAATCTTGTCTAGAATAGGACAGGCCTTGAAAACGATCGCATCCTGCCAATGAAAAACAAAACTGGGCTTGTATGATCGGAAAATGATGTAGTTGATGAATGCCATCGTTGAAGAAGCCATTGATGGTTCCAGCGAAGTGGAGCTCGAACTCCGCGCGGGAGCCCCACATTTCCCGGTCGGCAGAACCTTCCGCCGCCCAAAATTTCGAGCCGTCCCAGGTACTTTCCAGCGCAACTTCCAGACCTCACTTTACCACAATCTACTCGCCTCCAAACACCCATCACGATGTTCGCCGTCCCTGGATGGAACGTCGCCGCGCAGGTGAAGACTCAGGTCGAAGTACCAAAGCCGAAGGATTCTACAAAACCTGGAAAGAAGGCGCAGAAGCGGAAAGAGAAGCGCGAAGAGCAGCAGGTCAATGCGGACAATCTTGCAGAGCAATGGGACAACATAGCCAATGGAAAAGGTGCGGAAGTGGAGAAGACCGAGAAGACCAAGAAGCCGGAGGCAGCAAGTGTAGAGGCGACAGACGAGGCAGCGCAAGACAAGCGTGGAAAGAAGAGGAAGAGGGGAAAGGCTGGAGGTAACAAAGACAAGGAGGCAGGCGCAGATGGCGCAAAAGAAGTGGACGCGGATACGGCGGTGGTAGCTGAGCCTGCAGAGGTTAAAGCAGATGCTACGAAGTCTGCTGAAGAGAAACCCGCAACAGCCGACAGCGAGGCAAAGCGCGAGAAGAAGAAGCGCAGGAAGGAATCCAAAGCCGATAAGCTCCTCGCCGCAAACGCAAACGGCACGAACCCCGCCTCCGCGACTCCAGTCCTGGAGAACCTCCTTCCCGAACCCAAGGGCCTCACACCTCTCCAGCGATCGATGCGCAGCAAGCTCGCCAGTGCGCGATTCCGTCACTTGAACGAAGCGCTCTACACAAAACCCTCTGCGGACAGTGCGTCTCTGTTCAAGGAAGACCCATCGATGTTCGAGGATTACCATCGCGGTTTCGCACAACAAGTCGAAGTATGGCCATCGAACCCCGTGGACGGCTACGTAAATAGCATAATCGTACGAGGCAAGCTACGGAATAAGGACATACGAAAAGATCGAAGAGGCCCACCAAAGAACGCAGTTCGCAGAGGCCCCGGTTTCGAGGAAGAAGAGACCACAGCCATCGCACCACCCCGCGGAGACGCGAAGCCCCTCCCCAGAGACTTCAAAGGCCACTGCACCGTCGCCGATCTAGGCTGCGGAACAGCCTCGCTATCCTACCGCCTCCAACCTCATCTCAAATCCCTCAACCTAACCTTCCACTCCTTCGACCTCTCCAAACCCACCGGTCCCTCCGCCGACCTCGTAACAATAGCCGACATCTCCGCGCTGCCCATCTCCGAAAATAGCGTCGACGTAGCCATCTTCTGTCTCGCCCTCATGGGCACAAACTGGCTCGACTTCATCGACGAAGCATACCGCATCCTGCGCTGGAAGGGCGAGCTCTGGGTATCGGAAATCAAATCGCGCTTCGGGCGTGTGGACAAGAAGAAGGGCGGTGTGCCTATCAACTCCATCGGCTCTCTCAAGAAGACTATGGATAAGAAACCTCCCAAGGCGAAGAAAGCTAAGGCGGATAAGCCTCCTGAGGAGGGACCTGTGGACTCGGAAGACGAGGAGGAACTCGCAGTCAATGTAGATGGCCAGGAGGGTAAAGAGGGAACGGACGTTTCTGCGTTTATTGAAGTGCTGCGGAAGCGCGGATTCGTTCTTGATGCTTTACCTGAGAGGCCGGGCGATGCGATCGATTTGGGCAATAAGATGTTCGTCAAGATGCAATTTGTTAAGGCAGCGCATCCAAGCAAGGGCAAGAACGCGAGGGAGGACCAAAAGGCGGGGGCTGTGGCGCAGAGGGGTGGAGGCATGAAGTTTGGACTCAAGGGAAAGAGGTTCGGTGCTGGTGATGGAGATGACGAGGGCGATGCGAAGGATGGTGCGGTGTTGAAGCCGTGCTTGTACAAGATCAGGTAGACGTGGGAGCGCATTGTCACGATAAGGGGCAGATTGAGGGGCGTTGAAAGCCTTTCTTCATTTGATCTATCTTATCTTCGTAAAACTACGTTAATGCATATGAAGCTCCTTCGCTTCTAATCCTGTTCCCTGGTAATACATGCATGCTATCGATGCCATGTCGTGAGTTCGTCAACTCATGTCTTCGTCATCGAGACTCCTTTGAACTGTTCAGATCTTTCCAAAGGGTTAAATCTTACTGAGTGAGACTACAGCGGGTGTAGGCGAGCGCCATGTGATCCTGATCTTATGGTGCTGTGGTCGTCTCTTTGACTAACCACCGAGAAGGAAACTCGCAGCATGCTCAACATTGCCTCCGAACATCTCCAGTGCTTGTATGGCTTCCTGTTCCGAACAGCCAAACATGCCAGTGAGTTGCTGGATGTTTTCCTGAGGGAAGTTGCTTGTGGGTGCAGATGCTACGGGCGCCTTGGACGCTGTGGGTTGGGCTTGCGGCTGCGCTGGTTGAGAAGATGATGACGATGCTCCGGCATTCGAAGGGCCAGCTGCAGCGCTACCTTTCGGTCGAACAGCGCCAGTCTTCGCACCAATCTCCTCTCCGTTGGGACCTTGGACAGTTGGCTCGTTCATTTCCGCCTCCTCAAAGCTCCTGGGGATTTCCGACTCGTGCAAGAAGGGGACTTCTTGACCCTCAAAACATAGGGCGTTCTTCTCGAGATCGATCTTGGCGCGGTAGCGCTTGAGCATGTCCAGACCAAACAGTAGGTCGACGTCCTTGCCCTCCATGACTGTGAAGGCGCAGGGCATGACCGCACCTCCAATCTTGATCTCGGCGTGATGTACACGACCCAGAATACGGGCAGTGCCGACACCGCGTGCCATACCGGCATATCGGACGTCCATCAGGCGCATGATACCACATCGCTCGGCACAGTCGGGGGACATGATGGTGGCCTGGGCGCCAGAGTCAACGAAGGCCTTGACAGGCACGCCATTGACCTCGGTGTTGACGTAAAGCATGTGTACGCGCGTGAAGACTGTGGCATGTTAGCCTCCATTAAAGATAACCCCTCACTTCAATCATCCCGTCGGTCTATCCACCGGTCATAGTTGACATACCTTCGGGGTTCTCGTCGTAGGCCTTTTGCAGGTTCTCGACTACGCGGTCCTGGCGGATGATGTCTTCTATCTTTCGTTGCGCCTCTACGTTGAAAGGGTCTTCGTTGAGCAGGGCAATCTGGTTCTGGCGCTCGCGCTCCGACTCCTCGGCCTGTCGTTGCCTCATGGCATATGTATCTCTCCAGCGGGTGGGGTCGTTGACGGCGGCGGCGAGCTCCGGGTCGCCCTGGCGCAGCTTGTTCATCTGCTGGGGGTCGTTGAGGACAAGCTGTCGCACGCCTTCTGGATCAGGTTGCGCGGGCCTGCCCGGCTGCTGGAGGTTCCTGTTTGGTCGAGGTGCGGCGCGCATCACAACGGCCAGCATCTCGCCATCCCGTATTCCGGCGTCCTCTAGTGTCTGTGTGTCTACGGCTACCGGCTGGCCGTTCAGGTAGAGGCTCTGTGACGCGGCGGGCAGGCTGGTGTCGGCCTCGATGAAGCCCTTGAGGTCCTTGACGGTGCTGCCGGGGGGCAGTTCGAGCGTCAGCAGGTCCGTGTCGGCCTGGGTGCCGGGCGCGGTGATGGATATGGTGACGCGAGGCCTGGCGGCGTGTGTTAGCAGCGTGCTGGGGGTGGTGGCACAACCACGGCTCCGGAATCGACTCACATGGTGGTTCGGAGCGGGCTGGGGCGTATGCGGGCACGTCTGGATGAGGCCAAAGAACGTGACACGGTGGGAGGTGAGGTTGGGTTGGGCGGGTCGGGGCAACGGTGTCTCGGTGCGCAGGAGCTTATAGGAAGGAGGCACTGGGCCGTGATGGTCTGGTCGCAACCTGGGACTGGAACGGGCCGGAGGGTCCTCGCAGTGAGAGAGGGAGAGGGCACGTCAGTCGCCGCCTGCTGGGCTGGAAGGGAATGGAACGTAGTGGAGCCGCGAACCCAGCGTCGGATGAATCAGCGATCAGAGGGCACAGGCTGCATGTTGTGAGAGTTTCGCCTAGGCCACCAAGGCTGTCACTCGTAATATACCAGCAACGTCGGGCTGGGGCGTAGGCGTCGGCGCGCAGTCGAAGGAGTAGTACTACTGCATCCAAACCACGACGTTGGCGGTGTAGGCCCAAGCATGGCCACAGCAAGCGGGGCAGCCGATGCGCGGGAGAGGCTAGACGGTGCAGACAGTCGCGTCGATATGAATGAATACCGTCTCTGCTTGGAGCCACGGCGTGTCTGCCATGCACTTGTCCTGGGCGGACTATGCGGCGAGCCTGGTCACCATCTCCGCGGGGGTGCTGTTCATCCGGGAGCATACCCAGACCTTACTCCAGCTACCTGGATAGCATAATGTCTGGGATGCTTCAACTCCTGCCCAACGCATGCACGAGAATCATCTGGCCGCTGCGCCCTACGGCTAGCCCCTGCAAAGGATTCCGTGAGCTGTAGCTCCATGCCACCAGGTGCTGCCATACCCCACCGACATCATCCTACTGCACGTCATGGTAAATCCCATCGCCACACCATCGCTAGTCAGGGCATGGTCGATAATCCACGAATCCCGCCATCACCAGACATTGCTTTTTGAGACGCAAGCAGGAGTCTAGAAGAGTGAATCCCATACCAGCCATAACACACGCATATCCCCGCCTGCTCCTTTCGGCCATCTGCCACCCAGCTAACCCGGAACGATCTGCAACGGCAGGCGCGAAGCGAACCGCTAGTAAAGGCGGGGCTGAGGCCGCAGAGAGTCTCGTGAGTCCTCCAGGAACCACGAACCCAGACTCACCACTGCACTCCGGCTTCCTATAGTCGCATCAACCGACCCTCCTGCCGTACCATCATCATAACACCGCTCCATCTGACCTGTCCAACTCACCGCCAAGATGCCACGAGACTTGCTAGCAGACAAAAAGACGCTCGATGGCATGCCCGAACTATCAAGAGAGCCTGAGACCGTCGCTAGCCCAGAGTCCGTGGAGCAGCAATCGAGTCTGGTGCCCCATCGCAGTTCCAACATCGCTCAGGAGGGGAGACTCAAGCAGATGGGCGTCCGGCCCTACGCTTCATTGCTGAACATCGACGACCTGGACGATTGCGATTGGCTCGAGCATGCGGCCTTTGATCCGGTAGAAGCTGCATCGCGCGAGAAGGTGAGAACGATTGCTTTCATCGACGTTATCTCGAACATCATGGTCAATGCCTGTATTTTTTGCTCAGTGCCACCATTGGGCTCCGTTAGGCACGAGCCATGCGCTCTTCTCCATAATGATGTTACTCAAACCATCAAGTGCGCACACTGTCTTCTGCCCTGTTTCCTATCCATTGTTTCACCAGACACCAATATACCTCTTACGTCGTTCATCGGGTTCGATTGAGTTTGCTATGCGCTGGTCGCTCGCTCCTTCCCTTCCTCTCTCATGTGTAGCGCTCTTTCCTTCCGGTCCCTTCAGATTCCGCGCTAACCTACCACAGCTCGAGTACCGTCTGCGAACCTGTGGTGAGCTCTGCAGTGGGCTCTTCTCCTCCGCCTACCCAACCACGTCAGGACCATTAGGCGAGACCATCAAGTTGCACTCCTTCCCATCAATAGACTCAGCAGACACAGACCGGAAGCGCGTGATAATTGGTCACATCATCTCCACCAAAGCAAACTCGCCACTCGTTACCGATGACGCTATGGACTACCCCAAGGACTGGAAAACCAACTACCAACTCACGCCAAATGTAGGCCACAACGAAGACGGTCAGACAGTCTGTCTGCACTCGTTATGTGTACATCCAAACTTTGCGCGTAAAGGTCTCGGCTCGATATTACTGCAGAGCTATGTACAGAGGATCAAGGATTCAGGTGTGGGTTCTAGAATAGCGCTCATCTGCAGAGACCGGTATATATCTTTCTATGAGAAGGCGGGATTCAAGAAGATCGGTCCCAGCAAGTGCCAGTATGGTGGAGGAAACTGGGTGGATATGGTGCTGGACTTTGAAGACAGTGGGGATGACGGATGGGAGTACTAAGAGGTATGCTCAGATAAAAGCGGGCCTTCTATAGGATGGCATACAATCACGTCCGTAGATGTTTGAGCGAGTCAAGAGCGTGTAGAATGGAACAAAAAGCATGTGCAAGATTTAGATGTTCACGCGCACTGTATTCGCTACACATCTGTCGTTGACTAATCGCCCATTCAGCCTCGCTTATTGAACCAGCCTGCTTAGCTCCTGCCCTCAGACTTCGTTCAGCCGTAGGCAGCTGCGCCTCAGCCTCGTCTTACTCATCAACCCCGTCAACATTTCCCTCGCTTCTTTGTTCTTTTCCTCCTTCCTCCCTCCTTCTGACTGCATTGATGCGCACCATGTTGCACTTATTGGCGACCGACCCCACACATCGTTTCCCATCATGTCCGCCCTATACGAAGACACTCCGCTCCACATCGATGCCAGCACGAACATCCGACTTCTCACAATCCTCCCGACGAATGACGAGACGACTCCAATAGCCTGCGCCCTCCACGTTGTTGCTCTCCGAGAAAATCCTCACTATACTGCACTTTCCTATGTCTGGGGTCCGCCTACGCCTTCCCGAGAGATTTTTGTCAATGGCAAGCCTTTCACCGTACGAGAGAACCTCTGGAACTTTCTTAATCAAGCACGGAAGGAAGAGAAAAATTGTCCTTTCTGGATAGACGCTATCTGTATTGATCAAGATAGCAATCCGGAGCGTACCCATCAAGTCTCTATGATGGGAAAGATATACTCGGAGGCTCAGCTTGTTTTGGTTTGGCTTGGGAATTCCACGAAGCATACTGCAAGATGGAGAACGTTGTTCAGCACTTTACTAGCTTTCGACATTCTTAAGCTTGCAGAGCAAGAAGCCTGGTGGGAAGAGAATCTGGAGTGCATCAAAGAGCTATATTGCTCACCCTACTGGAGCCGAATATGGATTGTACAAGAATACGTTCTAGGCAAAAGGATTAGCATACGATGTGGTTCACACGGGATCACTCACGATGAGATGAGAGGGATTCGTGATCAGTATTTCTACATACATTCTCACAAGGATGATTTATGCATGATACTGGATAGTCCTGCCACGCGAGTTCAACGACTTCGAGATAATAACCTGTCTATTCGTGATCGTGGAAAGGAATTTACACTTATCTTCGAATCCGTGATACTCGAGTTTGCGGATTCGGGATGTGCGGACGTGCGAGACCACGTGTACGCATTGTTAGCCCTTTGCGATGGGCCTTTGATCATTCCCGACTACTCGAAGTCGCCACTTGAATTGTTTGTTCAGATCCTCCGAAGGGCAGATGACACTTCACTGGAAGGCGGAAGACTTCCATATGAAGACGAGAGAGTTCGTACCATAGAGTACTTGGGCGAAGTTCGCGAGTTACTAGGGATCGAAGATGAAGAATTAGAGAAATTGGACTGTGAGACGACGGAGCTACTGTATAGATGGTCATTCGACTGTTCGACTAGCGGGACTAGTTGTACAAACTCACATTGATCAGCTCCGCAGGGAGCGTTGGACAGTCATGAGGCTCAAGTCAGTTAGACTGTAAGAAATCACAGAGCATGAGTATCGTAGCCGGTCTCGTATCATCACGTTCTTGGTAGTATGCTAGACATCTACGCGTACTCACTCCTATCCACCCACCCCGGCTGCAACGCCTTCCCATCAATCTCGCTAAATGCAAACCCACTCTCATATCTCGCATACTCAATCAACTTGAGCGTATCCAACTTCGCGCCAGCCTCAGTCTGCGCCCACATCGCCACACTCAACACATTTTCCCCTCTCATGTTGAGGATACCAGGTGGGATGGGATAGCGAGTTTGAGGTCCAATATGGGGTACGTGTTTCCCGTACTGGTAGCCGTTGACGAAGAGAAGCATGCGTGCAATGGTACCCTTCGGCGCACCGAGTTCAATGCCGATTGGAACGTCGAGGTCGGAGTCGACGGAGAGGGAAAAGGTGGTTGTGAACCAGCGGATACCGGCGCCTTGAATGCCGTCGGCAGTGGGACTGGCATTTTCCCAAGCGGAAGTATCGAAGCCAGGGAGGTGCCAACCGAGACGTTCGCCGTAGAGACCGCCTTCATTCATCGGACCACGCACGGGATCGATGTTGCGCTCTCCACCTGCGTTACCTTGGATCTTCCATTGGTCGAACGAGATATTCGTGTTGTTGCCACTGAAGAGCTGGGCACCTAGTATACCGCGAGGATTCTCGGCGCCAGCGGGGCCTGTAGAGGTTTGGTCGTGACCTGTGTAGTCGGTAATCACCGTCAAGACATTTCCTTCGTCTTTCAATGTAACGTTCTTGAATGACAGCAAGGCTGTTGTCGAAGTAAGCGATGCATTACCGGGATGGTAACCGATTGATTGCCCGTTGAGCCAAGCACCCCAGCCAGCCGCGACACCGCCCTGGACCGTGATGTTGAGTGATGATGCGGCTTTACCGGAGAAGTATCCACGGTAGATCTTGGCGCCGGTGTAGTACTTGTAGTCACTACTAAAAAGTACGGGCAGAGTGAGTGGTTTCACTGGGCTCAGGGTGGTGTTCTTGTTGGCTACAACCCAGTTGCTGTCATCGTATGAAGGTTGGATCTCCGGCGAAGATTCAGCAGCTTTGAAGTTGGCAAGCTCTGGAAGAGTGATCTCGCGTTCTGCGGTTCCAGCGATCTTCGCAGTGAGAGAACCATAGGGAGTCTTCGTCGTAGCGAGCTGCTTGCCATTCCAGGATATCGTTTCCGCATCAGAGCCAGCATATACCTCGATAGTCGTCGCATTCGCATTGTCGCCAACAACGGAAACTGTGCCATCTGATGCACTGGCAGAGCGGACGAGATATGGCCCGAGCACGAAGATCTGGTGGTCGGGTGTGACGTTGGGGTCATCTGTCGTTGATGGCGCAAAGAAGGTCCATGCAGTCGGTATATCAAGCATATAAGCAAGAACGCCGTTGGAGAACTCAACGACTGTCGCACCCTTGCTTTGAGTGTACGAGAAGCTTGAGTAGGTGCCATTGGCCGGCTTACTCGCAAGGTCTGACTCCGCACCGTATGCCTTGAACGTTACGTTACCCTGCGATTTGAATGCGAACTCTCCTGTCTGGCCTTCGCGGGTGTAGAGCACGAGGACGGGTCGATCAAACAGGCCGTAGGTAGCAATCTCAGCTGACGAGTAGAGCAGCGTTTCGTCACCCACAGCGTAGTCGGTAACCACCCATCGACTCTGACGGCCCGCAAGCTGCATGCTCGGAATGTTGACATCGCCTTCAGACGTCTTGACTGTCATTGAGAAATCGGTCACAGCACGGGTGCGCGTGTTGTTGTTCTCGGCAAGATAGAATCTACCATCCGTATCGCGGCTCTTGAGCTGCCAGGTCCAGATTGCAGAGTTGTCGACTGCGTTTGCTGTGCCGTTGTTCTCCATAAACGTGTTGTGAAGACCCTTACTAACACGGGTGAAGAGTGCGAGAAGTTTGTACTGCTTGAACTTGTCGCGGACTTCTCGGGTCTCGCGTAGCGGCGCGTCGTAGTCGTAACTAGTGTACACAACAGGAGCTGCAGAATGGCCCCAGTTCGTGCCGCCGTATGCCATGTACAAGTTTAGAAGGCTAGCTCGCTGTCCGATCAAGCCCTTGTAAAAGACGTCTGCAAACTCCGGACTCTGTTCGGCCAAGCACTGGTCGAAGAAGTAGCCACCCCATGGCTGGAACCATCCACCTTCGAATTCGGGCAGATACTCTGGTTGAGTAGGGGAGACCTCCTGAAACCACTGGTAGTAAGTTCTGGGTAGGTTGAATCCAGTGTCGAGGTTTGTGCAGCTCATGCCGCCAGGGTAACTGTCCAGACCGTAAACGTTGATCGCGCCGCCAACATTGTTGTAGTCAGTGGACCAACTCTTCGACCTGAAGCCCTTCTCGTTGTGTGACAAAGGTACGACGATACCTGCGTCTTTAAAGGCGGACTTCAACTGTTCCATGTAGATGACCAGTGTGTTGTTGGCTTCGTAACGGGTTTGTTGCAGTTCGTTTTCGACTTGCGCTAGGATGACAGGTCCGCCGTTGGTGATCTGGTTCTTTGCGATGATCTCGCCAACTTCCGCTATCCATTCCGACCAGGCTTGTCTGTATGTCTCATCCGAAGTTCTGTACTTGCCACCACTTCCGTCGCTGGTCCATAGAGCGAAGCCACCTCCATTTGTCTCCGCGTTACAGTATGGACCTGGTCGTGCGATGACGTAAAGTCCGGCTTCCTTGGCCATATCAAACAGGCGCTGGATATCTTTCCCCGGTGTTGTGAAGTCGTATGCGCCTTTCGATGCCGAATGGTACGACCAGAAGAAGTAAATTGAAACGGCGTTCATGCCATTCGCCTTGAACTTCTGGAAGACGTCGAGCCATAGCTCAGGTACTGGGAGGCGAGCATAGTCTGGTAGATGCGAAAGTTGAGTTAGCACTCATCTCATTTACCCTTCATTCATCTCAAATCATCAACGTACGGAATTCTCCACTCATGATCATGACGCGCTCGCCATTAATCATGAGCGATCCATTATCCCACTCCACATCCGTTTGCAGGCCATTATCGGTCGCCAATACACCAAAGAACAGCGAGATCGCGACAGCAAACAGATGAAAGAACCGCATCTTGACTTCCTCGGTGATGAAGAAAAGTTCATGAGACGCGACGCGACTTTTGCTCTACGACATAGCTCTCGATCTCGCGTGCAACTAGCCCGTGGACTTCAGCCGCGGCCAGAGATCGCCATCCGGACCTGCGCGTCGCGGAACGATCTCATTGACGGTATAATGTTTGCCATGGAAGAAATGCTCAGCGGGGTAATATGCAAGGTACTAGCGACCCCAGATGTGTGGCGTTTGCGGAGGCGGGTGGAACGTCATTTGCCCGAGATGCCGAGGGCGCGTGAAGGAAGCTTGCGCCAGCGGGAAGGTTACCACAACGGGAAGGGAGGAACTATGTGGACGTCATGGAAGAACAAGACATGTAATTTGCACCCTATGCTGGTGTTCAGTAAACACGTATAGTGTTGTCAGGAGACGTCGTGAGGTGGCTGGGAATAACGCAGATTCCCAATCTATGGCCGGTGGACGTACTAGCCATTTCCGGTACGCTACTTCACACGATGGAAGAGAGCTTTCCCACACCACTGCGCTGAAGTGGGCTGGAGCAGAGTCAAGCCTTTTAGTTTCCGTTCTTTCCGAGGCTTGTCACGCAACTCTGGCTATGCATTGACATGTTCACGAGGGTGCCTTCGAACGACAGGCTTGGAAAAGTGGAAATCGGGCGGGTCCCACTCATTGGAGGATTTTCCGAAACAAATCTCCCCTGACCACACCCACGCACTGAACAAGCGTTGCTTCGAGCGACCAAGTCCTTCTCATCTCTTCCTCTTGCTCCCCACTTGGTGGAGGATCTCGAAACAATCCCTCATCTGTCAGTATGGAGAATCTTGAATCGGGAAATTATGATCCCGTCAAATGTAGATTCGATGTATCAGTAATTGGCTGGTGGCCAAGTCATTCACTCGTGTGTATCGTTACTAGGAATTCGTATATATGTGTGGCGTACCAAGCATGTAGGCCAAGCAACCAAGCACTTCACTCGCTCTTTTAAGCCTTTCTTCAAATCAAGCATCTTTCACAATGGTCGCCTTGACTCTTGGTATCTTCTTCACGTCGCTGGCGGCGTCCGCTGTGGCAGCCCCAGCCCCGGCCATCACTCCTGCACCCAAGCCCGAAGTCGTGAAACGTGCCTCCAGCTGCACCTTTTCGGGCTCCAACGGAGCTGCTGAGGCTTCTAAGTCGCAGTCATCATGTGCTACCATGGTCCTCTCGGACGTTGCTGTTCCTTCAGGCACTACTCTGGACCTCTCCAGCTTGGCTGACGATACCACCGTCATCTTCGAGGGTACCACCACTTGGGGCTACAAAGAGTGGAAAGGGTAAGCAATATCCCAGTACAAATGTATGAGACACGCACTGACTTCATGAACCAACTCTCAGACCTCTACTTGACATTCGTGGAACCAAAATCACTGTCAAGGGTGCCGAGGGATCCGTCCTCGATGGTGACGGCGCTCGTTGGTGGGACGGTGAGGGTGGAAACGGCGGAAAGACGAAGCCCAAGTTCTTCTCCGCACACAAGCTCACCGACTCCTCCATCACTGGCATTACCATCAAGAACCCTCCCGTTCAAGTAGTCAGTATCAACGGATGTGACGGTCTCACCATTACCGACATGACCATCGATGCCTCGGAAGGCGACAAGGACGAGCAAGGTCACAACACGGACGGTTTCGACATTGGCTCGAGCAGCAACGTCATCATCGACGGTGCAAAGGTTTACAACCAGGATGATTGTGTTGCCGTGAACTCTGGTACCGTATGTATCCCCTGGCGGTTGAGATAATGACACCCGCTAACAATACGGATAGGATATCACCTTCAAGAACGGCCTCTGCTCTGGTGGACACGGTCTCTCCATCGGCTCTGTCGGTGGTCGTGACGACAACACGGTCGATACGGTTACCTTCTCGAACTCCGAGATCACCAAGTCCGTCAACGGCGTCCGCGTTAAGGCTCGCGCTGGCACGACCGGCAAGATCAACAAGGTCACCTACGAAGACATTACCCTGTCTGAGATTTCCAAGTATGGCGTCCTCATTGAACAGAACTACGACGGTGGTGACCTCCACGGTGACGCTGATACTGGCGTCCCCATCACCGGTTTGACGCTCGACAACGTCACTGGTGATGTCTCCAGCAGCGGCTACGACGTCGTCGTTACCTGCGGAAAGGGTTCCTGCACTGGCTGGACCTGGACAGATGTTTCCGTAACTGGCGGCAAGACCTACGACAAGTGCTCCAACGTACCCAGCGTTACCAAGTGCTCGTAAATGGTAGTTGTAGCCTTTTGTGGTGATGGCTTGAGCCTTTCTCATCTGGGGTGACGCACATTTCATTTTCGGTTCTGGCATGTCGTCAGAGCTTCGCAGTCATTCCTTTTGCTGCGCTGTAAATATCTTTTCTCTTTTGCATCTTTAGAAGACCGCAATATACTCTTATTTTGAAACTGAATGTGCGACGAGTACCTTCCACGAGTGAACGTGTATTTGATTTGATGTAGCGACGACCGTGTCGGATTTGTGAATGTTTGGCCATACGAGACCGTGCTCATGGTTTCTACTGTCAGCGGCGGAGCCGGGCCTCGTAGAACTGGGCGGATAAGCGACATGTCGCGAGATGGAATCCCAGCATGACTGAGATTCAGTTCGCACGTTAACCAGCGCATCTAAAATTGGAAAGAACCTTAAGTACATTTCCTGTATCAAATCAAGTTGCCTTGGTTGCATTGGCACACTGTTCTAGATGTTGATGCGCTACGTCATGCCCCCAAGCTTCCGGTCGTGAAGCCGACGCTAGAGCGGCTCGCGGCGGCAGCCACACCAACGCGCGCGTTTCCATCCCTTGTCACCAACTTGACGCGTTAACGAGACGCGTCAAAATGTACCTCAATTTCATTATCAGCCTGGACGAAACGCTACTTGGTCTCCATCATGTTTACCACACTCCTGAACTTCACCCGGCTAATGCGAATTCGTGTACCTTGCTTCTTCCAAACCTCTCCTCCCAGAGATCTTCTCATTGATCCCATAGCGATGTAGTGCCTCTTCCGAGCCGAAGTACTTCACGGTTTCCGTTACGAGCTTCGCGACTGCCACGACCTCATCTTTTGCATCCGGTGTGGCCTCTTGCAATGTTCGACTCAGTCTCTTCAGATTCTGGATTTGCAGCTCAATGGCGTCTAGGCTGGAATGAATGATGAAGCTTAAGGTTTCTGTAGGGTCTGGTTCACCGCTGATATTCTAAGTCAGAGAAGTTTCCGTCGACGTCTCGAAAGCACATACCTGTCGTCATCTCCGTCCTCGAATAACGTCTCGTCGTCGATCTCAGGAAGCTTCTTGAACTTCAGGTCCCTTGGCTTGGCCTGGGAGCAAGCGTCGTTCAATGCTGCCACCAGATACAACAGGCGGTCTAGGCTCCGCGATGCGGCGTCCACGACTTCTCTCTTACGCGGGTCTACCTTAGCCATACCGTCGAGATTCGCAAGATGAGCCCACACTTGCAGATCGAAAGCAAAAGCTTTAGTGTGTTCTACTATCTTGTCGAACGTGAGATCTTGAGGTTCCGCAGCCTCAACATCCATGTATGGAGAACACGTGCTACTGATCTGGTCCAGTTTGTTTTGTAGCGTCGCATACTGGTACTGAAGCTCGGGTCGTGCAGTGGGTGATCTTGGGCTAGCGCTCGGGCTTCGCTTCGCCCTAAAAGCCTGACCGTTTGTGGGCAATGGCGGATTGTCCTGGTGGATTTCCACTTTGATGCTTGGTTTCTTCTGGTGCTGCGGCTTGCCTTCGTACCTTACAGGTAGTTGACTTGACAGGACTGGCTCGTTGGTCAAATCGTAGCCAGAAACTGGTATCGCGCTGGGCCGGACCTCCTGAGTGTTGTACCGTCGTTCTGACCTTCTGTCCCTTTGACCAGCTTCTGAACTCGATCGCATCCTCCCAGTAGTTTCGAAGACGGGGACGCCGAGTCGGTCAGGCGTTGTAGGAGAGTTAGCAATTCGTGGAGATGAGGCTGTACCATGCCGACTGTCATGATAGCGTTTCATTTCTTGTTCGCGACTCCTTCGATCCCATCTCGCCTTTTCTTCTATGGTATCAACGTAGCCTCCTGAGCGCGACCGAGTATGACTGGGATTCCTATGACGTTCGTCGACTTCTAGGAAGTCGGTTGAGATGGTCGCCATCGCACGGAGTCGCAACGAATGGAGGAATGGAGATGATCAACAGCTTTTTACGTGGTACGAACAAAGGCAGGTATGTGTCTATAGCGAAGAAACCTGCTGCTGTGGTATGCATGGAACGTTCTGTCCGGTACTGCACCCAGTGTCAAGAGAAATTTGTCAGTGGGGTCGAGAACTCAACGGAAATGAAAAGATGTAGGAACGCCACGCTCATAAGAACAGTGCGACCCAATTGCCTGATCAGGCAGCTGACTTCAGACGCCTTTGGGGGCCGTTGGGGGCTGAGCACCACCAAACGGTAACGTCACCCCTGTGCCGCTATGCATGGAGCCAATTCCGACCAATGTCACCTCAATACCCCACACCAATGCCGGCGAGCTGATGTTCGCATCTGTTCAGCCGCAATAGTTCGTGGGTCATGAGGCCGCCCATTTAATGTCGAAAATACATCAGGCCGCCGCCTTGAAAAGATGGCCCAGCCCCCATCCGACCGCGCTGATATCCTGGACTCGCACTACATCTTACACGAAATTGCACCATACAGTTCCTGCGCTCGGCAGCTGTTGCTGTTACACGACTCAAAGTTTTCCCGACTGTGCCGCACGCGAGTTTACTGCTCCTTAGCGTCATAGAAGATACATATCAACCGCATCTTCAACGCGACCCAACACTCCAGCTGGACGAGCCATGGCTGAAGTTCTTGGCGTTATCTCTGGCCTCTATACAGCAGGACAGGCTCTACATACCTTTGCCCTTGAAATCAGACAATGGAGACGACTATCCGAACGACTCTTCGACATCAAGGAAGGGCTTGACTTTGCGAAACTATCTCTAGACAGCTGGCAACAGAAATACGACATCCAAGTGCATCGACCCGATGTTCACACCAGGATCCTGTTTGGAAAAGAAGGGCACGAAAGGATTACAGCCACAATCGGTACTGTGAATGTGATCACCGGAAGTATCAAGACCGACATCAAACGAGTCAGGGGCCTTGCTCTTAATTTCGAGTCCAGGAGAGGATATTATGGAGAAACTCAGCACTTGAGTAACGAGGATCGGGTCAAGGAGTGCCTTTGGAGAATTCGCCACAACACCACATGGTCGCGCAGATTCGAGTTGAGCGTCCTTGGAAAAGCGAACGATCTAGAAGAGCGTCTCAGGCGATTGTATCAAAAGCTTACCATGCTCGAACGTTTTACCGACTTTTACCTCGAGCGAGAGCACGCAGAGATCTTCTCGGAAGTCAAGCGACTCCCTGGACGGCGAGTGATAATCAAAGTCGGAGACGGAAGGACGGATACGATACAGAGCAGGGTTCTGGACGCTGTTCGCGCCCAAAAAGATGCTGAGCGATTACATCGATGCAGCGACTCCAGCCCGAACAATCGACTACATCTCGGGTTATCCATCCCTCGCATTCATAAGCGCGACTTCGCGTTCTTGCTCAACATGAATGGGGCAAGCCATGAGATCATCGTCCATCCTGTGACCCTTAAGACTATCTACGAACCAGCTTTGGTGCCGAAGAATTTCGCTACTGCTGTGTCAAGTCTCATGAACAGGACGCAGGATGACTGCTACATGATACCTCCTTTGTCAACATCAGCAGGCTTCACGGTCAAGAATCCACCAACAAACCTTCTCTCTGACTTGCAGTACAAGGAAGCCCTATCGAGTGTGATTCGCGATCAGAATGTCTACCTCGGCTCACAAACGCTATACTCTCAAGACCAGAATGCGATAGCGACTGGCATCGCCCAAGGCTGTTTCCGATTGATAGGAAGCCAATGGTTGTCATTCCTCGACTGCTCGAATGTACGTTGGCGGAGAACGAAGGATGGGAAGTGGGCTAGCATGCTGACCGCAGCGCCTGGCTCCTCGATGACAACACGTACCCTGAACCAATGCTACCAAATGAATCGCCAAAGGAGAGATGATCGCGATCTCTCCAAGCACATCCAAATCTTCCGCATCGGACTCGTCCTCGCCGAGATAGCGCTCAAATCACCATTTTCGTACATTGATCTTGACACGGCGACCCATAAGACACGCTTGTACATCAACGATGGCGAGGAGGTCAGTGCTCACGATGTCGCATCGCAGGTCGAGTTGAGGAGCAACATGTTATTGGGAAACATGGTGTTTTTCTGCCTTAATGTACTGCAAGACAATGATGTTATGGCGGAGAAGAGCATCGAAAGTAGCTATTATCAGGATGTACTCGGGCCGGCGGGAGAGCTGGAAAGGTTCTTCGGGGCTGACAGGCGAAGAGGTGGCTTGAGTCCAGGCTCGAGCCCAATGGGGAGTGGAGCGAACACGCCAAGATCAGCTGGGAGTTCATATGTGTATTGATGTTGCGCTCGCTTTTGCATCGTGTTTTTCTTTTGAGACCTCCGCTCCATAGTGTTATCCGATGTACTTTCCGCGTCATCACATACCATTTTAATGTAACAATATCCTTGAATGACGTTAAAGTATGGAACGAGGAGTACATTCCGATGAACGCAAGCAGCTGAGTAGTGAGCACCAACACTAGTGGTATTCAGCTGCCGAGTAGCGCGGACTTCAAGAATCAACACTGGTCAGCCGTGGCGCCGTAGCTAACACTGGAGAACACAAGATACTAGTGATGACTGAGTAGTGTTTCGAGCGAGGCGCCGTGAATGGGAGATGTAGCTTCCTGTTGAGCAATTGGTGAGACGATCAGAGACAGGTGTGCCAGGCTAAAGCACCGCGTTGAATTTGTACCAAGACGCCTTCGCTATGCATTAGATACCAGGTAAGACATGAGAAACTTCTTCCGCAGACTGTTCGTCTTAGACAGCGAAGCTCTGCTCATCCTTTCTTGGCCCTAGTCCTCTCTTCACACCGTCCTTCAAACTCTCCCAGTTTACACCATCTATCCTGCGTCCGCGTGTGCCCATATCAGACGCAACATCAGCCAGCTTGCCGGTAGCAATCCTGCGCATCATGACCAGATCTTGTGCGCTCTGGAAGGTCCTGCCCCTGCCCTCGGTCAGGAACTTCTCGATGAACTCCTCTTCGTCTTCACTGAACGGCAAGCCCGCCAGCTCAAACGCCTTAGCGTCTCGCGTGTACATCTCGTGTTCGGGGTCCTGAGACCAAGGTTGGTGATCCAGCGTCTGCTCAACGAGGATCTCTAGCAGTGGTCGCTGCTCGTACTCCGGTCTGCTGTGAATCCACTGGTACATCTCCGTAACATTGCGACCTGCAAGGTATTTGGCGAACTCGTCCCTGGTCTTCTGATCCTCCAGCGGCGGCCGTACACAGTTGTAGTATGCTAGTGCCAGTATATCATCTTTTGGATCCCTTGCCATGCCCATGCTGCTCACTTTATCCTGCCCCGTCAAGAGGGTGTACATGATCTCGTCGGGAAAGGTAGGTATTATGCCGGGGTATGTAAGGTGTCCGACGGCGGTCGCGAATTGGAGGTGGTCGAGGAACCAGAGTCCTTCAACGAATGTCCAGAATCGCTTCTCGAGGTGTACGTCTTTCGCGAACGATTCAGCTAGCTCTGTCGCTTCGTGGTGTTGCGCCGATAAATCTTTGAGTAGGTAGAACACAAGACAGTGCTTGTTGTGTAGTGTTGTGTTGGAGGAGATTATGCGCTGATGGAGCTCTTGAAGCTGTTGTGAGCTTTTGGGCGGGTACATCTTGCTTCCTGTACCCAATTAGCATTTGGCGAGGCCCAACACTGTGCGCGACTTACCCTTGATGTTTAGGAGTGTCAGTAACCGTTCGAAGAAGGTGCGCCCACCGAGCGCAGTCCGGTATGATTGGATCTCTTGAACAAGGCCATCGTTGTAGTGAAGATTGCGATATACCGCGTCGAAGTCCTCAATGTCGAGCATGTTTATGGGGGAGCGAGTTTTGCTGGGGTGAAGGTAGTCGGGGTCTGTTGCGCGCGAGGTTCTCGATGGATCATTGGGTCCCGAGGTCGCGCACGTCGATGTTTCCGGCCGCCGCGCGGTCACGTGGACTCTTTGAATGCTTGGCGCCAAGTCCATCACGATGTCAGGAGCGAGGCCACACAGCAGCCAGACGTTCTTGAAGCTCGCAAGTTTGATACTCAATATGTCTGTAATTTCTAAAAACCATAAGGCTTAGCGAGAGTCGTAGGATATCATTGATTGGTTGACGCGCCCAACAGTTCGTTCTGCTGGTTGGCACTACGTCCAGCAGACTGCATGATAATAGCTCTGCAGTATGCGTGCCCAGTCATGCTATACAGAGCGATATCTCGTTGCACAGGGCGTGAGCGTAAGTCTTATGGCAGCATCTAGGTGTCGTCCCCGAGCATATCAGAATGCATGCATGACCAGATCAACAGACGTAAATCGCATGAAGATATCGAGGTAGGTATTGGGGGACTTCATATAAGCCATCGGCGATGATACTGATGAAGGGCATAAGTCTCAAGTGACTGACACGCGTCAATACAAGCCATACACATCATGCCATGGCTGTCGTCCTCTCCCGGTCGATGGATCGTATGACCCGAATTGCAGCATGCATGGTAATGTCTCCTCCTCGGCAATAACAAACAGCGATGTCGGTTCTACGCTTTCCGAAAGTCCGGATGTACTGTATGTAAAGATATGTCAGACACTTGGCGTTCAGTATCAGATGATGAAGAATCGCTGTCGAAGAAGGTATAGTTGCGAGGTCCAAGCGAATGGATGCCCGCTGGCCCCACATCTTTCGCATGTTCGCGATTTACACCTCGTAGGATCGGTGACAGATTTGCATCAAGTGCGCTTATTGAGTATTTCGAGCGCTAGGCAGAAACTTGGAGGTCTGAGTCAAAGCCGGGGTCGCAGAGCCCAGTGCTGCCTTCAACGTCGACATTTCTTGATTGTAATGTTGCGTCAGAATGGAAGTGAGGCGATCTTGAATATGCGGATAAATACTCCGAAACGAGTTTTGCGGCTCTAGAACCTTATCTAGTTGCGAAACAATCTTGAACCTTCGGGTTGAGGCACCATGGCATGATGTCTTCTCGTCAAGTTTCTGTCACATTGAGCCACAGGTGTGTCAGCCCGGGACTGGCCGGATGCCAGCAAAACACATGGAAATCGGAGCTTGATCATCTTGCGGTCTGCGCGTAGGATTATATCCGCCTCTAGCGTGCATTGCCAAGAGAAAACAAAGCTTGAGTGGATTAGAGACATGGCGCAGGTGACTATGGTTGATGTAAGCACCAATGATGTCTTTCGTGAGTGTGTAGCTCGGACAAAGCCTGGAGATAGCGGTGGTTGAATTTTTGCAAAATCGCGAAGGAAAACTGGGATATGACAGGCGCGCGGTCTTAGCTTCCGACGTACCCTAGACAGGGTGGTGAAGATCGCATGTGAATCTTCGATTCGAGCGCAAGTCGAGTGTGGGAGGCCGAGACGGATGGTCGTTGTCACCGGAATCCGATGCAGGCGCTTGTATATCCGCCTTGTCGCAGGCATGGCGTGACACACTCACTGAGTCTGCGACGAATTCAAAGGCGACGAGGCCGTTTCAATTGTCAGGCCAAAGTCGCCGTAGGTTTCAATGTCATGATGAGATAGATGCAGCCACAACCTTAAGACTAACATGGCGAACTTTGCCGGGTGGATTGCTCGCAAAATCCCATTAGCGGTGGCTGACGGAATGGCCCTCTGTCCGTGCTTGCCCGGACCCACGCCGCGCCTGACAATCACATCCGACGTCACAGCCAACGAAGAATGCCATGCGATCGGATGGGTTTCGCAGCTGACAAACTCTTGTCGCAATGACTTGCTCAAACTTCTTGTTCCGAAACTTCCGGAAACAATATAGATGCGAGCTAGGCCCATGGCGCTGGCGGCCACATGCATTGAAACATTTCTTCCTGTTACATCTGCTGTCTCCCTTGAATCCCTCATCTTCTTGTTGCTTTGACAGCGCATCCTGAAGTACTGTAGCCATTCATACGACTGGTCTGCGTCTTGCTATTTCAGTTGTCTGAGCTTTGCGCAATACATTTCACCTGAACAACTCTAATCCTTCTCTGAACACAACATACATGCCGGATCGCAGGAGTTTGACGATAGCCACCGCGGCGCTGCTAATCGGGCTCTTACCGTTGGCAGCTGCGCATGGCGATAGCAAGGAAATGGACATGAGCGCACATGATATGCCGAAGGCGCAACCGCAAGACAATGGCTTTGAAGGTTATTGGAGTTTATCGGAGCATGCTTCGCTTATGTACTGGCACATAGGGCTTGAGATCCTGGCCTGGATTGTCATCTTGCCAATCGCAGTCATGTTTAGCATCGCTCGCTCAAGATATACTCTCCCCTCGCAAATGATCTTCCTCGCCACCAATGCGTTCGCGCTCGTACTCGGCCTCGTATACGACCACAAGACACCGGAGATGTACGCAGGAAATGCACACAGCAAGATGGGATGGGCCATCACCTGGATCGCTTCGGCATGGGTGTTCGTGGCTCTGATCCAGGCCTACGCTGGTAGGTCAGAGTTTCACTCGAAAGCGGACGAATTTGCGGAGCCAATGACGACCGCCAATATGCTCAGATACGAGCGCGTACACGACGAAGAGGCTGTCGCGCCGTCGCGATGGTCAGGGGATTCGGGGCAGGGCACAGAGCGGAACTCGGCTTCTCTGTATGATCCCTCTCAGTCCCCCAGCGTGGAGTCTGAGAACCAGCAATTCGCTCCCCCTCTTCGAAGATCCACACATGACGACGACTCTTTCGGTAACGACGACGACAGCGACGACGAGAAGCGCGGCTTCCTTCGCAACACCTCGGTGGACAATTTCTTCTCTCGCAGCGTGGCGCGCTTCGCAGTTGGTCGGACACTCAAGGCAATTCGCTTCCTCTACGTTGCCATCGAGCGCACAATCTTGGTACAGGGTTTCGCGGCGATTGTAAGTGGCGCCATCGTCTACGGCGGCATCGGAAGAGGAGGAGCGGTTTTCAACGTCCTGGCGCACACAGTAAAAGGAGGGATCTTCTTTCTATACGGCTTCCTTACCTTGGGTCGATGGATGGGTGCATTTGCAGATTTCGGATGGGCCTGGAACGTGAAGCCACCGAAGGAAGTCGTCGGTCGTCGGAGAGCGGCACTACCGTCGGCAGAGTTTACCGAATCCTTCGTCATCTGGCTATACGGCTGCACAAACGTCTTCCTCGAACACCTGGCTGCGTGGGGCGATGCATGGACTGCACAAGATCTGGAACATGTTTCGATTTCGGTGATGTTCTTTGGTGGTGGTTTGGTGAGTAAAGGTCGCTCCTTCCTTTTCTGTGTAATATCGCTGACATTCTTCCTAGTTGGGAATGTGCATCGAATCGACTAAGGTACGCGACCTTCTTAACAGCGGAGTCGTTGCCTCTCAAGCAAGCTCGCTACAAAACGAGTCCTGGAAGCAGCCTAGCCAATATCGCTTTTCGATGAACCCACTCCCGGCCCTAATCATTATGTTACTCGGCAAGATGATGAGCTCTCATCATCAGAGCTCAATGGTCTCGACTATGATCCATACCCAATGGGGCAGCATGTTCATGGCCTTTGCTCTTGCCCGCGGTCTTACCTACATCACCCTATACATCTCACCGCCGACTTCGTTTCTGCCATCCCGGCCGCCTACGGAAATCGTCACCGCATTTTGTCTGATATCGGGTGGTATCACCTTCATGGTCAGCAACAAGGACACGGTCGCAGCTCTGGAATCGTACAACCTCGACGCTATGTTCATCTTCACGGTTGTCATGGGCCTTACCGCGCTGCTCATGGCTTGGACGACTGTAGTGATCGCTATCAAGGGATGGGCTCTACGCAAGGAGAGCAGCAGCCAGTACGCAAAGGGTCTTGCTGGAGTATTGGCGTAGGCGACATTTTTACGAGATACCCTTGATCGATCGACCGGTCACGATTTTCTTATCTAGGAAGTGGAACTTCCACTTGATACCCTATATTTCCTCTTTATGACTTTGACGCTTTATTTTTTTGGTTTAATGGGTTTGGTCGCAGTATACCCCTTTCTTAAGGAAGACGACAGCGTGGATAGCTGCACCTAATACCTGTTTTTTTCTAGACCGGTGGTAATGAAGGTCATCTTGGATTAATGAGCTTCTTAGGACGAAGGGATCATGGTAGTAATAGACGGATGGTGACTCTGGAAGTTAATACTAGGTTGCACCACAGTTAGCAATGTAGCCATGCAACCCCTACACGATGTGGGATAATAGAACATTCATAGAACAAGCTTCCTCATTGCCATGAAAATTGTACTCAGCGAGACATCACCATAGATTTGTCCGACGTTCTCAACGTGCTCCGCGACCACGTCCAGCGACACCTCTTGCTATGCCTGTACCACCCCTGGTTCCTCTAGGTGCACCGCCGCGTGTAGGTATACCACCCCGTCCGCCTGCTCGTGGTATTCCCCCTCTTCCTCTAGGTACGCCACTTGTTCTCGTAGCCGGTGCTGGCGTTTGTGGGTTCTGGAATTTGGAGTGGATTTTGCTACTCGGCGGGTTGTCGACGAATGAAGTGTCGGTCGTTAAGAACGTGGCTTCCATATCTTCTGGGCCTTGAGAGCGATTCAGGTTTGCGGCACCTTGGTCAGGTTGGTTCTGTGGGCGCTTGAAGGATTCTGGAACAGGAGCCTAGTGACGAGTCAGTACCATCCCGCGTTCTCTCTCCTCTGTATCTTCTCTTCAGTCTCCCATCACTCACCTCCGGGAAGTCTACGCAGAAAGCATTCATGTTCATTCCATACAGAAACCCCGCAAAACTCTCTGAGAAACGTGCCAGGCTCTCGTGCATAAGTTGCAATTGCAAGAAGTTTTGCTCAAGGTCTGCCATGGCGTCGCTCAACTCGGCGAATCCATCCTGTAAGCCTTCAAGCGCGTTGCCAGATGCCGAAGCAGCGCGACCGCGTTGGGATGAGTCGCGTAATGAGGAGCGGGAAGACGGGCGGAGGGGCGTGGTCGGACGTGATCGTGGTGATTTGCTGCGTGTGCGCCGGTACGAGGGTGTTGTTGTGGGTGTTGTGGACGCCATGTTTGCACGGTGGTAGATGTATCTCCTTGTAAATCTGGTAGCACAGTCGCGCAATTGCAGTCTGGTACTGTGACGCCTCTGAGATCTTGAAACGCGGTCCTAGTTCGGGAGCTTGATACGAAGTAAACAGTACCCCACACGCAGGGCAATCGCGCTAAGACCAATTGGTCGATGATGCCATTGTTCTTGCTTCCAAAAGTACGCCTCTCTGTATGTCTCCGGATACTTTGTGTTCAGCAAACTATCACAAGACGCACTTGCCCGCAGCTTGCTCTAAGGCGTCCCGCTGCTGCATTCTGTACGTAGATCGCGGCTACATATTCGTCCGACGTATCCGGAAAGCTCTGCCGACGTCACACTAAGCAGACGCGAGCAGTTGCCATAACGAGGCTCAGCTCAGCGACCTGACACTTTTCCATGTTGCCTCGCGCACAGCCCCTACGACGACTTCTGCACACCTCTACACCCAAGCGTCCACTATCTGTGTATAACCCAAAGCATCGCGGCGCCCCACCTGCCCCCTATAGCTCTACGAATCCGGTCACACGCGCAAACCTACTACATCACAGTCGGCGAAGCACGGCACCGGCACCTCACAAGACAAGCGGACTCAACCTGTGGACTGTAGGAATAGTCGCTGGCATTGCAATTGGCGGCGTGCTACTCGTCCCCTTCGTACAGAGCTCTTCAGAGCCCAAGACAGCCAGGAAATCCACCCCGACTCATTTCAACACCGCAGACCTCACAGACTCTTACCTCGTCATGGCACCAAACACCCCCGCCGGGCGACCGGGAACCCTCACACCCGAAGAAGACAAGAAGCTGCGCGAGCTATGGGGGATCGTTATGAAGGTTTTCGGCGTGGAAGCGGGGTCGGAAGCTGCGAGCACGGTCGATGAGGTCGCATCACCGACCACAAGTGAGGCGGCAGCGGACGGCAAGAAGGACAAGAAGAAGAGCCGATTGAACGTGTTCAAGAGGAATAAGGGCGAGAAGGGCGCAGACGACAAGGCGTCGACTGCTTCGACAGGCTCGACCCCGTCAGACATTAGCAGGCTGTCGATATCCGCCGATGACGACAAGTTCGGCCAGACCGCAGAGTTCAAGGCAGCGATCGCCAACATTCCCCCAGAGGAGCTGCGAAGGACCTTCTGGATGATGGTCAAGCACGACCACCCCGATGCTCTCCTTCTCCGATTCCTCCGCGCACGGAAATGGGACGTGGAGAAGGCGCTAGTCATGATGATCTCTACCATGCAGTGGAGGTTGAACGAGATGCATGTCGACGACGACATCATGAAGAACGGAGAGCTCGCCGCTGCGCAAACTACCAGCGACGATGCTAAGACAAAGAAGAACGCGGAGGACTTCCTGACACAGCTGCGCATGGGCAAGAGCTATCTACACGGATTGGACATTGAAGGAAGGCCGATGTGTTTTGTTCGCGCGAGGTTACACAAAGCCGGCGAGCAGACGGAGGAAAGTCTGGAAAGATTCACCGTCTACACTATTGAGACCGCACGCATGCTGTTGAGGCCTCCGATTGACACAGCCGTAAGTCTATTCTCTTCTCCGGATTGTGTGCAATGATTAACCGAATACAGACTATCGTCTTCGATATGACCGACTTCTCCATGGCCAACATGGACTACACGCCGGTAAAGTTCATGATCAAGTGCTTCGAGGCCAACTACCCCGAATCGCTTGGCACCGTTCTCGTCTACCGAGCGCCCTGGGTCTTCAACGCTGTGTGGAGTATCGTCAAAGGCTGGTTGGACCCCGTCGTTGCCGGCAAGGTGCACTTTGCAAAGACGATCGACGATCTCAGCAACTACATCCCAAAGTCGCAGATTCCAACTGAACTAGGTGGAGAGGAGAAGTGGGAGTACAAGTTCCCAGAGCCCGTGCCAGGTGAGAACGACAAGATGGCCGAAGAGAAGCCAAAGCAGGAGCTGCAAAGCGAGAGGCAACAGATCGTCGACAATTACGAGACTTCCGTGCTGGAGTGGGTACACACCGGTGAGGGTGCGCCAGCGGACGAGAAGAGGAAAGAAAGGGATAGCATTGCCGAACAGCTGAGGCAGAACTACTGGAAGCTGGACCCGTATGTTCGAGCTCGCTCACTGTACGACCGTATGGGTGTCCTCCAGAGCGAGGGCAAACTAGACTTCTACGGCCAAACCCCAGCGCCCGCCGCAGCCGCAGCGCCAAAAGCAACAGAAACCAGCGCCGACGATCTCGACTAGGACTCGAAAGCCCAGCTACTCCGGCGGTACAGCACCTTCAACACTTTGGCCGACGCTTCGAAACAACCATAATCCCTTTCCCCTTCGTGGCATTCACTATGTTGGTTTGGTAAACGGCCGGTTTAGCACACCATCGCTCTAATGTGTAGTCCTGAAAACAAACTCTCTGTATAGAACTCCACATCCCATCCCCTTTGATAGCCTTCGTCTCGTAAAGTTGCAGTTAACCCCTACCTAATAATATCTACCATTCGCCTTGTACCAACCAAGTACTAAAACCCCCACACCGCCGCCTGCTTTTGCCTTCCCCCTTCTTCCTTTACCGCCTCACTACGTTTCAATCCTCTCCGGTGAAATGCGCGCCCCATACTACGGGGCTTCCCTGCGTGTGCACTGTTCATTCGATGACGGCCCAAACTTCCGATCGCGACTCGATGCACTAGCACGACTGACGTCATGTTCCTGCATCGGAATAAACGTGACGCTTACTTCTTCTGCTTGCCCTTGGGACTCTCGGTATGTGCTTTTTCTCCTTTTTCCGGCTCGGCTCCTGGGCCTGAGCTAGAGGGTTAGTCGGGCGGTTGCAGGTTCCGTGGTGCTGCTAGCACGGTTGTGATGGGCCAGGCTTTATCGCAACGTCGCGGTGTTTTTGGCTGGGTGCGCTGCGCTGCTGTGGGTGGCTCCGGGGGGAAAGAGCTCAGGCTCGTTCCGGATAGGTGCCGTGGAGATCTTCGTAGATCTACGTCTTAGAACTGGGAATGTTATGGTGTTGATGTTTCGCTTGGGATGGAAACGTTACTGTTGGTGTTTAAGATTGGACGCGCGCTTGTGAAGTTGGTGTCGTGACATACGGCGCTCAAATTCGATAGTTTGAAGTTTGGTGTGGTGCTGAGGCGTGACAACTGAACACAAATAACGGCATGAGTAAGCGTGCGCGTGAAGGTGAGACCTGATCCTATGCATAATATTCGTACTGTAGATTTACATGCTATACAAACGCTCTATGAGGTGACTTTAAGATCTCTGCCTTCTCTCGTCCGATGGCTCTCGTGGTTGGCCACTTCGTCCAGTTTGGTGGCCATTTCATTGGCATCCTCTAAGCCCGTGTCTATCGGTCCCGCTGCTTCGTCGACTTGCTCCAGGGGGACATTCGTACCCATCCGTCCTACAGATCTGCGTTCGGGTCTCACGCTTTCTGCACTCTTGGCATCCACATCTGTGCTGGTTAATGTCAAGCCTTGTGCTGGGCGGTAGGTGATGCGGCCTTCAGCGGCGGCCGCAAGCCGTTGCTTTTGGCCGGTTTCTCCGGCACGACCTAGGACGCCAGCGATGACTTGTATGCAGCGTAGACTGTGATGTGTTAGCCTGAAACAGTAGCCGCTGGTGGGAGATGTTTTACCTGTCGTCGTTGGCAGGGATGGGGTACGTGACCCAGGTGGGGTCCGCGTTGGTGTCAATGACGCCGATGGTGGGAATGTTGTTCAGCGCACACTCGTGCAGCAGGACGTAGTTCTCGAGGGGATTCATGCAGACGACCAGGTCGGGCCGGAGGACAGATCGGTCGAAGAGCTGCTCTTCGAAGCCGGAGACCTCCTCGTCGAACTCATTCACGACCTTGGTCTTGCACCTGCCGAGAATTTGCTGGCCGTTGGTGATGCTTCCTGGGATCCAGCGCTCGAACAGGTGGTATCCTTTGGCTAGCTCCGCAGCGCGTGCTACTGCCCTATCCTGCCCGTCGCGCGTGCCCACGAACAAGATCATGCCTCCCCGCCGCGCAACTTCCTGCACGACCTTGGCGGACCGCCGCAAGTGGGCTGCAGTGACTTCGAGCGAGATGATGTGGACGCCTTGCCGTATGCCGTGGATGTAGCGTGCGTTTGCGGGGTTCCATAGGGAAGTGACATGGCCTTGGTGGGCCTCGGAGGCGAGGAGCAGTTCGAGGGTCACGTCGGCGGGCGATGGGGGGTGGTTCAGGAGGGAGTGCGGTTG
The DNA here is from genome assembly GCF_023758015.1 of Alternaria viburni. NCBI lineage: Eukaryota > Fungi > Ascomycota > Dothideomycetes > Pleosporales > Pleosporaceae > Alternaria > Alternaria viburni. The sequence goes on from NW_026055774.1 coordinate 513,597, forward strand.
GTAGTGCGGCTCGATCTGAGTTCCTAGATGTCCCATCTGCTTGGCTACGGATCGTCAGCAGGGTGGAGTCAGGATGGGGCGGCGGTCGTACACTGCTGCTTGTACATGTAGTACTGCTCAGCGACATCGTCGGAGGCGGACTCGGAGGTGCCATGGGTCTCGGGGTCGACGGAGGGGATGGGCTGCTGGAGGTGGGTGTTGAGCTGGGCCTCTATCGACTGGATCTGCTTGAGACTGTTGTCGGTAGCGGCCTCGATCGACTCGGTCTCGGTGGAGAGAAATCGCTGCAGCGGGCGGAGCGGCTGGCGGGAGTGTCGTGCGAGCGCCCGGGGGGCTATCGATGGTGTTAGTATGTGCAGTCATGTCCAATTGACGTCTCCTACCACTGCGCGCTGCGATGCTCCTCAGTATCATTTTGCCGTCGCGTGCAGTCGGCGCTGTCGCTCCAAAAACTCTCGAGCCGGGGCATGCCAAGCACCCGCCAAGCTAGCCCAATTGGGCCACCCTGCAGGCCAGCCCATCCTCCAGTGTCAGACCGATAACGAGCCTCAGGCGATTGCCGTCATTGTCAGATCATGTGTGCCAGTCAGGACCGCAGCGAGGGGGGCTGCGTGCATCGGTCCCACCGGTAGGGCAGAGCATGGCAAAGTGCAAAATACCATAGCTGGTCCCTGCTTGCAGAGTCGCTTGCCTCTTGCTTATCCCATGCCGCTCCGCCTGTGCTCAGAGAGTGCTTGTGCCCGGGCTGCCCCCGATAATTGCTCGCGTGAAGCCACTGACATGCTTCCGTCATCTTCTGCAGCTATCCCGCACGCGGCCTTTTGGCTTGGCACCTAGCGCATTCCACTGACGCTACACATGCTCGCTCTTCGCATCCCAACTTCACCCGCCCAATCTGCCCCAGACGACTCCCCGTCCTGCTGCACTGCACCCAGGCCGAGGAGCCCCCCCCATCTGTCGCCGCCCCCGGATGTCGCTTGTCAGACGCTGCACGCCCCGCCGCCGCGACTCCAACATCACCAGCGAGACAAGCGATAGCGCACCACCGCCGTGCCCTCGGGCGCCGCCCACACCCGTGGATGCCTACAACCCCGTGCCGGACGACACTGCCTGCTCCTGCCGCTCTTGAGCCCGTAGCGCCCTAGCCGCCACCATGAATGGCTACCCATATCCCACCCGGCCCTTCAACCCGGCCGCCAATGGGAACATGATGATGAATATGAATGGGGACGGCATGAACGGCTTCAACATGGTCGAGGGCCAGTCGCTGGACTCCATCGTCGCGCAGAACGACAAGGACAACCGCCGCCGGAGTATGCCCGTATACGCTAGAGGGCCCCAACAACAGCAGCAGCAACAACAACAAATGAACCTGGGCAGCCCCGACACGCGCAGGCTGAGCATGATGAATTTCGGTGATCCCAATGGCGGAGACATGGACGATTTCCAATTCGACATGTCAACCGCTGCCATGGACAACATGATGCGCAACAACACCGCTTTTCCGCGCACCACGGCCGACATCCAGAGTGACCAAATGCCGGCTGCCGACCTCAACATCAACACACAGTTCCAAGGCCAGGCTTCTCCCTTTCCGACCATGGGCGGTCCTGGCTCTGCCTACGCCTCGCCCATGCACCAGAAGAACTCCCTCGACCTGGACATGGGATCGTATCAGAACGGCATGAACATGCCCTTGGACATGGACGATTCGATGGCCATGACACCCATGGACATGAACATGTTCCCAGGCAGCCAATTTAACACACCCATGCTGGACTCGCCCATCCAGCAGGACTTTGTAGGACCAGTGCCCGCTGCTCCCCAAGGAGACAATACTCCGTCAGGGCAGACCCAAGACCAGTTCAAACGTCCGTCCCTAAACAATACACCAGAAGTCAAGTCCGGCAGATCCAGCTTCCTCAGTCGGTCGACCAGCCAGGACCAGTCCAGCATGCGGTCCCACTCCCGGCCCCAAAGTGAACACCATTCTTCCAACAGTGTTCCAACGCGCATGACCCTGGCCTCACTGCAGAACCAACAACCCGTCGCACAGGACCCTGCTCAAGATCTGTCTAAAGAGGTCATGAAGAAGCAACTCGCAGACTTCAAGATTCCGTGGCAGGCGCCCACCGGCGGGTTCCCGTCAACCAAAGCGAACAACCCACACATGAAGACGCAGTTCAAAAATGCGTACTCGTCGACCGGATTTGACATGCTCGGAGTGCTGGTACGTATCGACACAGTGTACTGAGATTGACATACTGATATGCCAATAGATGCGCGTAGCTACTCGACCTGAACCCCAGATCGACATCGGCTCCGTTGATCTTTCGTGCGCTTTCGTCGTTTGCGATGCCGAGCTGGACGACATTCCCATTGTTTACTGCTCTGAGAACTTCGAACGACTGACCGGCTACACGAGACATATGATCCTCGGGCGGAATTGCCGTTTCTTACAAGCACCTGACGGCAAGGTAGAATCGGGTATCAAACGCAACTACGTTGACGATGATTCGGTATACTATCTCAAGAACATGATCGAGAGTCGTGCCGAGGCGCAGATCAGCTTGATCAATTACCGAAGAGGCGGCCAGCCGTTCATGAACCTGCTCACTATGATCCCTATCGCTTGGGAGCCTGGCGGCAAGATGAAATTCTTCGTTGGTTTCCAGGTCGATCTAGTCGAGCAGCCTGGAGCCATGACGAACAAGAACTCAGGTGGGCTTCCGCATCTAACACAACACCTCGTGTGTGAGCTGATCATGTTATAGACGGTTCGTACCGAGTCAACTACCAACGCGGAATGTCGATGCCCAGTTACGTTTTCAGCGACCACCACAAGCCACAAGCAGCCGAGCAAGGTCAGACCATTTCCAAGGATGAGGTGTCCAACGTGCTCGCTGCATACAGCGGTAGCGGTGACTCGGAGATGACCAGACGTATCTGGGACAAGGTCCTGCTTGAGAACAGCGACGACGTCGTCCATGTCTTGTCGCTGAAGGGACTCTTCTTATACCTGTCACCGGCCAGCAACAGGATACTAGAGTACGACCCAAGTGAGCTTGTTGGGACTGCCCTGTCTTCTGTCTGCCATCCTAGCGACATCGTCCCGGTTACACGAGAGTTAAAGGAAACCACAAACGGCGCATCGGTCAATGTCGTGTTTAGGATACGGCGAAAGAAGAGCGGCTACATGTGGTTCGAAGGTCACGGTTCCCTTCACACGGAGCAAGGCAAGGGCCGGAAATGCATCATCCTTGTGGGTCGCGAGCGCCCAGTCTATACTCTCAGCAAGGCTATCGTACGCGAATCCGGAGGCGTTGGTGACAACGAACTTTGGACCAAAATGTCTACGTCAGGCATGTTCTTGTACGTCTCGTCCAACGTACGTCAGTTACTCGACAAGCAACCCGAGGAGCTTGTGGGCACAAGCATACAATCTCTTATGCGCCAAGAGTCTAAGATCCAGTTCGGCCGTATCCTTGAGCTTGCCAGAGGTGGCAGGAAAGGTGAAGTCAAGCACGAAATGATCAACAAGCGTGGCCAGGTCCTCCAGGCTTTCACAACCATCTACCCCGGAGATGCAATCGAGGGCCAGAAACCCACCTTTGTCGTTGGTCAAACGCGACTTCTCAAGTATTCGCGAAATAGCAATGCTGGCCGCCCATCGATGTACACGAACACCAAGCATGAACGCGACTCTCATAACTCTGTACACACGCAGATGTCAGGAGCAGCATCGCCCGCCGCAGGATCTCTGACCGGCCACACCGGGTCAAATACGCCAAACACATCAAACACAAATCCTCTTTTCATCACTACCGAGGAATCGCCTGCGACGTTTGCTGGCCACAACGGTCTACAGCTTGGACACCAGGATCAAAGTCTTGCTTCAGACGATAACGTGTTCGACGAACTGAAGACGACACGAAGCACAAGCTGGCAATACGAGCTCCGACAAATGGAAAAGCGAAACCGATACCTGGCCGAAGAGGTTCAGAGCTTATTGGCAGCCAAAAAGAAGAGGAAGCGCAGAAAGGGCGCAGGTCAGATGCAGAAGGACTGTGCGAATTGCCATACAAGAACAACACCCGAGTGGCGGCGAGGTCCATCGGGCAACCGCGACTTGTGCAACTCGTGCGGACTACGGTGGGCTAAACAGGTAAGTTAATCTTCTCACATCTAGTCCACATAATCAAACTAACAGGGACACTCACAGCAAGGACGAGTGTCACCTAGAACGTCGTCTGCGGCCAGTGACAAGAGCAAAAAGAGTGCTTCGCCACGCCACTTTCCTACAAGCCACTCAAGTCATCAGACTATTCTTCCTCATGCGAAGACGGAGAGCGGACAACAGTCTACTATCCCTTCGCCAATGGCCACTTCCACCAAACGTTCGCCGCAACAAGGTAGCATCAGCGAGTCGCATGCTGCAAAGGCGCCACGTATAGAAGTTGCTGCTTCACAGGGCTTCATTCCCCCACCGTCGATCGATGAAGTGACGGAGCCGGAATCATAAGCACGACGGATCTGAACGTCGTCTTCTTACTTCTTCTTCGCGGTTTCTCTCTCCTGTTTCGTGTCATTCTCCGCTTTGGTCAAACGATACCCCATTACTTATATTCACTTTAACGAACTTCACATTCGCTTGCTCGAAGCGAGCTTCTCATGGGGGAGTTTTTAGACTCACATCCTTTTTCTTTCTATATCCGTTTGATGTTTTACGACTTGGGTCAACAACGTGGGGAAGGTTTGGCGTGTGGTCGAGCTATTCGACTGCGGGTTTCACAAATTGGAGGCTGAGAGATGAGGCGCAATATGCATGTACATGTCTTGGGCACACTTTATCAGGTGTCTTCTTATTCTGTTGTATATATCAACGACGTTTGGCAACGGTACGGGATGGCTTATCAGGATCGCGTGGGGCGCACGCGTACGGACGGTATCACTCATCAATCAATCAATCATATATGTCGCATCAGATCAGATCATGTCAAAATGAATAGTGGAACGCGATTGCATGACCTGGCTGAAGCGTCATGGCGAACCCCAACGTTGCCCTTGACCCATTAATTCTTTCGCATCTCTCCCCCACCCGCACATCTCGTCGATTCGCTTGTTTGCTCGCTCGCCTACGATTCGAGTCGAAGCGAAGTGACGCGACGCGACCATCCATCCCCGCCGCAATTGTGGCGTCGAGTGGCCTCACTTGTCATACGTCAAGTCAGATCATAACATCAACCGCTAACTAGGATAACAAGGCCCTTTTGCCCATATCTAGTGCGTAATCCTAGCATGTTTGCACGGCTGTTTGTTTGTACGAGGCGCACCGCAACTGCGCGGCTTCCAAGGTTGGCAGCGAACACGAAGTACGATAAGACAACGGGCATCCCAAGTCCAACCTACGACGCTGATGTCGGCCTTGTCCTCGCTTGGAGTCTGACAACCTGCGACAGGCGCGTGGGACATTGACAAGGTCGGGGAGGGTGTGTTGGATGTAGCCCTAGAATGCGCGTGATGTGGCGCTAGAACGCTGCATGTGTTCCACGGAAGCAGGAAGAGGAACACAACCGAACAGGGGGTTTGGCAGGAAGGAAGCTGGGCAGCATGCAGGTTCCCGGACAGTTAGCCCCGGCATCACTGGGTTTAGTTCCAAGTCTCTTGGACACATGGCAGATTACGTTCCATGGATAGCATCTAGATTTGGGGGGCCTAGGGAAAACGCCATGCCGAGTAACTCGTTGGGTATTCTCTGAGCCTAACCTAGATCTTGTGAGGAGTCGTTGGGTTGGGTATTGCGAGAACGGTAGTTGGAGGTGGGAAAAACTTCGTGTGCCTCGGCATCGAGACCCGTGGCCATGAGCTCCAATGACGAAAGCTCAAAGTTCAACATGGCAAATAAACTTTGGTCCATCGCACGTTGTTACCCACATGGCTTGGGCTCTGGCAGACTGCCTCCCTCGTTCCCCCCTCCCCAAGCCCGCTCCAGCCTCCCAATCAAACAAGTGGGGCCGTCTTCCGGGCTTGATCCTTTGGATCCTTCGATCCCCTGCGGCCTGAGCGTTCTGGCAGCGCCTTATCTGGGCTCTGATGTCTGTGGGTTTTCCTTGGTGCGTGCCATGACATGTCGAAGCGGCGCGCGCGATGCAAGGGTACAAGGGTCTGTGGCCCTCTTTCGCACCGAAACTTTGCGCGCGCAGCAGAGCCGATGGGGGACATGGTCCCCGGATACTTGCACGCAAAAGAGGTAACGGGCTGGGCTTTTGGAAGCGATCTTCGTCCTTCATTTCTTTTTTTCACTTAGTCCTAGGCTGGGTTGAGCTTCATGCCTGATTCATTTCTAACGCTGTGCGGCTTTGGATAGTACTAGGGACCGTTCCGTTCTGCTGGGGGCACTGTTCGCTTCATTAATTTGTTGGTTGGCTTTCCGGTATTACACATACGAGAGGAACGCCTGCGTTGCGCTGCCTCTGCCTTTTTGTACTTTTGCATTTCCTGGTTCTTCGTTTGTCTGGACCGCTGCGACGATAACGCGAACTTGCGAAGCCTACGCGCGATATCTTTTCTTGTTTCTATTGTCGTGGGTTTACTTTTGGTCGGACCTCAGCCAAAGTCGTGACCTATTCCGACGACACATTCCGAACGCGAATTGCAAGACCATACATATCTGCGCGGGAACTTGGAAGGATTGCGTTTGCGTGGAACCACGGGACACGAGAAAAGGGAGTGCTTGGTTCGGAAGGACGGTTTGCGACAAGCGCACCCACGAGAGTTGACGACTCGAAACGGATCCGGTTACGACACGAATACCGCCTGAACGGGAGCGCATACACGTCACAAGAATTACAATCGCAGACACAGAATCAAGCGCAAGAGAAGGACACAATGGACGAGAACAACAGAATCACGATTACAGTGTGCGGTGATGGTGGATGCGGAAAGAGTTCGATTACGCTGCGGCTTGTGAGAAGCCAATGGACATCTGAGTACGACCCAACAATAGGTACATCCCCCTGCGCGCGAATTCGTCGCAACTTGTAGCCTCACACGACTAACACCCCTCCAGAAGACTCATACTCCGTAACCCGAACCGTCGATGGCGTCCCCTACTACCTCATGCTCACGGACACGGCCGGCCAAGAAGAATACCGCGGTCTTTGGGCCGCCTCGAACCTGCAATCCGACGCTTTCCTCCTCGTCTACGATATAACATCTGCCAACTCGCTCGACGCGCTCGACTACTTCATGGAGATGATAGAAATGGAGACCGAGAACCGGTTAGACAATGGCAAGATACCGCCCATCAAGTGCGTGGTAGGCAACAAGTGCGATTTACAGGGCCAAAGACAGGTAGAAGCGAAGACGGGTCTCGAGTGGGCGAGGCGGAGAAAGTGCGGATTTATGGAGACGAGTGCGAGGGAGATGGTCAACATTGAGGAGACTTTTGCGCGTAAGTCCTGCAGCGCAGATGACGGCAGAGACATGGCTAACAAGACGGACAGTGCTCGTACGTCGTGTAGTAGAAGCGCGGAGACTCACTGCCGGAGACGGCCCTGCGAACCGAACTGCCGCTCTTCCCCTTCAATCGCATCCGAACCGCGACCCGAACTCTTCGGCGGCGTATCTGGATAATGAGAAGGATGATGAGGACGAGCCCAAAAAGAGTTGGTGGAGGAGGCTGAAGTGCTGGTAGTTGCATTCCTATGTTGCTACGCATTGCACATAAGTCTCAGGCGTTTACCAATAGCCTGGGGACTTGTCGTTCGTTCACGGGCTCGCTGAGATGTGGTATGGGACATGAAGCACGACCTGCTTGTTTTATACACACTTTGCTTTCCCGTTTATTTCCTTGACTTGTATATATGCGTCGATGTTACGGGCGCAAAGCATTTGTATACGCATGGCATGGATATGTCGATTAGCGGGAATGGGGAAACCACGGGATATACCGGGCGGCTGTCTGATTCTTGTTCATTTTCTACAGCGTCTCACATCTTGCGTATGTATATTTCCTTGCATCACTGTCGATTTCATACTGTAAAGAATTCACATCAAGTTTTGAATGAGAACACATACTAGCTGGCGCACGTTGCACATGGACTGGACGCTTTCCGTGGTACGCTTCGCGGATTATATCAGAAGGCTCAATAATATGTATCAGTCAGCAGTAATCGCGATCTGTACCTATAGGATGTAGTGCGAACGATGACCGCTTCGAGGCTAACCACCCCGTCGGCTATCCAAGGCATCGCTAGCGCGTCTGTGCACGAGCACGCCATTGGCCTGTAAAGCCCTTGGACAACTTTGAAAACCCTCGCAATAGCATCAAACTGTTAATACCAACAAAAAGCTACAGGGACATCCTGCACCTGTCGACACTTAGGCAAGGAGCGCAAACAGTGCGTTCAAGGCCGGTGACGTCGTAACTACCCCTCTAAAGGGTCCGTGTTGACGGAGATAAGAGAGCAGCGAGCAAGAAGAGATATCGGCAACACAGAAAGAGCAGGAGCAACATGTCGAAACCTCATATTGAGGAAGAGCTTCCAGTTCAGGATGGTCTTTCTCGAACACTCAAAGACCTCTTCGCAGGTGCAGTGGGAGGAGTTGCGCAAGTCTTAATAGGACAGCCTTTTGGTAAAATCTCTACGAACTGCGTGTGAGACATATGCTGACTTCGCACTTCGACAGACATTGTCAAGGTGAGATTACAAACAACATCACAATACTCTGGTGCCCTGGACGCAGCGACCAAGATCTACCAAAACGAAGGAGCCCTCGCCTTCTACAAGGGCACACTGACACCACTCATCGGAATCGGAGCTTGTGTATCAATCCAATTCGGCGGCTTCCACTATGCGCGACGTGCCTTCGAAGCCAGTAACGAAGCCAAGACTGGAAAAGGTCAATTGTCATACTCGCAATACTATGCCGCCGGTGCATTCGCCGGTATCGCCAATACCGTTCTATCCAGCCCCATCGAGCACATCCGTATAAGACTGCAAACACAACCCCACGGTCCAAATCGTCTCTATGCCGGCCCGATCGACTGCGTGCGCAAACTCTCGGCACACCAAGGCGTACTTGGCGGTGTCTACCGTGGCACAGCTGTCACATTCATGCGCGAAGCACAAGCTTACGGCTGTTGGTTCACCGCCTTTGAGTACATGATGAACGCGGACGCTGCACGCAACGGAATTGACCGGAAGGAGATCTCTACTCTAAAGGTCGCGGCATATGGTGGACTTGCGGGTGAAGTGCTGTGGATCAGTTCATATCCCTTCGATGTACGTTCAAAATTCCCCATGTACGAAGTGCACGTGAGACATATACTGACCTCGTACACCCACCTTTTAGGTAATCAAGAGCAAGATGCAGAGTGATGCGTTTGGCAAGGATCAGAAGTACAAGAGTATGAGGGATTGCTTCGCGAAGACGTACAAGGGAGAGGGCTTGGGTGGCTTTTGGAGGGGTATTGGACCGACTTTGCTCAGGGCTATGCCAGTCTCGGCAGGCACATTTGCTACGGTTGAGGTTACGATGCGATTGATCAGCTAGGAAGCGCTCTTGGTTTCACGAACATCCCCAGATATTGCGGTGGTGGAGCCTGTACGATAAGCCCAGGTCCATAATTGATGGAAGACGCCGTTCAGATCTTTAGCCAATGTTTCAGGTGTGCATACGGAGAGTTTGCGATACGCACCATTGGGAGATCGGCCTATCTGTATGCGTGTGCGAAACTATCGACTTCGTAGTGTTCCCATAGTAGCTAGTACGCGTCGATAACAACACCGCCATTGCGTCTGAGCTTGGCTCGGCCTTAGTTCACAGATTATTGCGGTGCGGCCCTTGGGGAACAACAACGTCGTCGTATCGCTCAGCCAGCCTCTAAACGCCCTTCACATAGAGCTTACTCAGCCTCTGTCTGTAACGCGTTCCATCGTCATGCTGACTACATACAAGATAGATTACCCTGTAGTCTAGGCACGCAGCTTCCTCTCGGATGCAATTTCGCTCCTTCTTGTGCATTACGTCGGGTACCGACGCACCCCTGTCTGCACGCAGCCGTGCCGCATCCCCCCAAGATTCATGCCACAGCCTGCAAGCCACATGCTTTGAGCACAAACTCGAAGGAACCACTCATGAAATTGCACAACCAACTTGAGAAGGTACGGTCGGGGCCGACGGGCGTTGTTCCGCTATTGTGCCGCAGTCCCGCTGCGAACATGTGGATTGGTCCTTAGAACTAACGGGCAGCACCAAACTCTACCTCTTCTCACCCCAAGTTCTGTAACATGCGATGGGAAGTTCCTTGTACGAGAGATAGAGTTTACAGCGAGTTCCAGGAACCTGGCTATGGCCTCGTGGAATTTGCCGAAGAGCTTCCGGGTATGCAAGAACGACTCTTATGCGGCGCGGTTTGCATCCATCGCTCGTCACACGTCACGTCACGTAAGGAGATTACCGTTTTTAGCTTGGGAAGCAACGCATTCGTAGTCACGGCGAAAATCACCGTTATATCGGTGCATATGTTATGATATGATGTCGCTCAAAGTCCTTTTCGATCGCCTCGCTCGAATCGCTGCTTCCTACTCTGCACCGCACCTTCGCTAGACCTTCCAACACCGTGGGCGCGAGAGACGCGCCTGAATCCTACGATACGCGACGACGAACGCGTCAAATGAACGCACAAAATGCTCTTCAGCACAACACTAAAGAAATGGAAGTCCAGCCTCAACCCCACGAAACCATCTTTACAGCCAACCCGACCCTCAAAACAAACTCAATCGGAGGAGAACCTCGTTTCGATGCAACTACCAAAACCGCGATATAATTCCCCGACCCACTCGAACTCCGAAGCTGCGCTCCATCGACCGACGAGTCAAATTGTGTGTCATTCGCCGTTGGATAAAAGGAATCGGACGGGGAAGAAGGGGAGGAGGAGTAAAGATGACCAGGCTGCGAAAGGAGGTGATGGTAATGGATTGAGGCATAAGACTTCTACACGGGTGTTGTTCTCGTCGACGCAGTTTGACAAGGTTGATGTGAAGAAGCCTGCTTGATGGGAGAGAGGGGATATGTTTTATGAGCCAGAGAGAGGATACTGCGGAAAAGTTGCCTTCTGTGGGGAAGGAAGTAAATGAAGTTAAACGCAAGCGAAGACAGCAAAGAAGGAAAGACAAAGTGGATGAGGTACTAAGGCGCTGGCACCCTTCCTCTTTCAAGCAGTCACCACTCACATCGGAGTTTCGACCGCGCATACATCGAGCTGAAGCGGTCTCTATATCCCTTGTTCTTATACTCTCGATGAACGCTAGTGGAGGCGTTCTCAGATTTGGCTATTTCATTACATTTAAAATCATTGGGATCTACAGTCGCCTTACTTGTTCACATGTAGGAACACCATCCTTTTCATTTATCTGCAGATCTTACTCCATCAATAGATCAGAGACCGATAACGACCCTTGGGTATTCATCCTCTGATTCTAGACTGAAGTCAGGTGTAGTAGGATGGCGCTTCTCTGCCTCCAGGGTGCAATCGTAACATCCGAGAGAAACCCGTCCATCGATACCCATGACTTGACCCGCAAGAAACACCGCCCATGCCTGGTCGCCCCCGGTGGGTAAATACGTATGATACTGGTTGGTACCATCCATGGGACGTTTGTGCCTCTTGGACATCCAGGTGGAAGCTTTGATGATCAAAGCTTTAGCTCGTGAAGCATGCCCAGGGCAGGGAAACTTCGCTTTGCTCAGGCTTTGAACCACCACTACCATGATGTCATAGATTCCGGAAACACCTATCGACTCTCCATGAACTCTCCCAACAAGCGCGATCTGTCTTTGCATTGGGGCATAGTCTAGTCTTGCTCTCTCGAAGTTGATGTAAAGTGGAACGTCCGGAGGCTGTTGGCGTGGCTCGCTTACGAAACTAGACTGACTGGGTACTATGGACTGGTCATTTCTCTCGCCTGTGCCTGTGGCATAACTTGCCCAATCGTCAGACTGTGTAGTCTCGACACTACCGTCTACGATATGCGCAGGCAAGTTTGCGAATACTAGGTTCTCGCATCTGAAGCCAATGGCACTTGGATCAACCTTCATGTTGAACATCAGGTTTGGTAAGACAGTATAGCCATTCCCCTGATACCCGATAACATGCCCGTCCCATGCGTTGTCCGAAGGTCCAAAGTTCAGTGGCAAGCTCGCATGACATATCGCAAGCAATCTCAGCACTGCACCAGATGGGAAACCCCGTTCCAGTTCCTTCAACAACCCGGAGAGAAGCTGTAGAGCAGTGTGGTCTGTATAGTTGCAAGGTCGATACAGGTCTATGCGTGTCGCATGTGCCAACATATTATAGTTCTCCCCCCCAAGTATCTCTGCAATCGTAAGAACAATGCAGATCACGATGATCTTCCAGTGCCGCACTGACTCTGGTTCCGGCCGTTCGCAGTCTGTTGCCATGTCGAAGTCGCGCATTTCTTTCATCACTGCGTCGGAAGCAAGTTCATCGAAGCAATCAGCGACATTATCAGCGATTTTGGAAGTGAAGAATCGACAGGCCAGGCCCACGCACAGACTGTTCTTGGGTTTGGAACTCTTCTGCCAACGAGGCATCGCAACCAAGGCTGGTACAATGCCGGCTTCATCACGTCGTTGAACAGTCCAGGTGAAAGTAAGCCTGCTCCGCATCTTGGCCCGTATACCATTGAAGTCGGTTTGAATCTTCTCTGGGCTTAATTCCGCTGGGCCTCCAGATGCAAGGAACAGCATAGAGCCAGCAGTTTCGTTACGATAATGGTGAACGTGCTGAACGTCGCCCTCGGATGTTGGGCAGTCTTCGTCTTCGAATGCAAGAGTATCCGTGACGTGATGTCCACTTGTGACAAGGGTCAATCCGTCGTACACGCCGGGTGGGTGATCATTACTCGAGATGCGGATTGGCCCTATCAGCCAGCCAACGCTCTTCAAGCATGCAGCAACGCGAACTACATCCGCGCTTCTTGTAAGATAGTGACTTCTGCGTTTTTGTACGACCCATCTTAGCAAGCCCCCGATATATTGATCATCTGTGCTGAGAGTTCGGGATCCCGTAGGTCTGAATGTAGGAAGTTGGGTCTCTTTGATGGCTTCTTCGAAACGAGTCGGTAGAGAGCGAAAGACTCCTTCTTGGACGATATGATGAGCGTTGTCGGTAAGCTCACTGAAAAGCAGATCCTTCACACCTGGATCCACACCTTCTTCGAGAAGAGTAGGTGCTATACATTTCATGAACATGCGGACACCAAACTCAGGTCCAAAAAGGTGCGACAGCGCGCATATGGTGTATCCCACTAGTTGAGTCCTTGGATCTCCTCCGAAGCAGGCTTCGGGGTCTGCATCATTTAGGAGTCGAATGCCGTTGGTTGTGAGAATGTGACAGGTGGCCGACAGAGTCTCTGGTTTGAACCCCAAGTCCCTCACTCGCGTGAGAGAACTGAGCCCAGGTATATACCTGAAGACCTTAACAAGCTTTTCGAGGCCACCGAAATGGTTCCATAATGATGTGATAAGAGTAGCCGTAGCTAAGACATCGGGTGGCCCAAGTTGAAGTCCTCCTATCTTCCCATCCGGTTGAATTATTGCAGTCATAGTGAGACAGTGTTCTTCGCATTAGATGATAGAGAATTCATCTGAAATGCTCTCCGAGATTTTGAGCAACCTCAAGTATTAAAGGCCGACAACGCGCAAAACATATCAAAGAAAAACGGAAGCTGGCGTGCCGCGAGATGAGCCAATCGAGGGAATTTCTTGCGCATGTGTATGCAAACCATACGTCACCAATATATGGCTTTGACTCTAGATCAGCGCGGTCTGGGATTACCATACGTTTCGATTGGCCGTTGGAAGGCAGGCGTACTACAAGGCAGGCTTATCTGCAATTTCCAGCGCTCTTTCGAAGATTTGAGCCTTGTGGGTTGCCTATCTCCGGTGAATTGGCCAAGCGACATGCGATGTTGGGTGGCTGATCCAGCCTTGCTCAGCAATGCACTCCTAAGCGAAAACACGGCACGATATGCAAGCCAATTCTTACGAAAGCGGGATATGACGAAGCTGACCGTCTGGTAAGCAACAAATAGAAGCGATCGTTGTCATCGAAGTGTGCTAGTAGCCATGTCAATTACATTTTGTTCCTTCGAGACATTTATTGCAAACTACCTTGAACATGTCGCGTACGGTTACCTCCTAAGATCGGTCATAACAAATCGGATGAAGGGGAGTTGAGTTTTTCGGCTCGGTTGTTGCAAGCTCGATCACAGCCATCCCACCCTCCTTCCGATGATGCTCACACCCCCAAGCGCAGCGCTAACCCCTGTCCACACCACCAAACTGCCATATTGCGTCCCGTACAGTCCATGCTCACCAAGAGTCCCCGTCTTGATCAAAGCCTCACTGATAGGCCCACTCACGATATTTCCAATACCTCTACCCATACACAAGAACGAGAAGACCATGGAGCTCTCCATCTGTCCTGTACTCGTTTGCACTGCTCTCATGATGCCAGGCCAAGTATTAGCGAAGCTGCCTGCGAAGAGTCCGTATGTGAAGCAGAAAATCAGCAGCGGTGGTAGCGACGTGCTGAAACCCCAGATCAGGAAAGTGGAGATCATGGCACCGATGGTGGAAATGAGGATGGCGGTGGTGACGTGTGTGCGATCGATGATGCTTCCCATACTAACGGATCCGATGACAGCGGCGACATTGAGGAGAATGAGAGGAACAGCGGAAACTGTGCTGCTGAATCCTAGGGCCTTGGTGTATGTAGGAAGGTCTAAATTAGCAAAACGTCAGTGTAGTTCTCGCATGTAATTCGTACAGAGACACTTACAAATGGATGGTACAAAGAACCCCAAGCCCTGCAAAATGTTGCCAGACTGCAGAACCCAAAAGGTCTTGTTCGTGAGGAATGTGAAAGTAATTCCACACCTGGTAGTTGCCGAGACAGGCAGCCGTGGTTTGATAAAGATCGTGACGGGTAGAAGAACTGCGAAGAGGAGGCCTGCCCATATGCGTAGCGTGTTGCGGAAGCCATAGCGATTGAGAAGGAACTGCAGCAACAGCGGAATGACGACGCCACCAAGTGCTGTACCTGCCCACATGATACCAAATGCGAGACCTTTGCGTCTTACAAACCATTCATCCAGGAGTATGATACAAGGACAGTACACTATTGCGCCGCCAACACCATAAAAGATCCCTTGAGTGACGATGAGTTGCGGTACGGTTGTGCACAGCGAGCTCAGACCAAGCGAAAGGCACATGGTGAACACACCAGCGACCATTGCCTTCCTCCTGTACTGCGGCCAGCGCGTGAACAGACCAAACGTCAATGGCGCGATCATGTATAGTATACCCATCGCTGAAGTGCCGATGGCCGGGATACCAGATGAACCTGCGAATTCTGGGGATGAACTATAGTACTCTTGGAAGATGCCATATGACCACGGGAAGCCTAGTAGATATGTTAACAAACGTCCCAACTTGGACAATACTACGGGAGGATTGGGTTAGAAGATATGCAGTCATGATGATACTACAAGGGCAAAGGCGTAGTCAATGGAACACTTAACACTCACCCCACACCATCATCTCCACCATAAATCCAGCCGCAACGAACAACCACGCATCTTTTCCACCATCAGTAGGTGGTAGCAAAGACTCGTTCTCGTTCACGGGCTGCTCGTTCCATCGTTGGCTTGATTCAAGCTCGAATTCCGATTGGTTGTCGGGCGTGGTGCCGGTGCTCGTTAGGGCCGATTCAGTTCTAGTCTCCATGATGAGCGTTAAACGTAGATATTGTCAGGATGTTGCTCTAGAAATCTTTTACAGAGGGCTTCAATTATATAGCAATCAATTCTGCGCTGATGCTGTATGATATCAACGATAACTGCATAGCAATTTGTTGACCGCAGGGTCCTCCGATCCAGATCGTGCCCAACATGCCAATAAAGATGTGCTGTTCAGCTCTAACACAGGAAGAGAAAAGCGATCCCTTCTCGGAAGCGGGGCATGGCAGACTGGTAGAGATGTCATAATTTGGAAAGAGTGCATGGCGCTGATTTCAAAGCGCTTTCGGAGTGCACATGTGGGCGACGCAGCGCACATGGAACTCCGAGAGGCGCCGGAGTTCGGCATAGAGTGCTCCAGTAGCTCATCGGTATCGCAACGGAGTCGGAGGCGACATCGCACAGCTGAACACGCGCATTTGATGGGAAAAAAATTGATGAGAAATCTGTTCACGGTTTTCGCGCCTGATGTCTGATGATGCAGATCGCATTGGTTAAGCGCTAACTGTCCTTTGGTCGTAGCTCCCGCCGTATCCATGTAGGCGAGAACGGCACCTTCCCATGTCCGGACGTAATGTCCTACGCTTTCTCGGGCTCATCCAACAAGTAGCCATCCCTCCTACCCAGCACATCCTCGACGGTCTCGTCTGTGAATTTCAAGTCCTCCTCAAGCGGCACCGTGTCTTTGATCTTCAGCAGCATCACTGGCAGCGCGACGATCAAACTTCCAGCCAACAACACCCAACTGGATAGGAATATGTCCATGTAAGGCCTCTTGTAGCCGTCTAGGCGGAACACGATAGCTGCGCCAGCTGATTGAATGCCCTTGTAAAAGCCAGCAAAGTTGGCGAGCTTTCGACTGTTGTTCGAGATTGCGCCCATGAACCTGAGGGCTGTTAGCAGAGAGCATGCCAATGGAAAGACAGTCTTACCAGTACACGCATGTCTGCCATGCCGCGTCATAGAAGCCGTAGCTGATGTACAACACCATCGGGCCGCCTGCAGAGGTAGAGATAAAAAGTCAGTACATTTCTCACGTGCATTTCGCACATGACTTTTACGTACCATACCCGCCGTCTGTCCAATCGAAGTGGTGGCTATCATCGTCGCGACGATACCGTCGTTGGAATACGTACCCTCCTCCCCAAACGGCGAAGGTCAACAATAGCATGACTACCCAGGCAATCTTCGCCCTGGTAGTCCTTCTGACGTTCGGGAAATCCAGTGCAAATCCAAACACACCAGCTCCGAGTATCTGCGCCAACCAATAAAGCGCATTGTTGAGTGCGCGCGTTCGCACATTGAAACGTGCGTAGTTGACGTCGTTAAACTGGTACGTGTAGAACCAATTCGAAGCGAAGAACATCGGAAAGAGGAGTATGATATACGGATCCGTACGCAGAGTCTCCCAAAGACCCAGGATCTCGGACTGCCAAGTTGGGTGTTTCATCATGATAATTCGGCTGCCGTCGCGTCGTATGACGTGTTTGGCATCAATGAGTGTCCAGGAGAGGCAGGCGCCGAGGAATGTGAGGACCATAAAGCCGATGTATGTCTGGTCAGTGACAGCTGCTGGCCCGTCTGCGTTTTGTGTATCAAAGTTCAGCCCAAGCTGGACCAGGCTACCAATAACAGCACCCATGTTGAAGATGCTATCATAAGAAATTAGCTTATCTCGGTACGGTCCGTACAGCGACACCTACATCCAGAATAAAGAGATATACCGCCCCTTCTGCTTCTCTGGCGGATAACTCATCCTGCAGAGGTACGAAGTCAGTATATGTCTCACATACTCTTCATAAGTCAGCTTACATTATGGCACCTTGCGCCGACCACAGTATGCCAGCGCAACATCCTAACAAGAACCCAGAAAAGACCACGTAGCCCAAGTTCTGAGTTTTGTTGAAGCAAAGCAATGCACTGACGTAAACGCAATACCCCAGACCGCCGAAGGAAAGCGCAACTCGAATACCGAGGACATTGGTGATAGTGCCAGCGAAGAAACCGACGATTGCAAAGGTAGCATAAAGTGTAGTATTCGCAGCGTTGCTGGCATGTGCATCATCGTCGAGACCTGCGGCTCCGATACCATTGACGGCGTTGAACATGCCTGTGTAGAGTTAGTAAACTGTGCGTTACTACGATCGTGTGCTGCCTACCGGGACACAAGAAGCAGACAAATGAGACTAATATCAATTGCGATTCTGGCGATGCATAGCATGGAAGCTTGATGGGTCCGATTCTCAAGCTGCGGTATTTCCATCCTTTCGGTCTTTCGAAATCTCCATGGTCGCCGTTACTGACAGGCGCTCTTGCGCTTGCCCACCCAGAGTCGTCGGTTTTCGCCATTGGTGCTCGTATAACTGACGGGGCGTCTCGTGGGACTTGAGCCTTGTATTCAAGCAATTAATCGGCGAGCTGCAAGTGGGGATGCTGTAGATGGTAAAACGGGATGATGTTGATTCTACCGTGCGAACCTGAAACGACGAGACAAAGGAAGGATTCAGAATGCGGGTCAGGCTGGTCTGTTCGTCTTAGTAGCTGTTGCTGGATCGCTCACGTACGATGGGGCCAGTTGAGTCCGATCTGCGGACGTGCATGCAGTCGTGCTTTTCGATAGATGGACTGATTGGCGCAGTGCATGATTGTGGCAGCGCAGTCTCGCTATCTTTGTCTCACCAGCTGTGTTACCACACCCTTCTTTATGCAGAGTGCCCAATTCTGGGGGTGGAAGCTATCCATGCTTGGTATCGTCAGAATGCTGAAGTCCTACTTAATCTCAAAATGCTGTCCTCTGGTCGATATATTTCTGTTTGGTGCACTAAGATCGGTTACACGAGCAAGGCTCGATCGGAAGCTCACTTTGCGCAGCTCAGCCCGTCGCGTAAGACTGCTATGTGCGGCGCGCCTATGTAAGCCCGTGGCGTACCCCAACGCCAAATTGTGAACGCAACCTGCGTCCACAGAGATGGCTCCGCCCACTGCGGAGATAGAGCCAAGACATGCAAAGTACCACTGCGAGTCGCAACACGTATCAGCCCAGTAAGCTGGAAGGTCCATGTGCTCGGAATGAGGTGCGGAGGTCAAAATGGACGCATTGGGATATGTTTCGGCCCCATCATCTTGCTCGTACGTCTACGCCTCTTTCCATCACATTCGCAAAGCCCTTCGTGAGAGATATGTGACAGGCGTATCATGGCGCGCATCGACCAATAGGGATAGTTGTGTTCGGCCCTTGGTCGAAGTGCACAAGCAAGGGCATTGCGAAACCAATAACCCCGCCGGCCCCAATGGTATAGACTTTCAATATTTCTTCCATGTGTCTATTGGACGGCAAAGTTCAAGATCGGCGTCGCTGTGTACTCCAGCGTTGAGTAGTTCTCCCGGTCAGGCTCACCGCATGATCTACTGCTCCATGGCGTAAGCCACGACCTGTGTAGCTATCGGTACTTTTCACGTCACACTGCATAGCATAGCGTCTGCGCAGCCAGCAATTTGATTTCTCCTGGGCCTCACACCCATCGCAATGCAAATATCGACCATCTGCGATGGAGAGAGTTGCAACCACACCGGCGGATGCATCTTCCGCAGTTTCGGTTCTGAACAAAACGGCTTGGGCGTTGTTTGTATCTCTTTCCGAACTCAACCTGGACGCGAAACATTGCGATGCATCCCTTGACAATCTTGTGGGGGAGGTGAAGTCGCTTGGGAATGAGTGTTACCAGATTCACCTCAAACTGGCAGAAGTCGCAAGCAAGACCAAGACAGGGTCACCTCCACCCTATGATGGAGATGGTCGAATGTGGAGTTGCCTGGCAACTCAGGTCGAGGATGCAAGTCAGACTATAGATAGCCTGAACTCATTCGTCAGCGCTGTCAGGATGGAAGAGGCCGAAGAGGCCAGCGTTGTGTTCCAGCCGCAACGCCTTGTCGAGCTGCACAACAATAAGGAGCAGATTGAAGAAATGGGAGCCGCTGTACACAGACACAGCGACAATCTGAGAACTACGTTACTTCTGATTCAGGCGTAGGTCCTTCCTTGCACCAAAATTGTTTTCAACCGCTGAATCGTCTCCCAGGGTCCTCTCCTATATTGCGCCTATTCAGGCCGAACGACGTCCTGCACCTGACGTCATGAAGCTTCAACAAATGGTTAAGAAGCTACAACGATCATCCCAGGTCGGTCCGCCATGGCGGTATTCTCATACGGAGGCTACGTTGATGCAGTATGCGCAAGAGGTTATCGTGAAAGGAATGAATACTCCGGAAGCCAACCCACGGGAAGACATTATAGCTCAGACTTCACCCAAGGTCTCTAGCGATAGCGATCGTCTGCCATGGATGAAGGCTATCCAAGCAATACGAGAAGATCGAAAGGAGTCGGTGCCAACAAAGAGCCCTAGGAGAGCTCTCAGTGTCTTGCGAGGTGCGGCTCCACTTCAAGGTGTACAAGAGCGTGAGACATCCGACTCGGACGATGATCTGGACACCGACTTCGCGAAAGCGGCCTTGAGCACAGGCTCGCAAGCCTTCGATTCCGGAAGTTGGGACGAGGCGGACTCTCTACTCCAAGAAGCACTCAGAATATTGCAAGGGCTGTCAACGCGCCAACGCGCATTCTGTGACGTGTTCAGCCTCTTCTACAGGCTTGCAGTCTGCGCCTACCACGTTCAGGAACCTGTAGATGCGGCAAAAGCTCTGATCGGATTTGTCAACCAGCCAGCAGACTCTGATCAGCAACGTGAATGCATTCACAACGCGACGCACTTGCTGTCTCAGTTATATGTCCGAATGAGGCAACTCGACCGTGCACGAGCCGAATGCGAGAAGGCCTTACAAGCAAGAAGACGATTACTGGGAAAACGGCATGCTTCGTCTTTGGAGTCCTTGGCTCTTATGGCTCACATTTACGTCTTGCTCAATAACCGTGCGCTTGCGAAATCCTGCCTTGCCATGATACCGGAGGCAAACCGAGAAGCCTCTTTGAAGGCAGTCGAAGAATCGCTGCAAACGAGCGTAGAGCACCTTGAGTTTTCTTCGCTTCTCTCGCGTGCGAGACCCTCCGAGACCGATGCGATAGGAGAGCGACCTCGCAGCAGACTCTCCGAAACAAGCTTGGAAGCCTCGCCAGAACCTACTGGGAGCGACTCAGCATCTGTGTCCATGGTACTGGCTGCTCGGCCTTGGAAAGCGCCTCGAAGTGTTATATCCGAGAACATGACTCTGGTGGATTCCAGCCCTCCAATGGGAAAATCGCAACCTTCTGCATCAAACAGAGTAGAATGGAGGCCGTCAGAGGATGGAAGTTGGACACAGGGCTACTCTCCTAGCCCGAGAAAAGCAGAACCAGTGATTCCGAGCTCGGATGAACCCAGGCATATGGCGACATCCGAGGGAAAGCCCTTATCTCGCAAAGAGATCCTTGGTAAAGTCGGATGCCAACCAAGGGATCGGACCGAAGAGGCTGTTTGCGATGGAGATCATGGAGCGTTGACAGCTATCCTTAACAAGAAGAAGGGGTTCTGGCGCTCGAGTGTGCGCAAACGGGGCCGCCCAGAGCGAGTCACCGCGCTACACTTCGCCGCGCTGCTGGGAGAAGTGGTTATGGCGAGGACCCTGATCCAAGCGGGGTTCAGCGTCAACGAAGTTCCTTTTGGCTACTCAACAACTCTAACGCCGCTCAACTTCGCTGTAGGCGCTCGACAAGTGGCCATGGTCGACTTGCTCACTGCCAATGGAGCGGTGCCAGCCGAGCCGGACACCTGGTCGACCTTGGCCGGACAGCTTATGAGTCGCTCATGGCTGATCAAGACCACGTCGGATGCCGACAAGCACCTCGTTCCAAGCCGCATCATCGCAGTCATGGATGTCTTGCTCAACCGCGGATGGGATATCAATGCACCGATGACGACATCCGGGGGAACCGTGCTGCACCAAGCTGTTTCTTTCTGGACAGGCGCCTACAAATGGGATCTGGATCTTCGAGCCACAGTGACATCCTTCTTATGCGAGAGAGGAGCAAATCCGTTTCAAGCGAATGCAGAGGGCAAGAGCCCTTATGACATTGCCTCTGATTCGGAACATCAAGATCTCCTGGCGATCATTGAAGAACATTCCAGGTCGAAAAGGCTCACTGGCACGGCAGCCATGCCGGCTGAGCTGTCCAGTCATCAATAACGAGGCCATCTAAGCTTGAGATTTGGACCCGGGTGACTGATCTCCAGCGTGATCAGTAATTGGGGTCACAGGAAGTCTAGAGTGGTCAGCATCATCGAATAGTTTTGATCGTGCCATACGTTGGAGACAAAAAGGCTGCCATACAATGATCGAATGTCTCATGTATGCCTTATACGCAAGGTCACATCCTCGTAGATTCGCCTATGTACCTAGATGCGACGACTGGACAGGTGGAGAACTGAAATTGAAGGAAAGGCTAGCCGTCCTCCTAGAAGAAGACAACGGGATCTGCCTGCAGTTGGCTGAGTCCAGGAAGAGAGTCATGCATGACGGTACAGAAGACATCGTGCGACGCCGGCGGATCATCCTGCTTATCCGTCAAAGGCGTAAGCCGCACATTGCGGACTTGGTTCTTCGCTTCAGGACTGAGATGGCGTATGAAGTCGAGAACAGGTAGATAATTAAATGCATAGAAATGGAACTGGTTCTCTGAGTAGATGATTTGCAGGCATTCGTGATAGATCAGGCGGTTCGTTCGCAGAATGTCCAGAGTCAAATGTCTATCTGGATGCGGGCGGCAGTTCTTGTTCCATTTTCTGTTGATGGATCGAGAGTCGCAGTCGGTGTACAGAATGAAGCGTTTGTTTGACGATGGTAAGACGTACCGGAAGATCTCTCTCCGGATCTCAGATGGAATGCGCAGTAATGGTGGATATGTATCCAAAGGCGATATGGTCTCGGCTAGCGATATTTGCTTCTCTACACTCTCTTTAGAACGACGGTCCAGACGACGTAGGCGGATATCCTCGGTTGGCTTGGGTGTGGGCGCCATCTATACACACGTCAGTGCCACTAAAGACCACAAGTACGGGATGACCTGACCTTCTTGGCAGATGTCTTGGCCGGCATGCTCGTAGAATGGGCGCTTACGGGAGAGAGTCTGTGGATGTGGTCGGGGCTAATGGCAAGTCCTGCGATAGGTTCACCCTATGAGACGAAGCGGTCACGAAGTCACATGTGCCGTGTCAAAGTCACTACGCAGCACGGGATTGATCGTATGGATGCTGCGACGACGAGGAATGCAGGCTGGAGGTTTGGGGGTTCTGCGATGGCGTACTGTGGCACAACGCATGGAAGGTTGAGAGAAGGTCGGAAGAAGGTTGTCAACAAGGGCACGGACGGCCTTGGCAACGAGACGGACGTGCCCTGGAAATGGAAAATTCACGGGAACGCGTTCCCCGCAGACAAGTTGGAAACATACGGCTGCGCATACCCCTCACATTACACCGCCAGCTTTGTTCGAGTTCCAAAGCTTCCACGACCTGAACCCAAGTTTTTGTGTTCGCACCATCAGCCAGCATGTCGTTCGGCGGTCAAACACCGACCATTGTGGTGTTGCGGGAGGGTAGGTGCCTCGACACTTTTTGATACACACGTAGCTTACAGCCTCAGGTACCGATCAGTCACAGGGTCGCGGGCAGGTAATATCAAACATCAACGCCTGCCTCGCTGTGCAGGCCACGATCAAGGGCACCCTAGGTCCGTATGGCGGTGATCTGCTCATGGTGGACGAGAATGGCAGGCAGACAATCACCAACGACGGCGCCACCGTCATGAAGGTAGATTATGCCACAAAATCTTATCATATACACTAATACTGACTGCATGCAGCTTCTCGACATCGTCCACCCCGCCGCCCGCGTCCTCACCGATATCGCACGATCGCAAGATGCCGAAGTGGGCGACGGTACCACGTCCGTTGTCGTCATCGCCGGAGAGATACTGAAGGAGATCAAGGACTTTGTCGAGCAGGGAGTCAGCAGCCAGACCATCATGAAGGGTCTGCGGAGAGCGTCGCATCTTGCTGTCAACAAGATCATGGAGATTGCTGTGGACACCGCCGAGGGCAACCAGCGGGATACCCTCCAGAAGCTCGCCGCGACCGCCATGAGCAGTAAGCTCATTCACAGGAACGCCGACTTCTTCACAAAGATGGTCGTGGACGCCGTACTTTCGCTCGACCAGGACGAGTTGAACGAGAAGCTCATCGGAGTAAAGAAGATTACTGGTGGTGCTCTCCAGGACTCACTGTTCGTGAACGGTGTCGCATTCAAGAAGACCTTCTCATACGCCGGTTTCGAGCAGCAACCGAAGACCTTCAAGCAGCCCAAGATCGTCTGCCTGAACGTCGAACTCGAGCTCAAGAGTGAGAAGGACAACGCTGAGGTACGGGTGGAGCAGGTCTCGGAATACCAGGCGATCGTCGACGCAGAGTGGCAGATCATCTACAACAAGATGGAAGCGCTATACAAGACGGGTGCCAAGGTTGTTCTGAGCAAGCTCCCCATCGGCGATTTGGCGACACAGTACTTTGCAGACCGAGACATCTTCTGTGCCGGACGAGTTGCCGCAGACGACCTCGACCGTGTCTGCCGGGCAACGGGCGCGAGCCTCCAGTCTACTTGCTCTGACATCCAGAGCAAGCATCTCGGAACCTGCGAATCCTTCGACGAGCGACAGATCGGTGGCGAGCGTTTCAACTTCTTCCAGGGCTGCCCAGAGGCCAAGACTTGCACATTGGTGCTCCGTGGTGGCGCAGAGCAGTTCATCGCCGAGGTCGAGCGAAGCTTACACGACGCGATCATGATCGTCAAGCGTGCGATCAAGAACAGGAACATTGTTGCCGGAGGTGGCGCCGTCGAGATGGAGATCTCATCATACCTACACAACTACGCCGACAGTAACATCCCGCACAAGCAGCAACCCATCATCAAGGCGTTCGCGAAGGCACTCGAGGTCATTCCTAGGCAACTGTGCGACAACGCCGGTGTCGACGCGACGGACATCCTCAACCGCCTTCGCGTAGAGCACAAGAAGGGCAACATCTGGGCCGGTGTCGACTTCACAACTGAGAGCATAGCAAACAACATGGAGAAGTTCGTGTGGGAGCCTAGTCTGGTCAAGGTCAACGCTCTGCAGGCGGCGACAGAGGCGGCCTGCCTCATCTTGAGCGTTGACGAGACAATCAGTATGTGAAACCATGTCGCGTCGTAAGCAAGTGCTAACAACAAGCAGAGAACCAGGAGTCACAGCAACCACAGGCACCCAACAGGCCGCTACCACCAGGCGCCGCCCAAAGGGCACTCGGCGGAAGGGGACGTGGCCGCGGCATGCCCAGACGGTAAAGACACAGAGACAAGAGAAGGAGTGTATACCACAACACGGACACGCTAATGCTACGCCACGTCGTAGAGACAGCTGTCTATGAATAATGCGAAAAGGAAGAATTGAACAACATCACGTTCACACGTCTGTGCACGTTCATGGACTTCTAACAACTATTTGCCCATTCAGCGACCGTTATTGGCAGTCCTTCATTGCTAACGTTCAACTCTGCATCTTTGACGCCTACTCCTTGATCCCCCTCTCATCCCAACTCATTCCATAACTCTTAACCCTACTAAAGTAAAACGCACGATCGTTCTTCAGCCCAAACTCGGCCCAATCATCCGTCAACCGATTATAGCTCCAGTACCCTTGCCAAACCAGTTTGTTATTCTTAGCCCCTCTGCCCGCATTACCAAAATTAAGCGCCATCTTGTACATGTACTTTGGCGTCGCTCCCGGTTTCTCAATATGGACCGTGCCCTCTTGTTCTCCACTACCCGGTTCAGGTCCACTCATACGCCAGCGGCCCAGCACGGCGTCTTTCATCGGCGCGCTGGGTAGGTTGTGATGGTTCTTACGGATGTGTTCGGTGTAGAGATATGGCACTACGTCTGCGGGCTCAGTCGTGGTAAGTAGCGAGATACACGTCCCATCGCGGAGGAAGCGTAGGTATCGGAAGTAGGTTACGATGTGGATGGGTGAGTTCCAGGAGGAGGTTGTGGGCTCGGCTTGTCCTGGGCGCGTGTAGTTTACTGTGCTGATGTAGCAGCCGTTGAAGCGGATGCGCGGGCGTTGACGGAAGAGCACGCGGTAGGTGGGGTAGGGGGTCGGCACGAGAAGTTGGGTCAGAAGTGCTGGAGGGAGTGGTTCAGACTCAGGTTCTGTCTCTTCGCTGTCGGAGAGGTCGAGGTTGGCGGTACCTAGCGTGATGCCGCCTGCTTGGTCGTCTTCGAGGGGTTTCCCGCCTACTTCGCATGACCAGGTGTAGTGCATGGACGCGAAGCCGTATTCAGGTCCGATAGCAAGTCGTTTCCAGACGCGGTCTTCGGTGGTTACTAGGTATGCAAGGCGTTTGCATACTTGGGCTAGACGGGCAAATGATGCTATGTCTTGTACGGCAAGTTGCTCCAGAATCTCCACGATTATTTCTTCTGGGATGTTGGAGATCGGGCATGGAGGCGCGGGACTGAATTCTGTTGGTGGTACTTCGCCGAGGATGGCGGTGCTGGCGTATTCGCTGATCAAATTCTGATACGAGGGCGAGAGGCCATGTAGGGAGTGGTGGGCGGTATTAGGCACTGTAGCAGAGGCATTGGATGGGTTGGGGTCCTGGGGCTTCGGAGCAGCTGATGAAGCCGCTGCACTTGCCGCTTGTGCAGCTTGTGCAGCTTTGAGTTTCTTGAAGTATGAGGGCGGGAAGTACTTTGCCTTGTAGGTCTCTTGGACTCCCGAGTCAAGCTTAAACGCCTTTCTGTATAGATCGACGCTATCACCCAAACTACCTTGACTCTCTTTCTCTACGGCTTTCTCATAGTGTTCTAATGCCGATCTTGGTTCTGCCTCCTCAGCAATAGCGGCAGCGGTCTGGGCACTGGTCTCGTCAAGTCTCCGGCCATGTTGCTTCTCGCCCAGATTGTGATACGTGTATGAGTTGACTTCGTCACCGCCTTCTAGGCTCAAACTTCGAGTACGAGTGTGATGTTGAGCATCCTGCGCGTTGCTTTTAGTTGGATGGGGTTTGCCAGTGGATGAGGAAGTAGCGGTGGGCTTTGCGGATGCCGACGATGCAGGCGCCTTACCCTTGGCCCGGGCAGTGACTTCCTCTCTCCATTTCTGGCGGAAAGACTCAAGCTCGGCCTCGGTGTTGGTGGGAACGTCCTTCTGGTCCATGGTAACAAACTTGGCCAATATCGGTAGTACTTGTCGGCTAGATGCGGTATGTCCGAAGTCGCAGGTGTCGATGGCAATAGGGCGTGCAGGGTACAATGCAGAGGCTAGCAGCAGGCTTTTAGTAAGAATACATGATACAACGGAATGTGACTCAGGACAATATTCCGCTCACAGCGATTAGGCGTGCATGAAAGGGCCTGTGAAGCCACGGCGAGGCGATGAAGGGCGCCACTCGATGCATGATCTAGCCCGGCCCCATGCGCCATCTGATAAGCCAACGCCCTTTCCTCTGACTTTCGGCCGGCGGTCCAATCACTCGGCGGGGGCGCAACGTGGGCGGCGCGGGAATGACGCGCCAAAAGTGCGTAGTTCCTTCCGATAATTAAGTCCTTGCGTCAAAGCTTCCCGTCGCCTTCGTCACCACTTGTGCCTGCCTATCACCCCAGAAAACAATGCGAACCACGCCCTTTTTGCCCATCCAGCCCTCTGCCACCACCACCCTCACCGCTGAGAGGTAACACGTCGTTCCGCTGCCATCCCGACCACCGGCACCATGGCCACGGCCACCCAGCGAGCCGAGGAAGCGGACCCGAGCGGTGTGGGCGATGTGTCGCTCGGACAAAAGATGCTGTCGGCTGTGTCTGGCAGTGTCCTCACGTCGTTACTAGGTATGCAATATCTGCACATTTCTTCAACATATGTCTTTCCGACTGCGTTGTTCTTATCCCGTCTGAACTCTGCACATTTGGGTACTCGCATCATGGAAGTTGATACTAACACCCACCAGTCACACCCCTCGACGTCGTCCGCGTACGATTACAATCACAAGAAACCGTCTCGACCACAGCGTCACGGCCACGCGGATACAATGGCGCCACACTCACTCAATTCCGCGATCTGCCTCCGAACCTCGGCATATCGTCGTGCTGTAGAGAAGTCTTCTGGATGAATAACAAAGCACCTTTCTGTGTGGCGGGGCCTACCATGGCACCCATCAACCCCGCCGATCTGAGCTGTGCGGTGGAGGAGGTCCAACGGAAAACAATAAATAGCACATGGGACGGGCTACGCAAGATCGCACAGAATGAGGGTCCGCGGACACTCTGGAGAGGACTGTCGCCCACATTGGTCATGGCAGTACCTGCAAACGTCATCTACTTCGCCGGATACGATTGGCTACGCACCGCACAAGCTTCGCCCCTACGACAAACCGTATCCGATGCCTACATACCATTAGTGGCAGGAGCGACTGCGCGGATACTCGCTGCGATAGCGGTAGGCCCGATCGAGATATTCCGAACGCGAATGCAGGCAGCGAACTCCACTGCCACCGCCGCCGGCCACTTTCGAGACACAATGGACGGACTGAAAGACATGGTCGGCAACCAAGGAGTCTTCAGTCTATGGCGGGGCCTCACATTGACCCTCTGGCGCGACGTACCCTTCTCGGCCTTCTACTGGTGGGGTTATGAAGCCACAAGAAATGTTCTGACCGACCAACGAGGACGGAGAGAGGCAAGAAACGATGGTTTCGAGTTCCGGATGGGCCGTGGTGAGGAGAGGGTACGACGAAGAAGCAGATCTCGAAGTCAGGAAAACCACAGAGACACACTAGTCGATAGCTTCATCGCTGGTGCTACGTCAGGAGCAGTCGCGGCCTTTGTCACCACCCCATTCGACGTCGGAAAGACAAGACAACAAGTCGCGCGGCACATGGGCGAGACCGCTAAAGACATTGCGAACTCGACACGGCCAGAAGACCAATCCATGCCACGATTCCTGATGCACATCTACCGCGAGCAAGGCATGCCAGGTTTGTTCAAGGGTTGGGCTGCCCGATGTCTCAAGATCGCACCGGCATGCGCCATCATGATCAGTTGTTACGAGTTTAGCAAGAAGATGGCCCTGGATATGAATGAACGACGAGAACGAGAGCGACAGGACGCATGATCTGCTACACTTCACACCACCGACCCCGGTGCATTCTACACTTCGCACCGAGCATTCACGTTTTTGGCTTCACATGTTTTATGATTATTGCATAGCGGCGCATTAGGAGCATGATGGTAAAACCCACTCACACTTGCATTGACGGCGTTTGATGCAGACATTGGGCGGTCGTTCTTTTTTTGAGCCGTCAAAATGGTCCACAGCGATACCAGCGAGTACGTTTTGCGCATAATACATGCAGCAATCCATAATGTAAAACACCCATTACTATTTAGGTTAATTTATCCTTCAGTGATATCCCTGTCCAGATTCTCCAGGAATCCCAGAAACGCCTGCTGACACTGCTCCGCTTGAGTGACATATATCTCATGTCCAGGGCCCTCGACAAGCACGAGCTTGCTTCCTTCGATCTTCTCCCTTAAAGCTTTCATGTCTTCGACTCTCACGGCAGCACTCTGTGTCGGTGACAGAATCAACGTCGGCACTTTTATCCTCTCCAACCACGGTCTCGCATCCAACGTCGACAGAAACTCTGCGTATTGGCCCAATCCCCCACCGTCACTAACAGCAATCTGTTCTAAATACCACGGAAGATACTGCGGATCCGTCACAGGGATAGTCCCCGGAATGCGCGACAACTCCTCTGCCCAACCCCGCGACCCAAGCTCCCTGCACGCCGTCGGCCAATCCTTCCTACCGAAAGCGAATAGCCGCAAAGCCACTGGAGGTAGATAAGTCGGTGTAGAGCAAACAGTCAAGCTCAGCAGCCTCTCTGGGTGTTTCGCCGCGAATATCTCGCCCAGAATGCCCCCTGTCGATTCGCCGAGGAAATGCACTCTCTCGACATCAAGTTGATCAAGCGTATCAACCATTTCTCCTAGGATCGTCTCTAGAGAGTAATCATACACTTCCGAATCTTTCGGGTAACTGGAGTGTCCATGGCCTCGCAAGTCTCGTCGTATGACGCGGTATTTGCGAGATAGAACAGGGATCCAGTGGTACCAGAAGGCGGCGTGGCGCCCGAAACCATGTTGTATCAAGATTGTTTCTCGCGATTTCCATGGGTCGGTGAAGTCATTCAGGATGTAGTGGGTTCGTTGACCGGAAGGGTGGTGGATGAATGTTCGGCCGGGGGCGTCGCGTTCTAACGGCATGTTGAGGAAGGGGTGTTGGGTGTTGCGGCTTTCGAATCGTTCTCTCCTCAATCCCTTTCACTTTTCAGGGATATGTGCTCATTCCCAACCTTTTGCTCACGTCCAATGCCGACTTGGTCTCACTAGGATCATGTTGTGGTATCCTGGGGTACAGCGGCTTGTGGGGCCCATGTTGCGGGGAAGCTGCAGGGTCCACGGACTACCTAGATATACCCCAACTCTTGGAATATACAGCCTCACCAATAGCTGCATCAAATTTTGGAAGATCTGAAGTTAAAGGCTGTATCAATAGAACAACAACATTATAGCTCATTGTCTAGGTGCTTCAAGATACCTAGGTATGCTTTCAACTGGTTGAACATTTCCTCCATCTTCACACAGCAAATAACCACCATGACCATACTCGACATTGTTCAGGCAACTTGGCAATCCTCTTTTGTTGTCAAACTTGGGCTTATTGCTACAACACCAATACTTCTTCTCTTAACCATATACTTCATCGTCGTACCCAACGCCATCAAGGTAACATACTCCATGAGTTAGCCCAGCTCATATTCCACTGACTCGGACCGCAGGACCCAAGACGTCGACATCTCCCACCAGGTCCCAAGGGTCACCCTTTCGTCGGTTCCCTCTTCGAACTTGCAGACACCGAAGCCGTCCGCGAGAAAGCCATCGCCTGGCGCAAGCAGTACGGCCATGTATTTCACACCAAGATCGGCGGAACAGACTACATCTGGCTCTCCTCACCGCAAGCTGTAAAAGACCTCATGGACAAGAAATCCAACATTTACTCCTCGCGCGCGCCCGCTCCCATGGCACAAGACGTTTTATCAGCGGGCCGCCGCCAACTCTTCATGCAATACGGGCCCAGATGGCGCAGCATCCGCAAGCACAGCCATGCGCTCCTGAATTTGACAGCAAGCACAAACTATCAACCGGTGCAAGACTTTGAAAGCAAAGTCTTGCTGCAACAACTAATGCGCGACCCTGCTGATTTCATGTCCATCAACCGCCGCTACTCCGCGAGCGTGATCATGCAGGTTACCTACGGCTACCGGATACCAAGCTGGGATGATCCGCTCATAAAGCGCATTTATGGAGTCATCGACCGTTTTACCGTAAACACCGCACCAGGTGCCTGGGCTATAGATTCCTTTCCTGCGCTAGCTTCACTGCCGCAGTGGCTTTTCGGGAACTGGCGCACCCATGGACAGAAGCTGTGCGAACAAGACAGTAAAGTGTACCTCGATCTGTGGAACAAGCTCAAGGAAGACACGGATGCCGGTGTAGCGAAAGATTGCTTCACGAAAACGTTTTATCTGAACGGGCCTGAGAAATCGGGGATTGATGATTTGGCTGCCGCGTATACCTGCGGTGGGCTTATTGAAGCGGGATCTGAGACTACGGGGTCGACGCTGAATAACTTTGTGCTTTGTATGGTACTGTTTTCTGAGGCGCAGAGGAAGGCACAGGAAGAGTTGGATAGGGTCGTTGGGCGAGATAGGTTGCCGACGTGGGAGGATGAGGAGAAGTTGCCGTATGTGAGGAGTGTGATCAAAGAGGTATTGAGGTGGAGGCCGGTGAATAAGTTTGGCATGCCGCATGCCAGTAGTGAGGATGATTGGTATGAGGGGTGGTTTATCCCCAAGGGAAGTGTTGTTGTGTTGAATTGGTGGTATGTTTTCTCTTCCTTCCCCATCGTCTTACTGAGTGCTGTTTGGCTAAATCACATTGTAGGGCGATACACAACGATCCAACGCTCTGGTCTGACCCCACGGCTTTCGATCCATCTCGCTATCTAAACCACACCGCGTCTGCGGCACATTATATGAACAGTCCCGATCCTCTGGAGCGCGATCACTTCACATATGGCGCGGGGCGGCGTGGATGTCCTGGTGTCCATGTCGCCGAGCGCTCGCTCTTCATCAACGTATCGCGCGTACTTTGGGGGTTCAACCTCAACAAGAAGAAAGGGAAAGATGGAGGGGAGGTGGAAGTCAATACGAAGATGGAGCCAGGGTTTATGAGTGTACCAGAGCCGTTTGAATGCGATATCAGGCCGAGGAGTGAAGCGCATGCCAAGGTCATGAGGGAGGAGAGCGAGAAGGCAGAAAGGGAAGGACTCCATTATTGACGTGTTTAGTTTGCTGTTTGGAGAGATGATAGTTATAAGACAAGTTCCTTATTTATCAACTCGGCCATGACACATGATGATCTTGATCATCGTTACGTTGTCGTATTGATGGATAATCAAGATCATAATGTGTCATGGCCGAGTTGGTAAAGGAGAGATTGTGCCGGATCTAAAAGGTCGAGCCTACCAAAAGTTGAAGCTTCGATTGAAACAAGACTATTGCTAGTATCCCGCCCTCTTCGGGGGCTCCTTGTACCCCACATCCCAGATCTTATCACTCTCCAGGCCAATCCACCGCTGACTCTCATTCGGATAGTCAACCTGTTGTCTAAAGTAGATATTCTCCTGTGATAACTCCACCGCCTGGCCTGTCAAGTTATCGTCTGCGAGGAAAGCGTCCATGGCCTTGTTCACTGTCGACAAAGGTGTGATGTGCTCTTTGGGCCAGCGCGCCGCGACTTCTGGTGGACAGAGATTTGTGGGGATGAAGGCAGGGCAGATTGCGTTGACGGTGATGCCTTCTTTGACGAATACAGGGCCCGAGCCGCGGCATAGACCGATCACGCCGTATTTGCTGGCGGTGTATTGGGGGCATTGTGTCATGGCGCTGATGGTCTCGTTAGTCTCTTGAGTCTCTTCGAGCACTGAGAAGTGTGGGGAAAACGACTTACTATAACCCTGCTGCACTGCTCGTAGCAACAAACTTGCCCTTCCCTCCACCTGCCTCTTTACTTCTCCTGACATAATACTTGAACAGCCACAGTCCCTGGATGACGGCCTCAAGATTGACCTCCATAGTCTTCGTATTCAGCTTCTTAACCAAGCCGTCCTCATCCAGCTCCTCCTTCTCCATATCCTCAAAGATGTTCTGTCGGTCATCGATACCTGCATTGGCATGGCAGAAGTCCAGACGGTTGCCGCCCCATTCATACGCGCGTTTGAACAGCTGTGCTTGCGATTTGTAGGATGAGACGTCGACTTGATGGAATATGGCGTCAGGTCCAAGGGCACTGGCTACGCGCTCGCCGGACGAGGGATTGAGATCTGCGACGACAACTTTGAAGCCTTTGCTGTAGAGGTGGGTTGCGACTGCTTCGCCGATGCCGGAGCCGGCGCCTGTCACAATGGCTACGGGTTTCGACATGTCGATTTTGTGTGTCGTGCTTCACCAGAATTGAGATCTAAGGTGTTTACAAGAAGCAATCCGTAGGTTTGTAGGAAGGAAGCTACGATACGCCGTCACACAAGCGTGGTATGCCTTACTACACCATCGCTCTCGCATCTGTGCCGATCGGAAACATCGTCCCGGCTAGGCTGCGCGGCAAACATCGTCGTCGCTGTGGTTATGGGGCGTGGGGATGTGCTCGAAGACCCCACATGCTGCACGTCGGGAGTTGAGGCCAGAGCCGAGTTTACCCCGCACTAAACTGTATGGGGCGTGCGGGGGTGAAAGCGCTCGGTGGACACTCGCGAGCGACGTGCATGTTCGTTTTCGGTAAACTGATGCCGAGATGCATGAGAAGATATGAGATGAGCATCTACCACGCAACCTTTGCTACTGTCGTGACAGAACAAGTAGAGAACTCGGGTGCTCGACACGAGTGTGGCCGACCAGACCTTAGAAGCTCTCACGCTACTTCCCAGCGACGAACAAATCCCACGCCACACTGACCTCATCTAGATCGACAGCTCCTTCTTGTCTCAATGTCTCCAACCTGTCAACATCGCTAGAGTCGGGCCCATATATCTTAGTCTGACCCTCCGCCCAAGTACCACCAGGCCTCCCGTACGCAAAAGTCACAAAATCCTCCGCGACTCTCTTGGCCGTCATCTTTGCCTGATCAGGTATATGTTCATTGAAGTTCTGAAATAAGAACACTGCGTCCATCAGATGCACGCTCTTCCCCTTGAACATGCCGTCCCAGGAATTCGGCTCAGTAAAGAGATACGAGAAAACCCTCCTCTTGAAAGCGCGAGCATAGTACTGTGCCGGAAGCCTATATGCGATATCCGTTCCCAGTTCAATGATGGAAACCATGGCCTCCGCATCTGGAGTCGAAGGTGTGATCTTGTATTCAGATAACACGGCTTGAGCGACCGGGGATGAGAGGTTGCGGGAGAAGGATGTATGGATTGCGGATGCGATGCCAGGAAGGCGCGAACTCAGACCCATGAAATAGAAGACGTTTCCATCGTCTGCGCACGAGCCGATCAACAACTCCTCGCACCGAGTGTTGTTCAAGCTCTGGAATGTACCACTTGATAAGTTAGCGAATGAGGGCGCTTCGGGGATCATGTCACCATCCAGGTATGGAGCGAGTGGAATCTTGATTGGTATCTTCTGGACCAGGTCTTCGGGACTCATGGCAAGTAACTTCTGAATACGATCATGCGTGGAAGCGTCTTCGAGTCCCAGGGCTTGCAGAACAGCCTTGTAAGACTTTTCGGCCACAGCGGGTGAGAGTGGTTTGAGCATGAGTGGTGTCCCAGACATGCTGATCCCACGTCTGAACAATGGTTCTTTGCAACTCAGATGATGCAATACGGAGGCTGTCTCACATTAGCACACTCGCAATCCACGTTGAGATAACGACTTGTAATAACATACCAGCACCGGCACTAACCCCGAATACGGTAACATTTTCTCCATCACCTCCAAAGCCACCGATGAACTTCTTCACCCACTTCAACGCACACCTCTGATCTCTTAGACTGTTGTTCCCCAGATACCCATCGCTTCTCAACTCCTCACTCGTCAGGTTCCCCGGTGCCCCCAGTCGGTAATTCACACTGACGACAACTATTGGCATGCCAATATCGGCGCTCATCTTAACAAGACGTGCAGGATCCCATTGCGGCCAAGAGTTTGCGCCCATAATGAGGCCGCCGCCGTGAATGAATACCATGACTGGCAGGGCACTGCCGGTTTCCGTGGGAAGAGACGGGACGGTGATGTTCAGATTGAGACACTCCGAGTGGGACATGGGAACTTCGGGTGCGGTGCCGACGGTGCATTGGATCAAGGTGGACTGCTCGAATGTGCAGAGGTCTGGTGCTGGGGCGCGTGGTCTGGTGTAGTTAGTATGCAGCCCTGCAGGATGGAAAGCAAGAGGGTAAATTACCCGTATCGTGTAGCATCGACGATTTTGTTGCCATACGAAGTGATGAGTTCGGGCGCTGCGAGCCAGTTCTTCACCTCGGCGTACTTGATTCCGAGATACCTCCTCAATCCATCTTCTTCTACGCCCACGAAAGACCCAAAAGTTGATTCCAGGATAGTTTCTCTCATACCGGCATTTGGAGACATTGCAGAAACCACGACGGTCTTATCTACTCTGCCCTCCAGGACACCATCCTATTTATATGCACCTTCCTCATCCACGCACGGTCTCTTTACATTTCTATTATCCCTCATCCACCTAGCGTAATCCAATACAACAGACACGGCGTACCAACGCACTAACCCGCCAGGACCAAAGGAAGCGGGTTCTTAAGGCGGGCGTAATCCTTCACGCCAAATTGAGCGAAGCGCTCACGTGACGTCGGCCGAACTCCACGGAATCTGTATACTAAAACACTACGCTATGACCTTCGTCACGTGTGTTGTTGGTACTGTTGAGATTGCTGCCGCGTTCTACTCGGAAGAAACTTGATTATACCTGGTAATATGCAGAGATGGTGGTATTGATAGCGGACTAAGGATGCAAGATATGTTAGCGTAAACAATGCGCCGTGATGCCTGCATCGAAAAGAATACTTTGGTTTGAGTATTGCTTCCACTGAACTACTCCTTCGAAAGATATCCTATATGTCTTGTCACTATCGTCCACCACTCGATAAACTATGCCTTAACCTCAACGCTCTTAACAAGCTCCCCACCCAACCGCTTAATCTCATGCACAATACCCTCTCTATTCGCTTTAATCTCAACGTCATCCTTCTTGCCAGCCACGAGAACACTGTTCCATCCAGGCTTGACCTTCCAGCTCCTCTGCGCAGTGACAACCGGGTTCCACAGCCCGACGATCTTGTCCAGTGTCTCCGGGTCCCAGAACCAGAGCACGGCATCGCCGTAGATTTCTAGTAGGTCTTGTGCGAAGAGCTGCGGGAGCGGTGGTGCGGCCGGTGATGAGCTGGTCGTGGACTTCTGGAGGTCGAGGTTCTTGAATTTGGGAGTGGGTTTGCTGGATTTGGTTTGCTTGAGCGTGTGTTTCGGGGAGATTATTATGGTGATGTCGAAGTCGGAGATACCGGGCGTGAAGAGTGCTTCGGGCGAGAATGTGTTCTGTGACTTAGCAACATCTTTGCTGTTGTTGATATGCTTCAGCAGACGGTCTTCGTCCGCTCGAACAGCCTGTGTAGCCGCCTTTGCCAACGCCGTTAAACGTGCAGCAACAACCTTTTCAGGCTTCGCTTTATCAGTCCAGGTTGTGCCCTCTTCGTCAAGGTTTGTTGCAGCAAAGAGCACAACGCGGTTCATGGCTGGATCTATGCGACGCCATGCTTCGAAGCGCGTCCGTAACCGGTCGAGATCTTCAGACTTCATGCCCTTAGATGTGGTGTCCTCCAAATCTGCGGGGTTTGCGGAGAACGTTGTCGAGAAGTCGACTATCAATGGGACATGTCTCCAGTCCCATCGGCTTATCCAAGACAAAGCTCGTAGGAAGCCAGTAGTTGCGGTCGTGGGTACAGGCCATGGGTGCGGCTGCAGGAATGTGCGGATGACGAGAAGCTCAATAAGCTCAGGCGAGAAGTGCGGAGCCAGAAGATGCGATGCGAACCACTTCTTCGTCAACCGTATGGCTGGCGAGAGGGCCAAGAAACGGGTACATAATGTCTGTAGTACCTGCGAATGCATAGGGGACTGAACAAACTCGCGCTTGTAGAGTGCCAGGGATGCAGCAGCGGATTCCCTTGATGGTCCATCCAATGACTTGTCCTTGATCTGGCGGTCGAATAGCGTAGGTTCACGGTCGTGGTAGATGCGGATACGGAATGTGAAGCCTGCAGCGACGGTAACATCGAGGAATGCTTGGTTCTGCGCTGGTTGTGACGGATTTTCTATGCCCACGCGAACAACATAGCCATTTTCAAGCTTAGATAGAAGCTCGGCTAGCCTGAGCAGGAAAGCGATCTTGGTCCGTTGTATGGCGCACAAATCGTCCGGCCAGCGACCAGAACCCTCGAATTGCAATACGACAGAGGCGGGAGTATGGCCTGCAGCAGGAACGTCAATAGACGCATATCGGAGTTGTGGGTCGGCGGCCCTCAAATGGCGAAGGCGAAGTGGGAGCTCTTCCAAATCTCGAATGTCCTTCTCCATAGCACTGAAAGCGTTCATGATGGGCAAGAATGGCGCGGTCCCAGATTGTCCTTGCATGCGACCAGCTGGTATGAGATGTCCGAACGAATCGCTCGAGAATTTGGCTGATTGCGCCACTTTCTCACCCACGTGTTTGCCAAGGATGTAGAGTACGATCTGTTCGATCACGGAAACAGATGCGTCTTTGACAGCCCAGACAACACTCTCAAGAATGCTGCCATCTTTGAAGCGCCTGAGCTCCGCCTTCTCGCCCCAGAATTTTCGGAATGCTGCAGCTTCCTGTTTGTTCTCAGCAGA
The DNA here is from genome assembly GCF_023758015.1 of Alternaria viburni. NCBI lineage: Eukaryota > Fungi > Ascomycota > Dothideomycetes > Pleosporales > Pleosporaceae > Alternaria > Alternaria viburni. The sequence goes on from NW_026055774.1 coordinate 551,523, forward strand.
AGGACCGTGGTCGACAGTGCGAGTGGCGTTGGCGGGATCAGTAGCGAAGTTGACAAGTATGCTTCTGCTTTGCTTCTCCTGGGGACGTCGCGAGGATATCGACCACGACTCTTCTTCGGGCATGGTAAATGACAAAGCCGAGATGCGGTCGGTAAGCGCGCGAGTCAGACTATTATGTACTTTCTTGCAAGTCTCGCTGACGCGTTGGTCATATTCCTCACCGGCGTTTTCGAGTCCAAGCGACGCAAGAGGTATCTCAAGTGTGGCATCGTAACGGTACTTCAACAACTCCGTCTTCAGAATGAATGCCGCGTCGAAGTGATCGAACACAGAGTCACTGAGCATATCTACGGTAGCTTTCGCTTCGGATCGTAGACGCGTGTAGGACCATGGTGTCATCTTGAACAGGATATTTTGTCCACGAGGGCCATCGAACACGACAGGCGCAGTCTCGGCCTTGGGTATGTTGATGTTTGTGGCTTGGAAGATGAACGGTTTCTTCGTGAGATCACCTCGGGACAAAAATTGCAACGTCGACTTGAACAGTTGATAACTGCTGAATCCTGAAGAGACAGATTGTGCGCCGGTGCCAGCGTTTGGCTGCAGTAGTATAGCCATGATCGCAGCCCATTCGAAGTTTCCGAAACCTCCTTTGCGAATCTGACTACCGAAGCCACGCTGCTTCAGCCAAACACGTCCAAGTATACAAGCATCCTTGAACGCATCAGCTCTTGAAGCGGTGCCGTGAAGAAGCTTGAGGTAGGCTGTGACATTGGCATCCGATTGTAGTGTGTTGTTGTAGAATGGCGTTGGAGTGAGTGTCTTGGTGGAAGCTTCGTCGTCGCTGCCTTTTGGTCGCACGCAGTTCGAGGTGGGCAGCAGTTTGTTTGACGGAAAGGTGTTCTCCGGTACCGCGACCAGGATGTTGATCTGGCACTTGGAGCTCGAGAAGTCGTCCGCGTCGCCGTTTCCGCTCGGTCGTACAACTAGGATAGGCTGAAGCTGATTGCCGTTCAGTAAGTCGAAGGATGATTGAAATTTGTGTTCCTTCGAAGCCTTGATGCCAGCAGCCAGGCACGCCAGATAGTACGAGCGCTTGTAAAAGTATCGGTGATTCAGGTAATCCTTGTCTGTGAACAGGCTCCTGGGCATTGTCACAACCAGATCAATTGACATCCCTTCGTCGTGTCGAGTCGCGGTTTTGAGCGGGTAACTGCCGGTCGCATTGATGCTCGCAGGTCGTTCGTACTGCAGCTTGTACAGGGCGTCTTTGGGAGGGCGAGGACTGGGGAACGGCACCGCGACACCGGCTGATTTAAGCGCTTTCTCGGCTTCAGCAATCTACGGTTGATTAGCTTGTATTGACCCCATTCGAAGCATTCTTCACATACTGGCAATGGCTCGCGGCTGGGTATCTGCTCGATGATGGTCTTGAGGGTGCGCATCGCGTTCTCTGCGGGAGCTTCCTTCTTACCGTACTTCAGCTTGACCTGGTCGAGCAGCTCGTCGAGCTGAAGCTTGAACATGTTCGACTTGAAGGATTCCGCAGTGTATACGCCGTCTTGCAGGCTGGGCGCAGATCTCTTGGGCGGCTTGGACGCGCTCGTCGCTTTGCCGGCAGTCGTCTGCTTTCTGCTCTCGTGGACGTCCTCTTCTTCTTCAAAGTCGTTTGCTTCCTCCCCGCTCATATCCTCATCATCGTCGTCTTGGACCTCTTCTGCGCTGTCCATCTCCGCATCGCTGTGGTCGAGCGCATCCTCGGCATCGCTGCCATCCAGCGCGACTCCACCGTTGTCGCCGTCGAAATCGGCGAAACTTCCTTCGCTGCCGTCCTCCGAGTCGCTGTGCTCGAGCTTTCTGCGTTTTGTCGCGGGAGGTGCCATGGTGGTGGTTCGTGAGGTGTGAGCGCATGCGACGCGAAATTTCTCTGGAACTTTTGGGAGCGGAGGCTTATCGATAAGCAGGGATTAGTTATGGCGCGTTTACATCACACCCACCCCTCTTTGACAGCTCCACGAGCTCGTAACCTGGGCGCGCTTGCCACATGTACACCGGTGTACTTGCTGTGCATGCATCATGAGCTCTTGACACACATAATCGCGTTAGGCTCAAGCTTGTTCTGGTCTTTGATTATATGAGCATACCTCTGTCTAACTAAATCATCCCCATTCGTCTTGCTCCCCTAGTACTGCTTTCCACGGTGCCTCTTTCCACTAAGTTCAACCGCGTACGCGGACCTTCCCTCTTCTTCAAGCCCCAATCTGTAACTGCACAGAGTCAAGCTTTCAGCATGGCTTGGCGAAGCTCTGGGGCGACTAACGAAGCTCTAATTACCAACCTTGTAAAGAACAAGCTGATCCGGTCTGACCGTGTTAAAGATGCCATGTTACGGGTAGGGCTGCGAATGTTTGATGAGCCAACATGTTCAAGTATGATAACAGTCGCTAGGTTGATCGCGCGCACTTTGCCCCAGCCAAACCGTACGATGACTCTCCTCAACCCCTAGGGCACAAGGCCACCATCTCCGCACCACACATGCATGCTTCAGCGTGCGAGTCACTCCTCGACTATCTCGAACCCGGGGCCAAAGTCCTGGATGTCGGTTCTGGCTCGGGCTACCTCACAGCTGTCCTCGCCAACCTCGTTGCGCCCAACGGCACGGTTATTGGCATCGACCACATCCAGCCGTTGAACGACATGGCGAACGCGAATATGGGCAAGTCAGAAGATGGGCGGAAGATGTTGGAGTCGGGACAAATCAAGTTTGTGACTGGTGACGGGCGAGAAGGATGGGCCGAGGGCGCGCCGTACGATGCTATTCATGTTGGGGCTGCAGCAGCTGTGCACCACAAGGCGTTGACCGATCAGCTGAAAGCTCCGGGCCGGCTCTTCGTTCCGGTCGCGGAAGGCGGGACGCAGCATATCTATGTCATCGACAAGAACAAGGACGGAAGTCTCGAGCGGCAAAAGTTGTATGGTGTGCAGTATGTGCCGCTGACGGACGCGCCCGTGTAGGCGGAGATGGGATTCGAAGGGTAGCGTAGTCTCTATAGCCGTCTTGTATCACTACCGTCCTACCAGCCCCTCGAACAACTCATCCCGTCTCCTCCGTAGTTCGTCAAGCCTAACATCCAGTTTGCCCACCTCTTTCCTGGCCGCCTCTTTGTCCGCAGGCAAGCCACCGAATTCTGCGACCTGCTTCTCCAAGCCTTCTACGCGTTCTCGAAGCTCATCAAGAGCCTTCTGCTGCTCCAGCATGTCGGTTATAGCCTCGGCAGATCCAACGTTCTTGGACCCCGGCGTCATGTTGCGCGATTGCGACGACTGGAGGGACGAGAGCTTGTCTTCGTGTTCGCGGATCTTGGTGCGTAGGTGCTTAACCTGACGCGTTTGCTCGGTCGTCTGGCGCTGGAGGTTGGACGGCGTTGCGAAGGCGGGGTTCGTTTGGAGCTCGTGGAGCTGGGTTCGAAGGAGAGCTTGCTGCTTGTCCAGGTAGCTCTGTAGCGTGTGGATGTGCTGCAGCTGGTTCGTGAGGTTCTGCGAGGCGGTCGTGTGCTGTATGAGAGCGTGCGCGATGCTCTCGGGGTTGGCGGTCGGTAGGTTGAGAGCCACAGCTGTGGATGCGAGTGCATCGAGCGCTTGCTCGCCTTCGGGGGTAAGGCTCGCTTGCAGCCTGGACAGGATGCGTTCGTCGACTTCGTTCCTTGGGACCTACCGTTGTGAGCAGGGTGCTCGGTGCGCGGCAGCTGATGCGGACCTGCAGTTCTCATACCTCGTCCAGCTCCTTCAATGCCTCCCTCTCCAGGCGCTCCATGACGGTCCTCTCCTCGTCGGCGCGCTCATTTGCCATGGACAGCTCGCGGAGGACCTTGAGCGTCTCCTCGTTGCGCTCGAACGTCGGCACCGTGCGCCCGGCATACTTGTACGACAGCCATGAGTCGATGTGCGCCCAGTCCTGGGCTTGTGCGCGCTGCTGACGCGCTTTGGAGGGCGAGAAGAGGTCGGAAGGGGTGAGGTTGTCCATGGTCGTGCTCGCGGTGCTCAGGTGTCTGGCTATCGAGAGCTAGGCTGAACCCTTACAGAAGAAAGCAACGCCAAAGTGGGGCCAGTGCGAGGTCGAGGGTGCATATGTGGATGCGCTGACGTTCCGGACTGCCACTGCGACGCGGAGGAAGTGACGCTGCATTATCGATAACCTTAAATTTCCTACCCAAGTGCCGAAGTCGGAGCTAATCGGCTTTTGGAATAAGCCATGGTGCAATTGGGGAGTCATTGCGCCATTACATCTCATTTACCTGCCCCGTTACTGGTGTCTTCGCTATTCTCTAGTCCTGCCTTACCACACTTTTCTCGGTCGTGCTTGCAACATGTCGCCCATGGCCCTGGAAAACGATGTAGAAGTCGGAGAGAGTCTGCCGCCGGCAACTGAGCACGTGCGTCCAACTTCACTCTTGACTACCACACCATAGGCTGATAAGAGGCAGGCGGTTAGTGTGTCACTGCCGACATGGCGGGCAAACGTTGGATATGAAGAGGGTGAAGAATGGGTCATCAGCAAAATGAAGACTGGCTACCCTAGGTACTGTGTGGCGAGACAGATGGCGAACGTATACTAACCACGACAAGATTCTTCATACATAAGATCATACAAGCCTTTGCGGCTGCAATCGTCGAGAAGCATGGGAAAGAGGGAGAAAGTGCAATGCTATTCCCCACAAACACCACGGCATCAAGGTGTCAAGACTTCTTCTTGCGACAAGCACCAGACCTGGATGCGTCACAAGTTCGGATTCTGGATTTCGTACCGGCAGCTGAAAGAGCTCGCTCTGACGAATTGCAAATTATCTCACCGAGAGTATCAGCCGTCCTCTTCCCAAAAGATCGCTTCAGCATCGCAAAGACATTTTGGCAGCACTCCGGAGATGGTGTCTCAAGTCGTAGAGCAGAGTATTGCTCTCAGCTCTTCAAGGAGGGCATTTTGGTAGAGGCTTCCACTGTCAACCAGCCAGCAAGAGTGTGCAAAGGACCCAGACGGTATCAGAAGCAGACGTCGATTGACCTGGGCGCTTCGGACACATCCACCAACGGCAACGGAGAAGTGCAAGATCCTTCGCAGTTCGTCGAAGAAAGATTCGGACGCAACTTGGATCTCTCAAAAACCAAGAATGCAAAGTTGGCCATTCGAAGGCGCATTGCAGGTTCATTAACAGCGGACGTCAGCTTGACGGAAGCAATGACCCTGGATCATGACGCGGCAAGGAAGAGGCCAGTAGCAGGCTTCTCCGAAGATGACGTCTATCTGTACCCCACGGGAATGAGCTCCATCTTCAACGCTCACAGGAATCTACTCAGAGCAAAGGGCTCAAAGAGGGCCATCGTCTATGGGTAAGCTTTTCAGTCTCCGCGTCTGTACCACTCTAATAGCTTCAGCTTCCCATACATCGACACCTTGAAAATCACCGAGAAGTTTGGTCCCGGCTCACAGTTCTACGGCTTCGGCTCATCAGAAGAGCTGGACGACCTCGAGCAACGATTAGAAGGTGGCGAGAGATTCGTCGCCCTCTTCACCGAGTTCCCTGGAAACCCGTTACTCAGATCCCCGGACCTAGAGCGCATACGCAAACTAGCCGATAAGTACGACTTCTGCGTAGTCGTAGATGAGACGATTGGCAACTTCATCAATGTCAATGTTTTGCAGTATGCGGACGTTGTCGTCAGCAGTCTGACCAAGGTGTTCAGCGGAGACAGCAATGTCATGGGTGGAGGGTGAGCATCAATCCTGGCCACTGACGAAAGACACGCACTAACATGGAATGTACAGACTGGTGCTCAACCCCAAAGCAAAGAATTACGCCCTCCTCAAGCGCACATGGGAAGAAGACTACGAAGACAACCACTGGGCCGAAGACAGCATTTTCCTCGAGCGCAACAGCCGTGACTTCGTCTCAAGAATCGATCGTATCGGTACCAACGCCGAAGCCATCTGCGACGTACTCAGCGCACATCCTCGCGGTACGTATCTTTTCCACACCTGATCTCTTTCAACCAGCACCCATCTAACACAACCTCCAGTCAAACAAGTAAACTACCCCAAAACCTCACCAACGCGCCCCTTCTATGAGAAATGCCGCAACCCGTCCGGTGGCTACGGCGGCCTCCTCTCCGCCACCTTCTACACAAAAGCCGACGCCATCGCCTTCTTTGACAACCTCGATACAGTGAAAGGACCTAGTCTGGGTACAAACTTTACACTCAGCTCGCCGTATGTCATTTTGGCGCATTATGGCGAGTTGGATTGGTGTGCGAAATGGGGCGTGGAAGCGGATTTGATTCGTTTTAGTGTTGGGTTGGAGGAGACAAGCAAGTTGGTCGAGACGTTTAAGAGGGCGTTGGATGCGATTCCTGCTGCAGAGTAGTATTTGCGTTTGGAAGCCGTTATCATTGTGCGAGTAACAATGCAAATTGATACGACATGGCATACTCTGCATTTCGAGGCATTGGCTGCATTCGTGGTCTTAATCTGCTTACCTCGGCGGTTCCTTCCAGTCTGGGCAGTAACGTGTAGTTCTCTCCTTATTTCGCTTCTTCTGGCAGCGACGAACATGAAACGCAAGGTCGTTCCTTCCGACTTCCACCTCCTTTACAGATCCGCGAGCGACGAAGCAGCAGCATTCGCTGCTCACGAGGGATGGTGGTGTACATTGAGAGCATCATTCACTTCTTGATCAGCCAGTGGATATTATGTGTCATCACCAGTGTGGGCTACGCGTTGACATGACATAGCTGGTGGTAAGATCAACGCACCTGCTACCGGGGTTGACTCTCGCATTGATGTGTTCGATCTGCGCGGACGATTCCGTGCACTTCAGATCTAGACTGATTGACGGTTTGCATGACATTATCCAAGCATCGATCGACAATTGCAGTGTGGGTATGCAGATTCTATCTTGTTGCGAGCGTCATACTGCGCTGCTCCACAGTGAAATCCGATGAGAGATATCGGCTGAGGCATTGAGTGTCGTGGGTTCCAATTTCAGTGTACGTTTTTCGCGTGAGCGATCAGTCGTCGAAGTATCGTCATGATGCCACTAGTCGAGGGAATCTGATCTTGTTCATTCAAGATGAATACAAAGTGTCCGACAAGAATGTTCGATGGTGTGTCACCAAGGCAGAAACACGTCATGATGGGCTGATGACAAAGGATTGGATGTACGATATCGCGGTCATCTCTGCCGTTGATGGAGAGCGCAGTTGCAACGAGTCAGCAGTAAATCCGTGTATTCTTGATGGAAACCAGTTTGGGTGTAGCCCCTCCCACCCCATCTGTGACGTTGCAATAGTGATCGCCACAAAGATTACCCATAACACTCACGCCTGCTTAGGCGTGTTCTGCGGCACACACTTTTTCATCCTTAGGGCCCTGGTGTAACCGAAGTATCGTCACCCTTGACTTCCTCCCGTATGGGTACCTGTGGGCCCGGCGCTCATGTCGCAAACACTGGTCGTTGTAGTCCACGTGCATTCATTGGTTCGCAAAACCTGCCTGAGCTTTTGCTCGACGGTAGGGCAAACCGTGTACCTATCCTGAGGCTCTGGGGGTCTGGGGCGGATGGACGCTTCCGACAGCCCGAAGTGAAGCGCAGTGCGGTGGGCCTAAGAGGGCTGTGATTTGACGTACTCATTTGCGAAAGCGAGATCTGATATAGACTAATTTTGGGAATTGAATGAAATTTCTGAAGGATAGCTGTTCGTTGCTAAGATCATGTTGAAGTATGATGAAAGTGACATGTCACACGTCTGTGTGGGTACCTATACAACTGTTGTGTTAACGGTTCATCAACACATCCGCCAGGTGTTGCTACTACTAGTTGTTGCAAATGCGTAGACTGTTCTATCCCAGCAACTCAAGAGTGCAGGCGGGTCCCCCCCGCTTGTAGAAGTATGGGTGAATAAGTTACTTGTCACTGGCGCTGCGAACCTGCGAGGAATCCACATCGCTTAAAGACGCCCCATGGGTCGCTATAGGCTCCATGGTAGGGAAGCTATGATCTCCAAAGTTGAACATAGTGTGACCCATTAGGTGTAGGAGGCATCGTATGAGGAATGTGACAACTGTGATTGTAGTGCGATAACGGTAGTGCGGAGACTACAGCCCCTGCGCCCGGCCAGGGCGATCCTAGATCATCCTGGTTTCGCATGAACATCCAAGATTCGCTCCGTGCCATGGCAGGTGCATCGTACCATCTGATCATTAGGCGTGCCAGCGGCTAGAAGTTATACGTTGATATAGTTGCATCCAGGGCTGAGCCTCAGGTGGCGGGGCGTTAGGACTCAGGTCGCCGTCATGTGGTCGCCGTTGTGTTAACGCCGAACAACAACGAAGATGTCGGCGAGTAGGGTGCGGCTCAGCAATGTCTTCGTTCCATAAGCGGCTATCTCGTGTATTGAGGCCAATGTTCAGTGGTACGAGCGCTCAAATGAGGTGATGGGCCTGCATGGATGCCAGAGCTAGGATGAAGCCGAACAGTTCCAAGGTCGCTGCCGGCGCCGGCAGGCATCTTTTGCGCGGTCGCGGATGGACGAAGTCGGCTTAAGTCGACCCCGACGCAGTGGATCCACGCACAATTGACCCGCTTCGAAGTCGAGAACGGACGGGATCTGATTTGTGTTTTTAATGAGAGGCTGTTCAGGAGGGAAGCGTAGAGTCGCAATTGGAGAAGCGACGCATGGCTGCGACCAATCAATGAAACCTTGGCACTCGTAGTAGCGGCTACGACTTCCTTCAGACAGTAGCTGTGCTCGCATTCATTGCTTTGGCCGCAGTTCTGAGGAGCCGAACTCCAGTCTCCACAACTACATCAAGAGTCGAGCTGTTCGTAATGTGGGCCCGCGATGTCTACCGTGAACGGCGGCACCGCGTGCCCCTCCGAAACGCGCGGACACCTCAGCATCCCACCTTGGCTTCAGTCACACTCCTTCGAACTCGCGTACAGAAAGCCACACAACTTCTTCTCGAGCTTCGAGATGGATTCCAGAAGTTCCGACAGCGTAGGCCGCCTTATTCTCGTCGTTCACATTAACGGCAGCGCTTCCGAAAGACAACGGGCCGCTTAGGCAGTGCCCAGCACGTGCTCGGGCAACACTGCAGCGAGCCAAAATTAGAACCGCTCAATGAGCTGTGCACCGGCAGAGCATGACACGCGATTTGGGTTCATGAACAGCATACTCTCGTGGCTCTCGTGGCAGTGCCAGTAATATTCGAGATGAAGCTGGGCTTACGCCACTCCTCTTTCGACTGCATGTTACCCGACAACACCCACATTCTGTCTATCGTGCGTTATTGCGACCCACCCGCGGCTAACGTAGAGGGATCTGACAGGTCATTCCTTATACCAGACTCAACGCGGCATGGCTCCTCGTCACAGGCGCGGGATCGTGAGCGCCACCAACCCTCTGCTTGGTGAATGAGGCATCCATCCACGCCAGTATTCGTGGCTTCGCCAACACTACTTGCGGCGATGGCATCACTCGCTAATTGACAGGGGCTGGCTTCCGGACAAGTAGTGGGGGTTATGGCGAAGACATCGTCGGCAGACTAACAGGCATACCTGCTTTCATCCATCCTAGACAGAGTCGCGCAATTCTCGCTGGTGCGTGGGTACCCCGGCCCAGACCTGCCAGGCACCCATCGCGGGTGCACGTCCTGTGGCTAGTCAACGGTCGGAGGGCTTGGGTTCGATACCAGGATACGGATCCTTCGAGGCTCCAACCAGTCCGCAGCCGCAAAGCCGGCTCTGTTGCTGTTGGATCATGAAGCTCAGATGCTCTGTTCCTGTGCGTCCAGTTTCCCCCATGTAGGGCGCAGACCATCAAATGTCAAGGTTTGATACGTGATTCTGCCTCGCAGTCAAGTCGCCATAAGGCTGGTATAATTCCTCCCGACGGGCCGTACTCAGGAACGCAAACGTACGTCAACCCCACTGGTACCTTCCGCATCAAATGTTGCCTTTCCATTATTGAACATGACCGATCGGTCTCCCAAACCACATCAACCCAAGACGACGACCATCTCACGAAGACTTAGGGACCGTGCCGACCAGAACCTATCTGTTCAGCCACCAGAAATTCCACAAATAAGAGGAGCTCGCTCCCACCGTGCCGCAAACTTGCAAACGCCCCGCCACAATCCCATTGATTATCAGACGCCCGGGTCGCACCCACTTTCGCTAGCCTGGAATACTTCACACGTTCTCGAAGACATTCCACCTGACAGCTCCTTCCATTTATTGACCTCTCATCGAGATACGTCTCCCGACTCGTCTCTTGCGCAAACAACATATTCTGCACACCACGAGCCACTCCAAGACTCCAACCCAGGACTTGCGCATAGCGTTAGCCCACAGTCGCTGCGCACTCCGCACAGCCAGCCCAGCCGAGCGCTGACCTTCTTCCCATCGCCATTAACGTCTGTTTCTGGTAACCACAACCTCGAGCTACAACTGCCGGTTGACGTCGGACAGTCGGACGATTCGTTCTTGGAACTGCAAGATATGAGGTATATCACTCTATCAGCCCTCAAGAATTGAGCCTGTTCTAATATCGACAGCACCTTGGGCTTCATGATGCCATCTTCGCAGTACGGAATGGGCCACTACGGCTCTCCACAGACGTCTTACTCGTCGGGCTACCCACCTCTTCAGTCTTACGCAGAACCAAGATCATCAGCGTCAAATCCATACAGCTCATCCTATGCTTCGAGTCCGCTGCCCAATGACAGCCAGCAAAGACGATCCGATCAACATAACATTCTACCGCCTTATCAGCCTCAGAATCCATCTCTTCCACGTAGCCCCTACCAACAGCACCAGCCCGTTGATTCGATGCGAGGACATGCATCTCCGATGTCTTCTACGGCCCATTCCTACTCCTATTCGGCCCCGCACAATAGTGTTCCGAGCCAGTCGATGGGAAGCAACTCTTACTCGCCGTAAGTCAAATTAAGCGCCTAGCAAAGCTTTCCACTGATTGAAGAAAGTCCACAGCCGTACCCTCCAACTACTTATGGTACTAGCGATTATCACCACCCACTGCCGACTATGTACCCTCCAAGTTCTACGACACCTGCCGCGTATCCATCGTACGAGTCTTCGCAGAGTGGCCCGCCGGCTGGTGGTCCAGTACCTGCGCTATCTTCATCTCCAAGTACGCAGGGCAGTGCAATGCAGCCACGTGTTGTGAACTCTAGACCGAAGCCCCAATGCTGGGAGCATGGGTGTAACGGACGGCAGTTCTCTACGTTCAGTAACCTTTTACGACATCAACGAGAGAAGTCAGGGACCGCCTCGAAAAGCTCATGCCCTAGGTGTGGAGCCGAATTCACGCGGACTACTGCAAGAAACGGGCACATGGCGCACGATAAGTGCAAGCCAAGAAGAGCGTCTGAAACGAGTGGGTAGATGAATCCTGTATCTCATCGCTCGATCGATCTAGAACTATCCAGTTCAAGGACAACCAAAGAAGGTGCTGGTTGAACTAAGTGTAATACCCGAGCACCAAGTGTCACGGTCTGGCTAAAGACATTAGGCTTCGCCTCGATATCGTGCAGCATCGACACGCACAGGTGGAAGCATGCCAGCTGGCGACCATACCAATGTGTGCCGCTTCCCAAATCGGAATTTGGCCCGCAGGACACCCGAAGCTTCCAAAGGGCACACTTTTACGCCGCAGGAATCGTAGCTACGACTTGTCTCGTACGCTTTAGACTTGTACACAGTCCCGGCTCCGTCACATTTCGTGACATTAGTGTTTGAGCACCAGGCTTCCAGCGAATCGCTCAACAGTCATCAGTTCCTATGTATATAATGTTTGCAAGCAAGCGCCTGTTCTTAATGAAGCCACGAATATACAGCTTCAAGGTCGCAAAGACCACCATCTCTTCGTATACTTGGCCAAATCGCTACAACATGGCCTTCTGTACACGGTCTCATCCCAATCTCAACTATTTGAAAGAGCGCGTATGTCATTTCCTCACACCCAACGTCGGACTCCTTCTCCTTCGTACCAATGAGACTGGATTACGAAAGAAGGCGTTGACCGACCCGTTCGAGGGATCGCGGGAGGATTTGGAGGAATGAGGAAAGCAGGAACATGGAGTTCCTGCTGGTTGAGGGTGCCCCTGTAGCTTTTCCCTGCGATGTATCCGACCACACGGGTCACGCAAAATCATCGGTCAGCACCTCTTCCCTATCAGGGTCCAAGAGCGAACAGAGCACCATGGCCGACGCTGTCCCGCACGGCATGCTTCGGCAATGCCGCGCGAAATCGTGCGAAAACTCGTACCTTAGACTGGGAAGGGAATTTTCCCGAGCACCTCTACGATTCAGCATTCAGCATCAGATCGTATGGTAGTTCCAGTAGGTTTGCATCACTGTAATCTTAAACATGACTTGCGACTGATTTCACAACAGAGCCGTATGTCCATGACTGATGCTCTACCCGAATTCGATTCGATGCCTTCTCGATGCACACCAATTATCACGAGCCGGTTTCACATGCATTAGCCACAAACACGCGAGCCAGGCTGCCGACTGACCTCGCACGGCTTTTCTCAACTTTGAGTAACGATCAGTCTAGCGGGCCGTTGTCGCCACGACTTAGTGCGGGAAAAGCCTTGTAAAAAGCACCCACCGCTGTGGAGAAGGACCAACCATGTAACAACGAACCGAAGCTACCGAGAGGCGCCACTAACGCGCAGCGCACTATTCGACAATGGTTGTCAAGTGGACGACTGTGGTCCGGGCAATTGTATCTCATAGGAACCGTGCCATCGGTACAACAGCGGCTACGATACTGGTGGCCATTCGCTCCTCATCTCCATGTTGACATCACTGGGCAGCGGAACAATAATCCGCCATGCGAATGGTCCCTTGTTTCGGAAACCGACAACCGCGTAAATGGGCTTTCAGCACCGGGTTACAGACGTACATATGCATATATGCCACTCTGGGATACACCGGTGACGTGGATATTTCCGGCTTTAACGTACAATATGCAATCAAACACACGTTCGGTGGCTTACTGGTCGCTCGCACAAAGTGTGTGTGATTGAAGCTTCGACGTGCATGCTGCCAAGACAGCCACTGCAGCTCAGAAACGCGTCTAACGCTGTATTACTGATCAGGAAAATGAGTATAGAGATCATTATTCATGTTTCGCCCTGCCTCTGCGGCGCGGGACCCGCACTGACACACAACACAATGATACGCATCCGACTCTAGGACAGACTCGTGGCCCAAATCCGATTTGCAAGGTCATGTCTCTGTCGCTTGGCCTTGCAAACCCGGCAGACTTAGCGTATAGTCGGAACCGAGTCGCTGGAACCACCCCTTGCTCATTGGCCCCTTACCGCTTTGGAGAGGGATTGTACCTAACCACGCGGGATTTCGGTCCAATTCAAGCACCGGGAACAATGACGTGAAAGGGTCCTCGGCGGTCCATCATGCTTCGCCCCCACAGCCAAGCGCGTGCCCGACACGTCTTTTGCTGACGTGTGGATGGAGCTTGGAGAATCGCCAGGATGATCCGGCGGGGCGCGGCTGCGCGGGAAGGATGACAGTCACTTGATCCCTCAGTGTACTTAGCAAGGATGAGACAAGGGGAGCACGAAGTACATTCATTCGGCATCACGTGAAAACCGTTGTGTTTGGCTCAGATCTCAGCACCCTACAGGCGGCTAGCTACAAGGTAATGCAATGGACGATCCGGCATGCAGGACCCGCTAGGGCGAACGGGCTGACTTGAAGTAACGCCGCGGCTTCAATCACTTCACTCCGCCGTCTGTGTTGCCCGCGGCTGGAACGATCGAGCTATCGGACCGCTCGCCAATTTGTTAAACGGAGTCTCAACGATGCAGAACTGCCTCTAGGAGGTTGATGACCGGAGTGTTTACCAACCTAGGACATCAGTGCCGGCGGCACAGTGACGGGCGTCAGCCCTCCCTTGTCCACTTTGCCTATCTGAAAGCGTCTAATCGTATGTTTCCTCAGGCGACCATAACACCGCCCCACCCCACAGCAAAACTACCTTCTAGATCACCTGCATGAGTCGATGAACGCAGCACAGTGTGGCCAAGAAATGCCTGATGTCACGCTGCGGAAGACGTTACGGTGTATACCTGTAGGCTTATTAATTACTAGTCTGCTAATCTAATCTCCTTATTATTCTACTCTTAAACTCTAACTAAGATATATCTTACTTAATTCTTAAACTTTTCTTAACTTTAGCTTTTAATATTAATAAAAAAGTTATTATTACTAGTAGTAGTAGTTTAAGTAAGAACTCTCTTATAAAGTTATCTAAGAGCGTTATATTTACTTTAAGTAAAGAATTTAGTATTAGTACTAAAGCTTATATTACTATAAATAAAATTAGCTACTACTATAAAGTAGAAAGTTACTTATAGATTTACTCTTTTAGAGTAATTATAAGTAGTCTTAAAAAGTATAGTAAGGTTAGTAAACTTCTACTTAATATAGAAGTTATTAATAAAATAGGTAGTATATATTAAGTAACTAAAGTATACTTATAGCTTTAGGCTTACTTATTAAGTAGTAAAAGTAGTTACTATTTTATACGTAGATAGAGATAAGTAAAAGAATTAATATATAAGTATAAAGATTTTATACTTATCTCTTTTAGGTATTAGTAGTATATAACTATAGTGTACTTTAGTTATTAAGTTAAGATTTTTCTAAGTTCCTATAGTTAAGAAACACTAAAGCTAAGGCTTACTTTGGACACGTGATAGCTAAGAAATGATAGACATCTCACCTGCGTACGTATCGTTCGATCTTGACGAAATTGTGGCCCATGTGTGCATCCAGAGATCTTCCGTGGGAATTTCACGCACTGTGAGCGTCTCCACGATGTGATCGAGACGCGCAAGTGACCCGGCAACGTACCCGAATCCGACCTGGTCTCGCGCTCGCGCCTCTAGATCACCGCGCCGCAACTGATGACCATTAGGCGGGCTACCCACAGTGCAGTCGGCGATATGTCATCGCTTGTCAGAAGTGAGGCATTCGCAACTTGTACACGAACAGAAAGCATCAGAATGCCATCCCCAGCAGCACTCAACCACCAACATCTGACGCGCATCCCCTTCGCGTGGTGAGCCGTCGCAGAGAGAACAGCCGGAGTTTCGAACCATGTGGTCCTCGCATGTGCAAGGCTGACGTGCATGGTCAAGGTTACACCTGGGGCTCCAGGGCAATGGTTTGGCTCGTAGCGCTCGCGTGTCCACTACTGCGGGAAACGTGCAGTGTCACCTTCGAGAAAGCCGGCTAAAGTCAGAGCCGTCCACCAGATGGGAGGACTGTTTCAATGAGGCGGCGGCATGTGCGTGGGAATAGATTAACCGCACATGGCGGCCAACAGCCGTAACAGGGGTCTTCAGCAGTCCTTTCATGATGGTGGACGCGAGCCTGTCATACGGTCATATCATTGTCCCATATACGTTTAGGTGTCTGTTTCGTAGCATTTCAGCCTCAACCGCCGGCTGAGCTTTAGCGGAATCCTGCGCCGAGATGTTCTGATGCCGTCGTGCACTGGGGTTTGGTCGGCATGTGTCTTTTGTGCTTCGATTCGAAGTCGCTAGAGTGTCACATTGTCTGGCGACTGCAGCATCATCTTTAATCTCGTAACGCCTTCTTAGTCTGGTAGGCAATGCGCTGAGCTGGTCATTGCTACCGGCCTACTCACATGTAGGTAAGGTTATTGGGTACCCAGCCTGCGCCAACATTACGCCCTTCTCGTGTCTGAACCCGATCGTCGCCCTAAGCCCGTCGATGCCTGGCGTTCAGATACGAATACGCGTGCCGTGCCGGAATCAGTCAGCAATAAGACCAGTGTATGTTATGATGTGACATGATCCCAGACATCGTTCTTGATATGCAACTGGCAGAACAGCATACATAGAAGAAGCCCTCCAGAACCAACGCGGAATGCAGATATGGACCAAGTCTTGTAAAGTCTCCACGAGACTGGAGACGTGACCAGCACATTCGTACTTTGCTCTGCTGAATGCAGGCATGGATATTCACGCAACAGATGATCGTATGGCAAGATGGTTTTGCATTCTGCAGTCCACACGATGTTTCTAATGCTGTTGGCTAACGAATGTGTTGATACCTACCAGTGAGTACTGTGCCTTGAGCCGACAGTGATTTTGGATTAATGCAAGGTCAGTACGGATACGATATGTAAATCGCACCAGGAAAAAGGGCGTCTGCTGTTGCGGCGATCCGTGTTGAGGCTGAGAGCGATGGATGAGGGCCGCTCCGCAGACCGGTGACTCCCCGCAGAGCTAGGACCAATGACGACCAATGACTAACACGGCAGTCGCGACCTCCATACTTCCAACAGTCGACGACCATCTCATGCCACCGCAGCTTCCCCGTCACTCAGAGCATCACCATCACTATAGCTACCAACACTCATGTCTCTCTCTAATTTCTGAACGCCAGCTCGGCACCCTCACGCAACTCGTCGACGAGTTGCCTCCAGTCATTGCTTGACGAAGTTCTACTCATCGTTTGCCTTACACACCCGTCACGATGCTTCCTTTATTATCGCAATTATTTCGGACGCACTTCTTACACACCAACTCACGATCAATACCACGCTTACTCACCAGCGCAACGCGGCAATACGCAACTTGACCAGTCTTACCCCGACCGCGCCTTCCCGCGAGGAATAGAACCACGAAGACACATAACTTCTACTACGCAATATGGCCTCCATATTCACCTTCGACCCCGATCCTCCGCGCGTTTCGTCGCCGTGGGCTATCACGCCTATCGGCGGCGTTGCGCACTCCCCCGTGCCAGCCACGAACCCCCGACGAATCCCTTCGACTCTCGGCGGTCTTAATGACGAGACGAGCGCAAATGCAACATCCCTCCCCACCGATATAGATTATACGCATATCACACGGTTGGAGGCGGAGCCCCAAGATGGGCCTACGGAGTATAAGCTACATCTTCTGCTCAGGCGACGGCGGTCGTTCACCCGTTCCAGTACCGCACGCCATATATCTGGGTCCATGCGTCGACCTGAAATACCTATACCAGCGGGTCGCAGCGTATCAGAGTCCGGCGTCCTGGCTAATACCCCTCCACCACTGGCATCTACACAGTCAAAGCAGCATCGTCTGGAGCAGCTGACTACTCAGTTGCTGTGGCGCCTACAGCAGTCATGTCCAAACCACATGTCATCATCCATGGCACCTGTCATACCTCATTTTCCCGACGATGCACGTCTGTCAGGGCCCGAGATGCCTCAACGTCTGCTGCCGGGGTTGGAGGAGAGTAGTGGTGCGCTCTATGAGATTGGAGTCGCGGACGACGGAACTATTGTTGGCTTGGCAGAAGACGAGATGGAAGAGAGCCTGAACAATTTGCGCGCCATGGCTGCAAGCTTGGGCTGTGGAGTCAAGGTCATGCGCAGGGTTCCTGTAGGCGATTGCGAGTGGACAGAGGATTCCGGCACCGCAAAACAGAGGGTTGTAAAATCGCAATTGCTAGTTGCCGAAGCTCTGGTCCGCCCAGAACAGCACTTGGTCGATCACACGAAGAGGAACGGGCAGCAAGCAGCCGACGTGCCGTCTGACACCGGTGCTAGCAACGTTGTGGCACTGACTAACGAGTCTGAGGGAGTCACCGAGCAGATGCGTGTATCAGTGACCGGTGCCACCATGTCCGGTAAATCTAGCCTACTTGGCACACTCTCTACCGCAACGCTGGATAATGGCAGAGGAAAGAGTCGCCTGAGTCTTCTGAAACACAGACACGAGATCGCATCAGGGATGACCAGCTCTGTCACCCAGGAGTTGATAGGGTACCGTGATGTAGGAGGCTCATCACGAGTGACTAGCTATGGCTCTGAGAACATCGACTCATGGATCGACATTCACGCGGCTGTTGAGTCAGCAAAAACCGGCCGACTTGTGTTCCTCTCTGACTCAGCTGGTCATCCGCGATTTAGACGCACCACCGTCCGTGGAATCGTCGGCTGGTAAGTGATCACTCTATATCATAGCGCTTCCTTCTTCCACATGTACTCTTTTGGGATGCCTTATTTTCATCATGTGGTGGACTTTGCTAACCTACCCACCAGGCAACCACATTGGACACTTCTGTGCATTCCAGCTGACAACACCGATGAGTCCTCTGGCAAGCTCGGAGCTTCGCCTTCAGCTGAAGAAATACTCGGCCCAGCAGCAGCAGATCTGGATCTGTCTCATGCACACCTTCAGTTATGCCTCGCTCTGGAACTGCCGCTTGTGATTGTCATCACGAAGTTCGATTTGGCTACCAGAACCGGCTTGGGAAACACCTGTAACAAGTTGTTTTCGGTATTGAAAGAGCACAAGAGGACGCCTTGTCTCATCGGTGATGCAGCTACATCTGTGCTAGAGGCCGATCTACACACAGTTGATGGAGGAGATCTTAAGATCGACAATGCACTAAGTCTCCTTGCAGACTCACCACTTGCGGCAGTGCCGATTGTTTTGACTAGCGCCGTCAAAGGCACAGGAATCCGGAAGCTTCATGCATTCCTTCGAGAACTGCCCATGCCCAAGGAAGTCACTCAACCTGCACCTGCAGCAGTTTCGCCACTCTTTTATATCGAAGATGTCTACAGCGTCCGCACGGATACATCAAGTGATCGATCAGCGATCATCGGGGGCTACCTCCGTTACGGGTCTCTGGCCGTTGGCGACGAGCTGCTCTTAGGACCCTACCCTGTCGATGTAAGCTCTGACGACAGCGACAGCGGTAGCGCAATACCAAATCGCAAGCCATCTATTCCGCAGTCGAGGTCCTTTCCTGGCGCACTGAACACGAAATCGAAGAACGCCTCATTGCGCGATCGGCATAGTCAATGGCGACGCGTCCGCATTACCTCTATGCGCAATTTGCGTCTACCCGTGCGAAAGCTTCATGCGGGGCAGGTCGGGACCATGGGCCTCGCACCCGTCGATACACCGATTGTCAGTCCATCGATAAACAGGATACGCAAAGGCATGGTATTGGCGGCTCGCGAGCCCAAAGCGCACAAAGTCATCACAGTGCGATTTGAGGATAAGCAAGCAGAAAGCGTTAGGAACCTCAGTGTCGGCAGCGCAGTTGTCGTTTACATTGCGAGCGTGAGAGCTTCATCGAAAGTGCTTTCCGTTGCTGCCGAACGTATGGAAGACCCTACGCTCAAGACTCACGGAGACGAGGATGATGCTTTCGGGTTCGGCTTTGACGTTGAGATGGAGAAGCCGGCAGCTGAAGCTGCGCCGCCAGCGGTCATCGTGACCTTCCAATTCATCGCTTCGCGCGAATTCGTGGAGATGGGTGCCAAGGTGTTAGTCATGCCTGGCGGTGGGCCGGGGCTTTTCGGGGGTAATGAGAGGGGTACAAAGGGTATGGCTGGGCTGGAAGGGTTTGTTGGCAGAGTAGTGGACGATGCTTCGTAGGGTCGTGGTCATGAAAGCCAGCTATCGCGCGAGAATGAGTAGGTATGCATCGTTGTATCAATTTTATTTAGCAATGGCGTTGGAGGCCACGGTCTGGGTAATGATAATATTACGTTTTATCTTGCATGAAAAAGTTTCGCGCGCGAAGAAAGCGAAAGATGAATGACATGTCCAATCAAACATCATTGCAGACATCACGATAATCACAAAGGTCAAGAGATGTTGCACGCCCTTCCCCACACGCAAGCACTACACCACACGCGTCCATGACAGACACGCACGTCATGCACCCACGCGCCTCGTCACCACAGAATCGCATACCGTCCTCACCCGACATCCATAAGGACCGGCTAGATATACAGGCAGCTCAGAGTGAAAGATTGGGAAGGATTTATGCACGCACCGCCCACAGCTATCCAGACAAAAGACACCTTTTACATTACGGGAACCGTTCGCCTGTGAGGGGTACTAGGGGTAAAAGGGGCGATTGTCGGCGACTGTGGGTTCAGTACGGTAGTTGATGTATCGCTAGGCTATACTGAGCAGCAGGAATGGGTCTGGTCGCTGAGCTCCACCTTGGGCCGCGAAAGCATGTTTTGGATCTGGGCTTTCTTTTTGAGAACACGAAGGAGAGGAAAGGGACATGTTAGGGAGCACTGGGAACCGCTTACCGCTTGTATGGCGGCTATGATGATCGAAATGATGATTTGGGGATATCGTATTCAAGTACCGGCTTCCCGTGCATTCGGAGCACTTTCTTTTATTCAAAGGTAAATCGGTCGTTGCGCTTTCGTTTGTGATCAAGCCGCTGACGAGGCGAAGAGAACCTTCCGAGGCCCACCCATGGTCAGGTTCTTGGAAACGGCTGCACTAGTTCCGCTGCCTTCCATGCTTTCGAGCATCCTGTCCATGCCACCGAGATCAAGCTCGCCACGAGTGAGGAGAGCCTGGTCTGTTCGGGTCGATGTTTCGTCTTCCACCTTTTCGCGCGCGAACATGGCGTTTAGATCACGTCCAAGAGGCTGGCTGGTGCTGGCGGTGATGATGAGGCGGTGCTCTGCTGAGATGAGAATGTCTCTTGGAACGGCCATGCGCGAGGCTTGGGCTGTGGTGTCGAACTGTGAGACCGAGGTGATGGATTCGCCGCAAAGTACAACATCTTGTTGTTGGAGACCAGGGCCAGGTAAGGAACCTCCGCTGCTGGCGGAAGCAGTGCGAGTCCAGAACTTCATCAGATCTGCTATCCTGTGGATCTCGAACCCGTACCAAATGAGGACCGAGTCCTCTGCCGATACTCCGTTGTTCGACGTGATGCTCGCGACAGAAACGCCACCTCTGGTTGCTACTGTCGAACTTGACGCGCTGCCCTGGAACAATGTTTCCTCTTTCCGCTTTCGTGTATTCGGTGTCATTGGAGCGAGTGAATTGCGGCTTCCGCGCTTTGGACTCGATGCGCCGCCAGAGGTTCCTTCTTTCTCGGCTGTACCAACATACCCCCGAAGAGAAAATGCCGATGGATCTGCTGGAGGACTTGGACCAGACCGGTCGACATCCCAGACGCCCCACTCGCCATCTGCCAGGAGAGCTATTATATGACGACCATCGGAAGCCCACGCTACGTCGATGATAGCTTTGCGCGATGGGAGAACAGCAGGAGTGAGCGCAACATTCTTGACGCTCTCGAAGGATGACCTGAAGGTCCCAATGAATGCTCCAGGCTCTGCGCGACTACCGCTTCCTCGTCGTTTACGGGTCGGTAATGTGAAAGGATCGTAGATGCGCGTAGTACCTGCTGAGTCCGCAATGAGCAGTTGCGAATGGCGAGGCTTCGGATATTGAGCGGTGTTGAAAGCGATACGAGAGGCAGGCTTGCTGAGAGCCAGCGTCTTGTAAGGCGCGACAGGATGGGACACCTGGAGTGCCGTCTCCGATAGCTCAAAACGGAACAGCTTGAGCAGACCTCCCAATTCGGCGGAGTGGGATGCCACAAGTATGTCGAAGCCCCCGTCGGCGCGCGATTGGGGTTTGCGCCTAGAGTTCGCTGTGTCTTCTTCCTCTTCGTCCATATCCACATCGTCGTCCCCATCTTCTGCAGAGCTTGGTTCTCCCCTTGCGGTCCAAGTCATAGTAACACCCATGGGAATGCTCTGGTGACCGTGGACCTTGACAACGTTCTCGCCGAATTGTGGCTTCGCGCTGTATAGCTTGTCTTTTGCGACATGCGGAGGAGGGCTCAGAGGCAGCGTAATGACACGGATGGTCGAGTCGGCGCATGCGACAGTGAAGACGATGTTTTGACTGAATATGGGAGGTATGGTATCTGCGGGTCGGAGGGTAGACGCGCTCGGTATTTGGGGTACGGCGATGTGGAGGACTTGGGTGCTGAGCGACAGAGACAGCTGCTGAACGATCGAGGCATACGGCTGGTCTGGGTCGAGCTCTTCTTCTTCATCCTCAAACTCGGCCTTAGGCAGCGGCTCCGCGGCAGCTTTGGCAGGCTCGTCATCGTCCGAGTCGATGATCATGATGGCATCCTTGCTTGTTCCATTGACTTTCGCTGGCTTCGCCGGCTGCTTGGGAGGCGGCGCAGTCTTCTTCAAGGGCCGTCCGCCTCTCCATAGAATGCCGACGCCAGTCTCGTGGCCGTAGAGTACGATGGTCGAGCCATTGGGGGCTTTGACGGGGTATACGGTAGAGTCGTGTACGCGATGCGGAAGCTCGTACCTATAAGATGCTATGTCAGCAGTCGCGTGACGCGCAGCGTGGTGAGGACATACCTCAGCTGAGTCAGCTTCCCTTGCGTCGTGACAATGGGCTCCATGCTTGCAGCTCGAGGGTGGTGAGCGAAGCTACCGCCTAGGTAACGAGGAAGGGGCGAAGGATGCGACTTCTGCCTGAAGCGCAACTATATTCAGAACGTCTGAAAGGTGTCTGATTGTTGTATTGGCAGTATGAGAGGTGCACGAGTGGCGCGACGTGATGTGTGAGGGTGAAGGAAGCTCGGAGGTGCTGCGGAGTTTGTCAACATTTCCCTGGGGAAGTCGCGCTCGACCGCAGCGCGTCACCTCAGATCGCGCGCCCCGCGCAAACAAACCGCCCTTCTCACCCCGACGCACACCCGCTACCCCAACCTCCCTCATGTTGCGGGCCAATCTTTCGCATGGCCTCCCTTCGCTCAATCGGGGTCCACAAGCCCTCCGCCCTGCAGTATTTGGTCCAAGAGTCCATCCTGACCGACGATAGCACCGACCGCGACTATGTCTGGGACACCTACACCGACGACAGCCCCGATGGCTACACCGACGAGCTCGTCACCACCGAATACCACGTGATCTGGTCGCGAGGTGGTGTTGTACGCAAGGTCTTCAACTTTGAAGTTGAAAAAGAGAAGGTCAAGCAGGCGCTCTTGACATGGTTCTTGGTAGACGAGCCCTCCTATGGCACCCACGAGCCTACCGACAACTCGTCAGAACACAGGTCTGCCGACCCTGCAAAAAGCTTCCTCACACAAGGGACACAGCCTGCTACCGATCCCACTGCGCCAGCCAGTCCCACAACGCCCACGGTGGAGAAGCTATCGCGTGCTCTCGTCGTCTTCCTGAAGTCGCAAGCACACGTCTTCTTCCTCTCGGGCACCACACACATCGTAAACCTCCCCTTCGAGGTGGACAAGGCCTTTCCTGCAGCACGCGGTGTTGTGCTACAGAGGAAGCTTGCTCCTTTGCACCCTGTGCCCACCAGTCCGCAGCTGCCGTCGGCTCCACAGAATTCCTTCCTCACGAACAACCAGTCTTTCCTCTCACAACAGTTCTCCTTTTCACAGAGCTTTCATAAACCCCACCGGCGGCATGGCTCTTCAATGGGCGCATCGCGACATGGTAAATCTCGCCTGTCGGGTGCAAACACGTTTCTTGATGATTTGATCAATCCTATTGCGCCTCTAAATCCAGAGTCGATACCCAGGTTATATTCCTTCACAGACCCGCTATCGGAGCTGGGACTGGTGGTCAGCGTTATTGCAGGTGGTGATCGCAGCAGCTTCTTGACCTCCCAAGGCTCAGGTCATCGGCGACTCGAGGCAATTGACAAAGCTGAGGAGATCAT
Source organism: Alternaria viburni (assembly GCF_023758015.1). Lineage (NCBI taxonomy): Eukaryota > Fungi > Ascomycota > Dothideomycetes > Pleosporales > Pleosporaceae > Alternaria > Alternaria viburni. The sequence continues at coordinate 575,152 of NW_026055774.1, forward strand.
CTACGTGTCTCCGCGGAACGAGATTCTGTTCGATCGCAGTGGTAATGACAAGCCTCTTCTACTAGTAGTCACAGCAAACCACGAGACTAATGTATTTACCATCTGGTCTGCGGCCTATCTTGAGCCAAAATCAATATCAAGTTCTCGCAAACAGCACATTCCTCTGCCAGTAGCCAAGTCTCGACGCCGTAGCTCATATGGCGGCACTGCACCGGGAACAGGCGCAACTACGCCGGCAATTCGTGGAGCTGACAGATTGAGGGAAAGCTTTGGTGGTGCTCCACGCAGCAAGACTCAGCCCCCATCCTTCAAGATCACCAAGGAACGTCTCTCTGACCAAGCAGTCGACGACGCTCTTGCCTCACAGCTCAATCCCGACTCCGACATCACCCGCCAGCCAAAGGAGTCTAGGCGAGTAAGCTCGTTGTTGTCACGGGCTGAACTCTCAACGAGCTTCGACAGAAGCGCGTTTCAGGACATGGCAACGTCCCGCACCAGTATTGGTGGTAGCTTCAATGCAAGTCAGCGAAGTAGGCACTCACTAGGTCACGATCGTACAAGTTTTGGTGGCTTCTCACAATCTCGGAATCGAGCTTCCACACCTGGTAGCGTTACATCCCGAATGAGCTTAGGTGCTGTATCGATCGATGACACCCTGGACGATGTCATGGACGAGGATACGTTCGACACTATAGAAGACTACGACGAGCTTGATGATCTGTTTGCACCGCCTGATGGTAAAGGAGGGCCACAACCTGGGGATGGACTCCACAAAGAGCTCATCATCAGCGTCATCGCAGAGCTCCCAGTCACGCAATACCTCAAAAGTGGCCTCTTTGCCCTTGGGAACCCTTCAAATACTGAGGCAAGTCAGCATCGTTCCCAGAAAGATGACGTTACTAACGCTTGAGTAGGAATGGCATGAGCCAAAGGTACTGACGCTGAATGCACCCTTCAATTCAGCAACCCTTCATGAGAGAAAGCTGTACCTGTACATATCCCATCCGTCACTGCGACTTCCACTGGAATGTGAGCTCGCAGTCTCACGAAGAAGACTATCACCATCCGCATCGGCGACACAATCGGGGTCGTCCAGTGCGGCTCCTCGATATGCTTGCGTACCGAAATTTGTCAGCTCGCGACAGCTCGATAACGCACTGGATCTTGTGAAAGTCCGTGATGGCCATGTCGAGCGAATCGCGCAACTCGATTCGAGAAATCCCCAGGAATCTTGTATATCGTTGACTGCAGGTTGGGGTAGCCACCTACCGGTGAAGCTCACCTTGGACTCCATGAAGATGTTTGATCCGTATGCCATCATACAACGCGATCAAACCAGAGCAACGGTAGGGTCAAGACGAATCATAAAACCGCGTCAGCCGTTACGAGGGCTATCGTCATTAGGGAAAAGCGGCAAATTAGAGCTACATGACGGTGAGCTGCGTCGCCATCGGATGGTATTGCGTCTGTCACCCTCGAATGGCTATGTTGCTGAACTCTTCCGAGTGCTTTCAACGGTTCTACCAAACTATGCAGGCGAATTCCTACTGGAGATTTGGTGGAACATTCGCAAATCGCTATCGGATGAGGGAGCGGAGCATGTGAGTGCTGATTGGACAGCTTTCGTAGCGACTCTGCTCACTCTCGCGGTACCCTTCATCGATGAGAAGAAGGGGAAGACGGTCACTCGTGCAAAGTCAACTCAGCGAAGAAGTTCTGGGCGTCCTGCAAGCCAAGCCAAGCCAGACGAGTTTATTGATGACGAGGACTCAGCATGGCGTCTTATGTGCAATCGCCAGACGTCGACACCGCAGGCCAAGAGTTGGGGGTCCTCTCCCTGGGCCTGGGCGTTGCACTCTAGTCCGACATCGACGGCGATGAGTCCGCCGGCCAAGCGTGACTCACTGCAGCGCCAGTTGCCAACAATCGCTCAACAGATCAGCATCAAAAACGGCATGATACCAACTTGCCTCGAACTTGCTCGTCAATATGTCCAGTCACCGATCGGCAAAGCCACCAATGACCATTGGAGACGAATGTCTCCCTCGGAGAAGCAGGATCTTCGCATATCGTCTTTGTCTGAAATTGTGGTGTCGCTCCATCTCTTCCGTGAAGAGCGCAAGCTTGACACCCTGTGCCAAGATTTTTCTGATATGCAACATGGGAATCTCGCACCCGTGTTAGCACAGATTGGGTACTGGCTTCGTTGGGAAGCATGGGATTGGAGACAGGGTGGATTCTTCGATCTTGATGGGGGTTCAAGTCAGGATTGGGCATATGACGAAACCACATTGATCAGCAAAGTTCGGCTGCATGCACAGCCATGGGATGCGCCTCCCTCAATCATGGAATGGATTAGCACTGTCACAGGGTCCCAGCATTATGCCCCATTCCCCACACTAGCGATGCTTATACGGAAGTCCAAAGCCTCTCCACACTCGTCCATCAACATCGACGAGATCATAGCCGGGGTAACGCCCAGGACTGTAGCATTGCACAGGTTCTTCCGCGACATAGATCCTGCATCGAGCCCTAAGAAGGTTGTAGAGCTGATCAGGACCTGCAATATCAGCCCTGAGCTGTTAGCCACGTTGCCGGAAGCCGCCAAAGCACCACTCATGGAAGCTATTACCAGATGTCAGGCGAGTCCACCTACTACATGGTCGAGCTCACTACTCAGACTCGTCCAGCGCGAAGACTTGGATCTTAGCCACACGCCAGTTGCAGACTTTGCCCACGATAGCCACTTGGCCACAACAGGCGGGGGTCTGCATGCAGCTGGCACAACACGAGACGTTCACACTATATGTCAAGGCGCTGATCGAATGGAAGCAATCCAATCAACATCTGAAGTTGATCGGCACTACATCACGCGACTCATCTTCCGCGAAGATAGGCGGTTCATGGAGGCATACACGCTGCTAGAGCCTCTGCGGCAGACTGTCGCAGAGTATAAGGCTGACAACCGGCAAGACGATGCAGCAATGCTCGAGGGACAGAAAGCACTTATGCAGTGGGTCATGGTGCGCACGTTCTCTTTGCCGTTAGGCAGTTCCATGATCAAGTTCAGCAGCAAGAAACCTCTGCTGACAGAGAAATACCCGCTATACGGCTTCTCGACATCATGTCTCATGAAGCCAATGGGTAATGTTGTCACTGCAGAACGGCAAAACTACTCCGAGGAGAAGTACTTTTGGGCATTTTTTAACGCTGGTGCTGCAGCTGGTCTCAGCATATCGCGAGACGCCCAGGGCATCGACACGTCATGGATCATGTACAACAAACCTTCAGAGTTGACGAATAAGCACGCTGGACTGTTGCTTGGCCTTGGCCTAAATGGCCATCTGAGAACGATTGCGAAGTGGCTGTCTTTCAAGTACCTTACCCCCAAACATACCATGACTTCGGTCGGCTTATTGTTGGGCTTGGCCGCCTCATTCATGGGTACCATGGATACGCTGGTTACAAGACTGCTATCGGTGCATGTCACAAGAATGCTCCCACAAGGAGCAGCCGAGCTAAACCTCTCTCCCTACACCCAGACCACGGGCCTGATGGGCATTGGTTTACTCTACTACAACACACAGCACCGTCGCATGAGCGAGGTGATGCTTTCAGAGATCGAGTTTGTTGAGATTCCAGATCCATCAGAACCACCAGATAGTTTGCGGGATGAAGCTTACAGGCTGGCTGCGGGTTTCGCGCTCGGCTTCATCAACCTGGGCAAGGGTAAAGATCTTAGAGGTCTCCACGATATGCGTATAGTTGAGCGTCTCATGACAGTCGCTGTAGCGCCTAAGCCCGTCAACGTTGTCCACATCCTCGATCAAGCCACAGCTGGAGCAGTCATCGCCGTCGCCCTCATCTTCATGAAGACCCACGACCAGACCGTCGCGCGTAAGATAGATATCCCCGATACGCTGCCCCAGTTCGACTACGTTCGTCCAGATATTTTCCTCCTCCGCACCCTCGCAAAACATCTCATCATGTGGGATACCATCGAAGCTTCGGACACCTGGATCATCAAGAATCTGCCGTACGATTATCGCGAAGCCTGGGACCTCAAAGGCATTACACGACTCCGTAGCGAGCAAATGCCGTTTTACAACATCATCGCAGGTCTGCTGTGGGCTGTGAGTCTCAAGCATGCTGGTACGGGAGATATTCAGGTCCGCGACTTCCTGATCAAGTATTTGGATCAACTGATACGTATCAACAAACTTCCTGCCGTACGCTATGATTCCAAGCTTTCCAAGAACACAGTCCGGAACTGCCAAGATCTCATTGCCTTAGCCGCCGCAACTGTCATGGCAGGAACTGGCGATCTCGAAGTCTTCCGTCGCTTGCGCGGTCTCCACGGCCGCATCGGTCCGGACATTCCCTACGGCTCTCATCTCGCAGCTCACATGGCCTTTGGCACTCTGTTCATCGCGGGTGGTACCCAGACCTTCAGTCGCAGCAACAAAGCCATTGCCAGTTTGATCTGCGCATTCTACCCCCTGTTTCCCTCTGACGTACAAGACTCGCGGGCCCATCTCCAGGCGTTCCGTCACTTCTGGGTACTAGCCGCCGAGCCCAGATGTCTTGTTGTGCGAGACGTAGACACAGGACGCGCCATATCCATGCCCATCAACGTCGTCTTCAAGAACAACCAAGAAGGCAACGAGGAGCCACAAACAAAGACATTAGTAGCGCCCTGTCTACTCCCGGAAATCCATCTCATCAGCCGCCTCGAAACAGCAGATCAGACGTACTGGCCCACGACCCTAGATTTCGTACACAACCCACTCCATCTCAAATCCTTCGAGCGCAACCAAACACTGAACGTTCGCCGTCGATCTGCCCATGATACGTACTCCACGACGTTTAGTTCTACTCTCGTCGCCCTCAACGATGCGCAATCATCCAAGACGGCCAACCTCCTCTTCCACTGGATCTTCACCCTTCCCGCGCTATCGCAGTTCATATCTGCCAGCGACGCGGGACTCATATTGCCACTTGATCAACACAGTAAGAGCTGGCTGGATCCCGGAGCTACAGTTGTCGAATCGAGGTTGGTGCTGGGTAGACTGGCGAAGAGCTGGAAAGTTGAAGAGCTGAGGGAGTTGAAGGGCGTGTTTGAGTGGGCGGATGCGGCGTGTCGGCAAAATGGGAAGTTGAGGTGGTTGGGTAGGGAGGTCGTGGAGAGGATAAAGGCGGGGGTTATGGATCGGGGGAGGGGGATGGGCGGGTAGGAGGGGATGTGTGAGATGAGGGTATCTGCCGTATAAGGTTCTGTAGAGAGGAGTATGTAAGTGCACGAAGTAGCATTCCAAATTCGCATGATTCAAAAGTAATAAAGGATACTACAGGTGTTCTGCTTGATTTGAGAACTCCATATCTATGATATGAATGCATGCGCGTTTAAACGTATCGTCTACCGTCTAACCATCTAACCATCATATATACATGCGTCGCAACATTAAACGTATATAAAGCATGACATCAATCACGACTCTATTTCCCCCTCGCCTCCCTAATCCCCCATTTCCCCACCTCGGCCATAGCCTCCTCACCTCCCTTAGCTAACCTCTCATCCTTGAGCACACCAGCCAAGCACTGCCATCCATCCCTACCTCCGCCCCACTTAAGCACCTCATTCTTATATAGCTCGCCATTCTCCCTGTCCAAACTACCTTCTTGGCCATTATGCTGGAACACATCTTTCCATATCTTCGCCGCTAGCGCACGGTCAAAGAGGTAAGAATAATACGTAGCCCCGTATCCAAACAAATGGCCGAAGAAACCCTGCCAAGCTGTACCAGCAGGTTCAGGAACAGAAGCATATTTGTTGTAGACGTCGTGGTATACTTTTGTAGAATTGAAGTTGGGGTCTGCGGCGATGGGGGAGTGGTACACTTGGTCGAGCATGCAGAGCAAGATCTGGCTTTCGAGTTCAGAATATTGGTTCCGGTTATCGATCGCGAGTCGGGCTTCGACTGCGGCCATGGGGACCGGCGCGTCAGTTTCCCAGTGGCGGGCGTAGAGACCCAGGACGTGGGGGCAGAAGGCAAAGTGCTCCATTAGGACCGAGGGTAGCTCGGCGATGTCGGTTGCGCATCGGGTGCCGGAGACGTTTTGCAGGGCGGTGCGACCGAGGATGGAGTGCAGTGCGTGGCCCATTTCGTGGAAGAGGGTGCGGACGTCGTGGATGTTGAGGAGGGTTGGGCGCGAGTGTGAGGCTTTGCTGAAATCGCAGATTAGTGCTATTGTGGGGAGTTGGAAGTAACTGTTTCGTGAGGCGTTGTAGGATACGGGCATGCCGTCTGTGGCGGCTTCGATGGGGGAGGAGAAGCGGTGCGGCATGTGGGCCATCTCTTCCATCTCGGAAGGGAGAATTTCGCGGCTACAGCGAAGGGTGAAGTGCGCTGGATTGGGGGTCTTGCCGGGTCGTGAGTACAAGTCGCAGTAAAGCACTGCAATGTGACCTTCGGTGTCTGAGATGACGTCTAATCGGCGAACACCATCGTCCCATACCTCCCCTGGTTGCGTCTCTTTGGGAACGAATCGCACGCCGTAAAGACGGTCGAAGAGTCGCGATATACCCTGTAGTACAGTGCCAACGGAGAAGTAAGCAGATAGAGAGTCGGGCGTGCGCTGCCTGTAGTGACTCTCCATAGAGGCTAGCATCTTCTGTGTGTAATAGAATTTATCCCAGGCGTTGATGCGATCGGGGAAGTTGTCCTGGTGGGCGTCGCCTCTCTTCAACTCCATCAACTCTTCTAGATCAGCGAGAACAGCCGGCCGGCTGTCCTCATACAGTGCCTTTAAGAATGTGTTTACGGCTTCCGGTGTTCGCGCCATCTTGTTCTCTAGCGTCATATGTGCGAATGTCTCGTAGCCTGAGGTTTGGGCCAATTCCACGCGCAGTTTCAAAAGCTTTTCTAATCTCGCGATGCTTGGTTTGTTGGCTGTGCGGACAGCCTGGTACGTCTCTTGCCGTACATCTGCGTCGTCTACGAATCGTAAAACCGCTTGCGATTCGGAATGCATCGTAGAAATCTTGGTCTCGCCCCATTTCGTCAGCGCCTTTGCGAGGTTGGGGTCCAGCCCTCTCAGCTTCGACGACTTGAACCTCAAGTCCCGTTTCTCTGGCGCCATGCCTTCCACAAACTCGTTCCCTACGTCTGCAATCTCGCCGCTCAGATCTACCAGCCGCTCCCTTGTCTTGTCGTCTAGTCCGATGCCAAATCTTGAAAAATCCTCCATCAATATCCGCGCAACGATGCGCTCCTCCTCGCTCCACGTGTCGTACACCTCGGATATCTCCGACGCCTTCTTCAGCTGGTCGTGCAGTACCGGCGTGGTGTTCAGCTGGTTCATGTACTGGAACACCGTCTGGTAGGCCTTCATCGCCATCATCTGGAACTTGCGATCCGGATGCGTGCCTCTTACAAAGTCGGCCAAGTCTATCACCCGACATAGTAGATCGCTGAGCTTGTCCAGGTCCTTGACCATGTGCTTGAAGTCCTCCGTCGACTGCGCGGCCGCCACCTTTTGCACCACGGCATTGCAGCGTTGTATTGTTACGGTAACGAAGTCGACGAAGCCCTGCGGGTGGGTGAGGTATTGGTTCCCTATTATTCCTGTGGGTTTTCCCTTTTGCGATGCGCGCTTGAAGTCATTCCAGAAAGATGCGTTGTCGAAAACCTTGCGCAGGGCGTCGTCATCTGTCTTCCCGCTGGCAGACAGGCCGTAGAGCGAGCTGGGCGGCGCAGTGTCGCGTGCTTTGGCGGCGGCGGCGAAGGTGGAGTTGAAGCGTCGTTGGCGTTGGGAGGAGCGCAGGCATTGTTGGCAGACCCATGGCGACTGCTTTGGGCGAGCGAGGCGCTTGAGCATATTGGGTTGCACGGGTTGCACGGGTGAAGGGTGGGCTGGCAGAAGTCGGACGAGACGAACGATGTCATAGCTAAGCCGAGGACGGGCGGGAATCTTGCGGCGTTCGCACGGCCGTTTCCGCATCTTCTGAGCTCAACATCACCAGTTGGACATTACCAGACTCAACCCATTGCGCCTGCCCCACGCTCGACATGGCTTTCAGACCGCTGTTACGGCAGGTGAGTAGCCCGCAAGAGATGGCAGACTGTGTATTGACATCGCATAGCGCGCCGCTGTCCCCGCCATGGCCGCCCTCTCTGCCGCAGCAATCTTCGCACCACGGACCGTATACGCAGAGGAGCGACCTGCCGACCATTTTGTACGTTGGAACGCCCTCAAACTCTCGGAAAAGCTTTTTGAGCGCCTTTAGTTTCCTTATCAATCGTAATACTAACGCCAAAGTAGAACCGCAAACCTATCTACGATGACATGCCCGTCGACACCACAGCGCCTACCGCTCCCGCCCTGACAGAACCATCGAACTCTTTATCACCAGAGTCTAGCTACCGACCGACACCAACCGACCGCCTCGCAGTCCAGATCGGCCGTGCGCGCATGGCTCTGTACGAGCAGGCTGTCCGCGGCGAGAAGGCCGTCGACAACGCACTCACAGAGACGCTCCGTCTCGAGCACTCCTTCACAAGCACCATCCGCTCATTAGCCCCACCCAGGGAATCCGGCGAGAAGGTCCTCCCCGGCGCACTCTACGTCCTCGTCTCCTCCATGGCCGGTTCCATCGTCACGCGCAACCGCAACATCCTCCTTCGAACATCCGTCCCCGTCGCTGTCGGCATCACCGCCGCGAAGTTTGTGCTGCCCATCACTACCAAGAACGTTGGAGACCTCATCTGGACCTACGAAGAGAAATACCCCGTACTTGCGGATACCCACCTGCGGATGAAGAACAGGATCTCGCAATTCATCGAGACTGGAAAGGCACATGCGCAGGGGACTGTTGGTATGGTCGAGGGCAAGCTGGCTGATACACGTGAGAATCTTGAAGGATGGGTCAAGAAGGGCCGGTAAATAATACCTTATCAAAAGCTTCCATGGCACGAGTACCTGTACATTATTAGTAGCGGGGCATAGGTGGGAAGACCATCTTCACGCAATGTGATTTGCATTTTCTTTTGTTCTGCAGCTTCCTTCGCGTGTCTCCGAATTTGTTGGTATGAGACTGCTGTCATTCGCCAAACCGTTTAAGCATAACCATTGCCCCATCCCTCCAGTATTTCGGTCCGTCCTCTATAACCATTTTTGTCATAATCCAGTCCCGTGTCACTATTCCCGGTCTGCCTCTTCCGTTTCGCCTTGTTGATCTTCCTCTGTCTCTCCCACTTCCTACTCTTCCTCTCCGTCCTCCTCTTCCTCCTCTTCCTCCTCTTCCTCCTCGTCCTCGTCTTCGTCCTTGTCTTCCTCCTCTTCCTCTTCCTCCTCTTCCTCTTCCTCCTCTTCCTCAACTTCCTCCTCGTCCTCCTCTACCACCTCTTCCTCTCCAGAGAGCCAGTCGGCCAAGGACTTTTTCAGATCATCTCTGCGTTTGCGTCTGCGCAGCACCAGCAAAGCCTGCAAGAGCTCTTGTATGAACTGCGCTGGGTAATCCTCGTAGCTTCTTCGGGTGTTTCGGCCTGCCTTCATAGCATACAAATGCGCCAGGAACTTCCACAGTTTGGAGGTCTTGCTTGCATTGTCATATGCGTACACAACACCTTCTTGTCCAGGAAGTCTGTTTGTGGCCAAACTGTAGTCGATAATCTCCTCACGAAGGGCTTTTAGAAAGCGGGCGTCTTGCAAGCTGTCACCAACTATGTGTGCTTTGATGAGTTGTCTGAAGCGGCTTCGCACATCATTCCCAACGTCGCCAAGGGGGAAGCTTGTAATGACTCCAGTGTATAGCCATTGCATATACATGTCGAAGCTCAGAGGGTCGCAGTCACTCAAACTGAGTTCATCGAAGCAGGCCTTGGTGGGCTCTACGTACTCCCAATCCCTGCGGCAAAGAGGGCAGGTTTCATCCTTGTTCATCCACTCTTGGACACACCCAGTGTGGAAGTTCTGACCACAAGCCTCGCAATAAGTAACTGGTGAATGTCCCAACATCTTTTCAGTGCAGATTGAACACTCGCCTTCGATGACTTTGCGAGAGCTTTGCAATCTTTCCTTAAAGTGGCCCGAACTTGAACAAAGCAGGTCTTGGTGTACACTGAAAGGATGTTCGTCAGGTCCGACAAGGATATCGACCATATGGCGCCCGAAACTACGGATACTGTCAGATCTGATGTCTTGAGTCGTGCACGCTGCAGAACTTACTGTACGCGTTTGTGTGCACCTTTGCGTGCGGCGCCCCGAGTCTTTGACACCGTCATCGCGATGCCCTGGTTGCTGAACTTGCTGATCTATTAGTTGATGTCCTTACACTCCCGAGAGTGACGTGGGTGGTAAGCTTGTTGGCTGGTTAGCATGGATAATATATACTATCTAGGTAGCGCGATACTCCTGGCGCCACTTTACTTGTAGTGAGGCCATTGCACGAAGAATGAAATGGTGAAAGGTGAAGGTGACTTAGGTGAGAGACCTAACAAAGAATTGTCGTGGCTACGATTTTGGCCAGTATGCGATATACCGTCGTGGCAATCTGATTGTCTTTGGATCCGCCTGAGAGACAACGACGTTTGGAGAGATCATACTGGGGTAGTCACGTCTCAGCTCAGGCGACTTCCTATTTCGAGAGTGGAAAAGCCATTCTTGCCTTCGCCTTGCAAGGTAGGGGCGACAGCCCAAAAAAGCTCTTCAGACAGCAGTGACATTCGCGCACCTACTACGACACAGGTCTACCTCCTCTTCACTGCGAACGAGGTACTTTCCTTAGAGACGCCCCCGAAAATCCTGAGAGGTACCAGCAAGCGACTTTCCAGTGATGTTGAGCGTGAGAATTCGTCACTCTTACTCGATACAAACAAGTCAACATTGCCCACGTCTGATAGAAAGCTCTTAGCATCTCCGCCAAGCGCGCTACTTACGACCCTACACCACAGGCCATCATGCCTGGCCTACTTGTTCAAGATGCACATGCATGACAGCTCAGCGCTTTGATGCATGGTCGCCGAACGGTGAATGGCATAGCAGGGGACGCCGTTGGATGATGCTAGGCAGAACGCTTTCAAAGCCCGCAACGACTGCCACATACTACGCACCCCCACAACAGGCGCATTACGGTTTGAGTGGTTCGTACGAAAGCGGTCGTCTCCTTGCTGATTTTTGTATCCACCACCACGCCTATCTGCGACTCCAACAGACTTGGTGATTGCATTGCATGCTGACCAGGCCTCTCTTGTGAAGTGGCAGAATTTCAATACCTCGGCGATTTCTCCTTGCAGCAAGTATCCCGACATGATGCACTTCTCAACAGCCAGACCTTGCATGTACATCGCTGGGATACTAGTGAGGGTCGGTACGGATTCTGTCAGCTTTGCGAACGTTTCTCCCCAACGGTCCAACGGTCCAGGCCGCAGTGGCAGGTAAACCGCCAGTTTGGTCAGAATGGCATGATTTGACACGGCCTTCCCCGGATCCGATACATTGGTTGATGCGCCCGACGCATTCCTTCCAATGCAGCTCACGCGGCCAAGGCGCCGGAAACGCCGAGCTACGAGTGGCTGAGCCAGACGAAGACGAAAACCATGATAGAGACAATGGCAGGGAAGCATTTGGAATTCCGATAGCCGCAGGTAGGAAGCCGTTTGGGAAAGTCCTTTGTGTACGCTAGAGAACTGTGCCCCAAACACACAGCAGAGCAAGGCAGATCAGGTCTCAGTCCCAGAACTGGGTCAGAAGCCGGGGCTTAGGTCGTGCTAGCGCCCGAGAAGCAAAGGAAGAAGACAACAATGGTGGCATTGAGACATTGACGGGCGTGTTGATGGTGTGCACCCGGGGAGTGGTCGGTGAGCTGGTGGCCCAATCTCTCGGAAGGAGTGACGCATGTCCAAAGCCACGCACTCGGTACTGGCAGGATGAGGCGTAAAGCTGTCGGTGTCATTCGACACGTTGGTCGTGGCTGTGGGTCTTTGCAACAGCTGGCAGCAGACAGGGCGGTCGAGGTTGCGAGGACTGCGGGGTTGACTGGCCCCCTAGCGCTCCCGTCGGCGCTTTCGCTGTCGGCGCGCCCTCCAAGGCCAGGGCCTTGGGAACGACATTATCCATTCCGCTGGGTTTCGCCTCTTCCTCGACACGACTCGGGGCGAGTCCTGTAGCGCACCGTAGCGCATCCCCAAGACATCATGGCCACCTCTGCGACTGACCGTGTGCGCAAGACCAAGCTGCGGCCGCTGTCCAGTGCCACCAATCTCACCGACTTCACACACTCGACGGCCGACCCAGCTGATGTATGCCGCCTGCTCTCCCCACTACATACGTACCATGGACTCCAAACTAATCGCGATCTGTAGTCGGATGCACCGTCAGATGGAGAACTCAACGACTTGTACCTCTCCTCCTCACCCCTCGTATACTCCATGCGCTTACACATTGCAGCGAGGTGCAAAGCCTCACGCCAAGCATGTATGGCGTCGAGAAGAAGTACGGCCGAACTTACCATGGCTTTCATGCTGGAGGTACGCATACCTACCGAATGGCTTTTCGCCTGACTTTAGCTAATTAACTCCAGCCTACCCATTTCCCAACGACGAGGTACGCGCTGCTAGAACCCAGATTCGCCCATCGCCCTTTCGCTGACTCGGATACCCACAGCTCGAGATCTATCGCCTGGAATGGGAACATCACATCATAACAGGACTGCTGCAAGGCAAACACTACTTCGCGCCGCTGAACACAAAGAGATCGTCGAGGATGCTGGACATTGGCTGTGGCACCGGACAATGGTGCATCGCGATGGGTATGTGCTGTGCCTATAGCTTCTTATAGAAAGACGACTGACAAGCACCAGCAAAAAAGGCTCCAAAACACTGGCGGGTACGCGATGCAATACTCTCTTCGTGGCCACGCTAACCAGACATCAGGTTGAAGGCATCGACTTATCCGCGATCCAACCCAAGAAAGACAGACTGCCCAACAACGTCGACTTCTGGCTGGACAACATCCTCAAGACATCATGGTGGTTCCCCGAGAAACAACCCTATACCTACGACTACGTCCACACACGCTTCATGCACGGCATCTTCACAGACTTCCGAGAAATCATACAAAAGGGCTTCAACAATCTGAAACCTGGTGGATGGATGGAGTCGCAGGAGATATTCTCCAAGCTCCAGTGTGCCGAAGGCATGCCGGAAAGTTACCCGCTGCTTGAATGGTCAAATCTGCAAGACGAGGCCGCGCACATCCTGGGCCGGCCGTTACGCATTGCGGACAAACTAAAGAGGTGGTACCGAGAGGCTGGATTCGTGGATGTACACGAGGAGGTCTTCGCTCTACCCGTGAACCCATGGCCAAAAGAAAACAAGTCGAACATGTACGGCAAGTTTTGCATGTGGAACATGCTTGTTGGTTTGCACGGATGGACTATTGAATACTTTGTCACCGGCCTGGGCTGGACACCAGCAGAGGTCGAAGTCTACCTCGCGCATGTGAGGAACTCGCTCGCGGACGAGAGTGTGCACGCCTACTACAACTTGTAAGTCGCATACTGAACATTTCACGATATGACGAGGCGGATGCTAACATCTACTAGCTACGTAGTATGGGGTCGCAAACCTAACGAAGGCGAACCCGGCAGCACGATACCCAAACCCGACCACTGGCCGCAACCTCCCTCTGACGACGACGAATCAACCTTTTCATCGGGAATATTATAATACATGTTTGGAACAGCCAGTATTAGCTGGCACATATGCATATGATTGAGCTTTTGGCGTTATTCATTGATAGGTGTTCTTGGGGATGAGCCTTCTGTCCTTTATCGTGGATTGCAAGGAGGTAATTTGTTGCTGTTGTTGTTGTTCTTTGCATATCTTCTCGGCGGCTTGTGTCGGTTGAAAAAGCCTTGAGCGGTGGTTGGGATCCTGTTGCTTGAGGGTCTGCGATTTACGATGTATGAGACTTGGACTTTCTATGGTGTTTGGATGAGGGGGTTAGTTGTTAATGTCATTCGGTTCGTTGCTATCTCAGGTCTGTGAATACAATGATGAGTCACTATGGTGTGTATAGGGAGTTTGCCTTCGTTTTCATACATGATGGAAATGATTCGGACCACCTGAGGCTGAACCAAATCCTGTGCACCCAGTTGTAGCCTCTGACTAGTAACCTGCTTCGCTTTCCCGTTTTGCGTTTCGTTGACACGTATCGCGGCAATAGTTTCAAGAATGTCCTGGTCGGCGACCTCGACTCCTGTCACATGATCGAGCACTGCAGATCTTCCAATAATGCTTGCTCTGCTTCAATCTGTGCTGCGGTTGACTCAAGCCAATAGAAAGTGTTTGGTGCCTCTGTGGGGAATCAATCCATCTTCTCCATGTAGTTGCTCACATTTGCCATCGTAGCCAGCTTCGGCTTGTTGTCTGGACGGTCGGCCAGAAGTGCGACGGCGAGGTCAATGAGGAACTCCTTGGGCAGAGTCTCCGCGTTCTTGGCCATGTATTCGGGGTGTATTTTGACCCAGGAATCTACCAAGAGGCGACGACCAAGACTGCCAGCACACGTGCCCTGGTATACGTTGATTATGGTATCGATTGATGGACTGTAGATCTTCCCGTTCGCGTCTTTCTCCTGAGCGACCTCCAGCAGACTCTTGATGGCGGAGTTCTTCGTAGCCTTGTCCTGAAGCTTCTCACCGATCACGTAAAGCCGGCCGAGTACGTGCATCTCGCCCACGATATGAGTGGCAGTCTTCGGTTCTTCGATGGCGTTGGTAACAACGTAACCCGTGTAGAGAAAGTTGATGTAGATGTTGAAAATTTTTGGGTCGTCCTCCGGCAACCTGATGATGCGTTCTTTGCTCTCTGTCCAGTTGCCGTTCATGGCACGTTGGAAGAATTCAGAACGTGCGCACATGATTCCTTCATGGACTGAAAACCGCTGTTGATCTGGCTCTTTGCCCACAATGACTGTGACAAACTTGGATGGATCGAAGCTGCTATAGTCAGCTACTCGCTCTGGAAATCTGGCATGCGAATACTCACTTCATTGCTGTATTCACGCCTGCTCGGAGAGTCGCCATGGCCGCTACGATAATGGCAGAGTGGCCTGATTGACGTTAGGGAAGTAGGAAATGGCGGGAGGCTTTTGGAAGGAGACTATTTTGAGCTGGGTGTAAGCGAAAGAAAAAAGCTCGAAGCGGCAGGTTCGTTTGTACAAATCTGGTGCGGTGACTGGTGAATTCGAGTGACATCATCGGCGTCTGCGCGCGGTGAGCGACCGCCTACAGCTAGCCATTGATAAACGTGGAATCAGTGAAAAACTCAAGATGCGGACGACTAACAAAACTTGAGCTGACAATACTAAAAGTGATGCTAGACGTATACATTAGCTAGAGATATAATAGCGGATGAGTAGTCAGATCGATGTAGACACCACGGTACACTGCCCGAAAAGAGGCGCAGAATCGAGTCTTTAATCTGCTTTTGGATAAGAAGAATAAACAGACGAAGTTGAAAGACGAACACATGACAATGCGACTAAGTTTTCCTAGAGTTTTCAGGATTGGGACGTATTGAATCAATGGAAAGCGAACGTCCTGACTTGCAAGCTTTATATGTCTGCCATGCTTTTTGACTAGATGCACATGCTCCGTATATGATTGCTTTCACCTCTCTGTCTCATAGCTCTCATCGAAGATTTACCAACCATGCCGTTCCTTCCGCAGACGGCAAACTCCACGACCGTACTGTGCAAGCCGGTACATGGCTACTCAAAGCTTCTCTTGATATGCAGTATAGCCCTTTCTATATGCTAAATTTCTATTTTGCATTGGACGCTCACCATGGAGTGAGTAGGCGAGATCGACGAGGAAGTCCCTGCAAAGGTGTTCACTAGTCTCGAGAATACTCTTCGTGCTGATGCAGGTCCAGATGTCGACCATGAGGCGCCGTCCAAGACTACCTTTCAATGTGTTCCTATACATCAACTCGACGATCTCGGCGTTGGGTAGTCTGTCGGCGGCAAACGACATGGCGCTGATCTCGGTACGAACGGTCTCCAAAGCGGAATTCTTGGCTTGCGTATCTTGCAGCTTCTGAGCGAGGATGTAGAACTTGACATTTGCCAGAGTATGTGCTTGGAATTCGACAGGTGTCGTCTTTTGATATTCTGTTTGGGTGTACATCGCACCCATATAGATGAGATTAACGTAGAGAGCGAAGATCTTGGGGTCGTCCTCAGGTAGTTTGACAAGTCGATTCTTCTTCTCAGACCAGTTGCCATTCATCGCGCGGCGGAAGAACTCGGAGCGTCCGGCTAGGATGCCTTCGTGGAGTAAGAAGTCTTCCTGAGAACCTTCAGGACCGACGCGCACAGTCAAGAAGGAAGCCGGATTGAACCTAGGTTGAACATATCAGAACCGGTGGTAGATGGTCGCGAAAGGTGACTTGCCTCATAGTGCTGTCTCTAGCAGCTTGTGCAGCGGTTTGTGACTCCATCTTGAGCACTATCGTCCAGGTGGCCTTGAATCGCGGAGGGTGGTGTGAGGAGAGGTGAGGAAGGGATTGTCGAAAATTTGCAGCTATACGAGACGTTGGTCTGCAACTTGGCTGTAGGCAGATACGCGTCTATGGCAAGTCGCAATCAAGGTGAAGGCCGAATTGCAGGACTAGATCTGTGATTGGTGTAGCGGCTTATGAGGATGGAGTGAGAGGACCCACAATCATGGCGACGGAAGCGGTCGAGAAAATGAATTTCTTCTGATGCCGCTAGATCGTAAGGCAAGGCGGAAGCAAAGGACGTTAGCATGGTGTAGTATCAGGATGCGGATACTGCCCAGGTGGGCAAAGGACAAGCACGTGCCATAAGTATAGTCGCGACTTCCTGAACATGTAGCCACATGTGTTGCCATCAGCGTACCTGCCTCAGATAATGCGGTCACTCACCTGATGCAATTTGGCATTTTGCAAGTTTACCTGATCAACCTCACTATGTTAGACCTCTGCCTGACCGCTCACATTCGCTTGCGTGCACCTTTGCCATGTCGTCATCACCATGTGAGACCCGACTACACTCCTCACCCAACATCTTGATGTTGGCAGAACCCCAAACAGTTCAGATACAGGCGCAACTTCTTCGTGCACGCCATACCGGCTCTAGGACTCACCTTCACCTCGCCCTCCCCTAGCCCGCCGTCTGCCTAGCCCCGCCACCCTGCATGCAAGCCCTCTCACCTGAGCCCACCCATTATGACCGCCCACAGGACCCACCTTTACCTGAAGATATAAATCCCAACATCACCCCGTCCACCATCAACTCTCCTCCACTTGGCGGACTCGGGTGGGCTCCTGACGGGTACATAGAGTGCATTGCACGGATTAGAAAAACCTAGAGAAAAAACAGACAACATGTCCATCAAAACCAAAAGTGACTCTGGTAATGGGAAAAAACACATAAGAGAAGGATTTGTCACACAAAGGGCTGAACTCAGGAGGGCGCGCCGTTCGATTCGGAGTGGGCGTCGGTCAGCAGATGCTGGGTGGGGGTTGAGTTGATTCTTTTTTGCCCTCTTTTTTTTCCGATTTGGGTTTGGAGGTGAAGGTGAAAATAGCATGTGAGAGCGGGTGACGTATGTCTCTCGTAGAGCAACAACACGCGGCCGCAGCTAAGACATAACAGAGGGATGCAGAAGACACGCAGAGGCATGAGGAAATAGAGACATAAGACAAATACAGATGACTTGAAGTTTCATGTGACTTTTCTACTTTTACCGTTAAGTATGTCCTTCCTGAATGGCATCGCAGCGTACCCGTTAGGCCTGTGCGATGGCGTGGCACTCCTTTCTGTCAGCTTCTTCCACAGCTCGCCTATACTTGCTCTGTTGGCGGGGAGCATGCTATATTGCAAGCTGTATAAGTTGCGGCGGTGAATCGGTGGGACAAACTGCCCTGACACGAGATACAACAAGACGCTAGGCGAGAAGTAGTGCTTGCGTATGCGATCGCCAAGGTCGAAATAGGGTTGGAACATCGCACGTAGTGACAGCGGGATCGACTGCGTAGTATGAGTTCTCGTATATCACAGGATAGAGCAGTTCGACTTACCTTCAGCAACACATAGGCCGTCGGCGGTGAGCCTGTCTCGCTTGTCGTGCTAGAGGTAAGATCGGTCGTGTCTTGTAGCTCGAAACAGATTCCTCCAGGTAGTCTTCCAGGATCCTTCAGTCGTAGCATGACTGCGAAGAGCGGGAAGTGATTGAGACAGGCAAGCCCCATCTCCAGCGCAGCTTTTAGTCCAATGACAGCAATGCGTGCGCTGGCAAACGTCAAGTAGAAGACGAACACAGTTGGCAGTAAGAAGAACTGCAGTGTGAAAAGAATAGTGCCGAGCAATAGCTGGTCCAAGTCGTAGTCGCATGAGTCGATTCGGTTGCGGAGGATGTTGCGCTTCTTTCCTCGGAAAAGGTGGAAGAGGGATATGATTATCGTAAGCTGCCAATGAAAGATGCGAGCAGACGCGACGTAAAACGAATAGATGTGCAGCGTCAGCAGCGAAACGAGGTCCGAGAAGATTGAGATGGGCATAGTGGCGCCAGCGAAAGCAGAAAAGCCAATGATCTGGATCAGCGCAGGTAGATGTGGCCGCAGGAGTGATATGCATCCCGCCCAGTAATCAATGACCCAAAGAAAAAGGTCGCCCAGGAACGCAGCCAGTTCAGTGTTCAATTTCAAGCCTCCGGGCCATCCCATAAGCCATGATATCATGCGCCGTAGACCGTCGACTGACCAGGTACTGAATATGGTATCGACCTGAGCAGCCACGAACGAAGCGTTCTCGATGATGAATGTTCCAACAGCGATGCCCATTATGACATCGTTGGCAACCAGCCACAGACTATTGTAGAACCGGATATACTCCGGATGACTGTTAGTGATGCTTTCCCAGTCGATTTTCCTCCTTCGTAAGGTGAGATACTGAATGGGCCAGTAACAGGACTGTTGTAATCGTATGTCAATCTGTTGCGCCGTCGCGGAGATGTCTTTCAGAGCTGGCGAGTCGGAAGAACCTGGTCGCCAATGGAGAAGCTGAAGAACGGCTTCTCCCATTATGCGATGGGTGATGAGCCCAAAGATAAAGAGTTGTGCGGCTACCGGCCATACCCAGACTCTGAACGCATAATGGAGGACAAGCCATATATAGTCCCAGAGATCGTTCGCAGACTCGACGACCCGCTCACTGACACTCAAGGCTCGCTTCATGCGCCTGCCTATCATACCGATGTTTTTCTGCAATAGGGCGTTCAATTCGTGCGAACAGTTCACCTGCTCGATGAGCATCGGCAACGCCAGCTCCTTTTGAGTGCGCGGGTGTGCAATGACCGTGTGCAGCTTGAGCTTCTCAACGAGATGTGCCTTCCTTCTCCGCTCCTTCTCTTCTGCTTTCTCCAGCTCCTCGAAAGCTACATCCCATTCCGCGACCCTTGTTTTGTCTCCTAATGCGAGCGTGATAGGCTTGAGCGAGAGGTATTGCATACGCGTTGGGTGCGGTCGGTCGTATACGATGACTTGCATAGCCACGAGCGGTTCGTGAGGATAATGAAGGCGCGGAAAGCGGAACGAGGGGTCGGTATGGACTACGATGAGGTCGGTATCAGGCTGTTCGACTGGGCTCTTGGGGTTGACGTAGCCCAAAGCGCGCATCGAGGAGTGTCCGCATCGTTGAAGTAGTTCCTGAACATCGTGTGGGCTGTGTCGCAGCAAGGTCCCGACAAGCAGCGCGTTCTCGACTTGACGCAACTCGACTTCTTGAAGCACAGCTACCACAAAGACATCTGACTTCGAGTTTCTGAACCCCACCAGAACGCCCGGCGCAGAGTCCTTTGGAGCGTCTGACGGCCAGAATACGCGCATCAACCCATTGTGTGTGACCATGTCATCATCCTGCTACCCCGCTAGACTAGAAGGAACCGCGACGTTTGAGCTGCTCGCGCGCAGAGATGCCGGTGCCTGCGAGTCGGGGATGCTGTTTGATGCTGTTAGTAGGGACCCGGAAGTGCGATCAAGGCTCATACTGACCAAGTCTGTCTCTTGTGTCGCGATGCGCACAACGGGTAGTATGAAGAGGAAGAACAGCAGGGACAGCAGGCAGAAACCCTTAGCAGTCCGTGTCACAACGCCGTGATCCCAGGCAAAGATACCTAGTTCGTAGACGCGCGTCACAAGATCCCAACGGGCGGTCGAGTACCCTGCGACGAAGATTCCGATAGTAAGAATGGAGAAAGCGTGCATCTACGCCGTCATGCCAAGTTGTATTCGGAAAGGTCGAAGGGGGACTGCGCGAATACTAGACTAGCATTCAGGAAGGCGCAAGTGTCTGCGATGCGTCCTGACTTTCACTCTGTGAATTGACACTGGTATGAAGTTGTGCGCTTGGGCGTACATGGCGCTGAATGCATTAATGCGCGAGGCGTAGAAAGACGACGATCGCGTACGTGGAAGGTCCGGTTCATCGGAATGTGACGCTAAAGCTGAAATGGCCTAGCGTTCATCTCTCCGTCCTCGACAACATTGAACGGTGAACACCACTGCAGAGGCAAGCGTCAACACCCAGACGCACAAGGAGATTCACCCTTTTCGACAAGCAGCTATAATACACCAGCTGCCGTGCTACGGTAGGTGCTTGATTTCGTCTCGTCAACTCTTTCTACTCTACTTCCATACTGTCTACGTTGATTGCTTAGCGCGATTTTGCGACGAGCATTCCCAGTGCCACATGCATCGGTCGATATGGGCAGAGACGGGCAGAGGGCCGGGAACACCGAGAGTGCGCTTCGATGGGCAGAGGTAACTACAAGTAATGGATTTCAACGGCGTTTCACTGCTGTGTGAATCGCAACCACCTGGGCAAGATATGGCGCTCTCACTTTATACAAGAAAAAAGCTGAACAGGTCTAGAGCCTACATCGACGCTAGGTCACCTATCTTGTAGGTTTTCACGTCGATGTAGGCTGCAGGCCTGTTCGGTCTTTTTCTTAGTTGACGTGCTTTGTTCGCGTTAATTACTAGCGCGTCGCGTCCGTCCGCCGGAACCTTGGAACCCTCGCAGTTTCCGTTCACACCAGCCGCGACTGCCTCTTTCATTGACGTCCACAAGTTGACAACACAAGTAAAATCTCACCGTTGCTAACAAACCCCAGTCAACTGCGAACTCCAGATCTTGACCCCGGACAAAGAGGCTATAACGGCAAGCAAGGCGACATGACTGTCTGTGGCTTCTATCAGCGCAATGCTTGCAAGTTCGGAGATTCCTGCAAATTCGAGCATCCTGGAAGTTCGCGAGATGCAGCTCGAGCCGGAGGCGGCTTTGGCGGAGGCTCTACCAATAACCGCTTTGGTGCTTTCAACGGCGACCGCTATCGCCCAAGTGATAACAGCGGGACTAACTCATTTGGTGGAAACCGTGATCAGAAATCATCGACCTTCAGCTTAGACAAGGACGCCATTCAGATCGATCTCGCCAAAGAGCGGCCGATCTATCCGCTTTCATGCTACGGTCCCGGGAAAGATGCTCCGCGCCAGCTCATCGAGGGGCCTGTCGAGATCAGTCCAGAGGAGCTTCGATCCCGGTACTACACATTACGCGCGGCAGGCAATGAGCCTACAGCGGTAAGTCTGAAGTTCAGCGCTGGGTTCTTGATAACTAACGGTCTGTAGCAACAAGAAGAGGGAGCGCTGAGCGAGAAGATGCAACAGCAAGTAAAGGCGATTTTGGATGACATCACAGGTGCTATCAACTATGTCGCAGAGGGTGCCAACGTACATCCCAACCGCATCGACATCGCCAAGGGCACTGCAGCAAGCGGATCAGCAAGCAATCCTACTGGATCGTCTAACACTGCTGCGAATCCCTTCATCAAAGCACCAGCGAACCCGTTCCAGACTGCTGCAGCTTCATCTCAACCATCCGCGTTCGGGCAGACTTCTACACCAGGATTCGGCAAACCGGCCTTCGGTCAACCAGCACAGACAAGCTCAACATCGGCCTTCGGCGCTGCTTCTGCGTTGGGTAATCCAGGATTTGGCAAACCGGCCTTCGGTCAACCCGCTCAGACAAGTTCAACATCGGCCTTGAGTGGTGGTAGTGGAAGTGCATTTGGGAAGCCTGCCTTTGGTGCCTCTGGGTTCAGTCAACCTTCAGCCTTGGGCGGTGGTAGTGGGAGTGCATTTGGGAAGCCTGCTTTTGGTGCCTCCGGATTCGGCCAACCATCAGCTCCTGGTGCAGGTAGCGCATTTGGCCAGTCCAGCAGTATGGGTCAAGGTTCTGGATCTGCTTTCGGCCAGCCATCAGCTCCTGGTACAGGAAGCGCTTTCGGGCAAGTCAGCAGTATAGGCCAAAGTTCTGGATCTGCTTTCGGCCAGCCATCAGCACCAGGTGCGGCGTCGGGTTTCGGCCAAGCAAACGCTCTTGGACAAAATCCAAGCCCATTCAGTAAACCAGGTTTTGGACAGAGCGGATTTGGACAGGCGGCTCAACCAGGTGCCAATGCCTCTCCTTTCAGCCAACAAGCTTCGTCTGGCGCGTCACCATTTAGTCAGCAAGCCTCGTCAGGTCCATCTCCCTTCGGCCACAAAGCACAGCAACCAAGCCAGTCTTCACCATTCAGTCAAGCAGCCCAGCAACCAGCTCAACTTTCACCGTTTAGCCAGCAAGCTCAACAGGTCCAGAAGCCGAATCCGTTCGGCCAGCCTCAGCAGCCGTCTACACAAGCACCTGCACAGGCGAACCCCTTTGGTGGTGCTGCATCATCCACCACCCCGGCCTTTGGACAACCAAGCAAGCCGTCTCCTTTCGGCACCCAACAGCCTCAAAACAGCGGAACGCAGCCGGCCGCTGCCAACCCCTTCCTGAAGCCCCAAACATCTGCCGCGCCAGCAGCCTCCACGCCTTCAGCCTCTCCCTTCACCACCCAGACACAGAGCCAACCTAGCAACCCTCCCGCTCCCGTTCAGGCTACCTCTCAGCCGGCTTCAATAGCGCAGCCTAGCTCCGCACTGCGCCCCCATGTTGAAGGTGTTACACCAGATGGCAAGCCCATCGATCCCAAGGACCGATACAAGGAAGGCAAACCAGAAGAGTATGAGGGCGAGCAGGGTAGGATTCTAGAGGAGATCTACAAACGTGTTGCTCAGCTAGGGCGATTCAACGATGATGAAGACATACCCGTCACGCCACCGAAGTGCGAGTGGATCGCGCCGCTTACGCTGTTGTGAAGCGACGATTTGAGTCGGATAGGACAAGTGGGGGCATCTGATGGTAAATGGCATGAACGGCGTTAGTTTTGGTTTCAGGAATTGATCTCACATAATGATGAGTTGAATAATAGATTAAAATGCACACGAAAGCGCGTGTAAATACACTTTCATTTGATTGCAAATACGACCTTCCTGAACGGCGGAGCAGCTATCTCGTAGTTAGACAGAGATTCAGAGACGCCGCGACTCAAGTACACATGTGATGTTCCGGTGAAGGGTGCCTGTCACATTATCATCATCAAGTTCTAAAACACCAGTATGAACAGCCTGAAATATATTTGGTATAGAGTAGTTACTCGATGAGTACCAGCATTCATGATGTCGGAGAAGAGTCCAATCTCGTAGTGTACATGCGTGTTCCATCCCACTAGTCCATCGTATTGTACTGCCTGCTCCGCCCGTGCATGTTCCCACTCGGCGCGCTGCGCAGGTTCGGCCGCGTAATCGTCGCTTGATAGGTATGTGGTGGGTGATTTATCGCTTCTTCGCATCGACTTTGTCCTCGAGGGTACGAACGTAGCCTTCTATCCGTTGGACCGCAGATTGGAGAGCCTGCTTTCGTTAGTCATGGCCTGCTTCACTTGTATAGCTCCAATGTATTGTTTTTGCGATCAAGCTTATGCGCATGGAATGTAGGTAGGAACGTACGTAGATGTCCTCGGTCAGGAGCTGGTTCGATACGCGGTATTCGTCAATGACATAGTAGTACATGCCTGCGCCGGATGCGGTAGCACCGAGAAGGAAGCCGAACAATCTGTCGTGTGTTAGCCATAACAATTCAGCCTTCTTTGCCTTCTAGTAGATGGTGTTCGCCGTCGCACCTGCCTGATGGCATGTGACAGTCTTCCGTGGCTGTATAGCCGTCCAACCCAGTTCAATAGAATGCAATTGCGGGATGAGCACTCACCCTCCCCTAAAAGCACCAACGGGCTTCTTCACTGGCGCAACAACAGTATCCTGCCTCAGCACAGCGCTTGTCTGGAATCCGCGGGAAGCAGCCATGGGCGCTCGAACGCCGGCGCGAGCCGCCGCTCTCAAGAATTGAGTTGCCATTGTGTCCTTTGCTATCTTTTACGTCGCTCGTATTGTGTCCCGAAATCTGATCGCGGATTGTGAGCGTGTGGATGGAGCGTGGTGGTGGTGACGCTCGTGTGCCGGCCGTGACGTTTGTGAGCTACCTGCTCTCCGCACTACAAACAAGCAAGCTCGACTCGCCTGACCTGGACCCTTGCCTGCCTCCCGCTTATGTCAGCCACCCCGCCTGGCTTTATCTGGTAGACCAACCATGCACCGCGATTCATTCATCGCATCTCGACACAACAAAGTTTTTGCCAAGTGTGATAACTGAAAAGGGTTGCACCAGTTGCTTCGTCTAAGTTCTCCCCTTTCGATGGTTCTGAGTCACGATTATTGCCGCTATCCAACTCCGTCTTCAGCGACCCTCTCCAGATGCGGTCCCTGAAGGGGCCATCCAGGGCTTCCGAGCTCTTACCTGGTCGATACGTCAAATACACGCGCACGTGCCAAACAT